>NC_051083.1:0-1200000 GCF_004664715.2 Peromyscus leucopus
AGAGAACTCCATGAAAGAAAATAAGGAAAGATTTTAAGAGTCAGGGAATGAATGACACCAGAAGAACATGGTCCTCCAATTAAACTAAACAGGGCTCACATGGGCTCACAGAGACTGAAATAGAAAGCATGGGTCCTGCATGGGTCTGCAACATGTTATGTATGTTATGGCTATTTGCTTGTTTTTCCTGTGGGATTCCTAACAGTGGTAGTATGTGTATCTCTGACTGTTGTCTGCTCTTGAGACTCTTTTCCTCTTATTGGATTGCCTTGTCTAGCTCCAATATGAGGGCTTTCATCTTGTCTTATTGTATCTTGTTTTGTCCTGTTTGGGTGTCATCTCTTGGAGACCTCCTCTTTTCTGAAGGGGAATTTGAAGGGGAATGGACCTGGGAGAAAAGGTAAGAAGGGGGGAGCTAGTAGGAATAGAGTGAAGGGAAACTGTGGTTGGGATGTATTGTGTGAGAGAAGAATCTATTTTCAATTAAAAAATAAAAAGCAACATAAAGAAAGATAATGTGCACTAAAAGACACATTATGAATTGAAATAGTGAAAACTCATTATTGATGATGAGAAGAAACTCTTATTGGCACAGACAGATCAAATGAACACCAATATAAGATAATCAATATTATCTTAAAGCCTAGTTCAGATCAACTAACTTTTCAATGTCTTCAAGAATGAGAGAGGTAAGGAAGCTGCAGAAGAGAAGTTTGAAGGAAGCTGAAGCTAGCTTTTGAACTTTAAAGGAAAAAGACTGTTGAAACAAAACAGACATTCAAGGGGACACCATTAATAATTAACTGTAGGAAAGATAATGAACACAGATGCCCAAAACATACAGCAAAATTCTAATACACACAAGATACATTATAATGGAATTTAATGCTATTGAGAGTGTTCATGGTTAGAGAGAAAAATTCAATACCTGGCTTAACATTTCAAAGAACATACTGATTCTGTCAGTAGTTAATATAGCTGGTACCTTTAAAAACTGAAGTCTATTCTCAGTCACCCATTCCTAAAATGGCTTGATGTCTATTACAACTCTGGTTAAAGTCAGTAGAAAACCTTGTAGGAAGTATTCAACATCAGAGATGTCATGGAGAACACTTGTTTCACAGAAAGCAGTCAAAAATATACAATATCAGGAGTTAGGAAGTAGTTGACTCGTCATGAGTGACTAGAGGGGTTATTACTTTGTCGGAGAAAGCAATGGAATGTGTACAAATAGTAAGATGACCAGGATGAAAAATGGAGCTTGGATAAGTATCTACGTTGCTTAAATCTCATAGTAAAATTTTAACAGATGAAGAATTTTCTTATGCATAGCAGGATTAGTTCTTGAGATAAAATCTATTCAGAGTTAAGACTGTGAACACTGTTTAGATAAGAATAAAGGATTTGGGACTTTATACCTTCAGTAACCACCATCTTGATCAATTATTAGTCACCAATATCCAGGTAAAAGTGTCCACCAGCAAAGATACCTCAAATGACTAAAAGCTCAGTTAATGATTAGAATTTCTACTAAATGAAGTATTTGAAACGAAGGAATGGATGTTATTTTCAGATATAATGTACACATTGAATAGACTACAATGCTGTGCAATTATAAAATTTTTATGTACTGAGAACAAAAAAAATGTGACCTGTTTTAGGGTAACAGTCTGTAACCAAGACTGCAGTATCTTCAAGGAATTCTTGCAAAAGGGAACATTCTGAGTATCAAAAATAAACATGAGAGCTGATGACAGACTTCAACATAGCCTGAGGGAGAAGCAGTGAAGGTAGTACTCTCCCCCATATAAGCTACAAAAACATATGGAAGTTAGTTGTTAAAATCTTCAGGGAGACAGAAGAGACTCTGTGTCCAGTGGAAACAAAGGGAATCCCTTTAATGTCTGTGACTTCCCTCCATTACAATAAAACACAGTAACTCCACTTCTTGCCTCAACATATAACAAGGAAAACATCTAAAGCTAACATCAGACAGTTTTGTGTTTAAAATAGCACTAATAAAGCATATGATACAGGACCTATATAGAAAACAATGTCATGATTACTGCTAAATTTTGGGATGACTATAAGAACATTTAATTTTTAATTTTCTTTTTTATTATTATCATTATTAACTAATTAATAATGACAACTATTAATTAATTAATTTAGTTTGCATCCCAACTGCCATTTCCCCTCCCTCTTTGTCTCCCATTTCCTTCTCCCCTCCCCACCATATATTTTTTCTCTTCTGGTTTTATTCAGAATGGGTTAGGCTTCCCATGGGTGTCAACAAAGTATAGCATATTAAATTGAGGTAGGACTAAGCTCCTCCCCTTGTATTAAGGCTGGGCAAGGCAACCCAGTATGAGGACTAGGTTCCTGGAAGGCAGATATAGCATTAGGACCAGTTCCTGATTCCACTACTAGGAATCCCACAAGTACATCAAGCTACAAAACTGTCACACATATGTAGAGAACTTAGGCCAGTTGGCTTGCTGTTGGTCCAGAGTCTGTGAGCACTTATGAGCTTATATTTTTTGTCTCTGTGGGGTCCTTTGTGATGAGTTTGAGTCCCCTGGCACTTACAATCCTTCCTCCCTTTCTTCAACAGGATTGCCTGAGATTGACCCAGTGCTCTACTGTGGATCTCTACATGTTTCCATCAGTCACTGGAGGAAGTCTCTCTGAGGAAAACTAGGGCAGTTACCAATCTGATTACAAGAGATGGCCAGTTATGGCTATCTGTCCACTATTGCTAGGAGTCTTAGCCAGGGTCATACTTACCTGAACCCCAAATCCCCTCCCTGATCAAGATATTTCTTTCATTACTCTTCCCTTCCACTCACCCCTGCCAACCCAATCCCTCATGTTCCCATCCTTGCCAGCCCCAAGTCTACTTGTTATATCTCTTCTATTTACCCTTTCCAGGGGAATCCATACATTCCTACCCTGCTTTGGGTCCTCCTCATTACCTAGCATCTCTGGGGCTGTGGATTGTAGCATGGTTGTCTTTTACAACTAATATCCACTAATGAGGGAGCACATAGCAAGTTTTTTTTTTTCTTTCTGGGTCTGGTTTACCTCACTCGGAATGATTTTTTTTCTAATTCCATTCATTTACCTTCAGATTTACTGATATTGTTTTTAACTGCTGAGTAATACTCTACTGTTTCAATGTACAATATTTTAATTAATTTTTAAGTATTTTATACATGCAGAAAATATATTGCTATTACATTCACTCCTTCCCCAACACCTTTTAGATCTAACCTGCACATCCCTACTCCTTCCCAAGTTTGTGTTCTCTTTTTTTTTATTTAATAACCAATCAAGTCCAGTTTGGGCTGCCCACATACTCATGGGTGTTGGCCACACACTGAAGATGCACGTCCTACACAGAAGGGTTCACACCGTTAAGGAAGACTGAAATTCTTGTCCCCAGAACAAGCAATTTTCAATAGCTCCACAGCTAGAAATGGGAGCCTGTGAGTCTCTACCCTCTCCATGCTGGCTTGATTTCCTGAAAGGATTTGCAGACAACCACAGTTTCTATGAATTAATAAGTGCATTGATCATATCACATCCAAAAGACACTGCTTCACTTTGATTGTCCTTGATCTCTAGCTCTGAAAAAATGTTCTCCCCTCTTGGTCATTGGTCTTAAGGGAGGTGAGGTGATACAGATGCTCCCTTAGACCCTGAGCACTCCACAGACCCTTTCTCTCTGCCTGTGTCAAAATACAGCAGCTTAGGTTATTAAAGTGACAAATGAAAATATAGATACAATGATTTTTAAAATATCCAAACACTATGGAGATCAAAGAGAGATTTAAAGGAAATGGTACTTAAAATGGCAAAAACCAGAAAGTTAGAATTTTCCTAAAGGAACTGAAAAATAATCTTAAATCTCAGAATAGATTCTGATGAAGACATATTCAGTGAACTGGAGAAGAGGTAAAGGAAAATTATGTAACTTCTAAATACATGCACAAAGAAGAAAATGAAAATGATGCTAAGGGACATGAAGAAGTAGAGACTGGAAAGGAATGTCAAAAGATACTAGAGAGAAGTGTGAGTTCTCATTCAAGAAGAAAATGCCTGAGAACTTTGTGAATTGATGTAAGGCAAAACTGTGAATTTAAAATATCACAATAAAGCACAGTTATAAATTAAATGTGTCCATATGCTGGAACAATCACTGGCAAGGAATTAAACAGGATGGATGCATGCCTCACAATGGCTAGAAGACTGGTACAACAGGTTAAAATGAAGAAGAATTTTAGGATCAGCAAAGAAAGTACAGAGAGAGACAGACCAGAAAAACACACAGCAATACTTTACAAAGTACTAAGTGGCAGGACCTTCTGATTTCAAAATAGATTTGTATGCCCAAGTACAAATCTAATTAATCTTCAGAAGAAAATGAGGACAGTTTTAGACAAGACCATCACCATACTAAAAAATCCTGCCATAAAGACTTTAACCTCAACACATCAAAATAACAAACACTGAGTGTCCTTTATAAACCCAGGAATTTAAAAATCAAGTGTAACTGTACAGAGCTACAAGAGCAGGACTTATATCTTCAGTTTATTTGAAAGAAAAAACAAACTTTCATTTAAGCAAAATATAATTTTTTATTTATCAAAATTGAAGTAGAAACAAAATATTTTATTTATACAAAGAATAACTAATTTTTAAAAATTCAACAGTATATAGAAATACAAAGACAACTAAAAACTACAAAACATGTGAGACAAAAAAAGCAGTAAAAATAAATTCAAGTATATCAATAATCACAAGAAAGAACATCATTAAATTCATAGTAAATGAACAGAAATTTTCAAATGAATTTTTATGAATCCAGAGAGATATTGCTTATAGGGGTTGTATATAATAATAAAAATGTTGATAAATATGTTAACCAAAAAATTTCAGAGTGCCTGTGTATTAGAGGGAACAGAAATTGAGGCAAAAGCCTATAATAGAGACAAATAAGTTATTGACCCACTGAGAGGTGGCTCAGTGATTAAAAGTGCCTATTGTGGCAAGTATGAAAACCAGAATTCTGGTCTCAGTACCTTTGTGAAAGCTGGGATGGTACACACACATCTGTAAATCCAACACAGAGGGAGGCAGAGGCATGAGGCTAGCTGGGGCTTTCTCATTGCTAGCATATTTGTAAAAGATAAACTCCATTTCACAGAAAAACTCTGCCTTCAAAGAACAAGACAGCAGTGACAGGGGACGAGGCCCAACACCTTATGATCTCTACGTGCATCCACAAATACAAGAGTAAAACCAGCACACATGCATAGACACATTCCCTACATAGATAATCATGTACATACTCATATAGTATACATATACTCATATACATGTATGTACATAAATTAATTAATTCAAACAAACCACCTATGAAATCCTTACTGGAAAAAGCACTACAAAGTCAGAAAATCAATAAGAGAAAATGAATAAAAAAAAATTGTATGATGTAAAAATGAAATATCCGACTCTTAAAATGTTAATAGACTTAAACATAATGATTAAAAGAAATGATTAACATTTTAACACATCTTTCTGAAAAATATATAGAGTAGCATTTATTAAGGCTAAAAACAATTTGAAAGACAAGAGGCTTCATCCATACTGTATAAGGAAGCCACTCTTTTTTATTATTAATAGGCATCTAATATACTCACAGAAGAGACTATATGGCCATGTTGAGGAATAGGACACAAGAATAAAAAAGGACCTTAAAAGGTGTACCAATTATCAAGGCAGTGCAGAATAAGATTCCATTGAACTGCCAGGCAGTGGTGGCACACACTTTTAATCCCAGCACTTGGGAGGCAGAGCCAGGCGGATCTCTGTGAGTTTGAGGCCAGCCTGGTCTATGAAGTGAGTTTCAGGAAAGGCGCAAAGCTACACAGAGAAACCCTGTCTCAAAAAAACAAACAAACAAACAAACAAAAATCTATTGTGCCTATGAGAATGATTTCAAAACATCAAAATCTAAGAACTGAAATAGTGGTAATCATGCAGAATTATGTAATTTCTGTTGACTGTTGGCAGGCTCAGTCATTATCCTGTCCAATATGCTGACAATCAATTAAGGAATAGCCAGTTACATTGGGTGAGAGTCTCTTTTTTGTGCAAATTACACTAAAGTGTTCTCATGTATGTACACAAAGACTAAGTAGTAAGAGGTAGAAAAATGAGGGACATACAAATTTTTTTTTCCAATGAGTAAGAATAAATAAATTCTGTTATGATACTGAAAAAAACTTAAACTGAATAAATGACAAACAATTGAATCCAAATGGATTATGTTTTCTGACAAATAATGAAAAATAAGAAAACATGATGATCATGTAGCTTTACAGAAGATGCCTAAGTTTTAAAACCATAGATTTTGTTATAGACAGATGTGTAAGGCTAGTCTGGTCTTGGTCAATATCATCCTTTGCTACTGGTTACTTGGAGAAATTATTCTAAAAATAATTCAGATTCTATTCCTTTAAAAAGAGGTAATGTGTATTTAGGATGATAAATTGTACTCCTGTTAATTTTGTGCAGAGTAAAAAACACTTTTGTTTATTGGTATTAAGGCATACAGCTGATGGCCAAGCTTAAAGGCAATATGGAGAAAACTCATCTCATGAAGAAAGAGGAAGTCTTGCACTTGTGGATTTCCCAAAGTCTACCATGATTATGCTTATAGAGTTTGGTATACTGTAAACTTAGCACCATTTTTGGTGCTACTTCAAATACTGAATTGCTCATAGTGTCTCTTCCTATGTTGCTTATTCATCTCTAGATTTATTGTCTGGTAAGATTTATAAACCTCTAATGGTTAGTTTAGGACATGTAATGGCTTTATGACTTACAGAGACTGTCATTTAAATATCACAACAAGGTTTTAAGCTAAATTCAAAGTAAGTATTTTAAGTACTTTGAAGAGAAATAAAACATAAAATAATCTAATATTGCTTCACAGCCAAGCAATGACATTCTTGTTTCAAGTGATAGGTCCTTCCACAATGACACACTCAAACTTGAGAAAACAAGACTGGGGTAAGAACATTTTTGACAAACAAAAACAAAGTGTAGAAGAAAAGCATTGACTACTTTCCCAATGAGGTTGACAACTAAAGACAGTGGCAGTCCATCTGTAGTGATGGATGTCATACACAGTGTGAAAAAAAGTGTGGAGAGAAGCTAGTAGGTGAGAGGCAGGCAAGTAGGGAGCATATTGAAATAAAAATAATTGCCTGCAAAAAAAATAAATGTTTCTTAAAAAACGTTTATCTTATATCAATATTATTTTCAAATTCTGCTGAAATAATAAGCAAAAGTAATTATTTTCAAACATGACCATTTGACCTCACTTTGAAAGTTTGACACACATTATTTCACCGACACTAACCTTAAAAAAAAAAAAAAACTAGATTTTTGGCCAGGATTCGCCAGAGGAACAGTACTTATAGACTGGGTCTATGGGTCTAAGGAAAGGGGGGTTATTTAAATAGCCTATAGGCTGTTGTCCAGCTAGTACAACAATGGCTATCTAACAATGGAAGTTCCAAGAGCTCAGTAATGTTCAGTTTGTAAGGCTGTACATCTCAGTTGGTCTTCAGTATATGCCAGAATCCCAAAGAAGTAGGCTCTAATGCCAGTGAAGAATGAACTTGCCAGAGAGAGAGAGAGAGAGAGAGAGAGAGAGAGAGAGAGAGAGAGAGAACACAAAGATTGCAAGCATCGGTCTCTCCTGTTCTATAGGCTGCCAGCAGAAGGTATGACCCAGATTAAAGATGGATCTTTCCACCTCAAAAGTTCCACATCAAAAGTGGGTCTTACTATTTTGAATTATTTAAGAAAAAATGCTCACAGCTGCTTGCAGCCACTTGGGTATTATTTAATTCCAGATGGAGTCAAGTTGACCATCAAGAATAGCCTTCACCAGTAGAATACACATTTTGGATGGAAACCTGCTGTTCTGTGTTTTAAAATATTTAAACTGATCCTCATGGCTTCATTCTTTGCCTTACAGTTTCAGCATTTATTCAGGCTGGTCCCCATGCAAAGGAATAATACAGTTCTTACTTTGTGGAATAAATTATCTCCTTTCATTTTACATGGGTTCATAGGTTTGAAGTCAAGTCACTAGACTTGTGCAGTTAATACTTTTGCCCACTGAGCCTTCCCGTTGGCCCCTAAGACCTTGTTTTAATTGATATAAAGTTAGTGATTGTAGATCAGGGGTGGATCACTGCTTCATATGTGTAAGAACCTTGATGTGCAAATCCTGTACAAGACCAAGCCAGTCAAATCCTCAGCATGGAGAGGAGAGGCGGCAACAAGGACCCAATCCTAAATGAGGAACTGTTAACAATTGTTGACTGTTGACTCTTGGATAATGACTGTCAGTTTTCTTTAAGGATGTGGCCTCTGAAAGGCTACCTCTGGTCCAGATGATGGTCCTACATCAATAACATGTTGGCAGTACTAAGTGAACTCATTGCATTAAAATACACACACACACACACACACACACACACACACACACACACACACAAATCTAGGAAAATAATAGGGGGCATATGGGTTGAATCAGAAGGTAATGAGGTAATGAGGGATACCTTGATCAAAACACATTATATGCATGTGGGAAACACTGAAAATGGTATTCAAAAATTAACAATAAATACCCAAAGTATAAATTTATTCCTTGCAAGTTTGAATTTCCCATTTAAAATACCAAATGTATGTGTAAATCATAAGACAGATAGTAAAGTACCACAAGTGAGCAGACAAAAATCAATTGTTCAACTGGAAGATTTTGACCCTAGTACTTGTGAGTTCTAACTTATAGCTGAAATTATTCAAAGGGACACTTTAGAAACAGATGCTTGGGTTGACCACAAGATACACAGGATAAATATAGTGTCAGAACAAATGGAGAACACATTTGGCAGGCCATTAAACATAAATGAAGACAAAATGTGATGTTTAAAATAGAGGGTCTCATGAGAGGAGAGAAGGAAGGAAAAGTTTTTGGAGAGGGAAGGAAAGAAAGTAAGAATAAGAGCAATTTCCAGAGACCTACGGCTGACTTCAATCTAGTGCACCCTGCTTGCAATTCCATGACCACATTTTAATTCTTATTTACCCATCTCCAGGTGATATCATTAAAACCATGAAGAGATCATGACTGGGTTAGAACATAAAATTTCATCATCTGAGAAAACAACGCTGAAATATTATCATTGCCTTATTCATTTATTCATTATGGAGAAATCATTCAGTAAAACCCACTTACTTAGCTAGAATATTTCTGGTCACAGAGGGACAAGAAAGTCAAGTTGAGACCTAGTTATCAAAGCTATTGATGGAGATGGTATAAGGACATTATTTAGCTCCTGAGACCCAAATCCACTGTTTGGGTGAACTTTGAAAATAATTTACATGATTTTTATTTAACAATTATTCAAAACATTTTCACTTCATGTCTTATAGTTTGAAGTGTCCATCTCATGCCATATTTCAATCTGACAAAGTATAGAGTACCTATTTTATGACCTTTCATAATTTAACCATCTAGTTTTTAAAACAATAAAATAAGCAAGGAAACAAATAACTAAATCATACAATACTTTCAACTTCTATTTCTTAATCAGCTGATGATATTATTTAATTCTTTGATTAATTCTGTCTTCTGCAATCTTTAGTTTCATTCAAAGACAATTTCGTCACTAATCAATGCTCTGTTCAAGCTTGAGTACATACTTCCCCAAACACACACAAATACAGAGGCACCCTCAGGCTTGTTATCATCACAAATCTAGGATTTCTACCTGGGACCCCCTACAGCTGGTAAATACCTTCAGTGAAGTGTGGTGGTAATCTAATTGTACTGAAATATTATTTTGATTGTATGTTAATAAATAAAGTTGTCTGGGGGTCAGAGCTATTAGAGCCATAGCAAGAGTGTGGCGGTGGTGGCACACGCCTTTAATCCCACAAGATCTCTGTGTGTTCAGGGTCAGAGCTATTAGAGCCATAGCAAGAGTGTGGCGGTGGTGGCACACGCCTTTAATCCCATAAGATCTCTGTGTGTTCAGGGATACAGTCAGCATTGGAGACATATACCTTTAAGACCTAGGGGGCTGTACATTCAGACGGTGACGAGGCAGTCATGTGTTTGGGTTTACAACCAATGAGAAGGCAGAACAACATACTTTAAAAAAACTAACCGACAGGAAGTAGCTCTCTTTTCGCGAAGCTGGGACAGCAGAAGGAAGGGTGAGATTTAGCTCTGAGCTCTGACCTCTCGACTTTCTCTTTTACATTGTTTCTGTGTTTCTTATTTAATAAGACGGTTGGTTACATCAACATCTGGCGCCCAACGTGACAAGAATCCATTAAAAACTGCTTGGCTTGGGGCAGGTCCGCTTTCCCGCAAGGGCGGCAGGCGGCCCGCGGCGGCGGCGGTGGCACGCGGCGGCCGGCGGCGATCGGCTTCTTAGTCCGAGCCTGGGTCTAGTTCTGCTTGACCTCAGGCTGGACTATCGGTGAGCTGCTTGCTTAAATCCTGCTTGCTTAAAGCCGGTGCTACAAACAACTCAGAGTTGCCCTGCCGAACAGGGCCCTGCCTGTAAAGCCAACGCACGTGGTCGGAGCTTAAGGAAGCCAGACCCAAGCCTTGATTCGGCACAAGAGGGAACACGTGGCTGCATTTAAACTTTAGCCAGCTACGCTTTCTTGCGCTCTCTCTCTCTCTCTCTTTCTCTCTCTCTCTCTCTCTCTCTCTCTCTCTTTGGATTTACACCTGGGACACTAGGTGGCTGCTTTGAAAATCCCCTCAGATTTCTACTGTTCTACGCAGATTTGGTAAGTCATAACATATCAGATATTTTAAAGGAAACTATCTAAAAGAGAATTTTTTTTCCACGTTTAAAAAAAAATGGGTTTTATGTGTACATTGGAAGAAAATTGGTTTTTGTTCGAAATTTTAGGCAGTCTGGCAATGGAACAACTATATAATATTAGTATTGGTGGAATTATGCACCTTATCACTATAATAATCCACATTTTAATATTTAAAAAGATAGTCAATTTAAGTGCCAGGATAACAGCTTTAGAAGAACTTGCTAAACCTGTAAAAATTCAGACAGAAGAAATTAACAGTGAAGTTGTTTCAAGTCGGGATCATAAGGTTGCAGAAAGAAAGCCTGTTTTCACACAGTCACCCTTAATTTATCCTGTAACAGTACAGCAGATGCCTGATCAAATGGCTACACAAAATATTTGGGCTCCAATTGAAATGTTGGATTTAAAAAGGTTTAAGGAGGCAATAGTATCTTATGGCATGCATTCCCCATATGTAAAGCAAATGTTAAACTCTTGGTCAACATATAATAGGATAGTACCACAGGACTGGCGGGACCTGGCACAAGGTGTTCTGGAACCCAGCCAGAGACTTCAATTTCTGACTTGGTTTAAGGAGGAGGCTAAAAACATAGAAAAACAATGGAGGGATAAAGGAATACAAGTTTGCCAGGATCAGCTTATGGGCGAAGGCCAATATGCTTCAGCACAAACACAATGTTTATATGATGTCCAAACCCTAATTTTATGTCGAACGGCAGCCTTGAATGCATGGGACAAAGTTGAGGAACCAGGAAAAAAATCTGAGTCATTTACAAAGGTGAAGCAAGGCCCAAAAGAGTCTTTTACAGATTTTTTACAAAGACTGGCTTCAGCAGTAAAGAGAATGGTCTCGGATTCAGAAGCTAGTAAGGCAATAATTGAATCTTTGGCCTTTGAGAATGCGAATGCAGCATGCAAAACAATAATCAGGCCATTAAGGGCAAGATCTGCACCTATGGAAGATTGGATTAGAGAAACAATTAATGTTGAAGCTGATGAGCATGATGATACATGGGTAGGAGAAGTAATTTCAAAAGGTTTGAGGAGTGTTAGATGTTTTGGATGTGGAAAGCAAGGACATTTGAAAAGGGACTGTAGACAGGTCATTCCCAGAAACAATGTTTCTTCAAGGAACAATGGCAACAGAAGGCCCCTTCCTTCTGGAGTATGCAGAAGGTGTGGTAAGGGAAAACACTGGACCAACGAATGTAGATCAACAAAGGACAGACAGGGTAATCCTTTGCCTCAGTCATCGGGAAACTCCCAGAGGGGCCTCAGGCAGGCCCCCAGTGCAAATCCAGTTCAAACCTTTCCTGCAGCCATAGAGGAAATGCCTGCTCTGGAGAGCGATTAAATAACCAAATGCCTATTGGAATAAATCATGCTGGTCAGGATGATGAAACAGAGAGAATAGAAAATTCAGGAGAAAACATAAAGAAAATTTTTTGGCAAACTTCTATTAATGAACAAAGACCAAAATTAACAATAAAAATAAATGGTGTTTTGTTGTCTGGTCTGGTAGACACAGGTGCGGACGTTACCATAATTGCACCAGAATTTTGGCATCCAACTTGGCCTCTTCAGGAGGTAAACGTTCAACTGTTAGGAATTGGGACATTATCTCAGGTGAAACAGAGTGCAAGATGGCTCGAATGTATAGGTCCAGAAGGACAGAGAGGAAAATTAAAACCATATGTGGCTAACATAACTATGAACCTGTGGGGTCGAGACTTGTTGCAACAATGGAATACTCAGATTAACATCCCTCCAATCTCAGAAACAAATCATAAATTAGCACATGTTACTGAGAGAAATATTAGAAGATATTGTTCTAATGAGTGGTCACCAGCCATCCATATTATACAAGAACAGGGCACAATAACTGATGATCTTCCAAAGACACCAACAGCTCTACCTTTAAAATGGTTAACAGACAAGCCTGTATGGGTCCAGCAATGGCCTTTAACAACAGAGAAACTCCAGGCTTTAGAAGAGCTGGTAGAAGAACAGTTAAATGCTCAGCATATTGAAGAATCAACCAGCCCTTGGAATTCTCCTGTATTTGTTATTAAAAAGAAATCTGGTAAATGGAGAATGGTAACAGACCTTAGAGCAATTAACAAAGTAATTCAGCCAATGGGCTCTCTACAATCTGGGATGCCTTTGCCTACTCTGTTACCAAAAGGATGGCCTCTCATAGTTATTGATTTAAAAGACTGTTTCTTTTCAATACCCTTACAAGAAAAAGACAAAGAAAGATTTGCTTTTACAGTGCCTACTTATAATAATTCTCAACCGGTTAAAAGATTTCAATGGAGGGTCCTCCCACAGGGAATGTTGAATAGCCCAACTCTGTGCCAATATTTTGTACAACAGCCATTGGAAGTGATACGTAAAAAATTTCCTAAATCTATAATTTATCATTATATGGATGATATTTTACTAGCTGACTCAAATATAGATACTTTAGAAATAATATTTGAAGAAGTAAAGAAAATTTTGCCTTGCTGGGGATTACAAATTGCTCCTGAAAAGATACAAAGAGGAGATTCTATTAATTATTTAGGATATAAAATAGAGCTACAAAAAATTAGACCCCAAAAGGTGCAAATTCGGAGAGATAGACTACAGACTCTTAATGACTTTCGAAGATTATTTGGAGACATTTCTCATCTACGAACTATTGTTGGGGTAAAAAATGATGAACTGACTAATTTGTTCAGAACCTTAGAAGGTGACAAGGACTTAAATAGTCCAAGAGAATTATCACCTGAAGCTGAGAAAGAATTGGCCTTGGTAGAAAAGAAAGTGCATGAAGGACACGTGGATCGTATTGATCCAAAGCTGGATTGCATTTTGGTTATTTTACCTTCTAGGCGTTCTCCTACTGGAATATTAATGCAGAGGGAAGATATTATATTGGAATGGATATTTTTACCAAATAAACCAAATAAAAAATTAAAAACTTATGTGGAAAAAATCTCTGACTTGATTTACAAAGGAAAACTGAGACTTCGTCAATTAGCAGGCATAGACCCAGCAGAAATTGTCGTACCATTAACTAAGGAGGACATTGAAAAATTATGGACAGAAAGTGAACCTTGGCAAAGAGCTTGCAGTAATTTTTTGGGAGAAATTAACAGCAAATATCCCAAAAGCAATAGAATTGATCTTATAAAAAGAGCTGAATGGATCTTGCCTCAAATTGTACGGCAAAAACCCATATCTGGAGTTCGTACATTTTATACAGATGCCAACAAAGAAGGAAAGGCTGGTTACAAATCAGAAAATTTAAGTAAAGTGGTTCAAAGTCCGTATAATTCAGTTCAAAAATCAGAATTGTATGCTATTCTGTTGGTATTAATGGATTTTTCAGAACCTCTCAACATAGTAACTGACTCTCAGTATGCTGAAAGAGTGGTATTACATATTGAGACTGCAGAATTTATCCCTGATGCTTCAGAATTAACTTCACTATTTATTCAATTACAAGATACAATCAGGAAAAGGAATCATCCTTTATATATAACTCACATTCGATCCCATACTGGTCTGCCAGGCCCTCTAGCACAAGGCAATGATGAGATTGATAAACTATTGATAGGAAATGTGCTGGAGGCCTCAGAATTTCATAAAAAACATCACGTTAATAGTAAAGGTTTAAAAAAGGATTTTTCCATAACCTGGCAACAAGCCAAAGAAATAGTAAAGAAATGTCCTACTTGTTCCTTCTACAATCAAACGCCATTACCAGCAGGATGTAACCCAAAGGGTACTCAGAGAAATGAAATCTGGCAGATGGACGTGTTTCACTTTGCAGAATTTGGAAAATTGAAATATGTACACCACACTATCGATACTTATTCAGGATTTCAATGGGCAACTGCTTTGAGTTCTGAAAAGGCTGATTCTGCAATCACTCATTTGCTAGAAGTTATGGCCATCATGGGTATACCTGCACAAATCAAAACTGACAATGCTCCATCATATGTCTCTGTTAAAATGAAACAGTTTTTTGCTTATTACAATATAAAGCATATTACAGGCATACCACATAATCCTACAGGTCAAGCAGTTATAGAAAGATCAAACAGAACTCTAAAGGATATGCTAAATAAACAGAAATGGGTAACAAAAACCCCCAGAAATAGACTACATAATGCTCTTCTAACTTTGAATTTTCTGAATGCCAATGAGAAAGGAACAACAGCTGCAGAGAGACATTGGATAATAGAAAAAACTACAGAATTAAATCAGCCTATATACTTTAAGGATGTGCTGACCTCAGAATGGAAACCAGGGTATGTATTACATTGGGGACGTGGTTTTGCTTTTGTTTCCACAGGAGAAGATAAGCTGTGGGTACCATCAAAATTGATAAAGGTTCGATTTGAACAAGAGAGACCTCTTAATTGAGGAGGTGATAGTTCATCAACCAGCATGAACATCCAATTTAAACTAACTTGTATCAATAAAACATGCCTTTTCATTTAATCAGATAATAACTTGCGAAAAAGGAACATCCCCAAAATTAGTCTTGGGGAAAGGTTTTTGTTTTTGTCTTTTAGGAAAATGAAGGTTAAGGAATCTGAAGAACACTGGACAAATAAGACAACTGAAGAAAAGTGACAAATCATCTATCCCAAGAAACAGAATGAAACGGTGTATGGGTATATATTATCTAAAAAATTTTATGTCTTCCTAAATGTTTGTTTCTGCTTTTCTCTAAAGATTTAACACTATTGGTCTTCTAACAGTCCCAGTTCAATTAAAATTTAAAGCTGACTTTGGAGTTGGAGAATGGCTCTCTCCTTCTTTAAACTCAAGCATGTTGTTAAAAGGAAAATGCAAACTCCCTGTATCATGCCAGAATAAGAGCCATCTTCTGCTATGGTACAGGACAAAAGCAAAATTAATTAAGGGACTATTCTATTACTAATCTCAACTCTTTGATTCTATTCTGATTCTTTAAACTTTTCTCAAAGTATAAATTTTATATCAAAATTTACAAGATTAATATATATATATACATTTTAAACTTGTTAAGATATGAATGGTCACATAGAGTACTAACTAATTCTAGAAAAAAGGCTAGCTGCATATATATGTTTTTGTGCTCGAGTCTCTTACCAGTTTTCTGCAGGAAATCACGGCCAGGCCTAACATCAACTGAAGTCTCCAGAAAGAAGATGGGGCCCCACAACAACAACAATTCCACGTGGACAATAATAATATCATTAAGCTGACAAACATCATCCATAGATCAGCTTTGAACTACAAGGTGCTCAGAGCAAATTTGAGATGACTAGCTGAGATGATCCAGTCTCAAAGACTACTTGAATAAGGACTTGAGATAAACCCTGAACTTTGGCATTATATACAGACTGGATAATGAAGGATATAGTTACCTCTCCTAGAATTTGACAATTAACCTAAAATTTTTCTTTCAGGATAAAGAAAACTTCGCCCATACCCAGCAGGAAGCAATTTTAAGAATACGACGCCCACATTCCCAAAGAGGTGGTGTGGGGCGGGTGGTTTTTTGGTCTTTTTAATGGGTTTTGGGTCTGGGATAATTTTCAGTATTTAGGGGGGTTGGTTACAAGTTATTGTCAAGGGTTAGGAAAAAGGCTAAGCAAAGGAGATTAGATTTAAGGTTCTTGTTTAAAAAAAAAAAAAGAAAAAGAAAAGAAAAAGACAATTACTAATTTTAAATACTTTACATTGGATTGGATTGTTTTATATTGTATACAAATTTGAAACTGATATTGTTAGAAAATGCTATATGTATATTTCTAATTGTATTTATTCCATTCATTTAACAATGTAATGCAAATTTCTGATCCTTGAATGTTATTATTATCAACTATTAGGATATAAAGAAATGAAAGCTAGTAGTTAGACATTATCATAGAACTTGTAGTCAGATTAGATATGTTTTAAAAAATTAAGCAGAGATGTTTTAGACAGGTCATCTTCAAACCCTTCAGAGATCTACAGAATATGGCATTTAAAATGTTTTAATAACTTAGAAAATTTTTCTTTTTTGAGACATGTCAGCTCCTGGCAGTACTAATCTACTTCAGAGAAAATATGGGCATTGAAGAAACTGCATAAGGAGTCAACTTTCCTTGTGGCAAAGTTAGCCACTGGACAACAAAGTATCCTCGAATCAACAGGACAAAATGGACAGACAGAACACGAAACAAGGGACTACTGATTCTTGCCAAAACAAGTGTGGTTATGGCTTTATCAAAAGGCATCTTCTGAGGCCAGGACAATACGGCCCCATCCCTGAAATGGCCTTCGCATCCGGAAAAGGTACGGTGCCCTTTTCTTCAAAGCAGCTTAACAGGCAGAGGGCCGATGGGTTCTGTTGTACAATGGAACAGCAGCTGAAAGCTCATGCCTCTCAAAAGTAGACTGGCATTTAATAGAGGGATGTGGAGAAGAAGGGGATGCTGAGATGAAGCCATATATACACAGCCAAGAAGAATGGACAGTTGAATTTAAAAACTGTCAACAATTTCCAGAATTTAAAATCCTGAATCATGACAGAACACTAGTGGAATTCAGGTGTTTCTGGTACGTGGACTGCTCTCACCCAATGTGAGGTTGAACTGTTGACCTTGTGTACATCCTACTTCCAAATGAGTCTGTCAGATACACTGAGCCTATAGGCTGAAGATGATGCCCCAACACTGCGGAGAAACCTCAGGTGACTGCCCAGGCAGCTGGCTGTTTCTGTCAACTCACAAAATTTTTTGGAAGTTGCTTGGATGCACTTCCTGTTTTTATTTTTGTTAGCTAATATTATTCCCTTCTTGGGTCTCTGAGGGAGTTGAAGATTAGTTAGTTATGGTTGAAGATTAGTTAGTTATAGTTGAAAATTAATTAGGATAGAAAGTGCATTAGATACATCTTGGATTTACCAAAATAGGATAGAAAATGGAATTATTTTCTCTGATTTGTCAAATACCTGTTTAGGTATTTATTACTTGTATATATTGTATATAGTTATTGTACTTTTGTATATAGTTTTTCTTTTGTTAGTTATAACCTTTTGCTTTTTTTCTTTTTATTAAAATAGAAAAGGGGAAATGTGGTGGTAATCTAATTGTACTGAAATATTATTTTGATTGTATGTTAATAAATAAAGTTGTCTGGGGGTCAGAGCTATTAGAGCCATAGCAAGAGTGTGGCGGTGGTGGCACACGCCTTTAATCCCACAAGATCTCTGTGTGTTCAGGGTCAGAGCTATTAGAGCCATAGCAAGAGTGTGGCGGTGGTGGCACACGCCTTTAATCCCATAAGATCTCTGTGTGTTCAGGGATACAGTCAGCATTGGAGACATATACCTTTAAGACCTAGGGGGCTGTACATTCAGACGGTGACGAGGCAGTCATGTGTTTGGGTTTACAACCAATGAGAAGGCAGAACAACATACTTTAAAAAAACTAACCGACAGGAAGTAGCTCTCTTTTCGCGAAGCTGGGACAGCAGAAGGAAGGGTGAGATTTAGCTCTGAGCTCTGACCTCTCGACTTTCTCTTTTACATTGTTTCTGTGTTTCTTATTTAATAAGACGGTTGGTTACATCAACAGTGAAGTGGCTGAAAACAGTACTAACAACAACAGCAACAAAAAATCAGTAGTCTACCTATATCCAAATGAAAAACAGGCTGAGTAAGAAATCAAGGAAACAGCACCCTTCACAATATTCTCAAATAATATCTTGGGCTAAGTAACCAAGCAAGTAAAAGACTCGTATGATAAAAAACTTCAACTGTTTGAAGAAACTATCAGAAGATGGAAAGATCAACCATGATCATGGATCAGTAGGATTAACATAGTTAAAATGGCCATCCTATGAAAAGCAGTCTACCGATTCAAGGCAGTCCTCATCAAAATTACAACACAAATCTTTGCAGATCTTGAAAGAACAATCTTCAACTTCATATGGAAAAAAAACCCAGGAAAGCTAAAAACATTCTTGTTAATAAAGGAACTTCTGACTTCAAGCTCTACTATAGAGATATAGTAATAAAAACAGCATGGTATTGGCATAAAAACACACAGGCGGATCAATGGAATCAAATCAAAGACTGTGACATAAATCCACACACCTATGAACACCTGATGTTTGACAAAGAATTCAAAATTATACAATGGAAAAAAGATAGCATCTTCAACAAATAGTGCTGGTCTAACTGGATGTCAGTATGTAGGAGAAGGTAAATAGATCCATATCCATAATCCTGCACAAAACTCAAACTGAAGTGGATCAAAGGCCTCAACATAAAATCACATACACTGAACCTGATAAAAAAGAAATTGGGGAACAGCTTTGAAAGTATTGGCACAGGAGACAACTTCCTGAACAGAATACCAATAGTGCATGCACTAAGATCAACAATTTATAAATAAGACTTCATGAAACTGAAAAGCTTCCGTAAATCAAAGGATACAACCAATAGGACAAAAGGGCAGCCTGTAGAATGGAAAAAGATGTTCAGCAACTCCCAATCTGACAGAGGGCTAATGTCCAAAATTTATAAAGAATTCAAGAAACTAGACATCAACAAAATAAATAATCCAATTTTAAAATGGGGGTAAAGATTTAAATAGAGATTTGTAAACAGAGGAATCTCAAATGGCCAAGAAACACTTAAGAAATGTTCAACATTCTTAGTCATCAGGAAATGCAAATCAAAATGACTTTGAGATTCCATCTTACACCTTTCAGAATGGCTAAGATCAAAACCACAAGTGACAGTTCCTCAGGAAATTGCTAATCTATCTACCTCAAATATATATACCCAAAGGATGCTCTATCCTATCACAAGGACACCTGCTCAACTATGTTCATAGCAGTTCTATTCATTATATTTAAAAACTGAAAACAACCTAGATGTCCCTCAACCAAAGAATAGATAAAGAAAATGTAGTATATTTACACAATAGAGTATTGCTAACTTGTTAAAAACAATGACATCCTGAAATTTGCAGGCAAATGGATGGAAGTTGAAAAGAAGCATCATGAGTGAGGTAACCCACACCCAGAATGACTATAGCTAAAAGTTTTCCTGTGTCCCACCTGGCCTGTGGTCAGGACAAATATCTCTCATCTGCCAGTTCCACAGCTGCTCAGACACAAATAAACATACACAGGCTTATATTAGTTTTAAACTATGGCTGTAGCAAGCTTCTTGTTATCTAGTTCTTATATCTTAAATTAACCCATTTCTATCAATCTATACTTTGATATGTGGCTTGTGGCTTATCGGTACTTTACATCTTGCTTCTCCTGCAGGCAGCTAGCAGTGTCTCCTTGGTTCTGTCTTTCTCCTCCTCTCTATCTGTTTGGGTTTCTACCTGCTTCTAAGCTACCTCGCCATAGGCCAATTTATCAACCAATCAGAGCAACATATTTTTCACAGCATACAGAAAGACATTCCCTCATCAAAAGACAAACATGGTATGTACTCACTTATAAATGGATATTAGCTGTGAAGTGAAAGATAGTCATGCTACAGTTATAGACATAGAGAGGCCAAGTAATAATGAAGGCTTAAGCGTGGGACACAAGGATCTTCCTGGGAAGAGGAAATAAAATAAATTTCAAGATTTTCTGAAGCAGATAGGAATGGGAACAGGAAGGATCAGTTGGTGGACATGGAGAAATATTTGGAGAAATGGCTGAAATTGGGGGCTATTTGGGGGATAAGGTGGAAACCTAGTGCAGTGGAAACTGTGGAATCTGTGAGAGTAGCCCTAGCAGTAATAGGGGGCATGGAACCTGAGCCAGCCATCTTCTGTAACCAGGCAAGGCCTCAAGTGGAGGGATTCAGACACCAACCCAATCACAAAACCTTTGACCTACAGCTTGTCCTTCTTGCAGAGTGTTCTGGAACCAGAGCCTAGCATAGTTCTTATCAGAGAGACTTTATCCAGTAACAAATGGGAGCAAATGCAGAGTCCCACAGCCAAACATTAAATGAATCTTGGGGAGTCCTGCTGAGGAGGAGAAGGAAGAACCGGAGCAACTAGAAGGTCTAGGGACACCAAGAGAGCATGGCCCAAAAAACCAATTCACCTGGAACTCATGGTAGCTCGCAGAGATCAGGGAGCCTATAGGGGTCTGACCTAGGTCCTCTGCATATATGATGTGACTGAGCAGCTTGATGTTCTTATGGGATTCCTAACAGTGTGAGCGGGGGGAAGGCTGTCTCTGACTTTTTTCTCTGCTTTTGGGACCCTTTTCCTACAATTGGGTGGCCTAATTCAGTCTTGATGTGATGGTATATGCCTAGCCTTACTATAACTTCTTATTCTGTGTTTGATAGGTTTCCCTGGGAGGCCTGTTCTTTTCTGAGAGGAAGGGGAACCTGGGGCAAAAAGGAGGTGGAGGTGGAGACCAGAGGGAGAGCAGGGAGGGAAAACTGGTCAGGATATTAATGTGAGGGAATATAATAAAATTTAATATTAATGTGAGAGAATAATAATAAAAAATTTAATATACCACATGTCTTTCAGAAATACAGTAAAATATACTTCCCAGGAGAATGTAGGCCTTAGTGTTTTGTGAAATGTACTTAGGGAAGTGGTCTATATAACCACTGAATTGCCTTCATTGTGTGTTAATAATTTGATTAATTAAATGACTACTGATTCTGACTGCTTAGGACTCAAATCCATGAACTGTGATCTAGAAATACTTGGCTAGACTTTTATAGTCACCACAGACTATGTAATCACTGTGGACTATAACCACTAAACTCTATAAACATGAAACCTCACATCTTAATGTTCTCTTCATGTTACTTTGCCAGGCTTTGTGGATTTAATTCTTTCCTCCAGTACTCTCTAAATACATGACTAAATTGCTAAAGTGGTCTTCAGCTTTTAGGTCCAGAAAAAAATTGAGTGGTAGATTGAAGAGAGGGAAGATGGACCAAAGGAGGGGAAAGAGGAGGAGAAGGAGGTGGCTGCACATAATGTGAGTCTATACTGAAGGCTGTAATTTTATATATCCACAGGTACCAGGCATGTAACTAGCAACTGTCATTTCCAAGTCTGAGCATTGGTTTATTGAAGTCATAGTGATTTTTCTTTATGTAGCTCAAAATAAATCTTATTAATTGCAATGCCCTCAATCAACCTTTCCAACTCCCGCTATTGGTAAGGACATGAACACAGTATATCAGTTTATCACAGAAACTATTAGGGTATGAAAGGTACGCAGTGCCCTGTCAGCTTAGGCATCATAGACATCACTAAGGGACTAGACTGTGAAAAGCTGGAATATCTTCACTCTATATAAAGATGGCATTCCTCATTGCAGAAAGTTTCTCAGCTCTATTGTCTCCAGCTGGAAAGACAAAAAGTATAACATCACTTTTCAACTGCATTTAAAATAATTCCAGCAACTTGGAGTTTAAGGGAAAGATTTGACTTTTAAGTACCGTCTCAATGCTTCAGAACTATATGGGAAAGAAAAATGCCCATAGTGAGCATATATCTGAGACAATAAGTGGTTCCCTAGAAGAAAAGAAAGGAAGAAATGACATGGAGTTGGGGAGGCAGGAATTATTTAGAAATGTTTTGTAATTAAGATGTTCTGCATTGCTCAGAGTGAAGGAAAACTTCAGGAAGAGAGGAATGTTACAGATCTCTGTAAATGTCTTCTGGAATGCTATTGCGGAATAGTTATTCCAGAAAATAAGTAAATATGGTTCCTTTTACTTATATTTTTCCTGTTTGTGACAGTTTGATTCATAGCTTTAATGAGGTTATAATAAAATATATATCAAATTAGAATTTAAAATTAGACAAAGAATCAAGTTATGGTATTTCTTGCCTGTAATCCAGGCAACAATAGGCTAAGGCAAGGGGATCATGGGTATGAAACTAGCCTGGGCTATAGAACAAGACCCTGGTTCAAGAAAGAGAAAAAAAAGTAAGATATCTAAAGAGAAATTTCTCAAAATATGATACTTAAAGGCCCCACACGTGCATAAGAAAAAATAAATTTTACTAGCGACCAGGGAAATGCTAATTATAACCATATTGAGATATAACATTTAAACAAAAAAGACCACTCAAAGTATTAAAAACAGCAAGTTTTGTAAAAGTGAGAAAAGAGAATATCTGAGTATGGAGGGATGGAAAATGATTGATCAATGAGCCCTACATTACAGACATGGAGCAGTACAAATACAAATTAAACACATATTAAAGATCAATATAAACTTCTGTTTGAACTGGAAATTTCACTGATGAGCGTATTTCCAAAGGGACTAAAATCAATGTGTGAATGAGGCATCTGAACTCCTATGCTTAATGTAGTGTTATTCACAATAGCCAAGAAATGGAAACAACATAAGTGTCCATATCAGGGGAAAACATTACAAAAATATAGTGTACAAACTACAAACACACACATGCCCCCACCCTCTCTCACACACACATACATACATACATACATACATACACACACACACACAGAGAGAGAGAGAGAGAGAGAGAGAGAATTTACACATTTCAAAAAAACCCAGAAAATGTCTCTCTTTTATGATAACATGAATGGAACTGAAGTGATAATGGTAATTGAACTTAGCCAGACTTGGAATACAGCAACTACAAAAGATTGAAATAAAATTTTTACTAGAGTTGAGTAAAAGAGATATTGGCAGGGTGGAGTTGGTTTGATCGCTGCAGAGAAATTTAGTTTTGAGTATAACATTTTGGTATCTTTTCTTTACAAAGTGGCATGACCAAAAAAGACATCTATGTAGTTCAAATTTTGAGAAAGGGGAGAATAAATGAATATGAAGGTTTTCAGTTAAAAGACACAATAAATGTGTAAGGAGATAGGTATGTTGTCTGATTCAAACATCTTACCAAGAATACATGTATAGAAATACACAGGGTATCCATGTTATAGACATTTGTGTTTTGATAGTTTAGCCCAAATGGATTTAATTTTAAATAGGGTTCTAAGATCGTAAATGTGATGATTTGTGATGATGCAGGGATGTGAACGAGGTGACTTCTTT
This sequence comes from Peromyscus leucopus, assembly GCF_004664715.2. Classification (NCBI taxonomy): domain Eukaryota; kingdom Metazoa; phylum Chordata; class Mammalia; order Rodentia; family Cricetidae; genus Peromyscus; species Peromyscus leucopus. Next base: position 23,993 of record NC_051083.1, read on the forward strand.
TCTTTTCTTTTCTTTTTTTCCTTCAGGAATAAGATACCCAGGTAACTTCTGAAAGTACAGAGCATGTGGCTGGGGTAATGGCTGTAGCATGATCATCATGTGATTGTCTTGAGCCTACTGTGACAGCCAGTGACAACCGAAAGAAACATCATCTTTCTCTAATCATGCCACGTGAAGTAAGCCTCTTTTTCCATACAGAAGAAAGCAATACCTTGAGCTCTAGACTTACATTAAATGTTGGCTTCTTCTCTTATTAAGGGAGAGCTTTGAAAGCACTTAAGATTCAGAGATTGGCCATCCTCATGCTAAATACAAAGACGAAATTGAATCTTGCAGAGATGGTGAAAGAGGGAAAGACAGTTCTTTAGCGGTATACCCACTGGTAAATTGCTTATGATCCTGTCCATAATATTGTACCCGTGCTCCTCTGAGCAACTCTAATTATATTCCATGGGACAACAACAACAACAAAGAATAGAAGTATAAGGGACACATATTTGGAAAATGAAAGACAAAGGTGGGCAGGAAACAAGAAAGAGTACAGGGGGTGAATATGATCAAAATGCATCAGAAACAAATTTGCTGGAGTGGTTTATAGCACTTGATGCTCTTGTGGAAGATTTGAATTTGGTTCTCAGCACTCTCTTCTTATCTTACAAGCACCCATAACTCAAGTCCCAGGAAATACGAATCCCTCTTCTGACCATCAGCAGCACCAAGCATGCACATGGAACACATGTACACATGCAGATAAAACACTGATACATATAAACTAGAATAAATGTATCTGAAGTATCACATATATTCATGTATAAGGCCTGTTATTTTGTAAACTATATGCTAATAAAACAACTTCTAAAATAATAAATGAATTATTTTGAACTCAGACAGATGTTACCTGACTCAAATTTTATAACGTGGCTCTATCTTGCCTTGTACTATGATGCCTCTTAACAAAATGAGATTTCTTATGATTTAATTCACATAGTATTGTTGAAGTAACTGGGGCTCTAAGGCTTAGTTTTTTGAAATATGAGAACATTAAAGAAGAAGACAGAGCCTGGTCTCCAAAGCGAGTTCCAGGAAAGGCGCAAAGCTACACAGATAAACCCTGTCTCGAAAAACCAAAAAAGAAAAAAAAAAAGAAAGAAAAAGAAAAAAAGAAGACTGTATTCCACAACAACATCAATTCATGCTAGTTTGATGTATTTCAAATTCTATTTAAAAGAAAACAGAGAGCTAGAGGAATATAGCACATAGCTATGCATTGCTCTTGGTCACATGACCTAAATGTTATAACTAAGAAAACTCAAAAATAACCTCATTTTAATCATTTCAGGAAGTAACACAGGACATGATAACACTAGAGAAAGCAGTTTGCACACATATAGGATATAGGAAAACCTTAAAACAATACAAAGCAGCATTTGCCATTGTAATGAGAAATTTACACAAGGGTCAACATTTCTAAACAGGCCCATTCACAGAGTGAATAAATGCTGTATTTTCAACAGAACAGGTGGACCATGAAATGGCACTCTACTAAACAATGAGATGATTCAAAAGTTGGTGCCAGAGACAAAATACTTAGATTTAAGTTGTATTTCATTATTCGTGTGTGTGTATGTGTGTGTGTGTGTGTGTGTGTGTGTGTGTGTGTGTGTGTGTGTATGCATGAGAGTACAGTGCCCACAGAGGCCAGAAAGTACTGCATTCCCTATGCTGGAGATATAGGCAGTTGCGAGTCACTGGACATAGGTATTGGGGATATAGCTCAGGTCCTTCGCGTACTTGCTAAATAAAGCAGAGCTATTCTGTTTCATTCACTTAACTATTATGAGTTAAAAAAGAAACTGTCTCCTCCATGGATAACCTCAGGACTTGAGCAATAAGGAATATCAGTGCAGAAAACATGTGGAGGAGACAAATTCCAAACTCTCCCCACTGTGCTTGAGGAACGGCTCACCTTTAGGTTTTAAATTCTGCATGATAAATCCATCCTCTGGGTCAATTTATGCTGATGTAAAATAAGCTGACATGTTATAGCAACCAGAAACTCCACGTTTGCAGTGGCTGGTCCCTTAATGAATAGAGAAAGAAATTTATGTCAAGTTACAATGAAGTAACATGAAGAAGAAAATCAAAACTATAGCAAGAAAGAGAGAGCAATAAAAATGTTCTGTCCACGTAATGAAGTGACAGAAGCACGAGATGGACTATAGGAGCTTGTCCGACTCCATTCTGAACCTGGAGAATATAAAAGTCTCTGGTGGAAGACAGTTTCTTAGAAGAAAGGGCTCAAATTGTCTTGTAAATACTTGAAAGGACCAGTGAGACCATAAGCTACACATACATATGTGACGACAAGTCCATTTAATTAAAGGTATCGATGAGATACAGATAGAAATGGGACAATTTTTTTTCTGACAGTCTAAAAAAAACATATTTATCTTGCCTGAATTCCCTTTTCATTTCCACATGCTGAATGCAGAGGGCTATTATAAGACAGGGAAATTATTCTCAAATGTACTGGGGATCAGAATCAACTAGTCAGGGGTATATAGACTTCTGAACTGCTATCATCTCTCATCAGTACACCTGGGACTAAGTCCCTTGAACACATTTACCAAGTTCCCAGCTGATAATGGTGCTGTTGATCAAAGGACTGCTATCTGAGTGATAAGCAAGTTACATGGTAAAGAGTCTAGTACCCTGAATCCAGTGTAGACAAGTACAACCTTCAGATCATAAATATATACTATATGTACTGTATGTATAATTTTATAAATTATGAGGTATCTTTGTCATAGCACCTAGAATCACCCTAAATAAATGTAGAAGGGATGTTCTGGCATGTTATGAGAATTGAATGGGGATTTTATAGAAACATAAGAGTTGTTTTTAGAATAAAGAGGAAGAAATGAAAGCAATAAATAAGCATGGGTTTAAAGAATGGATTGGTCATGAGGTGGTGCTGAGGATATCAGAACTGTTGAGGTAGGCCAGAAGGAAATGGATTTATTGGATAAAGTGATGTACATAAGGATGTACTAAGATCTAGTCCTATCAATACATAACCTTCATTTATTGATTGATTGACGTGTGTGTGTGTGTGTGTGTGTGTGTGTGTGTGTGTGTGTTTTCACACCCTCCACAACATTCATGTGGAGGTCAGATGAAAACTTTTGGGAGTCAGTTCTCTTCTTCTATCATTTGGGTTTCAGGATTAAACTCAGGTCATCAGTCTCAGTAGTAAGTATCTTTACCTGATTACCATCTTGTTGACCTAAAAGCAAGTTATTAAACAGTGTCATAGAACTTAATTATGACACACAAAATTCACCACCAGGGTGACCATGTAAGAAGTTTCTTGATTCATAAGAATCTAGTATCTCCTCTATACAACAATAATACTTTCTGATATTATAAGGATTACAAATAAGCATTCATGGGAAATAAGCAGCCTGAACTTTGCTGTGACCCAACTGTAACCCTCAGCTTTAAGACCAGAATTGAGACACAGGAGAAGGAGAGGAAAGAAGTCGTGAAGGCATTGTCTAAGACACACTGTGAGACTATGTTACCTACTGTGTGTGTTGGAGATGGGACAAACAGAACTGACCACGGTATTTCTAAGCCTTCATTGATGAGGGTGCAGTAGAGACAGAACAGCTGAAGATGGGATAAATGATGAAAATCACTGCAGTTGTTTTCTTATTTCTGTTTGGTTACCTTGATTCTAAGGTAGATCTAAAGAAGCCTTAAAAAATTGGGCTACTGGAACATTTGGAAACTACAGAATTCTAATTATGGCAGTGACAATAAACTATAAAATGAATATGCTTGACATACGAGCCTTGAAAAAACATTCATGCTAGTAAAATCAAGAAAATCTGTGTGATAGATACAGTTCTTCCAAATTTAATTTTTTGTGGAATATTTTCCTAATCAAGCTGACTCCCAATCAAATTTGCAACACCTGCAAGCGTCCCAAGAGATTCCAGAAGAGTTTATTAAATATATCATTTTGAATTCACCTATGGTACACAGAATTCTCTAAGCTTCCACTTGTGCAAGAAAATAGAGTGTAATGGATATCTAGACATGGAGTCTTAAATTGTAAGGGTCTTAAGAAGCATGCTTGAAACATTTTCTAATGTATTATGATAGCTCAACAGCTACCACACTCCATTTAAATCATAGAGCACCCTTTTCTCTAAACACACTTGAAGGGACTGCAGTGATATTTTTTTGCCATTTTCTTGATTTCACTAAGTAATCTGGATTGACTGAAAACTTGGGTGCACTTAAAACACTACAAAATCCTCAAGGGCATCCTCTCCATGTGGGTGCTCTGTTGATTTTTATTAGTGTTTTTTCTCTATCATCAATCAGTCAGAGTTTCTTTTCAGAGAGTGCAGGTTCAGCAAAGAGGTCTCACCTTATCAAAACTTATGTCAAAATTGCTCAACTAGTTCCAAGGGCTATCTTGAAGGTCCAAGACCTCTTCTATGCTCAGGGTCTTTCTGGGCATCAGATCTCACCCGCATTCTAAGCTTACATCAGAATAGATACTCTATATGCATGTCATTAAGATATGAAACCACAAAGAATTGGAACAGATGTTTATAGGAAGGAAATATAGTCTGTGCTCTGAACTTACTCATAATAAAGTTGGTAGTAGATGATATTACTGCTACTTAATTATGTACAAGAATGGAGAGAAGGCTCAGGAATTAAGAGCAATGTCTGCCTTTCCAGAGGATGAGGGTTAGCTTCCCAGATCCCATGTGGTAGCTCACAACACTTCTAGGAGATCCAGTCTTTTTTTCTGGCCTCCATAGGTACCGCACATGCAGATGTCTTAAGAAGCATTGGTTGAACACTTGGGAACGTTTGAAATACTCACAGTTGCTCAAGGAGATTCTCTCTAGGAGGGTGAGTGTTCTGTGATTTCTAATAGTGTTTTTCCTCTGTAGCCAGTCTGTCAGAAGGCAGGCACAACACTAATAAATTAAATTAGTAATTAGAAATTAACACAGAGATAGGAATACTGAAGGACACATGAATCATGATCACCTACCTGCATTGGAAAAATAAATGAAAATGTGCTTCTCTCTTTTTCCCTTCACAACTGTACCTTTCTATCCAGAAATTTCAGCAAATAACTGTTTCCTTAGCATCTCCCTGGATTGTTATTGTTTTTACAAGGAAGTTATTCAGTAGAGAAATCCAAGAAGTGTCCCTGGTGCAAAAAATTGGACTTCAGAATTTCAGTCCTTAGCTTAAGATGAAGAGAAAGGAGGACGAGATAAGAGCCAGACTCTGTTGGCTACTTTCTGTGACAGATACATGCTTCTTCAGCTATCCTCTGACATCTCCTAACATTCACAAAATTCAACATTTGGGAAACCAAGCTGTGGTAAAGAACTGCTGAAGGCTCACTGGAACTGACACTGTATAGACTCCCCTATACATAGCATGTTGCCAGAATGTGATGCCTGTCCAACGCTGAAATTACCTGGCCACACAAGTGACTTTATAAGTTCACTTTATAAGCACTGTTTCCCTCAATGCTGGTCACCAGTGGCTAATTAAATGAAGTACAATGTGAGTCTTCACCATCTAGCTGACAGCTTCATAAGTGGCTCTGCTAGTGCCCAGCTATTTGCTTCTAGCTTTGAAAACTTGTTTTCAGATTGTGAAAGGGAGAGGATAGGGGTTCTTAATATATAATTTCTTCTCTGTAATAATACTGCTTACCAGGTATATTTTCTGCTTAAAAGCCACAGCTGTGCCATTACAGCAATACACCAATATTTAAAAACAATTACTTGTATGTAATCAATGTATAATACATGTCATAAGACATTTTCCTGTGAGTATGTGTGTTTGTGTGTTTTGACCATGCTTCTCACCTGTATTCTCTCTCATGGTCTTTATCTGCCTCCTTCCTTCCTGTTATTTCCCATTGTTCTCCTACTCTAGGCTGCTGCATACAACTTTCATGATGTACATACCATGGTTTTCTACATCTTTATAAAACCTAGGATCCCTAGGTGAGAGCACCCACATGATATTTTTCTTTCATAATCTGACTGAAGTTGCTTAGTCTGATAATCTCCAATTGTATCCATTATCATCAAATGGCAAAATTTCCTTCTTCCTTGCATCAGGATAGAAATTTTATTAAGCATATATAAGTAATGATTGTATAATTATGTATATATCACTATATATTTGCTTTATATATAATCACTACAGACACATACACACACACACACTTTTTTTTAACCCATCCACCAGTGGACTCATAGGATGGCCTGTAACTTAGTTATTGTGAACTGTTCTGTGATAAACATTAATATATAAGTATCTCAGTGGCAGGTGAACTTTGAGTCCTTTATTGAACACTAAGTGGTAGTATAACTGAGTCTCATGTTAAATTTTCTTATTTTTAATGTTTAAAAATAGTTTTCAGTTTTGAGGCTTTATGTGAATACATCTTCTCTCAGCTGCCTGTGTTTATTAAAGGGCTTCAAGACTGGAAAACAAAAAGACCACGTAAGCAGGATTAATCTCCACCAATATTGTCACTGGCCATATATGTTATTGTCAGATAGTCGTCATTGATTCAAGTACTCATGATACTAGACAATGTGCCTAAAATAGGCTACAATCATCACAGAATCAGAATAATATTAAGACATAGGACAAAATCCATATGGAAATTATGTCTTAATAGGTGACTCTATGATATGAGTTGCAGTTAATACGAGAATTTATTTTACTTTCAATTTAATTTTTGTCCATGAGTGTGAGTGTGAGTGTGAGTGTGTGTGTGTGTGTGTGTGTGTGTGTGTGTGTGTGTGACTTTGTATGTTTGGCACATGTGTAAAGACACTGGCAGAGGCCAGAAGTGGGCATTGACCCCTTGGAACTGGAGATATAGCCAATTGTGAGCCACTGGACATGAGTACTGGGCACTAACTGAACTCAGCTTCTCTAGAAGAGCAGCAGGTATTCTCAACATCTGTGTCATCTCTCCAGCCCCAACACATCAGTATTTCTGTAATTGAAAATTCAAAGAGCAGGGATGTAGTGTAGTGGTAGAGTGCTTCCCTGCTCACCCAAGGCCCTGGGTTCAGTGCCCAGCATCACCACAACACAAATCAAATATATCTCTCCATGCACCTGTTTTCTCCCATATAGATTTTTCATGACTCTGTTCTGTTTTCAATAATATGATTGAGTAAGCATACAACTGTTGTGGTTTAAGTACGCATGTTCCAAAGAACATATGTAAACTTTATCCTCAGGAGTATAGGGTCAGGAGGTGGTAGAACTGCTGTATCGTGGAATCAGAAAGAGGTCCTAGCTCTTTGAAACCGTGGCTTTGAAGGGAGTTGTGGCAGCCCAGGATTCCTTTCTTTGTCTCTCTGACTACTTTCTTTGAACCATGCTCTTAGCTTAACATGAGCCAAAACAATAGTGATAATTAGTTTTTAAGTTGAATATTTAGAACTAGGATCCTAGGTCAATCTTTTTGTTTAATAAGCTTGTGCCAAAGAATTTTGTTATAGTAACAGGAAGCAAATGTGATCAGATTAAGTGTATCTGTTTATACATATCATCTCACCAGTTGACAAGACTCTTTATTGATGTTAAGAGTGCTGACTTCAGGAATAGATCAAAAGAAAAGAGTTTTACCACATGGAGCATCAATATTCCAGCACAAAATTCCAGTCTGCCTGGTGAAGGGTTCAGAAGGAACAAGACACTCAATGCAAAAACTTGGATTCACTATAAAGAGCAATATAAAGAGAAAAGTAATTTAGATGACAGGTATCACTTGTTGTTTAGAGAAACATCAGTCAGAAAAACTAGCCAAACTGGTGACATCACAATGAATTCTAGAATTTTCTAGTACTTTAAAGAAGAATTACTTCTCAGGAATAGTGCTGTAGACAGTTCAGCCTTTCAACTTTGTGAAGAGCTTCTTTTCCTACCAAACACCAGTAAATAAGGAATAGTCAGTCTCTGTTGTGCATCAGTTTCATAATAGAAATATCTAATATGATTCTTATAGTCACCTATAAATAAATATTTCAATATCAACAGCAAAAGCTTTCTAGAAAAGGTTCAAACTGCTGCACCATCCGCCGCCTTACACTGTTCTGCTGCATGGCAGGCTACATGGCGTATACATTACTGTTTCCAGACACTGAAATTCAATACGCTGAGCTTTGGGGAAATCTGCATTTACACAATTCTGAACTGGGTCAATAGCCAAAATGAATCAATAATGTCAGATAATATCTTTCTGATGAGCTTTCTAAGTTCTAGCTCTTTTTAAAGAGGTTTAACAAATGTAAATTCACAGAAACCTTACAAAGTTCCCATAAATGAGGTTTACTAATCTATGTTTCAAGGAAAGAAGGTTTCATGTACCAGGGAAGTAGTCCAATGTCTTGTTCAAGCCCTCAGATATCACAGGCGGCAGCTCTGGCATTTTACAAGATGCTACATTTCAGGGTTCCATGATCTCCCCTATACTATTGCTAATTGCACAGCAGTGGTTTTCAAAAGGGAGCCAAGACCCAGAAGAGAACCTTTTAAAAACACAACCACCTTAGCCTCGAGCTCAGAAATACTTAACTGGGCATTCTGGAGGAGATATTTAAGAATACTTAGTGGATAAACTTGAAGGAGCGTCAGTGAATACACTATTAGTTCAGGGTGGGCAAGAATGAGTAGGATGGGTTTTGCTTTCAGCAAGTTCATGAAAATATATATATAGACTTGAGAGGTGGCTTACCCACTTGCTTCATTTCCCAGCACCATCATGGTGGCTTCTCTTGGGGAGAAATCAGCATCCATGATTATTATAAACTTGAGACTAATACACTAACTGTTAAACTAATCAAAGTATCGTGGAGGAGGCCAATGGTGACACTTATGAGGATGTCCTTCTAAACAGGAGTAAATGTCATGGGAACAAAACAGCAAACTTTTATTTAAAAAAGTGACATTCAGAGCGTGATTGACTTAGGACACTCAAATTAATGTGACACTACTGTTGTGCAGAAAGACTTTATCATTTTATACAAATATAAAAAACTACCTTAGTAAATTTAACATATTGCCACACATCCATCACTTAGACTGTCCTAAACGTTTCAGCGTTGCATAAAAAATGATCATGTGACCTAGCCTTGAACATTTTAAATTTGTGTTAGGAAAAGGTATTTTTAAACTTTGCAATGATGCAGATTTTGGGGTCAGATTGTTTTAGGTTAAAGTGGATCTTTATCTAACTGTGGGTTCCCTTTACTATGAACAGGCAGCTGTCACCGATGTCTTTTCATACTTTGTTGGATGTTTCACTGTGGTGACTGAACAAATATGACTTCATACTTATTCAGATATGAACAGTTCAATACCTCTGTTCTCCATACATTCAGAAAGTAGTCAACAAATTTCTTTAATTCACTCCTCCCATTTTTACTGAGATGACTGACACTCCAGTCTATGAAGACCTGGGATTATTTCCCTCAAAACAGAGAACCTGCCCCACCTTGTAAGAATGCTGTCTACCTAGAACCTTTGCTTATATACAATCATATGCTAAGAGCCAGAGGGAAGAAGAGACTAAAAAATCCCAACAGGTTCTTAAGAAGAGGAATAATGAAGATCAGGAAAACAGTATAAGATACTACATTTCAATGCTATTCCCATTTGAGTTGAATGTGCAAACCCTGTGGCCAACTGTTATACTAATCAAACAGATGAATTTTCACATAGACACAGAGGTACAGGTGTGCTTAAGAAGGGGGAAGGTGGCCAGCTGGACATGGAACCAAGGAGTTGGCACCTGCTACTGCCTAGGATTTTGTGCTTTTGTCTTTTTGACTGCTTTCCAATCTCTTACAAGTGTACATGCCAACCAAGCAGGCTGTCAAATGCCACTTTGCCAATTCATAAGGACTAAAAGGATTTCTTCAGAGAGAGTCCAAATATGTAACCCACGTCCCTGCCTAGCTCACATTTGGGATATGACTCTTATAATCCAATTTGTATTATTAGATTATTGCTCAATGCAATTCACTGTGGCTTGAGGATTTCTGGGTTTTTTTAATGTTATATTGTAAATTTAAGGTATGGAGGGTTGCCTCAAAGAGATAGAGGTTTAAAAAGATGAACTGAATAGTGCTAAGGGCAAGTAAATTTTTTTTCTGGCCTGCAATGGGGTCTCTGTATTATTACAGATAAGACAGCAATAAAATGGTGCAGGCCCAATTTTTCATCCTAAATTATTTCTAGAATAATAAAATTAAGTGTAAAGAGTGTGTTTACCAGTAAATCTCTGTTTTATAGATTTCTCCAGGAAACAGTCACCTGACTTGATTTCTAGAATCAAGACACTAAGCACAGAAATTCTGCCAGTTTCAACACTGGTAGTGATTCCGCACAGGAGGAATATTTTCTTAAACCATACATAAGAGAAAAAAATCAATGACAAAATGCTGTCCATAGCCGGGCGGTGGTGGCGCACGCCTTTAATCCCAGCACTCGGGAGGCAGAGGCAGGCGGATCTCTGTGAGTTCGAGGCCAGCCTGGTCTCCAAAGCGAGTTCCAGGAAAGGCGCAAAGCTAAACAGAGAAACCCTGTCTCGAAAAACCAAAAAAAAAAAAAAAAAAAAATGCTGTCCACGTAGCCATGAAATGACTCAGACTCCCTGGCCACCTGCCCTAGCTTCTTACTATGTGGAGATACAGTGAGATGAATGTGTCTAAAAGGAAGGAAAGTATTTCTTAAGACTTGGTAGTTGTGATTCTATTCAATTACTCTACCATCTAAAGGATAATAAGCTAAGTCATCAGTCCTTGATTTCAAAGCTTACTTGTGCTTTGTTGATACAGTAAAGATAGTTTATTGTATATCTTAAATAGGTTGTGTAAGACTACACATTGTGCCCTTCTTCCCCAAGAGACAATAAAAGAATAGAAAGTGGGAGTTTTCAACCACCCTTATTAATAAGATATATGGTCATAGTTCTAATCATTTCATTATAAACTAGATAAACTAAATATCACCAACTCCTTCCTCCACACAAAAGTGATGAGTGTATTAGACAATGAATAGGAAAGTATTAGGGGAGTTTCAAACATTGATAGAAACTAAGAGAAGCAGATAATTGTTAGGGCCCTAGGTAATCCTCAATACGATCACCAGATATTTTCAGAGTTGTCATCACTGTTATTTTACTCAGCACTATGAAGTGTGGTATCTGCTCTAGACATGTGAAATTGTCTACTGGATACTGCATCAGTTATGTTTTGTTGCTGTGATAAATTATCATGACCAAAAGCAACTTCAGGAAAAAGAAGTTTATTTGGGTTTATGGTTCCAGACTGAGAGCCCATAATGACAGAGGAGGCATGCTGGTAGATAGTTGGAGCAGTAATCTAAAAGATCTCATCTCAATTCCACTAAAGATACAGAGACAGAAAACGGGGAGTGGACTGAGACTCTAAACTCTCAAATCCCATGTCCCATAATAAATTTTCTCCAGTAATATTGCACCTTCTTAAGATTCCATAATCTTCTCAAACAGTTCAAAAATAGGGAATAAATGGTTTAAGTATATGAGCCTATGTGGTATATGTCTTGTTCAAAAAATGACAAATACACCATTAAAATATGTCTATAACCTGACTGTACTTCACCATTACCTCTACCATCACATTAGTCTGAGGCACCAGCACCTCTCAGATTGAACTCATAACAACCTTTTCAGATATAGCCAATTGAATTGCTTCAGACTAGTCTACTTGCCAGTTATGAAATACAAGGAAATCTTTAAAAAAATAACATTTTTAATTTAATTACTTGATTTTATCTAACTATTGGATTTAGAGCTGTAGAACCTTTTGAGGTCCCCACTATGTTCTTTATGTCCAAGAGAAACAGGGGCAAGTGAGAAAAATTGCACATTATATATGACCATTGTGAGATACATTGGTATGTAAAGGATAGAACACTGTAACACTATCTTATTCAAAGCTCCTAACACACTGACAACTCAAGCTTCAGAACTGATGTACTCTTGCTGTTGAACCTGTACTACTAGCTCACAGGCACTATGTCTTTGTCAACATGGAAAGAAAGAGTTGCCACTTTTAGAGTTGGGTATTTTATCCCTTAACACATTAACCTAAAGGATGATATATCATTTAGGTGCTCTGCTTCTGCTGTATTTTCTGAATATTCCTAATTTATTTGGAATCTTGAATTTCAAATCATTTGATTAGTTTCTTCCAATTTTATGCTGATCCTGCCTGTTAATATTATTCCAAGCCCCTTCCCATCACATAGTTCTTCTTATTGACCTATAAACATGCTCATTCCATTTCATAATGCTCATTCCATTTCAACTGTAGCTCAACCATGGAATACCATCCTGGTTTTGTATGCACTCATTTAAAAGTAGTTATAGAGTATCTATTACACGACAGGCCAAATTCAAAAAGCTTAGTAAAATAATAATGTACATTTAACTGTGAGATCCCTGACCATTGTGTTTTAGGAACTATACAAGTAAATATGCAAGGTCATTTTCAGAGAAGGAAAATTCTGTAAACAAAATCAGCATGATAAAATAATACATAATGACCCTTTCTAAGGGAGTAGGGGTTGACAGCTTCTGCAGATGTGCCAGAGAAATCTGTATAATCAAGCCAGAATTGATGGAAAACCATTTACAGGAACAAAACAATAGAAGATTCCAGGTAGGAGGACCATCTGGCCTCCAGGTCCACATGTGAGAATGGACACTGAGTCCTGGAGCACAGGAAGTATGCCCATCTGGCTGTTACCAGGGTCTGACGGTGAATATCAAGGTGTTGCGGATGAAGCTCAGCTTGAAACCCAAGTTCACCAGGGTACAAATATGTGCTGTCTTTCAGTTGGGGCAAGAACTCTTGACTAGAGGTTTCGATAGGAAGCTCTTTCTAACAAACTGTTCAGTCCTTGAAAGCATCCATCATCATTGATGTAGCTCCCTCTCACAAGGGTAAGATTAATATTTTCCAAATGCCAGGAATTAGGTATGAATTTGTTAAAAGACAGTGTGAAGTATTTTAATGAAAACTTTGAAGTTCAGATGTGTTACATCTCAGTGGACACTCTACTTCTCACATTCTGGGATTAGGTGGTAGGAATACAACATAGTATTTGGGATATGCAATTACCTCTCTTCATGTATGCAAAATTCTTAGAGGTCATCAAATGTTACTGTTTAGGTTGTCAATAGTACTAGCCAGTCATGTTAATCTTCATTTTTTGTAAATTCATTTATTTGTAAAAACAACTAGAGAATTAATATAATTCTCTTTAATTAAATACTCTTCAAATAAGTATATTTCAAGGGACAATAGAGTATGAAATGTTTGTACATTCATCCATATACATATTTATAGATATAGGTAAATGTTAAAAATATGTTTATATAACACTTTTAAATATCTATGTAATGACAAATAGAATATACTAGATATGCTTATATTTTATAAATATAAAAAGGCAAATGTTTTGTTTTTTCTTGATAATTTCATATAAGTATACAATAAAATGTGATATCCATCTTCCATTTCACTCTAACTTTCCCTATGGCCCATCAAAATATCTCTCTCCCAATTTTATGCATTTTTAATAGAAGGTAGGCAGAAATGCTATGAAATATTTACTTCTGGTTATTACATGGATATCACATTACTAACTCAAAGAAGCTGTGGTTGCCAGCACAATATCATGCTTATATTTAAAAAAATACTTAATGTACCCTTAAAATCACTTTATTGATAATGTAAGTATCAGCATTTCAGAAATATTCGTCTAATAATTTTGTCTGCTTTATTCAAAAAATTCTGAGTCTGTCAGCTCATCAACATGGTGCAAGGACAGCAGCTGCCATTGTTGTGGGCACACACACACACACACACACACACACACACACACACACACACACGGTTTGGGGGTACATTCAGAAAGAATAAATCTGGCAGCAGTTCTCAATGAGCTACAGAGCAGTCTTCTTTTCATAGGTTACGTAGCTTCTCCAAGGTCCAATGTAAGTGAGTGGCAAGCTGAAGCTGAATCATGGGTGAAGGGATTCTGCTTGGTGAGTGAAGGATGGAGCCCTTTCCCATCTAGAGGCCTAACTTTCAATGAGCACCTTGGGGACCTGTCTCTTTCCTGCTGGAAGTGACAGCACAGTAACAAAGTCGAGGAGAGAAATTCATCACTGGAATGTTCCTCCAGTGACTCTGTAGCCTTGGTTCAAATATTTTGATGATGTCTTTCATGGCAGAAAGCAGGCTATGATTAATACTAATGTCACAGAGTAACATCCCTAATGCAGGGCAGGTGATAAATATGAGAGAGCTTGAGCTCTGCTTTTATTTTATGTTCTTTATCAAACCTCAGGCTCACAGAGCTTTAGTTTATGTTGGGGAGGAAGAATACCCACAAAAAGACTAAGGGGCCTATAAAGCATCAATAGTGCATTACACCCATCCCAAGTATGCTCACCTGCATCTTCAACTGCAAAGTCTCTTCCTAGAAGTATAAATAATGCACATAGATGTGGTTATGTCAAGGTAGGGGGCGAGGGTTAGTCAGCCTCTTCTTTAGCTATAGAATAACACATATACTGTAAAGTAGAATGAATTACTCATGCTGAATTTTTTTCATTATGAGTATTCTAAAAATGTCAGGGCTGAAGAATCTTAGATTTTAAATAAGTGCAAAATTATTAAAGTGCAAAAATTTGTATGAGAAATCAAGAAGTCCAAAAGCCATTACAGTGGAGAAAGACTGGAACAAAGGGCAATATACCACGTGGAAGGAATGCAGAAAGAAAATCCTGTGCTTTGATGATACAGCAATTCAAATATTTAAGTATAAAAATCAACACATAGGAAAGTTAATCTGAGATAACATTCATTTTCTTCTAGTAGGCCTGTCTTAATTTCTATATCAGTGAATTATACTCAAAGTGAATCAAAAGATCCAGATTATTTTGTGTTTGCTTTTTCACCTCTGTCGATCTCTCTCTGTCTCTGTCCTCTATTGTTTTCTCTCTCTTTCTCTTTTCCCGCACCTCCATATATATGCATGCATTTATAAAAGAAATATTGCCATGGAACTAGTAATTATGGTAAAGAATGATGTGGATGCTTTTGAGAAATTATACTGGTCAGGGAGTCATGGGCAAAGTAGTTGGGAGAAGCATTTCAGGTGAAAGGAATGGTGTGAAAATGCTGAAAAATGAATATAAAAATGGAGATTTATTACTTTAGGAGAGAGGGACAGAAGGAAGGAGGGAGGAGGGAACGGATGGAAAGAAATGGAGGAGTAACAGAACAAGGGAAAGAGAGGCAGAAAAGGAGGGAGGGAAGAAGAAAGGGCTGGAAAAAGGGAGTGAGGGAAGGAGAGGGAGGGAGGGAAAGAGGGAAGCAGGAAGGAAGGAATAGAAAGAAAGGAGAAGACTGCAGGAAAAGAGAGAGGGAGAAGGAGGGATGGAAAGAGAGGCAGAGAGGGAAGAGGAGAGAGGAAGGAAGGGAGAGATGGGGGATAGGAAAAGAAGGAAGGATAGAAAGAGAGATGGAGAGGATTGGAAAGAGGGAGACAGAGACATCATGCAGAACTCTCATAACCTCTGATAAGTCCAAAAAGGATCCAAATCCTGACATATTGAAGTGACTTCCTTAGCATGTGCATAATGACAGGCATATAGAATTGAAAAGAAAATATAGTTCCTCTTTGTAGTAACCAAAATACCTGCAAAGTTTTTCAATACTAAATGTTCAAAGTCTGTTTCAAATGTTACAGGTTACCGGAGTACATGTGTTGCAGAAAGCCAGCCAGATGAGAACAGCAGCAGAGAGGGTATTTGAAAGGATATGCAGTCACACAGGGAGATCAGGACCTGTTGGGAGAACTGGACTATGTGTGCCTTGGTCTGGAGGTCTATGGCTACAGTGATAAATTTGTGCTTTGATAATGATGGGACTATAGCATTCAAATTTATTTATTGAAAATACTCATTATGTTCTATGCATTTTTCTGAACACTATACATGGGGTAAATGCATATTATTGATAGTAAACTGAAAACTGCACAGAGTAGATTATTTTTATAAGCATGAAAGGAAGTCAGTAACTTAGTATTTTCCAAGTCCTATCTTGCAAGCACAGCTGAAGCCAGTATGACTTCTGCAAAGCTTCTTGTAGAAAACCATCTTAGTGTGCACTGGAAACCATGACGTCTAGGCTAGAGAACAGTGTGCCATCTCTGAAGAGCACCAGGAATTAGCAGGACAAAACTGAAGTGCCTTCTCCCAAGCACTGAGGATGCAGCTTTGAAAGAGAGCACTTGCCTAGCATGTACATTGCCCTGGGTTTCATGCCCTGAACTGTAAGAAAGCAAAGCAAAACACTGTTGTCTATCAAGTGTTCTATGGAAGGATAAAGGAATATCCCAAGGAAGGAGTTCCATGGAGTCACAGTACCCCACAGCAAGTCGCATGTTAAGAAAAGTGGGTGACAAGTTAAGAGATATGCAATTTTTCCACTTTACATTTCTTTCTTTCTCCATCTCCCTCTCTGGAAACTATCCCCTATGACCCAATTGCCAACCTCCTACCTACTTTGTCATGTTTCTCTCAAACCACAGGTAAACCTGCATCACAGACATCAGTTCTAATCTCTCCGATTGCTCATGGTAGCTTGCTTGATATTTGACCCCACGGATAAACCCAGGGTCTTGAGCATTAAAGCAAGTTCTCTATGTCCTTTAATCACAAACAAATGTCTCAGAAATATCTTTAACTTTGAGCCTGTTAAAGGGAAACCACTACCATGCATTTCGATTATGTGGCACCATCTATGGTTTAAAAGAACATCACAGTAACTACTGCAGACATAGCTGGTAAGATATCAAAATGACATTAGCTCAACAGTGACAAAAATGTGGCTCCTATTCAGTATGGCCACTGAACTTCCAAGTAAGCTTCCTCCTATGACACTGTATGACAAGGAGGCTATTGTTCACCTCTCAAAATAGTGTTTAGGTTTTTCTCTTTGGTTTACTATTGTTCAGCTGATGCTGTCACCTTTAGTTACTGTGGATGCCACAGAATTAATTTCAAATGTTTATTTTCACTCTTCCAAGAATTGGGGAGTCTTGTTATTTTGGCGAGGTGACCCGTGTTCTCAGGAAAGTTGACTTTAGCAGTGCTGTCAATATTTCTGGAAGTCATGAATTAATGTGACAGAATGCATACTCAGGTATGGCTCTTGCTGGTGTTTCTCACTCAAGACCTTAGATGAGTGCTTCTTTATTAACAAGATACATTGGTAAACAAACTAAACACACAGCCTCCAACCCCGGAAAACTAAGAAGTGAGAGAAATAGCCCATGTATATCACAATGCTGCCTTTGAAGATTGCAGCAAAAGTAGTGCACCATCATGCACACATTTTTATTTTGCCAGCTTGGTCCTTACAAAATCAGCTTATTCATACGTATGATATGGGGCAGCTACAGATTCACCAAACTGAAGCTCAAATTCTAGCTCTTGACCCCAATGGTACATCTTCTATGGTATAGATCATAATATGCTGCTACACATGGTATTTAGCTAATTTAATCTGGCAAATAGGTTTGTCCCCTAAAACATCAGAAAGAAAACATTATAAAGTAAGTTTGTTTCTACCTATCAGGAACTACATTGTACCACTATGCATTAGCACTGCCCCTGGTGTGAGTAGGTCAGATGGCAACTTATTGTATAGTCAGGCCTCTCCTTCCACCTTTACATGGCTTCTAGGTCTCAAACTCAGGTCACCAGGCCTGTACCACACATTTCTTTGCCTGAATGAGCCATCTGATAGCCCCCTGATGACATGTTAATGAGACATACTGGCCAATTAGTGGCTAAATTCTATGGATATCTTTGCATGGCAGGGTATACCACACAGTAGGAAAGGCAGAAAGACTTAACATCCCGATAATTTATCAGTGTTCTTGAGGGTTTTATAGCCTGGAGTCTGTGGAGATGCACCACTCAGTGCAAAAGAAAAGTGGCCACTATGCCTCTCCACGCAGACTAAAGCTTAGCTACTCTGTCAGCACTCTCCTCTTTCTTCTCCTGGACCGTTTCTGGCTCAGACATTATTTACAGCCCATCTTTATACAGAGCCTACAGCTGATTGACTACAGGCTGTTCCTCCTGGTTTTGTAGTGACTGAGTCTCTGAATAGACTCCTGACCCATCCATTTCTGTAAGTACAGGCAGCATTGCTCATGGACAATCTTCAAAAGTTCTGCTCTGTTCATTCCTTTTTTTCCTATGATGTTTCCCTTCATAAGACAGGTGTGGAAACCTGTGACTTAGATTCTGCTTCTGAAGGACTCTGTAAGAAATGGAGACCCCTAAAAATGGTGCCTTTTTGACAATCAGTCACCTCACCAAGCTGTATTTCTTTTTGATTTTTTTAAAGATGAAGTTTGTAGACTAGATCTCCTCTCCCCTAAATAGACTGTAGGAAGTAACAATGAAAACAGTGTTAGGAACCAGGTAGATTCTATGATAAAATACTGGTTTCAGCAGATACCATCTTATGTAAATTTCAGCATGTAACTGAAACTAAACATTTAATTTTTTAATCTATGAACTGGATCAAAATAGTTTCTGCTTCTGATATGTACTGTACAATTCCTGTCCTGTGTCTAACAGAAGCTCACTTCTAACTTCCCCACTGGAAAACAGCAATTCTCTAATTCCTCTATTGGTAAGGAAAGAAGAAAAACATTGTACACAGTCCCTATATGAAATATTAACACAGCTGCTCCAAAGAATCCTTTTACTATTCACTATTTCTGAATGTGCTTGGGCTTTTCTTGAAGTCACGTAATAATTTGCTAGAAGTCATTCACATTAACACTGCCATATGGGGTCTGGATATAATTGAACACAGGACACCAGCACCTATACTGGTACCTGAATTAATCAGTGCAGAGCAAGAGCATCTCCAGGAATACCCCTTGTAACCCAAAGTGAGTCCCAAGCATCATGTGCTTCATGTGGCTTTTATGATTTTTCCTTGTTTGTCAGTTTTAGTTCTATAAATGTGACAGAATTTTGCAATTTAACTTTTAAAAGTTTGAATACATTATTTCTCTAAATGTCAGTGTCAACATGATAGGCTTTTGGCAAACTCGTATTTAATTTAAAAGTGTAACTGCTGGAAGCCTAGGAGTGTTAAACCTGGAAATAGATAATGGGGAATTTGGTTCTACTTTGATTTGTTGTATAAGAACTGAAAAAACAACAGAGATTATAAATAATTAAGGGATTATTTGTTTCCTAAGGGGAAAAATTATGTGATTAATTATTTGGGAGGATTGGTCACAGGATGATTTTGAAAGCTGTCAAACTTGTCAAGTAACTGAACTTTTCAGTGAATATATATTGTTAAGAGTATATAACAGACAAGAGACGATCATGTATATGGGTAGATTTATACACAGAGAACTCATCTAGGTATAAAGTTTATTAGTATTACCACTAGAAGAATTCCTATGAACATTTTTAAATTTTTGTCTATCTGAGTGCTCTCATACATGTATGTATGCATACCATGTGTCAGCCTGATGCCCATGGAGCCAGAAAAGGGTTTTGGATAACCTTGAACTGAAGTTATAGATTATTGTGAGACACCATGGGAGTGCTAGGAACTGAACCCAAGTCATCTGCAAGAACAGGAAGAGCTCTTAACTGCTGAGCCAGCATGCCAGCCCTGGGCTCCTAAAATTCTATGCCAACCATGATCTTAACTCATTCTTTCCTTGTTTGCCCTCTTTAGCTCCACCTTTATACATAATTTTGATTTCTCATTGACTTCCATGTGTTCTTACCATTTTCCTTCATGTTTGTAATAAAAGCTCACAGAGAGGCCCCTACCAAGAAGATGGAAGAAAGCACTTGTATACAATTGTCATATGGTACATGGAAAATGTGGGAGAATGTGAAGTTTACCAGTAAAACCTGCTTTTCCCCCAAAAGAGTAATACAAAAAAATAACTGAGATATTTATGTATTGATATTATCTTTTGACTTGAAATGGGATGTATCAGGAAGTATATCTGCAGATTATTCACAGGCTAACAAATTATGATTTATCAAAGGATAAATGCATTGTAGAGTATTGACCAATGGAATAAATCACTCTAATATACAAGAGTGAGGACTTGATCCCTAAATATTAGACTGAGTAAAACAAACATCATTTTTTTTTCTTTCAGAAACACACATGATTGCATTCAACATGATTCTATGGCATTCAAGAACAGCAAAAGGCAAGATATATGTGCTGTAAGATAAAGGTATGATTCCATATAGCATGGCACACAGGTAGATGCTTATGATCTCAGCATAGAAAGGGTAAGCAGGAGGTTCACATGAGTTTAAGGTCAGTCTGTGCTAAATATTTAGTGCATTCTGGGCTAGTCAGAGATACTTAGAGTAACCCTGTCTCAAGAAACAAAATAAAACAAAAAATGGTAGTGTGAAAGTTCATAAGGGAGGTAGTATTAATTTTCTTAAAGATGGTAGGATTGGTACAAGGACACAGAGTAAAGATTTCCATGTGGTGTGATACAAATATATTATCTCAATTTATGTGGCAGTTACCTTAATATGTACATATGTTAAAATTTATTGGGTATCACATTTAAGATGTGCATGCCTAATTTATTCAAGTTACAGCTCTGGTTTTGAAAAACTCAGTAGTACCCAAAGCCATCAGGATATAAAACATATGTTCTGATAACCTGAATTCCATCCTCAGGCTGTGCATGTTAGAATGATTCCCATAGGGTGTACTCTGGCCACCACACCTGATCTGTAACACATGCATGTCACACTATCACACACACACACACACACACACACACACACACACACACACGATAAATAAAATATAGTTTTAAAAAATTGAAGCATAGTGTCTTTAATCAAAGTACATATCTACATGACATTGAATCTAGTGTGGATTATGTCAGTATTTGTTTTAACCATGATAAATTAATGAATCTACCTGCTTTTATGTAAATTGTAGTAGTAGCTAAAGGCTTGCTCATAAGGGAACTGGGGTACAACAGTGCTTGCCTATTATCCCAAAATTTGGTAAAAGGAAGTTAAGACATAGAATCAAGGCAAAACAATGTTCTATATCAAATAAGAAATAGCACAGTACAGTCAGGCTTTGGAAACTCTTGAACAGTGCCTTTAGAGTTACAGAAAGGGTTGCTTTAATTTTAATATTCTAATTAACCTATAGAACAGACCTAATATCACGAACATAGTGAGCCTGAAAAACACCCATTTTTTCATTTATAAGGATTTTTTTCTCCCTTTTCCAAATGAGGAAAGATTAAGAAGCAATCAATTTGTCTTAAAGAACATTAAAGAAGCCCTTTCAACCTCCCAAAGTTTATAAATGGCTTTTCTCCCTGCCATCCATTTGGACAACTTAATGCTCCTTTAAATCCTCACATTTGCTTTACTTTTATATTTGTACTTGGCTTTAAAAAACTTTAGTAATCACATCTTTTTGTTCAGTTTCAACTCAAAAGAATAATCTTCTTTTTCCTTATTTTTAAATGCTAGGTGGGGTCTCATGTAGCTCAATCTTGCTTTGAACTCTTTGTATAGACAAGGATGACCTTGAACTCTTGAGTCTACTATCTCTGTTTCTCATGTTCTGGGAGTTCAGGTATGAGCCACCAGACCCAGTTTACTATGGTAGGAAAGCAATCTACTTACTGATCTGTAAACCCAAACCTTTTGGTTGCTTACAGGGAAGTTTGTCAGCTCTTGGATGGGCCCAGTGCTAAGAAAGTAGGGGATATATTCAGTACTCACAGTCATTGTTGGTCTTTTTTTTTTTTTTCAGGCAATGAACCAGCCAATACTCTCCTAAATGATTCTACTGTTGTTTAGCTAATTGTATATAGTCTCCAACTGTCCTCTTAACTCTCTTTACTTAGATTAGTGTAACTTCCAGACCTCATCAGAGAAGTTTCTCATTTTGATAGATGGTGGTGAAGACACTCACAACATTCAAAGCACAGAGCATAAGTGTCAGAGGAATTGTCAGCTGCAAAAGGGACAGCTATATCACACCTCTCCCCAAGGCTCAGGGACCATCACAAAGGAGAAGCAGAAAGACCATAAGAGCCAAGAGGTCAGGGAGGACCAGAGTGAAGCAGTGTCTTCTTATCAAGAGCACAGAACTCATGACAACACAGCAGCTATGTTTGCCTGCACAAATCAAGCCAGTCAACAGTTGAGAACGGAATGGGAAACAGGCCCTATGAATAAATGATGAGTGTTAGACAGTTGGCTTTGTGGGGAGGGAGTCAGTTTTCTCTAAGGGTGTGCGGCCTGATAGATCTACTATACCCCAAGGGATAGCCCCTCATTCATGATTATATGGTCAGAACCAAATGGAGTCAATGGATTATTAAAATTACTTTTTAAAAAGAGGACATAAAGTTGGGTGAGTAGGGAGATGGAGAGGATCAGTGAAGAGTTAAGGCAAAGAGTGGGGAGTGAATATGTTTAAAACACATTGTATAGAATGCACAAAGAATTAATGAAATTGCAACTTAAAATCCATTGTTTTGTCTGCTAGAGATCACATGACTGATGTCTTGAGAAGAAGAGTTTAGGATGGTTAAGGTAATATTTGTACTAGGGATGGATGACTGGGAAGCAAAGAATTTCAATATGTAGAGATGTTTTTATTTTGGATACTTCTTCATTCTACCTTCAGTTTTTGTTATTGTTGCTGTTTTCATTGAGAGTTTGCTTTATGCTGTAACTTAGTCTGGATTCAAATTAGCTGTCCTCTTGCCTCAACCTTCCCAGCACTAGAATCTGTTTCAGATTTTCAATTTCGTGGCCCTCTGCCCAATTGCTTACTTCTCAAACTTCTGTAAGTTTGTCACTTTTTCCACTAAGCCTCTATTTGAACAAAAACCAAGACCAGTATTCTCCTTTTTTCCATTTAATGTATCACCTATGTTCTTAGAACTTCACTATTCTGTGATTTCTTTTTCCTTTTCCTTTTACCTTGAGAAAAATGCTTCTGTTTATATACAGTAGACAATATTGGGGCTTTCTCTCTTTCCATATCTATATATTGTGTATATAGCATATGTATATTATATATATAAAATAAATTGTGTATATAGCATATGTATATTATATATATATATCAAATAATAAGTGAAATATATGATAATAAATGAACCCAAGTGTATAGTTCCTCTTAGGTTTTTGCAATATTTGTACACACTGATAGGACTTCAGATGTAAAATCAGTCTAATGTTACAGAGAATAGAATCACTACTTTTGTGCACACTTGGGCAATTTTCCTTGTAAAGCAGCAAATTTCCTTGACTCACATGATAGTTTGATTAATCTTCCTTGTCAGTTTGACTGATTCTATAATCAGCTAAGAGAGATGGCTCAGATGGGTCTGTAAGAACATTTCCTGGAAGGATTAACTAAGGTTGAAGACCCTCTCTCAGAGAAGGTTGCACATTTCTGCTAGAGCCCAGATAAGAGGAGGTCCAAGGGGAAAGTTCTTGATTTTGTTCTGTTCAGTCTACCTTTGTCCCTTGCTGGTGAATGCATCTATCCTGTTCAGTTTAGTTGTTCCTGGTGCTATTGACATCCTTCACTACCATCACAGTTCAGCTTCTTAGATTTTCCAAGACAAAATGAAAACTAGTGGCTCTCCAAAAATCTTCTAGGCATTCTGCATAAGATTGGGACCATTAAGGTATTCAGGTTGAGCTGCTATTGGACTCTCAGCCTCTCTAGTGTGTACACAATCACTATTGAACCAATGATTCAAAATTATCATTTAAGATGAACTAATATATCTCCTTTATGTTACATATTCATTGCCTTGATGTTCTTTCTTTAGAGAGCCCTGACTAAATATACTCATCTTTGAGGAATGGAATTAGACTAGTTTTCCTGCTAAAAGATTTTTTCATTTTTATTCTTCTCTGTCACCTGTGATCATCATGTTAGGTGTGTGACTGTATCTGCCTTGTTGCATGCTATATCTGAATATTTATGTTCCTGGCTTATAGACTTTTTGAGCCTGTAACATCAATGTTTATAGAAGACTTTAATGAAAAAAGTGGCTATGATAATGAACTTGCAGAATGTCATTGCTCTCATATTAAATGAGGTTATAGGTCAATAACCAACACATTGCTAAAATAAACAGCAGGGACATTGCAGAATAGGAGACACAAGAGTGTAAGAGCCAGAGATGGTGGATGATGACAAAGGAAACAGTATCTGCTGCATACAAAAGAGCAGCTGTACATACATGCTTACAGTGGTTGTGAGCATGCACAAGATCTCAGGGCAGACTGGACCCTAACAAGGAAGGAGAGTTAGGCACAAAGATCCACCAATAGCCAAGCAGGTATTGGCAACTGATAGCTACTGTAAGAGGGAGAGTCAGTTTTCTTCAAGTGTGCAACCCCTGGTAGGTTAACCATGCTCCAGTGGAAGTCCACACATCTAAGTGTATATGGACATCACAAGTTGATTGGACTCCGTGGGTGGATGGGGGCACATTCACAATGTTCAATTAGTCAGGAAATGAAGTGGATCTGAAAGAACTAGGGAGAAGATAGGCAAATATGGTCAAAATACATTGTATGAAATTCTTCAAATAAAGTAATAAACAAAACAAAACAAACACTGTGGACTGTGGTCCTGTCAATATTTGTGGTTGCAGATGCTTGTTATATCTTCTCAAATTGAGCAAAGGTCCAGGCAATCACACATGGATGAAGTCATTATAACTAAACAGGAGACAAGAGTCAAGACTATTTTTTTTAGATTGTTATAGCTTCAAACTTTCTGGTTTCATGAAAAGCAAAAATCCACTTAATCTTGACTAAAAACTCATGAGATCCTTTTTTTCCCCAAAGGCAGTTTTTCTACATTGTGTCCAAAGGTTGAGTGAATTTGCTTGGGTATTTATTTATTTGTTTGTAGGTTTATTGTTTGTTCCTTCACATATCTCAGATGTAAAACTCACTGAAAAAATATCACCACTTGTAGGAGCCATTAGAAGTTGATTTGAAATAAGACCTTCTGGTACTTATTTCTCAGGGTTATTATCTATGTTAGAAGCAAAATGGCAGTGATTCAGGACCCATTTTGCCTATCATAAGAGGGTGCCTAAGCCAGCCTGCTTTAGAGAAGCAGGGCAGTTTAGAGGTGAAGAGCTTAAGGCAGTGTGAACATACTTTCCTTGGACGAATTGTTGGGGTCAGAGAATTGCTGCACATCTTAGCTAACGGAGCCACATACCTGTCAGCAAAATGAAGGCATGTGTGGGCTCTTCTGAAAACATAGAGAAACTGAAAATTATAGGAATATCTTGGCTCAAGAGCTAAAGGACTACTGCCAAATAATGGTGAAATTCTCTAGATTTGTCAGGAATGCTGGGCAGGTAGCCCAGCCATAGCTGATCCTTCCATTGCTCAGATCCTGTCACCATAAATAGAAAGGAAGAAAAATGGCATCCTTAGCTAAAACACATCAATGCTTCTCTGTAAATGGAGAATAAATACAGAGGGACAAGAGGGGATCAAAGCTGATGTCACAGAGGCAGGCATGTTGGTCCAAAATAGGTTTTTATGTTCATGTATACATCATGCATGACTGGGGAGATCGTTCCATGAGGTGGGTAAATTATTGCCCATACAAGCACAAGGACCTGAGGTTAGATATCCAATACCCAAGTGAAAGTCAGAAGTGATGGAAGCATGTGCCTCTAGTCTCAGGACGTCATGGAGGAGGTAAGTTGATCCTTGGAGTTCTCTGAATAATCAGTCCAGCTGAAACGAAGAACTCCAGCTTTAGCAAGAGGTTCTTTCTCAAGAAATAAGGTAGAGAACCAATTGAAGAAGACATTCACACAAAGATGCATGCCCTGCGTGCACGCGTGTGTGTGTGCGCGCACACACACACACACACACACACACACACACACACACACACACACCAGTGTCAGTCAAAGGCTCAGATTTAGATGCTGGTGAAACACACTGAAAATTGAACTGGAATGGGAACAGAGTGGGAGAGCAATTAAAGAGATACTAGGAGAGAGGGAGACATCATGAGGATAGGGAGAAACCTAGTACTATGGAAGTTCCCAGGAATCTACAAGGATTACCCCAGTTTAGACTACTAGCAATAGTAGAGAGGATGCCTGAACTGGCTTATCCCAGTAATCAGATCAGTGAATACCCTAACTGTTATCAGAGAGCCTTCATCTAGTAGCGGATGGAAGCAGATGTAGAGATCCACAGCTAAGCACCAGACCAAGTTCCAGAAGTCCAGTTGAAGAGAGAGAAGAGGGATTCTATGAGCAAGGGACATCAAGATCATGATGAGGAAACCTACAGAGACAACCAAGCCAAGCTAATGAGAACTCATGAACTTTAGACCAACAGCTGTGGAGCCTCCATGGGACTGGACTAGGCCTTCTGTATAAGCAAGACAGTTATGTAGCTTGATTTGTTTAAGGGTCCCCTAGCAGTAGGATCAGGATTCATCACTGGTCCATGAGATGACTTTATGGAGCCCAGTACCTATGGCAGGACACCTGGCATAGCCTTGATGCAGGGGGAAGGTCTTTGAACCTGCCTCAATTGAATGTAACAGGCTCTGCTGACTCCCCACGGGAGGCCTTACCTTTTCTGAGGATGGAATGGCAGATAAGCTGGGGTTGGGGGAAAGACTGGGTGAGTCAAGAGGAGGGGAAAGAGGGGATCTGTGGTTGGTATGTAAAATGAATAAAAAAATTTCTTAATGAAAAAAAGGAAAATATGAACCTAAAAGGTAAAGATGTGGTTAATTCATTTCTTTGCAACCCAACATCTATCCCAAAGATAAAGGGGTATACTATGAATGTTTGCAAGATATCCTTGCCCAATATAATATGATATAGAGAATTTAGCAAGCATGAGACTAGTAGGAGGGACAAAACAAACACATATAATATGCTGGAGAATGGAATCATTATTTGTCTTTATGAAATGTGTTCCACTTGTCTTCTGAGTTTAGACCCTACATAACTTTACTCACATTCAGCAGTGTAGCTGAACTCATCCCCATCCCCCTTTCTTAGGAATGGCTTTTTGAATGCAGATCCTCAATTTTATTGTTCTTTCTGCTGTGAAAGTGAGGCAGTTTAGTTCTTTTTTGTGATAATATACAATGATAGTATCCCTAGATAGAAGCTGTGGCATTTTCCTCATGGCACTGTGGAAATCTTCACATTTCTTTGGAGGAAGCCATAGAGATTTTAGAAATTACCACTGTTCTATCATGTTTGAATGTCATATTTAGCAACATTTTTTCTCTATTTTATTGTATTGAGAAGTGATTTTTGCATGTATATGTGTGGTCAATGTACATGTTTATGGGCTAATGTGTGGGTACACATGCATGTGTGGAGTCCTGAAAATGATGCCAGGTACCTTTCTGGGTTGCTCTCCATTTTTATTATTGAGTCAGGATCTCTCATTGAATCTCCAGTGCCTTGTCCTGCTGCCTCCAAAGTTCTGGGATTACAGTCATGACTATGTACCTTTTATGGGGTTCTAGGAATCAAAGCTCTGGTCATCACACTTGAGTGGCAAGTGTTTTATTCATTGAGCAATCTCCCCATCCCCTATAAGGTTTTATTTGATGTTTTCCTTTTGCTTTTAAGAAATTCATAAGGCTCTTTTTGGTGTGATATAATAAATTTTTATATCCCTATATATACACAGAAATACAATTTTTTTCTTTCAAGTGCTTATAAAACCCCATTAATAATTAGCAATTTGCTAAAATATAATTCCCATATGGTTAGTAGCCATAAAATATAGTCCTCATATCTATGTGACACCTAGGGTTTAGGAAGAAAGGACTCAACTGAGGCTCTAGAATCTCTTACTTCTCCTTACCCAAGACCCAATACCCCATTCACTGTTCCACAAAGTCACCTGGGTGAGCTTTCTAGCTCACCCTGTTCACAGCTGACTCCATGCTATGATGCCATTGTCACTTTTAACATCTAGCACAATCTCCTTTCCAGACAGGACATTTTATGTTGTAATAAACAACAGCCATATTTTGTGTCAGACCGTTATGTGGTCTGTGACTCCTAATCCACAAAGGCAGATAATAACTTAAATTTTTGTTAATTTCTCACAACTACCAGGGAAAGAGCCACACATGAGAGTTCCAAAGGTACCTATCAGATACTACTAGTACCCTGTGAGGTACTGGAAATGGTGCCCATGCAAGTTTTTCTCATGTAGGAAGGGCTGAATCCCATGGTAGTAGAAGGCATGGTAGTAGAAACATGGTGACAATATATCCACAGTTAGGAAGCAAAGGAAGACAAATGCTGTTGTTCACCTTGCTTTCTCCTTTTTGATGAACTTTGGGTCCACAGCTCCAGGGTAGAATGAGCTACCCACATTTGGCATGGATCTTTCCACCCTTTATCCAAAACTATAAAAATCCCTCACAGACATACACAGAGGGGTGTGTCCATTGTGATTCCAAATCCATGCAAGCTGACAGTATCAACTATCACAGCAAGACAACTTAGACTTTATCAAGTGTGATAACAGCAAACGACAGTGCATAGTTTGTGTCTTTAATGACCTCTCCCATCTAAGCCTCCTTTCTATTGCCATCCTAAGGCATCATGACCAAGGCAACTTACAGAAAGAGTTTATTTGAGGTTTACAGTTTCAGAGGGTGAGTCCATGAGCACCATATGGGAAGCATGGCAGCAAGCAGGCAGGCAGGCATGGTGGCAGAGAAGTAGCTGAGAGCTTACATCTTGATCCATAAGTAGGAGGTAGAGAGGTAACTGGGAAAGGCCTGAGATCTTGAAACCTCAAAGCCTATCCTTAATGACAAGCTGTCTCCCATGAGGCCATACCTCCTAAACATTTCCACCATCTGGGGACCAAGTATTCAAATGAGCTCTGGAGAATCATTTTCATTCAAACAGCCCAACCCTCAAAGGTCTAGATAGTGGAGCTTTGGACCTCAGGGGTGATGTTCTTGAAAAATGATCAAAAAAAAAAAAAAGTCAATAAGTAATTCCTATCGAGAAGATTGAAGGTCACTGTAAGTATGCCCATAAAGAGAACTTCAGGGTACCAGGCATCCCTATCTTTCATTTGCATAATAGCAAGTGTTATTTACCTCATACTTCCACCATAATGTTCTCATCTCAAATCAAGAACAAAGGAAACAATCAAACCCTGACTGAAACCTCTAAGCCCATGAAATGTAATAAACCCATTCCCTTTATGTTACCACAGGTATTTCTTACAGTGAGCAGAAGCAATGAGTGTAGAAAACTTCCATGCCAAATTAATATTCAAGGAAATACCTAAGGGTCAATAGAAGTTAGTCAACCAAATAGTATGATAATGACTATACTCCAGGGGAGCGTAGAGTCTTCCTAGTGTCTTGTAAACAGGAAAATGTTGAGCAGAATATGATGAGTTCAATAAGGTGGGGGTGTAGAATTACTTCAGGAATCACTAGGCAACTGCCTCACTGTGTTTGCCCCTTTGCTCTTTAGTCCACATCTCTCACACGTCACTGTCCACCCAGTTTGCTCTCAGCCATCAGTTACTACATAACCTCCCATAAGAAGTCCTCTCAAGCACTGTGTCATACCTACAGGATAACATCTACTCAACCTGCTTTACTTGCTATTCTAGAGCACAGATCAGTTTCCATAGTCTGCTCTCATTAGCTTCTTTCTGACTGTTTCATCCAAATCTGGATGCTCAGAGAGACAGGATATGAGATTTCCCCATATTTTGTTTATTTGACTTGTAGCACAGAACAAATTCACACATTTTTAAGTGAAGAGGAGTAGAGATCATTAAAAAATTCCATCCGTTACTATTGCAGCACATCTGTAAATTCAGTGACCTGTTTTGTAAGATTGGTGATTGGCTCTGGGCATGTTTTAGGGGAATAAATTAACTCAAAGCCTCCCAAGGAAAACATAGAAGTGACCCAGGGGATTGTTATCTCCTCAAGATAACATAGAAAAAGACCAGTGACAGATAGAGGCACAACCCGATTTGTTTCAGAAAATCTATACAGACCCTGTAGTCTTCTGGAGAGAATAATTAATTATATTGGAACAGAAAGAAAAATAGAAAGAAGTGCAAATATTTGGTTCCCTTGGTAAAAGGATGGAGTTCAGTGTGATGTGCAAAGCAAACTTGAGAAAACCTTTGGAGACACAATTCACCAAAAAGGAAACAGAAAGCAGGTTATCAGCAGAGGAGTTTGTTTTTCTTCACATAGTGTTTCCATTTAGACAGAACCTTTCTTTGCACATTAAAGAAAGAATTAATTGAAACCAATATATTCAGTTAGAGTATGGGAATAGCAAGTAACATCACTTTAATGCCCGCCCTCAAAGTCTTTTTAAGAGCAAAGAAGGAAAAACAAAAAAGGGAGATGGCAGAAATGTAAGAAAGCAAGGGAATACTGAGAAAGGGAGGCAATGCTGGTATCTGCAAAGGGTCATGTCCCTGACTCACTCACAGCCTCTGGAGGGATCACAAGAGGTAACAGGAATGCTATCCTTATGCTTGTCATGCTAAGATGCACAGGGTAAATTACAAAGGGAAAATATTCTCTCTAAAAATGCAGTGTTGTTGCACAGACACTTGGATGTGTCATTGTTTCAGTTCTTAGTAATGGTGATGATCTCTTCTCAGAAAGCTCTTCGGAGTGAGAAAAGAATCTATGTTAATTGCAACATTACCATGAAATAATATAATCTCTACAAAAGAGGCTTGTCAACAAAGGGAACAGAACAGGTGTACAGCTTCATTTGCACTCCATCACTCCACTCTGGAAAACACACCCTCTAAATCCTGTACAAACATGAAACTCCCCAAAGACTTCAGTTTGGGTCACCTAACAGCACATAGCCCCCCTCCACACACTTCACTGCTGACAAAGCACATACCTTCCACAGTTGCTCTCTTAGGCTGGATGGTGATGGCTCCTTCTGCGATATCTTCATGCTGATGCAGTGGGTTGATTTTTGATCCCCAGCTGTCTGACCCCACCCAGAGAAAATGACCCACTTGGTCAGCTCTTTTGGCTGCTGCAAGGATCTGCCTATGGAAAGAAACACATGAGAGCATATAGGTTTAGAAGCTGAACACAGACATCTTCAAACTCAAGTAGAATCAAAAGAAGCTCTGCAGTCTCAGAACACAAGCAAGCAGTAGCAAAGACTATGATAAGGATTTGTATACTGCATATGTAAAGAAATTCATAAATGAATAACAAAAAAGTCAATGCCCTTTGAGGGAAACAAGGGAAAGATGTTAGAAGTCAAAGGTAAAGGAGATAATAACATGTAATAAACTGGAGACACATATTCACATGTATTAGAAATTGTGAAAGCACAACTTAGAAAAAGATTCTAAATGCCTTTCTCAAAATGGCCAAATCACACCTTGTTTTACTTCATTTTGCAACACTAGGCTTCAGATGGAGAGGTGATATGCAGTAAATTTCACTTTTAGGAAATACTATATCAATATAGGTCATAGTTCTCCAGTCATTTATTAAAATAAGCATACTTCTACTTTCAATATAAAAGTTCATTTTCTATGTTTATAGATGGATACAGTTTGCATATATCAAAGGCTACAAGAGAAAAAGTATGAAAGGGAAAAGAGATATTAGTGAGAAAGTTATCAATATTGGGATGTTGACAAGAGGTAAAATATGAGAGACATGTGCACATGCATACATATATCCACACACATATACACACTTCCATACATAAACACACATACACAAACAACTATACCCATATATACAAACCCACATACACACAGAAATTCTCATCACTCAGGACTTTCAAATTTCAGGTACCACATAAGTTCATAAGTAAATCAATAAAGATGTGTTTAAAGATAACATGTGGGACAGTGAAAACTCAGATCACATTTTCTCTCTCCTGGACAAAAAAAAATAGACTGGCAATTTTCTAATAAAATCATAGGAAATTATTCCCTAATAGTATGACCATCTGAGCAACAAAAGCAGAGGAGAAATTTTTGTGTGAAGTGAGGAAAGGAGTGAGTAGGAATAAGTATGTAACCGTGTATTAAATACTGAAAGTTGAGGCTACTTAAATGTAGTAGACATTTGCTTCAAAAACAAACATCGTATTAGAAGAAAAAATTATTCTGTATTTTTTTTTATCTACCCCTTTCAAAAAGATCTACAAATTTGACAGGAAGGAATCACGTAATACAATAGCCAATTCTATACTGGCTGAGATCCCCCATCAGTTGATAAGTCCATGTCTACAGCTGGCAAGTGCCTACCCCAAATCTCCACAGGTACAGAAGAACCCAGTGAAAAAAGAAAAAAAAAATAGCAAGGCAAAGGACACCTCCATGGAGTGGGGAACAGATGTTACAGGAAGAAGTACAAAATAACAAATTCACTTAGCTAAGGTGTGTAAAGATAACCAACAGCAAGATATGGGGAAAACTAAGAACATAAACAAGAACTTCTCTATTAAAAACGGAAAATTACAGTTACTTTTGAGAAAACAAAGAAAACAAAACTAAATGTTACACATAAGAATGTTAAAATAGAAATAAGATTACACACAGTCAAGATTTCCTGAAGAAATGTGTAGAAAAAATAATATTATTTTCAACAGTGGCTTTTAACTATTGCTAATAAGACAATTCCAGAGATCACTTCTATAGTTTATTAATTATTTACCAATCAACTGTTGGATTGAGATGAATTTATGAATTAAAAAAACTAAACTGTTGCAAAAATAGAGAAACAAAACATGTTACAAAAGTACCAACTGGAAATAACAAAATTATCCTGTAAAGTTGAGAGAAATTCAAAAAAATCCCAGAGAAATCAGATTAATTTCTTAAGAGGCAAAGGGGAACAAAATAATAACATAATAACAAAAAATCTGAGAAAATATTTTAATTCAGAATTATAATATTTAACACATAATGAATTCCAATGCAAAGAGAATTTTCACATGTGCCCAGTGAGGCATTCACATTTGGAGAGATGAGGACATCTGGCAGAGGCGGGAAAGTTAGAGGAAGCCAAGAAAACAGGTTAAGACCAGCCACATATAAATAAATGACCACTAACTCAAAGTTCAGACAGTGACTAAATTCTAATGTAAGTCACAAAGGTTAGGTAGAGTTTGTGCAATCTCCCTACTACAGGAGAAAGCTGCAGTGCATGAACAAGTTCCTTGTAAACATTAAACTGTGTTTAACTAGAGGCTGTCTGTATATATAGAGGCTACAGTTTTTATAAGAGGTAATTTTAATTATTTCTTGTAATCATTTACTTAGACATTTAATTTTTCTACAGAGTTGTGGGGGAGTAAAATTTATAGTATTCTTTTATTTTAAAGAAACTGTTACTTATTTCCCTTAGGAAATAAAATAAAAGAATAAGTAATGGGCACATGTTACTTTCATGTACAGAGTTATATTTTGAAGACTCATTTTGTTCTTCCTTGAAATTCAAATTATCAATACTCATGACTGATTCAGCATTTAGCATCCTTTCAAAACTGAGATATTAATGCCATCTTATTTCCTGTTTTCAAAGTGTCGGGAGTTAATGTTGCAGGAAATGTCAAAATTTTCCATCTCCAATGTACAGTTTTTGAAAAAAGAATCAACATTGTGGGGATTCTGTAATCTTCAGATGGTTCTACCTTGAAGATCACATTCTAGAAGAAACACATGCACCAGATTTTTATCACTGTGCTCAGAAACCAAGATGCCAACACATAAATTGCAATGCTGAATAATATTCAATATAGAAAGTAGCTCCATTACAAAAATACACATACTTTATGAGGGGATTATGTACATTTTCTACCCAAAATATAAGCCATACACTACAGGACAAGAGTATCATAATCTTATTCACAAGACTATGATTTTAAAATCTCAACACAGACATACATTACTAATGTATCAGATGTTAGTAAATATATAAAGTAGACAAGAAAAGACATAAAATGGTTGACAAGGATGTTAATATCAGGGGGGAACTGGAGCCCAAAGACCAATATAATGAAAACAATACCTCACAAGTAACTAAAACACAAAGGGGAATTAGACAGCCCAAGACTGATGCAAACAGCATTGTGCCAGGAGAGAAATAATGTATTTAATGGCCATCCAAAACATTTTCCCACAGAAGTGCATAAATGAAAGAGAATCTGAGATAGACAGAGTTCAGCAAAACAATGCCGTGAGCAAAAGACATGTGCAAGAAGTACCCAGACCAAACATTTAGCTTGACAACTGCATTTGTGGTATATGTAAGGTTTAAAATGATAAAACTTCAACCAAGACTTAACCCTGTTTTAGCCCCAAACCTGCAATCCTAGCAGTCAGAGATTGAGGCAGGAGGATCATGAGTTAGAGGCCAGCTGGGGTTATAAAGTAAAACCCTGGAGTTGGGAGGAAGGGAGGAGGGGGAGGGAGGGAGAACAAGCAAATGAACAAAAGTCTCAACCATAAAGTCCCGGGGAATAAAGCTTCTACATAACATTAAGCACTTGAGCACTAGACTCAGAATTTTATTCATTCATTCAATGGCATTGATTGAGAAACACCTATTCTGTTAGTATCAGGAGTGATAGTAAGGTTAAAAACACCATTCAAAAGTCATCTGGTGTAATGATGGCTAGAGACAATGGACAATACAGACTTATTCAACAACATTCAACCATTCAACAACACAGGATGCCATGGGCATAAGTCAAAAAATTAAAGTATTATGAAAAGAATTTTCCAGAAACACTCTGGGCAGAGGTATTTTCCTTGATATACACCAGAAACGATGGAAATATCTACAAAGGAGGGAACAGTAATGGCTTCCTGGCCAGCAGTGTATACAACATGGAATGTGTAGACCTCCCCACGAGACTGCTTTAAAAGACTTTCATTTGACCTGTGGGACAACTGAGATGCAAAGAAAATGGGAACTAGGGATAGAAACCTATTCAAGGACAGAGTAATGATTTATGTGGTGAAAAAATTCTCAAATTCCACTTTCCAGATAATGGTTTTGTGACCTCACTTGTGGTCAAGGCCTTCACAGTGGGACACTAGAAAGATCCAGGGATGTGGAGTGGGACCCATGGAGCAGGGAGAGGGAAGGAAGACTTATTGAAAAGACCTTAGAAAATCTCATGGAAGAAATTATCATGGTCTGAACCCTTCAATTTTACCCAGTAACAATAATTCACTTTCAAATTCAATAACACAGAATTTTAAGATACATGGTAAAAATTCAAAATATAACTCTTCCACACAAGGGAAGTAGAACCTAACACATTTCTAGATGATTGTATTGATGGCCTTTTTAAGGAAAGGACTGATCTTTCTGAAGCTACCTTATAAAATCTTAGAATCTAAACACTCCTATAGCATGCAAAATAATGAATCTATGATTAAATTTTAAAAGAGGATATGAAAAATTCTATGTTCACTATAGATATGATATATTAGTCTAATATATTACCTGTCACTTATTATATTATGTATTACTAGTACATATTTTCCATATCTATAGTTTAGTACACATATTTCTGTATAGGAAGTTTGCCATTGTATTATTTTTTATAACTGTGAAATTCTGTGGTGAAAAATGTAATTGTCAATCCACAAGGGAGAAGTTAAATAAACTGCAGAGTACACAGGTAAAATAAAAGTATGTGTATAGATTAAAAAGCTGTGCAGATCCACAAGCACTGATAAACAATGCCCTCTGTTATAAAACACTAAAGCATGCTAGGTCAAGAGCAGACACATGCCGTACACGTACAGGTACTTAAAAATGGACCAGGAGCATAGTACAGAATGTTTCCAGAGTGACACATCAGAGACTGACAATCCAGGAGCCCTGCTACCCACAAGGGAAAACTTGCTAGCTAGAATACAGGGTGCAAGACATTTTATTTGGGGCTTTGGACACTGTTAGAAAAAAATTTTAACCTTTCAGTTAGGTGCAAATTACTATTTATATTTAAAAAGACAAAAATAAAGATTCTAGGTTTAGGGAGGAGAGGACTGAACCTGCCTCAACTGAATCTACCAGGTTGAGCTGAATCTCCAGGGGAGACCTTGCCTTGGAGGAGGTGGGAATGGAGGGTGAATTGGGAGGGAAGGCTGTGGGGTGGGAGGAGGGAGGACAGGGGAATCCGTGGCTGATATGTAAAATTAAATTAAAAAAATAAAGATTCTAGACTGGGATATGGTGTTCAGAAATGGAAGCAGGGGGCATTTTAGAAGAGATTCAAAGGTAACTCTGCATGGTATGGCTGCAAATGCAAGTAGCTAGGCAAAAAGGGAAGTTAAAAATGACAAGTTTTCAGTGCAGGAAAGGAATAGGCAGGTATGGACTGTAGACATCCAATGGTTGGTATTCTCAGTTCAAATTCTGAGCAATGAAGGCAGAATTATAAACCTTTTGTACTAACAAACACCATTCTTGGGATAAAAGCCTGCAATATTTAGAACTATTTTTCTTAATACGACTTTTCAGAGTCCTAGTACTTTTTCTTTCTACCAATAATTCGACACATTTTGTTTTTAATAGAAATGAAACTACAGCATAGCAAGGTGCTACTGCTTTTGTGGCTGGCAAACTGTGTGGGACAGCAAGCACAAAAGACTTTACCACCTTGTAATTACAGCTCGGATCTGACTTTTTTCTGCTCTCCTTGCCAGCATCCTCATCCTTCTGCCTCCTAAAGCTGTGACATGCATAGGAATGAGGTTCACCAGTCATCCTTACTTTATATCCTCATCGTTGGCAAAAATCACGACGGCCCTGGAGTTGGGGGTGTCCAAGAGCTGTTTGATAATTCTATCAAAGTCAATGGTCCTGTCTTTGCGCTCTTGGGGGATTCTCACGGACTGGGCAATGCAGAGCCCACCTGTTTAAGAAAAGAAAGCAGAGTGTCAATAAAGTCCCAACAGAGGTATTGAAAAAAAAAAAAAAAACAGGAAAGATAGTGGGGGGACAGTTGATACTGAGTCTATAGCACTTTCTTAGGTATGCCTTTGTTTCAGGAAGGCATAAGATACCATGCTTATTCTTGAACTATTTTTGCAAACTTCACTATTTTGCAAAGCACAGCCTCACTCTTTGTAATGCATATTGAAAACTAATACTTCCCAGGAAAGCTACTGGTATTAACTTTGAGGAAGTAGGTACAGGGTGACAGACAAAGTGTGTGGATGGAGGTCTTTACAATGTATGTCATGTGTTACGTTCATGTAATAGACACTGAAGCAACTAGTTTTCATATTTATGCCTGAGAGTTTTCTGAACTTGAATTCCCAGACAGTTCTTTTCTCCACCAACACATGGCTCTCCATTTTTAAAGATCAGCTCCAAAGAAATAAAATGAGAAGCAAAGGAACCAACAATAACACTGGCTATTACAAACAAAACTGTATAGATCACATATGCCTGGCCACACCGCTGAAAACCTGTTTGAAATATTCTGTGCTATCTTCCCAGAAATGAATATATTATAGTAACTGGTGTCCCCTGCTTTGTGTTAGGGAACAGGAGGATTAAATAGATTTTTTTACTCCACGTTTCTGAGAGTCTTCATGACCTCAATCGATTTTAATGAATGTCTGAAGGAGAAATGGGGGCAGGGGCACTTTACTGAACAATTGATGAATTTTATTTTATTCCAACTGTTGCTTAATCATCATTACTAGTTTATAGCATTTTACAAGATACACTTTTGGACAGGGGAGTGAAGAGAAAAGGAGAGAATATATTTGTAGAAAAAAATAATTATGAAGACCATCCCAGGGGTAGAACACTTAAGTGGGAATGAGAAAACCACCTAGATCTTCCTGTCATGCACTGGGAAGACATTTAAAAAATGGGCTTTCTTACACTTTGAACATGGGCATGAATGAGTATAAATAGGCTTCCACTACTCTGGAATAATCCTCTTGTATATTGTAAAGATTTGTCACTTGAATTGGTTTAATAAAAAGCTGACAGGGCAGTAGCTGGACAGAAAGTTAGGCAGGAAAACCAGACTAGGAGAATTCTGGGAAGAGGAAGGGTGGAGTCAAGAGTCACCAATCAGAATCAGAGGAAGCAATATGAGAATGTCATACTGAGAAAAGGTACCATGTCATATGGCTAAACATATATAAGAATTATGGGTTAATTTAAGTGTAAGAGCTAGTTAGTAATAAGCCTGAACTACCAGCCAAGGACTTATAAGTAATATTAAGCATCTGAGTAATTATTTGGGAACTGGACAGCCGGACAGAAACTTCTGTTTACATTCCACAAACACAGAAAAGCATAATCTCTGATCCCAAATTAAGACTCCACTGAACTTTAGTCTCAGTTGGTATTAGTGTTATGCTAAACCATTTTTCCAACTTCAGCTCTCAAGAAAATACCTGTAATACTCTTCAATATACATATGCCCTACAATGCTGTAATCAGGTTAATCAATCTAGCTGAAATTTCTAGAACCATACATACAACAAGAATAGATACTTATTTCAAGTACAACTGAAAGGTTCATTAACAGAAACCCTATCTTGGCCTTAAAGAAAAAGAAAATGAAAGCTCATAGAAATAACACAAAGTATAGTCTCAGATCTTAACAAAGTGAAAATCAATAACAAAAGTCATAGGAAGATCCAGATATTTAAAAATTCAAAATAAGACTTGTCCAATTACGCCTGAGTCAAATAGAAAGTGTCCAAAAAGGTAAATACTTTGAGAGGACTTAAAACTATAGTACATTGAAATTAATGGATAATAGCTAAAATAGTAGTTAGATGGAAAACATATTTATACTAGAAAGCAAGAAAGAATTAACATAGGCAAACTCTGCTCCTAAAGAGAGAACAGGTGAGTAAACACCAAGAAAGCAGAGATATGATTAAAAATTAAAGCAAAAATCAATAGATTTGAAATAGAGAAACAACAGAGAAAAATAGAGTAAAAATGCCATTATTGAAATGGTCATTAAAAATTGATAAATCTTGAGCTAGGATGACTAAGGAGGGAAATCACAAAGACAATATGAGGGATAAAATAGAAATAGCATTTTATTATTTATTAAGCAGTTGCAATGTTATTTATTAAGCAGTGCTGTTTACCATATGAGAGAAGCCATGAGGCACAACAAAACCCACCATAAGAGTTTATTAAGGGAAGGGAATAGAAGGGGTATGCATAGGCCTATGGAATGACTGTGCAAGGAAGAGAGGAAAGGAATAAGTAGAACCTGCTTTTATAGGTTCCCCACACACACACATGCACATATGGGCTTACATAGCTATGCAACTCATCCATGTAGATTGTGTGACCATGTTGCACACACATTACGTGATCATGCAGTGCACAGATTATGTAGGGTGTAAGGCCCTGGAATGACTAAGCATCTTGCCTGGCTACTGGACAGTGTACACAAGGTCATGTAGCTGGGGGAGTAGCTAGGAATTCTAACACATTATGCATTCTGTCCATGGATGTAATGAACTTTTGTACTTTTAAACTCAGAAACATCAAGGAAATAGAAGATTTCTTTGAAATAACACAAATTATAAAAGCGGAATGAAAAAATTAATCATCTGAATAATCCCAGATCATCTACATGATTCTATATAAATTATAAACAACAATTTGATGTTTTAGCAATACCTTCATGAGAGAAAGATATAGGCTCAAATGGTTTTATTAATGAATTCCAAAAAACCTGTAGAAAGCTATGAAGCCATCTACATAAGATTCTTCAAGAGCAAGTAGGTTAAGGTTTAACTCATTATATGAGGTCAGTATCATATAATGTTGCCAGAATCAGATGTTTTAAAGGACAAGAAGAGACCCTTATATGTAAGGTAGGTTGTGGATTCATGTGGATTGTTAGGTGGCCAGAGATGTCAGTCTGAGCTATCGGCACTATTTCAGGTGTCATTAAACTTCAATTCCCACCACAGGAAGCATCATGGAGCCATGCAGTAAAGAACAATGGGGTCACATGCTATCCTAATCTTAAGAAGAAAAAGCTAGCTATAAGCCTGGCTCCATGACATGAAGAATTTGATTCCTATCAGTGATAAGAAAAAAGAGAGAGAGAGAGAGAGAGAGAGAGAGAGAGAGAGAGAGAGAGAGAGAGAGAAAGAAAGAAAGAAAGAAAGAAAGAAAGAAAGAAAGAAAGAAAGAAAGAAAGAAAGAGAGAGAGAAAAGAAAAAAGCAGTGTTCCTAGGCAAAGCAGATACAATGGTAAGGCAAAAACTCCAAATGTTATCCATCACCAGGATATTTTGATTTTGCTTCTAAAGATCTGGCCAGTATGAATGCCTAAAACCAGCTTCTACCCTTAGACAGGAGATATCACAAGGTTTCAAACAGAACACAGATACTGTTTGGTCTTTCAGTCTTGCCCCATCACCATTCATGTGGTTTCAGGTTAAGTTCTGCCATCCAACTGTTTGCTGACGTCTCAATAAGTTTGTGCTAAAGTTTGAAGGCAAATGCCAAGATTAAGTACAGAAAGTGAAGCAAGATAAACTAATAGGCTAGGTCAGATTTCTCTCTGAGGTAAACATCTGAACTTGACTTCCTTCATTAAGGGTGGGGAGGGATAGGACTCCATTCAAGTAATTGATTCACCTCATGGTCTCTACAACCAAGAATAAACTGTTGTATCAGTTCAGTTAGATTCAGAGGTATAAAACTGAATTATGAAATTGCCTTTAATTGTAGGGCTAGAATTGACCATAAATTGTTCAAGTGGTTGATCAACCTTATTAGGTCAACTGGTATGGACTATGCTGCATGAATATTCTGATTTTCCTTAAATTTGAGTGTCAGAAAAATACTTTTAAATATCACAGCATTTGATCCTCTTTGTTAGATCAATGAATTGGGTATGAGGGAAGATAATGTATGTTTGTAGATATTTGAGTCCTCAACTTGTTGAAAGAAGAGTAAAACTGGAAAGAGTCAACAGTAACCAAGTTTTTTCTTAAGGGGTCTGCAGATCCTGTATTTCAGACTGGTTTCTTGAATGTACATAGAATTATTGTGGAGTCTAGTCTAAAACAAGTTAAAAATGCCACAGTTAAAAAAATAAGAAGTATCTAAATATTTTAAAGGAAAACACTCTTGAAACCTATCTTTTAAAACATTAACAGCCCAGGAGGTGGAGATGAGGAAATGAGGAGAAAGTTGGAGGGAGGCAGGAACTGGGGAGAGGATATGACAAAAATACA
Source organism: Peromyscus leucopus (assembly GCF_004664715.2). Taxonomy (NCBI): domain Eukaryota; kingdom Metazoa; phylum Chordata; class Mammalia; order Rodentia; family Cricetidae; genus Peromyscus; species Peromyscus leucopus. The sequence continues at coordinate 65,529 of NC_051083.1, forward strand.
TTTTATTTTTTTTTTTTTTTTTTTTTTTTTTTTTTTTTGGTTTTTCGAGACAGGGTTTCTCTGCGTAGCTTTGCGCCTTTCCTGGAGCTCACTTGGTAGCCCAGGCTGGCCTCGAACTCACAGAGATCCGCCTGGCTCTGCCTCCCGAGTGCTGGGATTAAAGGCGTGCGCCACCACCGCCCGGCCAAAAATACATTTTATACATGTATGAATTTTTCAAAGAATAAAAAGAGTACTTAAAACACTAATATAACACAGCAATACAAGAATTATTATGTGGTAGCTAATAAGTGGCTATGGAATATGGAATGGTAGGTTTAGGGTGAGAGATGCATCTGTTCCTTCTGAACAATATACCATGGTAGCTAACCTTTAACCCATACAACCTTGTACCCACAGTATAGAAGGATCCCTGCCAGCAGTGACAATGAGCTTCACTGTATTATGAATGTGTAAGGAACCTGACAACATGGCAATGACCTATGACACTCTGAATAGCAGTGTTTTAATTGGAAATGCTGTGACTAAGAATTGCATTGAAAATTGTATTATGATTTGTAAATGTCCTCTTTATTGCAATGCATTTTTTCAATCTGAAGCTGCTTTCTATACTTGGCTTGGAAAATTAAGATAAACTAAATAACGGTAGTCATGTCCCTAGTTGCTAACTAGGAAATTATTTTGTTCTTCTCAGTGATTTCACTTTGCTCATGGAAAGGTCATCTATGTCAACTCCCGTGTTTATTTGATATTCACATAGCATTTTCATTCATTTATTAACTTTTACACACTTCTTACTTCTGTGTAGGATAACTGCACCAAAGCAAAAGGGTTAGGAGTCATGATCCTTGCCATGTCACATTATAGTTTGTGGCCTTAAGAAATTCATATTTTGGGGAGAGAGAGACAGGAAGGAAGAGCAAGCTGTATTCATGTTAGTGTATACACACACACATGCTAGTGTACTATAGAGCGTCTAAATGCAATCATAAATTAGAACAATATACTTAGCTAGCATCCAGTTGTTGGTTTGGAGAAACCTTTCAACAGAGTAAACAATGTGTTCCTTGAAAAATGGATAACTCTATTACTACAATCAGAAACACCCAATATTTAGCCTGGTCACCACCCTTCAGTATAAAGAAGCAAGAAGTGCATAAAAAATTAATGAATGTGTGAAAATGAAAATGCTAGGTGAGTATTAAATGGACAAGGGAGTTAACATGGATAAGCTTCCCATGAACAAAATGAAATCACTGGGAAGAACAAAATAAATGATGATACCATTGAACCATTATTCAGTGAACCAAATGCCCTCACTTTCATGTGGATATAAGTGCCAGATTGAGTAAATGACTGTACAAAAATGAATGAAACCTCTTTACAGAACAATTCCAAATAGAAAGCACAGAGGAAACACAGGAAAGACACTGCCATTAGTGGAACATTTTAATAGTGACTGTTGCCTTTGGGTCACAATGATGAGTACTGCAGTCTATGTAAGAAACTTTATGATAAATTGAACATTTATGTCCCCTAAAAGCATTTACCCCCCAAATGCATATTAACTACCTGGGTGACTATAACATATTCCTTTAACATCTTTGATAATCTTTGAGCAGGTGTGTGGTGGTAATCTAATTGTACTGAAATATTATTTTGATTGTATGTTAATAAATAAAGTTGTCTGGGGGTCAGAGCTATTAGAGCCATAGCAAGAGTGTGGCGGTGGTGGCACACGCCTTTAATCCCATAAGATCTCTGTGTGTTCAGGGTCAGAGCTATTAGAGCCATAGCAAGAGTGTGGCGGTGGTGGCACACGCCTTTAATGCCATAAGATCTCTGTGTGTTCAGGGATACAGTCAGCATTAGAGACATATACCTTTAAGACCTAGGGGGCTGTACATTCAGACAGTGACGAGGCAGTCATGTGTTTGGGTTTACAACCAATGAGAAGGCAGAACAACATACTTTAAAAGAACGAACCGACAGGAAGTAGGTCTCTTTTCGAGAAGCTGGGACAGCAGGAGGAAGGGTGAGATTTTAGCTCTGAGCTCTGACCTCTCGGCTTTCTCTTTTACATTGTTTCTGTGTTTCTTATTAAATAAGACGGTTGGTTACATCTACACAGGTGGGTATAAATTCTTCTAGGTCCTTGAATGCAGGTGCTATGGCTTGTATGTGTCTGTTCAAATTTCTTATGTTGGAACCTGATGCCCAATGCCACACCATTCAGTTCCCAGGTGATACTGATGATGCTGGTCTGGAAACTACACTGGATGAACCTGCTGCAAGCAACATGGAAGTAGATGCTGAGAAATACTCCTTTGTGTACCACCACAGGAGTTATAGCTAGCTCTGGGAGGTGGTAGTGATGTTGTATACTGATATTCCAGCCCAAAGAATCTCTGAAGATGGTGGCCTGGGGAGAAGGAAAGGGATGGATCATTATGCTTTGTTATAAAGTGCACAATGGTGCAGAGAAAGAACAATGGAGAAGGTGTCTGTGGGTAGTGGTCAACCCTATCTCAATGCTGTAATTCCTCCATGTCTGCAGGCATTATGCAGAGGCAGGGAATGAAATGGTCTGTAAAGTGTCCTGGGGCTGCTGGGGAGAAGTCATGGCTACTTTACCACCTTCTCTGCAGGAGAAAGGGAAGCATTTGGATGGAAAGCTGGCTTCCCATCACGATTCAATTACAGCTGAATGATTAAGCAAATGAGAGCAAACTCCATTTGGCTATTCGATTAGTGGAGGGGCGGTCCACACTCTCAGTTGCTGCTTATGGAGTACACAGTGGGGCAATTGATAAGTAGGGTTTCATGACTACAGAATGGAGATGATCACCCCCTTTTAACTGAGAACTGCTCACAGGTGAGCCTAATCAAATACCTTAACAGAACAGAAATATGGTCTATTTTCATGGTAATGGGGATGAGCAAGTACATAAAGCTAAAACTTGAGCAAAGAAAGAAGATTGGAACATGAAGGAAGAGAGGTGAGCATGCTGTTTTCATCTGCTCTTGGAAGGCATCCCTTTTGCCTGCTGGAAGGAAAATCACCTCATTTGCATCAGATCCATAGAAAAAGGCTTAAAAACTCTCTTAGGCTGTAGGCAGATGACTTCAACACAAGCATTCAGATGAAATGTGTTATGTCCGAGATATGCCAACCTGAGGGGGGAAATCTGTGTCCTGGGGGGGTCTACCAACAAAGAGGGGATCTGGAATGTCGCCTCCAATATACTCTTGATGTTCAGTTTCAGCTGGACTATTTTTCCATAATGATGACTCAGCACATATGATCATACTTTCACCCCCACACTGGTGTCCTACTGAATGCTATCCCCCCCCTCCTTTTTGGTTTTGCTTACAGCTAAGTCTCTCCCATGGGACTCATTTTGCCTATTGTGTATAATGTTACTACTGCACAATGCAAGCCACATTTGAAGAAATAGTTGTTCAGCAGCTGGAGCTTAGGAATCTAATTTTTAAAAATTACTTTTTTTTATTTTATATACATGCTTGCAAGCATAGTGTTTGTATGTGCATAATGTGTATGTAGGTGCCATGGAGGCAGGAAAAAGGGCATCAGATCCCTTTGATCTGGAGTTACACGTGGTTGTAAACTGTCTTTTTTGGGTTCTGGAAACTTAACATGGGTCTACTACAATAGCAATATGTGGGCTGCAGAGATGGTTCAGCCATTAAAAGTACTTTTTGATATTGCAGAGGACCTATTTTCAGTCCCCAGAACTCAACAGCAGCTCACAGTTGTCTGTAACACCACTTCTAGAGGATATGACACTCTCTTCTGGCCTTCATGGATACTACATGCACATGGTGCAGAGATATGCATATAGGAAATGCACCCATGCATGTTAAAAGCCATGAACAATAAATTTTAAAGAGCATCAAGTTCTGTTAACTGCTTAGCCAAATCTCTAGCCCCAAGAATCTAACTTTTGAAAAGTATTTCCTTTACCTAGCCAACTTTTTAACCAATAAACATTGTAATTTCTCAGTGCTATGAGATGGAATGTCCACAAACAGTAGAATTGAGCAGCATCATTATAAAAATTACAATTGAAAAGTCATGTCACTGGGGCTAGAGAGATGATTTGGTATTTAATAGCTCTGGCTGCTCTTCCTGAGGACCTGGATTCAATTCCTAGCATCTATATGGTCTACAATTGTCTTTAACTCCAGTCTCAGGCTATCTTCTGCCCTCTTCTGGTTGTCACAGGCACTGCATACATGTGGTAAACAGACACACATTCAAGAAAAATATTCGTTATTTGTAAAATGAAAATGAATAAAAGTTAAAGAGAAACAATTTAAAAATAGTCATGTCACTGACAGGACAACTCCATTCTTGCTACCTCAGCTTTGAATGGGAGGGCAATTTTCAGTGGCTTGAGGAGACAAGCTACTGAGATAATAAAGAGAATCTCACTTGGAAATCAATCTTTTCTTCATTTGGAGCTGAAAGCTGGTAGGTTTTGTCCTTCTCTGGTAGGGAGCAATCTGTAACAGCAAGAGACATAAGGAGCCAAAGCACAGACTTCTTCCAATAAACCCTGTTGCTCTCCTAACTGATTATAGATTCTCTTCCATCTAAAAGCAGAAGAGGAAACAATTTACAGTCAGCAGCTCAGTGTAGGCAGAGCCTTTCCTAGTGATGAGGCCTATTACTTAGCTATGCCAATTCAATTTAGCAAACACTGAACTGATGCAGCGAAAGATTTGTAGGTTTTTTCTTTGTTTGTTTTAACAATCCTACAAATATGTTAGTAAAAGGATTATCTGATTAACCAGGGAACTCAGATCAGGGCAAATGAAGATCATCATTGATCTGAATTGAGAGACTGGGTGATAATTTTCAAAATCAGATGTCATTCCATATGACTTTTGTTTCTTAATATATTCAATACCATCCTTCCCTCCTATTAAGCAGAGGTGTTTTGAAATTAAGTGCCTCTTTAGATTGCAGGCTAGTATTAGGATTTTCATCTTTCAATGATTCATGATAAATGACCATATATTGTCTTACCCTCATATATGGTATATCACATATGGAGAGGAAGATAATTGAATATAAGGACATGATATATCTGTTTTCTCATAATTCAAATATTCAGTTATTGGAAGTATATTCCTTAAGACTCAGGAAGTAGGTGGGGCTTATCTAACTCTGAAAGTGAAGAAAACATACAAATCCCAGAATATCATGAAACCTAGAAGGTTCACCAGGGCACTTCCTGAAGTTATATAAGCAGTAACATTTTCTAGGAAAATGATGCTCTCAGATCTACTGGTCTGCTTGAAAGTTGTGGAGGGAGCTACAGAGATGTACCTTTCCTGAACTGTCACCCAGCTAGGGTAGACTTTTCTTTCAGGGATCCATGCTCCTATAGTTAATCCCTCATTCATACTTCTGTAACTAAGTCAATAAACTCATTGGCTCACTAGCTCAACTTTGGGTGTAATCATTTATCTGGTCTGGCGTCAGTGTCACATCTGGATAAACAGATATTTCTTCCTGTTTCCTCAGCAAAGTCCTACACAGATGGGTTAAAAGTGGACACAGCATCTAGTTAGAGAAATCAAAGACTGTATAGAAGAGGTCATCTAAGGATGATAGTTTACATCGGTGGAGACTAAGAACTGGAGAGGGAAAGGCCCAAGTTCATTGTGGAAATGATTGTCTAGCTGCCATTTTCCCTGAAGTTTTGCCAAAAGGTCTATGTTTTCCATAAGAGTGGTGAGGTTTGCATCTCCAAGCAATAGCTTACCTCTGGTCACAACAAAGGTATCAGCTCAGTTTATCTTCCAGCCTCATTCTGAGTAGGAATGACTACATGTCACTTAAAGGACAAATTTGCAGGTAATACTTCAGTGGGAGGAGGGAGTTTTTTTTTTTTTTTTTTTTTTTTTTTTTTGTCTTTTGAAGTGGGAGAGTGGTGGAAAGCAAACCTGTCAGGGCCTTTCCTCCAGCCATGGCTACATTTTGATTTATGGAGTCATTACTATGTTCTTGGCATCTTGGCACCATCAAGCCATAAATGAAAGTATGAATGCCAACCCAACACCTATTAGACTGATAAGCCAGAAAAAAAGTCAAGAGAACCAAAGACTTTAATAAGTCATCACTTAGACAAAGAAACAGGGCCAGGTGCTCCCCACTTCCTGATATGGGAACGAATGGGGCACTTTGTTATGTAAACTGTCCTTAGTCGGTTTTCTGTGCTTAATAAATAAACAAAGTCAGAAGTGATCTTTGGCTTCAGTGACTTCTTTTCTGAATACAAAAGGACAGAAAATCCTTGACTGTGAAAAATTTCAAGTAGATCATAAAGAAAAAGAGACACCTGGGGAATCATGTACTACAACGAAGACCAGAAGAAGTGAAAGCAAAGTCACCTCCATGGGTTTGGGAACAAGATCGTTAGATAATAACAGAACAGACAGAGGAGGAAAAGACATGGAGGAAATAGAAACAATATTAGGAAATAAAGAATTGGCATCTGAAACATATTTTTGGGGACATCTGACTGGGTTACTGATTATTCTTAGACATGAACTCTGAATAATCTTTGAAAAACCTGTTTCCCATTCTAGATTTCAGAGAGGAAGGAAAGAATGAAACAATAACAACTGCATTGGCCAAGAATATTCTCAACCCCAGAGCACAGGGAACATTCCACACAACATGGAAAGATAGGTCTGATGGCAGTGAAGCCAAATAAAGACCAGTGGTACTAAATTTGTATAATCAGGGTTGAACTGCATAAAACTTCATATGGCAAATCTACGAGAAACTTCCAGTTGGTGTGCCAGGGAAACACACACTTCACATTCAAAGCACTATTTTTACATGTTAGTAACAAGTGAGCCCACATCTTTCAGCCAAGAAACATTGGAAAGTAAGCCCTCATCAAAGACGCTAAGGAAGTTCAGTGTCACTCTTTGGTCTGACAAGCACCTGCAGCAAAGTTTGGGATGTGGAGGTTTGAAGCAATGACAGTAGTTGGGGCAATAGACTGAGCAACCAAAGTGTCTGCAGGTCTTGTAGGGAGCTCCAGCAGAGAGGCACCTTTCCTGAGTTGTCACCCAGGCTGGGGTCAGGCAACTTCCTTTTAAGTCATTCATCTCAGAGGAAGTTATAGGGCTTTCTCCTGTGCTTTCTGATGTTGTGCTGTGAGTCACTTCTCTTGCCTCTTTGTATCCACATTTTCCCTACTGAATCATCCATTCCTTCAAAACACATTTATTAAACAACTGCTATGTTTCCATACACTGTGTTTCTGGCTATGTAGCAATCAACATGAAAGAAAGACTTCCCACTCACTTACACGGTGATATGTACTAACAGGGCAACTCTCCTTTTTAAATATTTTCTTTCAAGATAGTGATGTCCTATACAATTTCTGTGAGCTAGTTTACAACTGCAATCCCAGCACAGAACATCTCATCCTCAAGAACAGCTGGTATCCTCACAGGTCATGAGTGGGTTAATGAAGAATGTGCTCTCATTTAGGAAGCCTTGGGAAGGCAAGCTGTTCCTTTCCTTGAGCAAGAAATAAGAAATTGGCTTATTTTTCACAGCCACTGGTCTTTCCTTTGACCAGATTATTCTCACCAGTCAAAACCAATTGGCATTTGTCTCAAGGAAGCTCCTCTGCAAAGATGTCTTTGTGTCCCAGGACAATCAGAAAGGGATTAATTTCTGAAGTTCAGGCTTGGCTGGAATTTCCAAAGTACTGTTTCCTTTCAGTCAGTTCTCGTGTGTGTGTGTGTGTGTGTGTGTGTGTGTGTGTGTGTGTGTGTGTGTGTGTGTGTGTGTATGTGTGTGTGTGTGTGTGTACCATTATATTATATTTCTAATTTCACGATAGAATTTTATATTTGTGAATTTCCAGTAATGTACATGTATATTTATTCTAGTACTGTAGTATTGTTGCAGGCCCTATAGAAGAACCTATTTATGTTGCTTTTCTAGATGGCCACATTGTCAAAAAATCTGCTGAATATTTATGTTTATAGCCATAGAGTTTAGATCCATAGATTTGTGCTGCTTTTAACCTTGGTCAAAGAAGATTCTTATCACCATGAGGTTAATTAGAGACACATTACTGTTCAAAGTGCAGAGAGTGAGGGTTGTGGGTGCTCAGCTGTAGATGAGCTGTCATTCTCATATTGCCTAACCTCCCTCAAGGTTAGGGGAAAATTAATGACACCAGTATTCTGACCATTCTTCTTTGGTTCTCTATGTTCACTCTCTACTGTAACAACTCACCTTCCTCTATAACAACTTTTCATTGAGTCCAAAAGTTTTTCACAACTTTATTTGAATTTATATTGCTTGTTTTGTGGTATGGGTTTTGAAACCGGGGCTAGCAGCATACCAAACACACCTTCCACCGCTGAATTAATGCCTCAGCCCTGTCTGTATTTTTGCTCAAACACTATGATGTACATCAAGCACTGGACAGAAGTGCAGACACTCATCTTCCTTGTAGATGGGTGACTGGACCTTAGAAATGAAGCAATTTTCTTCAATCCTTCATATCCAGAGGTAGTTCTAATACAAAACCGAGAAATTTTCATCTTCTGCCCCGAGAAACTGACTTGGAAGCTCTAGTGAGATTTCCTTCATCTTCTGCACCTCTCTTTCCTCTATCACATCTTGTCTTCATTCTTGTACTCATCAATAAAATATAATGTGTGCAATACTTGCAGTTCCTGTACAGCCTTTTAGGCTACCAAACTCTTCTGAATAGAGAACTGTGGTGATATATTGTGTACCTGAATATATTGTGTACCCTAATAAATTTATCTGGGGATCAGAAGACAGAGCTAGCCACTAGATTAGACATAGAGGCATGAAAGTGGTGACACACACCCTTAATCCTATCACTTGGGAGGCAGAGATCTGTCTGGATCTCTGTGTGTTCAAGGCCACACTGGGAACAGAGCCAGGAGTGGTGGCACATGCCTTTAATCCCAGTACTAGAAATCTCATGACTTTGCTCCCAAGTATTTGGGAAGCACACGTGCCTTTAATCCCAGGAATCCTAGAAAATTTAATCCCAGGAAAGAAGGAAGATGGCAGGGCACAGAAAGGTGTATAAGACAAGATTGGCTGTGGCTTGTTCCATTTCTCTGATCTTTCAGCTTTCACCCCAATGTCTGGCTCTAGGTTTTCAATTAATAAGACTATTTAGCAATTTATGTTACAGAGAACTTTTTTTGGTAACTCTTTCATAACAACCCATTTTTCTATGGTTATTCTGAGGCAGGTATATTATGTCAACCCCTTAAATATTTTCCTATGCATGTCTTCCTAGAAGGGAAATAGAAAGTTCACAATCTTTTCAGTGGCAAATAAGAAACAATTTATACTCATAGCTTTTAGTTTGTTGTATGAGGTTGATGAAATGTCTCATCACTTGAATTAAATTCTATACAGAAATATGTAAAGTATTACACACATACAGTTATGGCAATGGTATGAGTATGTTTGTTCAAAGTAAAAATTAGAAAGACAATGTAAATAATTGTCATTGAACTAGTGATCTCTGCATGCTTTGAGATAAATTAAATTGATCCTTAAGGATTCTGTCTTTTCTGAACCCTTTGCTGCAAATCTCTTTTTTACTTATTGTTTCTGCTATGATCTATCCTTACTGCAGCAAACTATTGCTACAGTTAAGACTTAACAGACTACACATATCAAAAAGAGCCATCTTCAGAGGATTTGAACATTTATCATTGTTAAAGAAATATCACTCTTTATCAGTGTGAATGTCTCAAACCAAAGAAGTGGAAACAGATGAATTTTGCCTCCAATGGCTTTAGAAATGTATCATCTTCCCCATTGTCACAGAGCTAAGAGAGAGTGCTTCCCTTCCCCAGGAAAGCATGCATTATTTAAAGCCCCTGCCAGCTCATGCTTCTCTAAGCACAAAGGAGGCCTTTTAGCATCATACTCATCCTCTTTGGACCCAAAATCATGCATAAATGCTTCCAAAGTGTAATGGGTAATTTTAATTGTCACCTTGATGAAACGTAGAACAATCTTGAAAACAAACCTTTTGACGCATCCATGAGGGAGTTTCTAATTTGGCTAATTGAGGTAGGAAGGCTACCCTAATTGTGGGTGGTACCATTCCTCTGGCTAGGGATCAAGGATTGAGTAGATGTAGAAAGCCATCTGAGTACCAATACTCATCTCTCTCTGATTCTCAACAGCTGATGCAATGCAAACAGGGGCCATATGTTCTTACTGTCATGACCTCCCAAAACTGTAGTCAAAAAGAAACTCGCCCTTCTCTTAAGTTGCTTTTTGTTGTAGGTTTGGTCATAGCAGGGAGAAAAGCCCTGAATATACCGAGTTTCAGAAGATTCACAGAACTGTTTACAGTATAATACTGAGTTCATTGAGTATTCAAGAGTATTAGAAAAGATATTTCAGGGTCATAAACCTGGTGTAAGGGAAACTCCTAGGAATCTGCAAGGATAACCCCAGCAAAGGTTCCTAGCAATGGTGGATGCATAGCCTGAACTGGCTATCTCTTGGGGCTATCCAGGACTTCCAGTGGAGGGATTGGGGCACCTGCCCAGCCACACAACTTTGACCTACAGTCTGTTCTGCCCTGCCTATGGGATGTGTGGCACAGCCATATCTAAATGGAATTGCGGAAGTCATAAAGCCAGCACAGCTGCTTCACAAAGATGCAGCAGAGCTGAGCCACATGATGGCTGCCATGCCACCATTGGTTTTTATCTCAACCTGTTGCGTACTTGAGACACTTTTAATATTTATACAATTTCTTATGAATCATTTATGCCTTCTCTGTGGTGATATTGTATTCCCCAAAATATTTTGCACCCTTATAAACTTATTTGGGGTCAGAGAACAGAACAGCCACTAGATACAGAGGCCAGAAAATGGTGACACACACACCTTTAATCCTATCACTTGGTAGGCAGAGATCCATCTGGATCTCTGTGAATTCAAGGCCACACTGGAAACAGCCGGGAATGGTAACTCATGCCTTTAATCCCAGGAAGTGATGGCAGAAAGGTATATAAGGCATGAGGACCAGGAACTAGAGGTTGATTAAGCTTTTAGGCTTTTAGCAGCAGTTCAGCTGCAATCCATTTGGATGAGAACTCAGAGGCTTTCAGTCTGAGGAAACAGGATCAGCTGAGGAATTTGCGAGGTGAGGAAGCTGTGACTTGTTCTGCTTCTCTGATCTTCCAGCATTCACCCCAATACCTGGCTCCAGGTTTGTTTTTATTAATAAGACCTTTTAAGATTCACGTTACACTTCTCCCAGGAATGCTGGGTGATATCCTTATCTACTTGGAGGTTGTGACACATAAAGAAGCCAGAGGTCTTCTCATGAGGCTATGAGACATTCTTGAAATACTTGTCTCTGTACTTACACAGGAATAAGATATTCAAAACAAAGTAAACTTAAAAATGTCAACAAAATTTGGTGGGCTAGAAGAGTTGGCCGCAGTTCAGATTATAAGCCTCTTCCCACTGTACACTCAATTAAATGGCATACAACTCTGCCCAACATAGAGGCATATTGATGAGCAAAGTATGGAGTGGAATGATGATAAAAGAATGAGATGTCAAGACCTCCCTCTCTTAGAAACGTTAGCTCATGCTGAGCCACTATGTCATATGACCAAGAAACAACAGAATGCCAGGATTAGACATATAGACAAATTCTATAGAGATATAAATGTGAACATTTAATGTATTATGCCAGAATTTGAATAATAACTGCATCAGCTTTAGCCTGAGGATTATGCCTGGGCACTCTGACCACTAAGAGTTAATAATACACTCCATGAGACATGGCAAAATGCCCAGGGTGGCTTGAAGATTTTGTTTGGTCTACTGTCATTGAAGCAACCAAAGCTACCAGCCTGAGAACAGGCTGTCATATACCTCTAGATTCTTAAAAGTTGGGTTATGGGGTTAATGAGTAGGAATGATAACTCTGTTTATCAATGATGTCAAAACTTGAGGAAAAATGATTGGAAATAATAACTCTGTTCTGTCATAGTTTATTAACAATGACTAAAAGATGAGCAAAAGGAAAGTGAAACACATGTCCAAAACTACAAATGATATGATCTATGTTTTGGAACATCATGCATGTATCCCTGCTTACTAAATTCTGTATAAATAAAGAAAACCTCTGGCTGCTAGTGAGTCAGGCTGCAAGATTCTCCCGACCACCATGGCCTGGCTCACTTCCTTCCCCTGATGACTCCTTACATCCTCTGCTGGCACCTGTCCCACTGGGGATGACTCCTGTATGCTTCTTCTCCATCCATCTCTCCTAAAATGAAACTAAGACATATCTATCCCTTCTTAGTTTCTGATTCCTCCCTCACTGCTCTTGCATCTACACATCTTCAGACCCTGCCCGCATCCAGAGCAGGGTGGAATGGGCCTCAGAAATCGTGGGAGTGACTAAGCAATGACTGGTCCAGCCTCAAATCCATACCATGAGAGTGAGCCCACCCCTGACAATGTCTGGAGTGCCAGGACCCAGAAGCTAGATGGTCTAGAGATCTAGAATAGAACCAAACACAGTTGGAGGAAAAGAAAATAAGTCAAGGTAACGATGCCTAATGATATTCTGCTATACTCAAAGAATTGTGAGTACTCCAATTGTCATAAGAGTCTTCATCCTGCAACTGATGGAAACAGATGCATAGACCCACAGCTAAGCATTGAGCCAAGCTTGAGGAATCCTATCAAAGAAACTGAGGAAGGATTGTATGAGCCACAAAGGGTCAAGGGCATCACAAAGGAACACACAGAAACAACTAACCTGGTCACATATGAGCTCACAGAGTCTGAACTGACAGCCAGGGAGCCTGCATGGGACCCACCTCGGCTCTCTACATATGTGTGACAGTTGTGTAACTTGGTCTACTTGTGGGACTCCTAGCAGTTGGAGCTTGGACTGTCCCTAATGCTTTGGCTGGCTTTTGGGATCCTATTAGTCATACTGGATTACCTTGCCCAGTCTTAATACAAGGTGGGAAGCTTAGTCCTACCTCAATTTGATATGCCATGATTTGCTTATACCCATGGGAGGCCTGCCCCTTTCTGAACAGAAACAGAAGAGGAGTGATTGGGAGGGAGAAGAGAGGAGGTAGGTAGAGGAGAGAATGGGAGGAAAGGAGGGAGGGGAAACTGTGGTGGGTGTGTAAAATAAATAAATAAATTTAATTAATTAAACAAAGAAAAGAGTTTCAAGCAAACTTCTCCATCTCCTGATTTATCGATCTGCTCTTAGAAAGATCTCATTTGTCTCCTGGTTTTCCTTGGAGAATTTCCATGCAAGAGTCATCCAGTTTAGGGATTCAGTATTTAGGTGCTTAGGTTATATGGGAGAGCTTGAAGGATTTCCTGCAATAATGTACTAATTTGCAAAGAAGGTCTGACTTAGTACAAATAGTTATTAAAAAACAAACAAACAAACAAAAGCAGAACAACAATGGCAGAAAAAAGAAACCCACCAACAGGGATTATTCATAAACTTCAACCAGATCGACCACACCATTGCAGTACAAAAGCAAGCTGTGTCCAAGAATCAGGAAACAGAGTCAGCTTCAAAAGTCTCCCATTCAAAAAGGTGATAGCTCAGGCTGGCCATAGAGGTGCAGTTCTGGAGTCTGAACTGAAGAAATGGATTCAGAAAGTCTATGACTTCAAAGGCAGTTTGAGCATGTATGCTCTGTTACATAGCAACCTGAAAACCAGCCTTGGTTATGTAGTAAGATGGGATCTCAAAAATAAAAACAAAGAAAACAATAGAATGTGCTGTTAGTACTGAATTAAATGATTTTTTTCCCACAAAGAACTTCCAAATATACTCATTTTGGGGGGACATGTAGCAGAAATGAATGACATGTGAGTATTCTCAGGAGGAATAACTTTATCTTTAATAACTTCAATGCAAACTTTATCAACAGCTTACAGCAATCTCGAAGGGAGGAGAGACATGCATACAGATAGATCCTCAAATCCCAGGAAGGGATGTGAGTGACTTTATTGAAGCATGGACCACTGTTAAGGCAATATCTTCTCTATTACACATTTTTTTTTTCTTAAAGAATGAGACAGCAGGGTATTCTCTCCACCTCTGTCATTGAATATTCAGAGGTTCTGTAAGCCCAGTAAAGAAGTAAATGGAAAGGAGAAGACCATGGTTCATGCATAAAAATGAAGTCAATGCTTTTGAAGCCATTAGACCTTTAAATCAATTGATTCTCATAAACAGAGTGCACGGTTAGTATCAGAGAAATCAAAGGGTAAGAGAAGGAAGGTGGACAGATATCACACAACCGCTACCATGGGAAAGTTAGAAGTGAACAACTGCAGGAACCAATTGGCCAACAAAGAGAAAAACCACTACCTACTTAATTGGAATGCTAACTGCAAAACACTAAGACAAAGCAAAACAAAAAAGCACAGAACCTTGTATCAGCAAATATGGGTTTTAGTTTAAATTATACCAAGCAGGGACTTTACCAATTATGAGCATTCTGAGCTAGCTATGGAAAATTCCCTCCGAAAACAAAAGAAGGTACATTATACTTCTCAACACAAACCTTTAAATGTCCGTGTTGCTACATTTTGGCAGCACTGTAACTTACACACAGGAACTCTACCCAATCATCCACATCCACATTCATTTGCTACATTCTCCAGGTGTCCTTAGCTTCAGCTCCAAAACCTAAAGCAAAACTGAAAACACGTGGGCCTTGGTTGCCACTGTGAGAAAAATAGAAAGCAGACAATTCTGTAAATAACATGGTAAGTAGAAAGGTAGGGAGGCAAAAAGAACCAAGAACTTTGTCTTGTAGGGCCAAGGTCAGAGCTGCCTTACCCATAGGACATGGATATCACAAGCCAATCAACAGCGCATAGTTGTATTTAGAAAGTAGAGGTATATACACCTTGAGAAAGCCCTACCATGCACACCTCTAGACACTGGATTTTAAATGTAGCCCAGCTGTAATTCCACGCAGATGATACCCTACAGTGTTTGCTTTACTGCCTGTATAGTCTCAAGTTACTTACTCTCATCTTAGACAAGTGTGCTAGGTCCCATACCATCTTCACATAGGATCTTTATTTAATAAAGCAGACATCAACACTGTAGGTTAGCCAGGGAAATTTGGAGGTGGGGCTAGTAGGAGTAGACAAGCAGGAAGCAGCATCCTGTATTAGGGAATTTTAAAAGGCCATTCATTGGCTTATGATCTTAGCCACACGATGGCAATATCAACACCAAACAGTCAGAGAAAATATTGTTCTATCAAAAATCTTTTGTTCATCTATGTTAGGAGTCAAGAAGCTTAGATTTTTGTTTGTTTTCATTTAAAAAGCCAAATATTCATTGTTTAGACTTTATGGGAATACAGTCTCTTTCATAGCTATTCAACTCACTTGTAACTCTACAGTAGCCAAATGCCCTTGACAACACATAAGCAAACAGTTATTTCCAAACAGAAAATTTACTGAGATAGACAATCTGGAAAATCTATCATGCAGGATCAAGCTTACTAGCTCATAGGCCAAGTTCTAAACAATGGCTGAAATAATTGATGCATTTTAGCAAGACACATGCAAGAGCCAAATTTGTATCACTTGTACATTCTTCTGTTGTTTCATGTGCTTTCCTCATTTAATTTGAGGTGATTGTTTTTAAATATTGTACATAGTGATGGGTTTTAGGAGGATATATTCCTCTCCCCATAGCTTATTTTGTGTCTTTCTTCCTCACTCCCCCTAGAAACTTTCCTCACACAAGTGATTTAACTTCACATCATGCAATCTCTCTGTGTGATTTTATGTGTACACACCACACACACACACTTGCACAAGATTCACAAATGAGAGAAAATATTCAGCATCTGTCTTTCTATATCGCTTTAATTTAGTATAATAATCCCCAACTGCATCTATGTTTCTGCAAATGATATAATTTCATTTTTCTATACAGAGAACTAAAACTCCATAGTGTATATAAATGTCATGTTTTCTTTATCTGTTCATCTGTTCGATGGATATAAACAACATGGAATTATACTGAAGACTAAATTTAATCAGGTTCATTTATCAGAGTACATATGTGTTCAAAATAGCACAGGTTTCAGGCTCAAATCAACCATAAGTCTTGCTTCCAACACCTATGAAATTACACTTTTTTATTTGAAGCCATCCATGATAGTACAGTGTTTGTAAAGGTGAAAAATATGAGTCTGATCAAGAATTTCAAAGCAATATATTAATGTTAGTGTTTGGTTTCAGTCACCATATTGTCTAATTTTGCATAAAAGGAAAATGTAAAAGAGTGTATATGGAGTTTGATTGATAAATGTCCCCCATAGGCTCAGATATATGAGCACTGGATCCCAGTTGGTGGCCCTATTTAGGAGATTTTGGTCCCTTTAGAAGGTACAACCTTGTTGAAGAAAGTACATGACCTGTGGCAGGTTTTATGGTTTTCAGTATCTCCCCAATTCTTGTGTCTTCTCTGTGCTTCCTAAGTGTAGATAAAAATGTAAGCAGATAGCTCCTGCTCCAGCTAATGGCACACCTCTCTTGTCATGATGGAGTCCACCCCTCTGCAATCAGAAGCCAAAACAAAACCTTTCTTCTTTACATGATATTTTGTCTCAGCAACAGAAAAATTACATATATAATATAACACTCAATGTGAATTTTTTGACAAATTTGTTTCACATAGAAGTTTTTAGTTGTGGGGCTGGGCAGCAGTGGTGCACACCTTTAATCCCAGCATTCGGGTGACAGGCAAGTGGATCTCTGTGAGTTTGAGGCCAGTCTGGTCTGTAGAGCAAGATCCAGGAAAGGTACCAAAACTACACAGAAAAACTCTGTCTCAAAAACAACAACACATTTGGACACATTTGAAAAGATCATTTGCAAAGAAACAATTGCAGGGTCGCAATTTCAGGAAAAAGTTGTGAAATGGGAGTTGCACAAGTTTAGACCCAAACTCTATAGATCTTTAGGTCATTCTAATAATTTGTAATTTATTTTTAATTAAAAGATCTTTTAGGCCGGGCGGTGGTGGCGCAAGCCTTTAATCCCAGCACTCGGGAGGCAGAGCCAGGCGGATCTCTGTGAGTTCCAGGCCAGCCTGGGCTACCAAGTGAGTTCCAGGAAAGGCGCAAAGCTACGCAGAGAAACCCTGTCTCGAAACCCCACCCCCCAAAAAAAAGATCTTTTAAAAATAAAATAAACTGTTTTCTTAGATCAACTTGGAATAAGTACAGATTGGCAAAACTGGCTGACAGCTGAGCATGCATATATAGAGATAGATTATTCATTTACAAATAATTGATAAATATGTGGAAGAGGGAGTATTATGTCAAAAACTATGATTGTATTATTTATTACCACAAAAGGTAGAACCATAGCTTTAAAAGTATTATTTCAATCCAAAACCACCACACATTTTAAACAAGTGCTCTCCTCCTGCTCTTCTGTTCTATCATGCAGTATTTTAATTATATGTTCATTAATCATTTTTAGTAGGACGCTTACACTAAATAGGTTGACAATTCTCATTGGGTACAGTTGCTGTCTACTTGTTATTGCCATTCACTTGATTTGATTTCATGATTAGTGTTAAAAATCATTTAGCTGTGCTTTGAGTTAAAAGTGAGACCCTGAGTTAAATCATGAATTTTGTTTTAGAACTGAGCAGTGGACTGGGCTGCAGAAATGATTCAGCATTTAGGAGCATTTGTTGCTCTTGCAGAGGACCCAGCATCCAGATAGTGACTCATATCCATCCCAACAATCAGTAACTCAAGGAATCTGACACCTGACTACCTCAGGGACCAGACATGTATGCAACACTTATGCACACATGCAGACAAAACACTCATACAAATAAGAAAAAAAAAACAGACATCTTTTACGATTTAAAAGAAGTGAGCATAAGGAGAGTAGAAAGTGATTTAAGAGAAGCCGTTTTAATATAAGCCAGATTTCAAGGTAAAAGTTACACAACAAACTCTATCAGTTCCTCCTAAGAAACAGGATGTTAGGAGAGTGCAACCTAGGGGGGGCCTCTCAGCCAGAGGGAGAAAAGTCAGATTTTATTGCATATCCAGTGCTCTACTGAAAGGTGGTAAAATCTAGACAGCAGTAAGAAGATAAAAGGGTTGGCTGGAGAGATGCCTTAGCATCTAAGAACACTTGCTGCTCCTGCAGGTGGCTTGAGTTTGGATCCCAGCACTAATATTAGGTGGCTTGCAACTGCCAGTATCTCCAATTCCTGTGGATCTAATGTGTTCTTCTGGTCTTTGCGGCACTGCACTCGTGTACTGGTGTCCACATAAATAAAAATAAAACTATTGGATGATGTACAGTTTCTCAGACCAAACCTCTTCATGGGATGTAGATGACAGATGCTACTATATTAATTAAAATTGATTGCTCCATTTGACTGGTAGCTCAGCTCTCTGTCATAATAAATAGCTCAAGGGAGATCTTACTCATACATCTGCATGTACATATACACCACTCTACATATCCTGCACACCTCATCTTTGAAGCTCAGCACTCTAGTAGTTTGGTAATCAGCATCTCATAACTACATGTAGCTGTGATTAGGAGCATTGTGATTTCAACCTAGCTAATTAAACCTGTGGAAATCAGTGTGTTTTCTCATTTCCCCTCAACACTCATTTTTCTATCACAATGTAATTGAGTTATTAGACTTCACTGGGGACCCATTAAGGATCCCAATGATGTTTTCCCATCTATGTAAAAATAGTGACACTGCTTTTCCAATATATTTGAACTATCACTTTACAAAGGTACAGAGAGCACTTGTAATTAAAACATAATAATCTTCCAAAATGTTTTGATTAATATATTGTTCAATCAGCTTTTATGTAGCATTGGATTTCTTAGAATTTCAAAATAAAGTGTTGGGTCAGTATCTCCAATTTATTTTCTCTAAAAGAAACTGCTGAAGCATTTTACATGTGTTAATAATTCTTTGTGGAATGTTTCACTTCCAGTGAAATCCATCTGCCAAGATTTAAAGAACCTGTTAGCGATTTTACTCAGGCTGTATTTGTGTATTTTTCTGAAATGATACTCCTTCAAAAGTATTTCTGTCACATAATATCACCTCTGCAGTTTTAAAAAATCTCTTCTTGTCCAAATGACCACCTCTCATGTAGTGTGTATGTGTGTGTGTGTGTGTGTGTGTGTATGTAGATGCCACATGTGTGATGTGTGTGTGTGCGCGCGCGCGCACGCGCGCATGTGCGTGCGTGTGTGTGTGTGTGTGTGTGTGTGTGTGTGTAGGTGTCCATGGAGTCTAGAAGAGGGCTTTAGTTGCCCTGAAACTGGAGTTATAGGTGCATATAAGTCAGCCAATGCGGGTGCTGGGAACTAAACTCTGGTCCTCTACAAGAGTAGCAGTTGCTCTTAACTTCTTAGCCATCTCTTCCACCCATTTTGGGTATTTTTCAATATTTATTTATTTGTTGTTGTTGATTATTATTGAGACAATTCCTCACTAACTTAGGATAGCTTCTAACTTACTACAGAGCTCATTTTAGCCTCACATTTACAACTCTTGCACGTCATCTTCCTCAGTGCTGGAATTAGAGGTGTGTCTGGCTCTACAATTATTTTCAAGTACTAACAACAACAATAAACTAATCAAAACTTTTACTGAAGGCCTAGTATATCACAATTTTGCAACTATTTAATTACATGCATTATCTAATTAAGTTTAAATTAACACTTTAAAATATGATGTTTAAACTACTCTTGTCTTCACAGAACTGTAACCCTAAGTTAAAAGAAGATACATACCTTTCTCTTGGCCACATGAATATGAGGCTATTGGTATTGACATCCTGACCCAGGGTGTTTGAGTCTAGGATCCATATTCTCAACCATTACATACAACTGAGCACTTGGAAAATAATATTTAGAGAGATGTAAAGCTAAGTTGTATAATTAGGAACTGGTAATAGTGAGATGGGAAGAGTTTTTTAAACCAATTGAATTCTAAACCAATCAGATTTAGAATCCAAACCAATGATGTATTAATTTAAAGATAAATGGTAATGTCTTAGAGCTAAACATGGGAGATCTGTACCATGAAAAATTGGCTAAACTTCACGTGGGATAGAAAGACTGAATGTAAATTCCACTATTATATACTTCTTAGAGATGTTAAGGAAAGGATATTGTAGTTACATACATTAAGGCAATTCAATCAGTGACTCTCAGTCTTTGTGTTTCACAATGTAACATTAATAAGAGTTGAGAAGCCTTGTTGGAAAGACATTGCCATTATTGTTGTTATTATTATCGCTGTTTTGTGTTCTGAAGGTAGGGTCTCTGTTGCCCATTTTTACCTCAACCTTTAACCAATCTCCCTGTCTAAGCCTCTCAAGTACTCCATTTATAGATATGAGTCACACACTGGCTACAGTCTTAAGTGTGTACAACCAATGTTTCCTAATATTTTTAGATCTTAGAATATCTAAATACCTTCTACAGAAAGGAGAATAGAGGCTGCCAAGCAAATGGCCTTGACCTGAGGCAACTATTCTGGATGATCCTATGGGTTCATAGTCAAGGCAAGACATTGTAAATCTAGGAAAGAAAGCAGGGAAAACATGCTAGTTTACCAAGCTATGTTTGAAGATGTACAAGGCCACAAGACAAGTTACATTGTAGCCCCATCCCAGCAACACCTTGACATATTTAGGACTGTAGATTGATGTGTCTTTGTTGTTTTAATCTCCTAAGCTTACAGTGATATAACACAGACTTAAATAGGAAAATCGTACATGATCTTCATGTACCACCTACTTCCACTTAAGAAATGCTGTTCTAATTCCTTGTTTGAGCACATAGAGGTAACTCTTGAATGCTGAAAGGAAGTGGAACCAATGCTTTAACATTTTATGAAAGTGACCTGTGCTCATGGATGACTGGGTATGTTTCCAAAGTAGAAACTCTAACATAGTAGGTCTAGAATAGGACCTGGCATGTTGCTTTTAACAAGGTATCATGAAATATTATTGGTACTGATGGTTGTTTTCAGCAGAGCGAATTTTAAAGAATACATTTAAAAAAATACCCTTTTCATTGTTGGAAAAAAAAACCTTTAGTAAGGACAATCCCATAAAGTGATGAAAATATTCGGTTACAAATAAATGACTGTAAAAATAAATTTATGAGTACAATCCAATCTTCAGTGTTTGTGACACAGAAAATTTTCAAAGAGTGGCAGGGGATATGGTTCAGTTGGTAGATATCTAGGAGTCATGAAGGTCAGGGCTTGATCTCTAGCATTTTATAGACAGGTTATGGGAGTCCCTCCTGTTATCCCAGCACTGGGAAGTTTGATACAGGAGGATCAGGAGATCACTGTCATCTTCCAGCACATAGTGAGTTCAGATGAGGCTAGTCTAGCTATATGAGACTACATTTTGAAAACAAAACAAAACAAGACACACACAAGCTTATTCCCTATGGTGCAATGTCCTACTCAGCCTTGATGCAGAGGGGAGGGGCTAGGTCCAGCCTCAACTTGGTATGCTAGCCTGTGTTGACTACCCAAGAGAGGCCTAGCCTCTGTGAGGAAGGGATGGCTGTGGGATGGGAGTAGGTCGGGGAAATGAAAGAAGAGGAGGGAGGGGGAACAGGGGTTGGTATGTAAAAAGAAAGAAAAAATTAAATAAAAAATTATAAAAGAAACAAACAAACAAAAAGGGACTAAATTTTCAAAGGAAAGTACAGGGAGAAAAGCCACAATTCACTGAGGACCCCAACTTGTAGCAATGTGGGTACAAACCATCTAGTAAGACAGGAGAGACATAAAACACAAAAGAAGCTTATGAAATATTCCTCACAATGTCCCATAAAACGCTTATTTTATCACTGGTAAAAAATTCAATTTACATAGACTACAATGCTAAATTTAAATAGTAGAATCTGGAGAGTTCTGCTGTGTTCTCTTTTTCAGACACTATTTTAAAGCCAATGTTATTTCTAGCATTTCAGACTTCTTTTAAGAATGCCCAAGTTCAGAGAAACAGAAAGTCTCATCAATTATCTTACCCGTTATCTGCCTAGAAAGGGGAAAGGGTTCATGTACATTTGAGAGTATCAAAGAGAATCATCCCCTTCTACCTCAGCCAGGAGAGAGAAAGAGAGAGAGAGAGGACAGAAGGAAGAAAGAACAGGAGAAATGTATGAGAAAGGAATATAAAACAAAACATAGGTACTTTTCACTTAAAAAAAATTGGTACCTGTAAATTGCCAAATTAAAATCCATAGCAAAGTTTATATTCTCCTGACCTGAAATTCTGGCCATGGAGATAAAAAACTTTCTCACAAGTCTTCATTATCCCACAGGACAGTGTGCTCCTAGACTATTCTTAATTACTTGTCATGTAAAAAGTTTGGTGCAGGTTAGGCTATGTTTTGTATTAATGTAACACAAGCTAGTCATTCTTGATTAGTGATTCATGTGAAACTATGACATCCACTGTGTTTTGTGCCACCCCTGGGCATATGGTCCTGGTTCGTGGCAGGAATCAAGCTGATCAAACCGAGCCATGGAGAGTAAGCCTGTAACTAGTACTTCTCCATGGTCTCTGCTTCAGTTCTTGCTTACTGTTTTTTGCTTGGGAGCTCCTACCCTGGGATGGAGTGTGACCTGGAAATGTAAATCAAACAAATAATTTCTTCTTCAATTTGGTTTTGGTCAGTGATTTATGACAGCAACAGAGAAACCTACCTACAGTAGAAAGACACAAGTCACATATGACATCATTGGCATGGCATTAATTGCTGACACTGTGGGCTAGCTTCAATAGACAGACCACTTGGGCCTCAAAATCCTTTGTTCAAACATGATCCTTTGTATACAATGCCATGAAAACTACACTTCATTTTATATTTATAAACATTTATACTATAACTTTCTTAACTTGTACCACATGCCAAGTACTTCTGGGCTGTCTATCCAGGGCTTTAAATAATTCATGCTACTCATGGCTCTGGACAGATTACTAGAGGTATTGGTTTTGCAGATGTGCAATCCAGAATGCTCATACTTTCTATGTGTTTTTGTTTTGTTTTGTTTTTCTCATCATATGCCTACTTGTTATGCAGGAGAGCCAATCCATGAATGTGGACCCTGGTTCCAGGGCTTACTGCAATTCTCATATGACAAATTCTCATCACTTTTCCAAAAAGTAGAAAACTCCATTTGCAAAATGAAGAAACTCACATCCAAGGAGCACGGTACAGCAACTATCAACAGAAACCATGATGGTAGGCACTCATATTGGAATATAGCTACACTGTCTTTAGACACTAAGGACTTCACTTCTGGTACTAGAGTACTGGCTCCACATGAAACCTTTGAGTTTTTCTAATGTAAATGGGACTGAACTTAGCTCACAAGAATAGAGGCAAATATATATTAGTCATCAAAAAGGACTCGTTGAATACTATTCCTTTGTAAATCTATTAACAAAATGCTAGAAGAAATAGCTTATTTTAGGACCATGTAATATTGAAAAAATATTTATTACCTAAATTCTCTCTGATAGAATGGGGAGCACATTAAGGGATTTATAAATTTTGCTTCTTGTACATTTCAGAGGAACCATGTTCTGTTCTACTTAAACTTTCCAGAACAACTTTGATCCATCCCCTACAGCAATTTCTTAGAATTGTGTTTTGTAACTTGGCACTGACTTGACTTTGCAGTGTTGATTTTAGTGACAGTACTTACTTATATTTACTTCTGGGCAATTGCTAAGGATATTCCATGATTCTTTCATGTCTTTCCCACCTTAATCCTTGAAATAAACAAATACTTTTTTTGAGCAAAAAAAGAATATAGGTGAAGTCTATTTCTTGTAAAAAAATATTGAAAATTTAAAATGCTGAGTTTTGATAGGTTTTCCATTAAAAATCATTAATTTTTGATTAATGTGTGCTCTTTCTGAACAGAATGTGGACTAGACACAAAACCCCAGATCCCTTGTGGATACTTGCTATGTCTCTTTCTATCCAAACTACATCTTCAGTTAGTTTTTTACAGAGAATTGTATCAGTTCTTGCTTTCAGAATCAAGAAACAACTCAACATGATTACTTGCATGGTATGGTTGGATCCCATAGGAAAGACCCCAACCACACTGGACCTGTGCTTCAGAATGCCAATTCCTTTAAACTCCATTGTAAACTGTCTTGTGTTTCTTCTCTCTCTCTCTCTCTCTCTCTCTCTCTCTCTCTCTCTCTCTCTCTCTCTCTCTCTCTCTCTCTCACACACACACACACACACACACACACACACACACACACACACACGCACATATGTTCACACATGTGCTCAGCATTCTCAGACAGCCAAGAGTGCTTTAGAAAGCACTAATAGCATGAGAAAAGGCACCTGGGTCTGACAGAGCTGTATCTGTGAAAATGTAAAGGGCCATACTGGGGCTTATTTTTTATCAAAGGGTTGCTTGTTCTCTTTCATTGTTTGGCTCCTACCATCCTCTGTGTTCAGAACTTCCTCTGCTTCCTCTGCTACTCATGTCTTCTGCTTGTTTGGCCTTTCAGGTTCCTCCTCTGTGTCAGAGGCAGAGACCCTCCCAACAACAAGCTGACTGGCTCTCAGACCTTCTCCAGATGGACCAGTCAGTGTTCACTTCATATATAATCTGGTGTGCAGAGGGGAAAGGGGAGGTGCTAATCACCAACTGAGATTGTTATCTGGGCTTTTCTCTAGTTGAACTCGGTGTGAAGTTAGAGAACTATGGGATATGCAATGAAGTTAAGATTATCTCATTTCAACCCAAAGAAATTGGATCCAGGTATGTTTATACCTTATGATTTAAAATAAAGGCTGTTTGGTTAGATTTAAGGCCTTTGGGAAATAGATTTTGTTTTTCTTTGACAAATCATTACAGTATTTGGTGAGCCTCAATGCTTTCCTGATAACTCAGTTCTGAGTAAATCTGTAACACAATTTTTCATTTATACTGGAAAATTAAAGCTTTCTCCAGAGTCTACTTTATTTTCATACCAAACTGGAAATTGGTGTTCTTATGGTAGAAGAGAAACTGTAGAAATCATCTGTACTGGATCTGCTACTGCCTCTCTCTCTTGAGACTAAAGCCATAAGATTTCACTGAAATTTATAATCATCAGGCCACCAAATGGGTAAATGATGACTGTTTTCTATTAGCAGTCTTTTGTTTTTTTTCTTTTGCTCTAGTTACTCGGTTTTGTCCAATCCATTCAAGAAAGAGCTTAGAATTCCCTGCAACCCAATGGCAGTGTTGGTTTTCAGATAAAATTTCTCCCAATGTGTCTTTAGATTCGGCCTTGTACTTTATCCCAAATCATAAAAATTCATAATACATGAACCGGCTCATGTCCTTGTTTTTCTAAGTAAGGGTAATGAGAGAAACGATAATGTTATCATATGCATGATTATGTCCCAACCACTATCTAAGGATTAGTGTAAATAGACACTCAATAAACATTTGTCAGATCAACATATGAATTACGAAAAAATGTGTCCAAACTGCAGCATCTGGGATGTATGTAGTTGAGGAGAGCTATAAATATGACCCAATATAAAAATCATAAGTCAATTAAAAGAAGAAGAGATTTTGTTTTGCACTTTTTTGGCAACTTGATTGCATATTTCTGAAGCGTAAACTTTGCAGATGATAATATTATTTCCCAGAAACAAAATAAAATAAAGGAAAAGAGATGCTCTCAAAAAGCTTAGTAATAAGAATAGAACAATGATAAATGTATCACTTCTTAAAATATAGTATGCCATGCAACTAGTTATTAATTATCACTAATTATCTCATTTTTGTGGACATTTTTCTTATTGAAATTGCAGAAGTCATAAATTATTTAAAAAATTAAAATATATTTTCATTTATTTGTGCATTTACTTGTTCAAATTAGATAAGCCACAGATTTTAGGACATACATATTTTCATATTTTTATTTTATAGTTAGTTCAACAATAATAGAATTAAACTGGAGGATAAAATGAAGCTAAGACATATGACTCATGCTTAATAAATTAAAGTTCTGACTTAAGAAGTTGCTTTAATGTGCCTTTTATTAAACATATTCTTACATTTTGAATATATCTTAATTACAATTTTGTAGCAGTTTATTACAGCTCAGGAGATTCTTCTTATGGTAAGTAAACAAACCACCCACAAAGTAATTATACCATTGTTGACTTAATATAAGAATACAGTATTTAATAATAGTTTGTGTAGCATAGGACAAATAGTATCCTCAGCAATAATATAATGATTTAAATTTATTCACATCTTGGAAAAATCAGCAATTATTCTCCATTTTCCTAAACACTTCAGGGAAAAAAAGGGACTCAAGCTATAGTAAACAGCCTATAACCATGTCTCTTAGTTAGCTGTTATGAAAATTTTAACATATGCATATACGGTACTGGCCTGCTTATTTTGTATTTTGTACAACTTATTTACTGCTCCTTTTTATATTGTAACAGAATCCTATTGGAACACAGAAAACACAATTAAAACATTTAAAGTAGAGTGGAAGAGCCATTTCTTTCCATGCCCAGAAGCAGCCCAAGTCTCTGAATATCAGAATCTAGACTATTACTCTTTGGCTCGAAATGAGAATTTTGATCAAACTTAATGAATAAGAGGTAATGGTTTTGTGTGAAATCATAAGTCATAAACATAAAAGTTCAAAAAAAGTGTCACTTGGAAAATTAAAGCATGCCAACCTTATTTCAGCTCACACACTGCTTGTTTTCTTAGATAAATTCTGGGTCCATGCACTGTAAAAGTTTAGAAATCAACGTAGGGATCAAATGTTTAAAAGACACAAACTAAGGCTGAAGCTGAACTTCAGGATAATGTGTAATGAGACAGTAATTATGAGCTGCCACGTGCCTTCAAGTTCTTTCAAGCAGAAACAATTTAAACAGCAGCTATGTAAAATTGCTGGTTTAGGTGATGGGCAGCAGGCTTTCTTTGACTGGACTTATCACCAGTGTTAAAATTATTTTTAAGTGGTTCAAGTTCAAAGTAGCCAACATTTTTAAAGGTTCCTAACTGTAAATTGAGACACAATTGAATTTACACACACACACACACACACACACACACACCCTGCTACTAAGTATAATTACAATAACAATGGCTAATATAATGTTGTACTGAATCAGCATGCTTATACATGCAAATATATTGTGAAGATAATGGTGTAGAGGAACAAGAGTGACTCCTATGTAGGTTTAACCAAGACATAAAGGAAAACACAGGGGAAACAAAACAGAAGGATAAGAAACGCAAGGAGACATCACTACAGATCATAGGCACACCAAAATAAAGAAATGCCACAAACAATTCTTGGCCTAGAAAACAGATCAAGTCATTGAAGTATGCCAGGTGGCCAAAATTCTCCTAAGAAATAGAGAATTTGAACAGGTATGCTAAGGGCATCAGATAAATAATTAAATTTTCTACCATGGCACATTATTAGGTGCCTGCAATCCCTGCCTTCAAGAAGATAAGGTGGGCCACTTAATCCCAAAAGTTTCAGATTTTACTGAGCAACAAAGCAAAACCTCATTTCAAAATGATAATAAGGATTATATTTCCATCCAGTTGTCATGATGGCATCATTAAGCAAATAATAACAAACACTAGAGCTGATTAGAGGAAAAAGAACTCTTACACTCTTCTGAAGGAAATATATTAGTCCAAGCCACTATGAAATTCAGTATGAAAGTTCTTAGAAAAGATAAAAACAGAGCAATCTCATGGTCTAGCTATACTACTCCAGAATATGTACCCCAAATATTTCTAAATGAACTTAGGAGAGATACTTGCACAGTCGTGTACTTGGCTGCATCATTCGTCACAACAGTCAAATTTTAGAATCAGATTAGGTGTTCATCAACAGATGAATGAATAAATAAAATATAATACACACACACACAAAAAAAATAGAGTTTTCTTAAGTCATAAATAATGAAAATATGCTATTTGCAAAGACATGTATATAACCGAGGAGCATACTAATTGAAATGTCAGAGTCAGAATGCCAAATATCCTGTCTTCTCATCTGAGTCTCCTAGGTTTATATGTCAATAGTTGTATAGGACACAGAGGTATCTAAACAAACATTAAAGTCGATGTGAAACTGTCTAGAGAGTGAATGGGAATAACAGAAAGAGAAGGACAGAGATGTAATGGGGGGTGAAAATGGCCATAAAACTTGGATGAACCTACTTTTGTGAAACTTACAACTATATACAATGAATACACACTATGAACTCCCTGCAGCTAATCATTAGCCACACAGCACAGGGCCTGCCAAACACTGGGCCTGTGAACATTTCATCAGAAATGGAGGAGGTGATCACAAGAGCCCATCCCTCCTTGAGGGACTATTGGCAGTTAATATTTGCTGAGGAAGGAGGTGATATAGCCACTGAAAAGCAGGATATGTTCCACTCAATAACCTACTATCCAAGCTGATATAAACGTCTCCCACTAAATTCAGTGAGTCACCCCAAAATGATAAGAAAATAGAAGGGGGCTTTCTTGAACCCACTAATAAGGTTACAGTAAAATACAAGAACCACCTTAAATATTGCCTAAATTGTGGAGCATCAGTAACCCTCATCCAAGCTGGGTCTTGATGGTGGTGCCATCCTGTAGCTCCAATGCCTCAGGAGATTGCATCAGAATTTTCACAAGTTCAAGCCTTCCCTGGGCAACTTAGTGAGCTCCAGTAGCAAAATTAAAAATAAAAGTATAGTTAAATGTTGGAGCACTTGTCTCCTGTACATGAGGCTTCAGGTTCAACACTATCTACATAAAAAATAAAGCTCAGAAGCAAAGAAAAACCTGTCTCATTTCTTTCCAATAGGTCTAAGGCATGTAGTTGTCACTTTCTCATAAAATTAAATAGTCTTTTACCATAAAATCTGGTATGTGCACTCATTTTATTTACTTGAATTAATAAAAACTAATTTCTGCATAAAAAGCCTGTATGGTGGTATTTATAGTAGCTTTATATATAATTGCCTGAAACTTGCAAGCAATTGAGAGCTCTTCCAGTGAGGGAACAGAAAAATAAACCACAGTAAATCTGGAAGAGGAAACACAACACACTGAAAAGGAACCTCTCATGCATGCTATGAAATCCCAAAACTATTATATGGAAAAGCTACATACTAAAGATGTGATGTTTGGGGGATGAAAAAAAATCTACAGACACAACCAAAGTACTAGTGGTTACTGGGTTTGGGGGAAAAGAAAGGATTAAACAGGTAGGATAAAGAGGATTTTTTTGGGGCACTGAAATGATCTCTGTAGTGGTCGGTGAGTACCATTATACGTTGGTTCAAAACTATAGAATAGATAGTTCTACAAACAGTTATCTTAAACACTGGGCTCTAGATTAATATGATATGGGAATGTAGAATCATCCCTTGTAGAAAATCAGACACTCTGGCGGGGAATATTTTTAACTAGGGATTGGGTACATACATGAGGAGCAGTAGGGAGAAATTTAGGAAATTAATCAAACTGCCACTCAGTATTGTTATGAATCAAAATTTGCTGTGATAGTAAGTTATTGAAATGATTATTAATTAAATGAAAAAGATTTCTCTAACTCAGAGTTCTGGTAATTTGCAAACCATCATTTAACACAATAACTGTTGAACAGTCCCAACTTGTGCCTACTGCTCTGTACCAGCTCATAGGAAGCAGAGACCAAGCTTCACTTCCTGGGCAAAAAGAAAAAGACAAACAAACAAAAGCCACAACACAAAACAATAGTGGACTGGGTTGATACCCTAGATCCAGTCCCTTTATAGAATTGAGTGCAAATTTTTTGACCTGAATCTTACAATAGATAGTAGTCTACATGATGTATTTTAGAAGGTAATGTTAAAAAAAATCTAGGAATATAATCAGAGAGAGGAAAGGAAGCAAAAGGGTGTGCTAACTTGTCCCAGGAAACATGAACAAGCTTCTACTCACCTCAGATAGTGAACCAACTTCAGACAGTTCTAATGTAGTCTAGCTTGGTGAAACAATGAGTTTACTAGCCTTTCAAGGAACCTGGAGGATCCTCAAACAGCTGCATCATGGAAATCACTCACCATAGACTTGGCAACAATCTCTTAAAAGCTAAATAGCTGGAGCTTCCTTTTCAGTCCCTCCACCATCAGTGTGATCTATCAGCACTTGATAGTATGTAGTAGACCTGATGTGAGTTCTATATAGCTGGGAAGATCATGCAAGTAGATGGGTCTGGCTAGAATCTCAGGGAAAGGAGAGCACTCTATTACAAGGACATCAAGACTAGGAATACTTTGAGGTTGCATGTGAAAATGGATAATAGTACCTTAACTGCACAGAAATGGACTTCTTCGAGAAAAAGGGGTTCTGAATCAAGGTGCCTGGGTATGTAGGTCTTCCTTTTCCATGCGTGTGTCACAATGTTTAAGGTGGTGTACTCCTTAATTCTTTCAGATGAGAATGAGGGAGACCCCGTTAACACAGAGACATCAGTCTCAGGAGACGGTCCCTCTCAGCAGTTAACAGCTGTCAAGAGTAGAATGCTGATGTGTGAACATGATTCCCAGAGTCATTTATCTGAGAAGACCTGAAGAAAATGGGAAGCAGAAGCAGCTCTCCCAGGGGCTTTGGTTTTGTTTTCTTTTTAACAGGAAGATGGGGAGAAGAGAAGACACATTTGGGTTTATGGAGATATGAGTTATACTTGGACATTCATTCGCAAAGAACCTGGGGAAGGATGTTATTTTGAAGCAAGCTGTGATTTGTTGAATGTAGAGTGAAACCTGTTGTTTTGCCTTTCTCACCAGTACAGCACTATGCTGATGGTTCCAACCTCACTTTGAGTATAAAGGATGTGCAATGGGAAGAGAGAGCTGCATTTTCATTGCACTCTTCCTTGTGGGGGTGAGTGGGGGAGTGAATAGATCAGAAGAAAATTGGCAGGTCTCCTTTCTTCCATTCTGCCATGTGTACCCTGGGGATTGAGCTCAAGGTGTCAGCCTTGGCAGCAAACACCTGTCCTCAGTCAAACCATCTCCCTAGCCTGAGAGCATCCTTCTTAATCCAAGTTGAGGCACCACCAGCGAGATGCCAGGATGGCTAGGCACCAGCTGAATATTGGGGAATTGTTTTTATCAAAGAAAATATGAAGGTGTGGAAAAAAACTGCATTTTAACACAATGTTTAGTGAGAAAGCTCACCTAGTAATCTGAACATGTCTATCACTGACCCAGCATGCTAATGATACTCTGGTGAGCCAGCATGGACATCCTCTGTCCTCAGCAAAGTTTCAATGCACTAGACTCTGGTGAAGGGTTCTTCAGTTGCTCAAATCATCTAAAACTTAACTGGGAAAGTCATTATCTTGAAACATGCCCTGAGCTGAGTGTCCTGGTTATGAAAATCCTTGAGTACACTAAAGAAGCCTTTCTACAAAGCAATAGTTCTCAAAGTGTGGTTCCCCAGGGACAGTGGTGTAAGCATAACACAAAGATTTCCTAGAAATATCAATCATATCAACAGACATGGTTGCAATAAATCTGGAACGGCAGCCTTTAAAGGCAGAGTCAGGTGGATTTTAAGTTCCAATCTAGCCTGGGCTACATAGACAGTCTATCTTTTAACAAAAGTCAATTCTGTATCCTCATCCCACATACAGTGGCAGAAATTTTTGAGTGGGACTTGGGAATATATTCTCAGGAATCCATGTGATCCTAATGTAGGGTATAGTTTAAGAAATAATCATATAAAAGAATAGGAGATAATGAGGGATGGGCTAGGATGGAGAAGTGGAAGGTTGTTTTCATGAAACAATGAAGATTAAAACCCCAGTAGAAAAGGTAATGAGAACTTCAGACACCCAAGAGTTAGAGAAAGCAATGTAGATAAGGGCCGGAGCAAATAATCGTCCACAGTCTTCAAAATTAAGTGTAGGCAAATGGCAGCCCAGAGACCAGATTTGCTCCTCAACCTGTCTGCCTGAGCCAGCAGAAAAGTCAACTTCAATCTATGTGAGTAGAAGAAGCAGGCTCTTCATGCATTTACATCACCAGCCTGGCAGCCCAAAGGCTTCTGCTTTTGCAACCCTTGCAGAATCAGATGAGGCGTTGGCAAGAAGTACACAGCCCTTTAGAGCAGTAGCACTCAGCCAGGGCTGCGTTTTAGAATCATCTGGGAGCTGTATGGAAATAAGATGCAGGAAGTATACACAGAACAATTAAGCTAATCTCTGGTGTGTATGTGGGGGGCAGGTTCTGCTAAACTGCTCTTGGTGTTTGTAAGAGGGATTTGTTGAATGCTATTTGGTTTGAGAAATCAGAGAGAATGAGTTATGGTTTGGTAAGCATCTGATGATGGTGAAGTAGGTCACTATCCAGATTCCATGTTTAAACCTGTTCAGGGTGCAAGGTTTTTCTATTCCATTTTATATGCATTTATAAAATGAGTTACAAAGTCCAACATGGAATAGTGATTGTAAAATTTAGTTACTTGGAAAACTTCATGAGTTAGGGAACACACTTCCAGGTTTTCTGAATCTTCCCTTCATTAGCTTTGGGATATTTCAAAACTCCCTAAGTTCTGAATAAATGACAGCAAGGAAAAATGATTCTTGTCTAAAGACACATAAATCAATTTTGCCCTGTGGAAGGTTGTTGTGCCACCCTCCACAAGCCAATTTCATGTTTATAGAAAGTTAATTTATAATATCCTGAGCTATTAAATAGACTCCTTGGAGTCTCCACCTAATGTTATCTCCACAGCTCTTCATTAATAATTAAGTGATAAATTGTAATATGCTGATTTCACACCTGCTTAGTAGTTATGATTTTGATTTTGAAATATAAGTTTTAACTCAACTTTCCCTCTAAATTAATGCTAAGGATCATTGTGAGATGGAAACAGGGCACACAGAGTCTCCACTGAGGTTATGAAGAGGAGCCAGAACCATTTTCTTCTGTTTTCCAGGGTCTACACAGGTAAGCTACTGCATAAATACAGCTCTTAGGCCCTGACTTCAAAGTCATTTTCAAAGTCACTCCAGGAAAAAAAAAATAACCAGTTTTCAAGGATGACCTGTGGTTGGAACAGCTGGGTTTCATTACTGTAGCTTAGAAACTTTTCTCTCAAGGGCTGTTTTGAGATTGGAGCTTCTTAGTACACGCTTCCTTAGTTTCTGTTCCTGCCAGCCAAGGTCTAGTCAGCAGCTGCCCAAACTTCGAACACTTCTGTATGTGACTTACACATTTTCTGATAAGAAATAGCATAAAACCAATAACGTATAAGTCATAAAGAAAAAGTTCATGTTGTCTTAGAGATGCAGAAAGTCCAAGATCAAGTATCTGGTGATGGCCTTGTTCCTGGCAGAATCCCAAGGTGGTGTAAGCCATCATCATTAGTGACATCACATAGGTGACAGAAAGAATCATGTTTATGTTGTGTCCTCTCACTCTTCCATGTATATGAATTTCTAAACCGTCTTATTAATAGAAAACATGGAGCCAGACATAGGGGTGAAAAACTTAGAGAGATCAGAGGAAAAGGAACAACCACATGCTAACCTCACCTCACCAACTCCACAGCTTCCAAAAGCAAGCTACTTCCTTTCTACTCATGCCTATATGCCTTGATGTTCTACCATCTGATTTGCTCTCTCTGTCTAGCTACATCACTTTCTCTTCTTGCCTAGCTCTGTCACTTCTTTTCTGTCTGTACAGACCTCCATGGTTAACTAGTGTTGGAATATAAGGTGTGTGCCACCACGCCTGACTTTGTTCTCAGTATGGCCTTGAACTCAGAGAGATCCAGACAGATCCCTGCCTGCCAAGTGATAGGATTAAATGAATGTGCTATCATTGCCTGACTTCTATACACTGGCTGGCTTTTTCCTCTGATCTCCAGGCAAGTTTTACTTTATTGGGAGACACAGTATATTGGGGGACACAATACGCCACCACACTTCTGCTTCTTTTTGTTGTTATTGTTTATACATGTCAGGTCTATTAGTTCCATTCCTTGCCATAACAAATTAACTGACAAGAAGCAATTTAAGGGAATAAGGTTGACTGCAGCTTACAGTTTGAGGTGATATAGTCAATCCTGAAAATAGGTTAAAACTGAGGAAATATGAGCAAAGCATTGATTTCTGCTAATGCATCTATATAGAACTATAACTGTAACAAATGCATCATGATAATGTGGGATTACACTTCTAGGTACCAAATAAGCGTGTACATCATTTGTTCTGGGAAATCCATTGATCTGTTTCATCCCTAGATGGACATCACTGAGTGTACTGATGTAAACCTAGGTGGTATAAGTCAATTACTTAATGTGGCCTTTTGAGAGAATCCAGATACATAGTAAATACAAAGTGGATGAAGTTGTTACTAGTGTAACATGGCACACTGTTTTAAAGTATTTTTTGTAAGTGGAAATACACTATAAAACAAAAGAAGAAAAAGAAAATAAAGTTACCTGGAGGAGCTTAAGGCAGCTGGTCATACTGCAACCATATTCAGGAATCACAGAGCAATGAATGCAGTTCCTCAGCTAGTATTCTCCTTGCATCTAGTCTAATATCCCAGGATTAGGGTAGCTCTTCCTCCTTTAATTAAGCTATTATAAATTACAGATATGCCAAGAGGTTGTCTCTTCAGAGATTCTGGTTCCTGTCAAGTTGGCAATCAGTACTAACCATCCCATTATCCAAGCAATCTCCTGTGGAGCTATACCTTCAACCCCTTCTCCCTCTTCTTATATAACCCTTCAATTCAACATGGAGCTTCACTCTAAGGAC
Organism: Peromyscus leucopus; assembly: GCF_004664715.2. Classification (NCBI taxonomy): domain Eukaryota; kingdom Metazoa; phylum Chordata; class Mammalia; order Rodentia; family Cricetidae; genus Peromyscus; species Peromyscus leucopus. The sequence continues at coordinate 100,533 of NC_051083.1, forward strand.
CTCATTTAACCCTGATCACCTGTTAAAGACTGTGCCCCAACCACAAAAATCTGACTATTTCCTCCCTCATAAAACAATACTAGGGGACATTAAGCTTTATTATGAGTTTCTTTTGGGGGCAGGGTGTAACAAATAATCCACCAATTCAGAAATGTGTAATAAAAATTTGAGTCCTTGAAATCAATCATTCAGTCAATCAACCGATTGATTCTACAGGGAAGCACATTACAACTTCTGCTTTATTTTGACTTAGAAATATTTTATAAGGTTTTATTTTTATGTTTAATTATGTGTATACATTTGTATCTGTGTGTAATATATGCACTTGAGTGTAGTACCCATAGAGATCAGAGGCATCAGACCCCCCAGAGCTAGAGTTATAGGTGATTTTGAGCTGCCTGACCTGAATGCTGGGTGCTGAACACTGGTCCTCAGGAAGAATAGCAAGTACTCATAACCATTGAGTCATCTCTCCAAGCCCTTCAAAACTTACTTTTAAAAGACAGCTAATTACAAATCCCAAGTGCAAGTGTTAGCTAGGATCCAATTCTTTGAAACAACACTGTCATCAGAGAGCAGTATCAGAAAGGATCACCATTCTGTGTGAGAAATTACCAATTGTCATTACAAATGAAAACAAACGACACTTTGAGTAACAAAGGGTGTCTCCCCTCAAACCAAGTTAACAGTTCCAGTGCAGTGTATGTAAAACCAGTTAGCTGTAGTTAAATTTAGAATCAAACTTATTTTACAATACTTGGAAGGAAGCCAGCAGCCTACTTAAAAATAGGAATTGCCCAAATTTTTAAAAATATGATTTTGTGACTTATTCAATGCCCAGTTTCTGTGTGAGTTATCACTAGAATAAATCTGTTTGGGGAGGTTATATTTAATGTGTATCCCACATTATGAGCTGAAAGCTTCTGCTGAGTTGAAAATAAGATTTCATACATTTCATTCAGTTAACATAAACAGAGCAGGCACTTAGTTCTTCCTAGGTAAGGCTGTGCAGGGTGAGAAATAACAGTGTTTAAGCTTTGATAACTCACAGATATTTGCTTGCTGCATATAATTTATGGGTACAGCTCAGGTCATACACAAACAATCCTCTTTCACGTCACTTTGGCTCCATTGCAGAAAGTAATTTCCGTTAGCCTCTACCTACACTGGCAAACATACCATTCCCTGACTTGGTTTTATTTCTTACAATCAGCTCTTGTAATTTTTTTGAAGCTACTTAGGTGATTGTCCAGTTCATTGTACTTAAACAAAAGGCTTTCTTCTGCAAACTAATACTTTTCTCTTTCGAATCCTTCCATTTCTAGCCAGAAAAAGTAAGTTTTAGCCAGTGTTGGTTTTGCTTTCTCTATTGGATTGTGATTTTTCTTGAGCAATGAACTCTCATTATTTTCTTTTTTAAAATCATGCTGCATTATTGCATTTATTCTAAATTCATTTGGTCATTTGATCATGGTGAGGAATATCAAAGGTGTGCATACATTGTTGTGAGTGTGTCTTATATGTTCGTGTGCACATGTAGGTATTGGCATGGATGAGATAGACATCCATTGCCTTCCCTGAGTACTTCTCCATCTCCTGTTTTTGAAATACAATTTCTCATTGAACGTGAAGCCCAAAATTTCTGCTACACTAGGTGGCTGGCAAGGCCCCTGGATCTGCTTGTTTATACCTCTTAGCATAGGCATTATAAAGACAAGCTACCAAATCTGGCTTTTAAGTGGCGGTTAATGATAAAGTTAAGTCCTCAGGCTTATGCAACAAGCAATTTCCCCACTGTACCACCTCCCAGCCCTTTCTCTTATTTTTATCAACCATTTTACTGATGTCTTGTTGTAGAAATGCACCCAGACCCATAAGCTCTCCTGGAGTCAGGATTAACACATCACCTCAAGCCCTGTTTTGACCATTCTCCTCTTTGACCAAAGGGACATCTGATGGCTGGATCCCTTTCCTGAAACTTTGCACTTTCTGGGCATGAAGAAGGATTATATGGATAAGAATCATTATAAGGATATAATGATTTCAAAGGACTTGCTCCTTCTCAGTAGGGTCATCTCTGGAAGTTATAAAAAGGAGGGTGCTGACATAGCCCAGAGCAGAAGACAGCAAGGCCATCTGGTGTGCTTTCTACTGGACAGAAAAGGGCAGCTCTAACAAGACAAAACAAACCATAGATCATGTTTCTATGGCCTGCTTAAGCCCTGCCCACTCACCTCTCAGCCAGAGAGCACTGTGCACAGCACTGACACAGAATCTGTACCTTAGAATGTGCTGTCTCATGCCTTTATTTGCATTTTAGGTATAACTTTTAAGTTATGCATCACATTTCTTTCTTGGCATAGAATGTCTCTAGAAATATGAAACAGTATTCTTGTTTATAGCTCTCTCTAAAAGTGACAAAGTAGATCTGCTTGCCTCTAAGACAAGGCAGTAAATGTATTAATCTTTTGTTTGCTACTGACACACACTATCAGGTGTACATGCTAACAATTTCTAATGGATGGTTGATTGTGAACTATAATTATGGAAACTGAGGAAAGAGCCTGATATGCCATAAACTCTGGCTGCTTGCTTTGGATTAGTAAATTGCACTCATAGACACTTATTTCACATAAACTTGAGTCAGATCATAAGTCTAGACTGACAAGATTTCCCTTTGGATTATATCCATAGAGAGCTAGATTTATTTAGAGAAATTTAGAGAGCTTGCAGTGGCTATTGCCTCTTTTACTATGTTTACATATGCTGAATCTGAATGTGAATGTAATCTCTGAGGAAAAATTTACAACTGTCCAACTGACCAAACAGTTATGTAAATACTAGATTTTTAAATGTAGATTCTGGGATTTAAACTCAGGTCCTCTTGTTTGCATGACAAACTTTCCAGATTGGGACATCTCCCCAGCTTCATAGTCTCAAGTCTTCAGAATCTTGAGGGGTATTCACATTTGTGGGGCCCACATTCTGTGACTTTTGCAAATTAGTGGCTGTCCATAGAGGCGTTGATATGGTGCTTTGACACCTCCACCAACAGACAGCAATGTCTTTCTAACCATCAGATGATACCTGTAGCTTCTCCCTATGGTGTGACTGTCTTCAAGTCTACTACATGAAAAACTAACATTCTTCAAAAATTGCAAAATTCTTCACAGAGACCAAACAAGATTTAAAATGCCAATAATCTACTCTGTGGCCTGCAGCCTAGAGGCTCTAGCAAATAGTACATTTTGAAATCTACTTTGCAAAGAGATTTGAAATGAGTACCTAAGAGACTGTGACCACAAGCAGCTCATTTGTACTGTAATTGCTCCATCTGACTCCAGATGACCAGCAGACCTAGGCCAGTGTGTTCACTTGGAACAACCTACAGGAAACACATACTGTTCTCCACATAGAGCTTCGGTTGGGGTTGAAGCAGGGTCTTAAGGACCCAGATATCCCCATGCTCTGATTGGGTGACCACATTCTCTCTCCTTCCTTTGTGCTCCTTAGCATCTGTCTGCAGGGACACGTCCTACCTTTGCTTAATTACCACTTGCTGTTTTCTTCCAGACTCTTAGTTTTCAGAATGGTAATAATGTATTCAGCTTACAGTGTGGATTTCCTTTCATTTATTCAGAAGAGGATCATGGCTTTAGCATCTTAGCATAAAGCTCAGTTTCTTAACCTGACCAGCACGCCATGATCTCTTTACCCTAAATTTAAGTTTGTTTCTGGCCATACTTCTATGCATATGTGGGCAGCCCTTAGGAGACTCAATGGGTTATTAAATATAGACAGACATAAAGTAGGAAGGAAAGAGTTGCTGGGTGGGGATCTTGGAGGAGATGAAAGGGGAGGGTGCAAGGGTTTCTTATGATTGAAATACAGTGCATGAATGTATGCAATTCTCAAACAATAAATAAAACTATTATTTAAACAATGCTTAAGCTTCAAAGAAAAATAAATCTACCAAGGAAACATTGTAGTACAGGGGTTACATTGTAGGCTTTTGAGTTAAACTATGTCACTCACTAGGTATAAGTGACTAATTGTTATTCCTCGATACCTGGACAGATTCAACTGAAAAATAAAATGTGTGTGTGTGTATGTGTGTGTGTGTGTGTGTGTTGAGCTCTCAGAGCTCTCTGGAGTTTGAGTAATAGGTAGTTGTGAGTCATTTAGTGTCTGTACTGAGAAAAAACTCCAGTTCTTTCCAAGAGCAGCAAGTGTTCTTCACAGCTCTGTCATCATTCCATCCCCATTTGCTCACTTTAAAGGCTTGGAATAAAGATAAGATAAAGGTGCCTGGCATAATATACAATGAAGAGTATTCCATCACTCTGAACTCCTAAGTGAAAAGAAAAGAGTAGAGATAAAAATACCCCTCTGAACTTTCTTTTTTTTTTTTTTTGGTTTTTCGAGACAGGGTTTCTCTGTGTAGCTTTGCGCCTTTCCTGGAACTCACTTGGTAGCCCAGGCTGGCCTCGAACTCACAGAGATCCGCCTGCCTCTGCCTCCCAAGTGCTGGGATTAAAGGCGTGCGCCACCACCGCCCGGCCCCCTCTGAACTTTCTTAAGGTTGATAATTCAATTAGAAAAAGAGCAAAGGGTAAAACATAAAAAATTTTCAAATCTTATCCATTCAAAGTGGTAATCTCTCAAAAAGTTAATTCTTTTTACAAAAGAGTAGTAGGAATTGTACACATGTGGACAAGATTTTGAAGACTTGGTCCACACAAATATACCTCAGCAACAGGGTTCTGATGACCTGATCCATATTTACCAATACACTGCAGCAACTATTTCCATTGGTCATAAATTATAGATAAAATTTGCTTGCTATTGCTAGGTTACATGGTCAGTTTGATCTACACACATCATTGTGTGCGGTAGCTTTCAGTCTTTATACCCATTCTCAGTCTTTTTGTTTGTGGGAGACAGAAAATGGAAGCTAAGTTCAAGGTGAACCAGTGTCTGCAGACTATCATTCCTGTGAGGCTCCTGAAGTTATTTGGTGTGGATTTTGGTGGTTATTCAGAAAGATCAATTCTACTTCTGAAAATGTTACTTTGGTTTTTATTAAAATGAGTTGTGAAACTATACTTCATGGAATATCTTTATGAAAGCTGTTGGGTGATGTAATTGATTTATGCTGAAAAAAGAGTAGTAAAGAGCCTGCCATCTAGGAATTCATCTTTTTAGCAGATGTCCTTCCTGGAAAACATAATTGGCATAGAGTTTCTCACCTGACTTGTCCTTACTTGAAAGGCCCTTTCCTAGAATCCCGAAGAGGCAAGTTTTAAGGGGAACTATGGGTTTCCTTGGCTTATTCTGAAGTATAATCCTTAAATTTAGAGAAAGGACAGAGGAAATGAATTCCCACAACACACCTACATGTTCATACTTCCGAGTCTCTGCTGAAGCAGATTCTCTCCAGCTGAAGGAGCTTTCTCTTCTTCACCTCGTTACGTCCACCTTTTGAACGCCAGCTACTGACTCAAGACTTCTCAATTATCCCTAAGGGTTCTCATGCTCTGTCTTATACTCTCTGAAGCTGCTAATCAGAAATGTACCATATTGCATCTTCCTTAAAGAATGATCACTACTCCGCAATAAAATCTCCAAAAAGCACCACCACACCACACTCATCTTCACATCTGTACTTACTAGAATTTTCACTGGGAAGTAGTATGTCCTTGCATAGTGTCTTATGCACCCTTCTGAATTTTGCTTAGCGCGTATGTGCATGTGGGTAGTGTGTGTTGCTGGGGTGTATATAGTTTCACAGCTGGAACAGCTATTATATCAAACCAGTGTTGTTATGTTACCATAAAACATCCCTGAGTTACTAGCCAGAGGATACCATTGCAAAACCACATAGATATTCTGATCAATGTCCAACTTTTCCTCTACTTCAGTTATAAGATAGGCATGCTATGCTGCTTTCTTAAATGTTTCTTTCATCAAAATACAAAAGGAGGTTTTAGTCTTGCTTCTTCATTCATCACTTCATGTGTGGGGACATATTCTAGATACTGATTTCAATAAGAAAATAACATATTTGCTTCTAGCAAGGGAGACTACAAAGTCATAAATAAAGTAGACAATTTCCCAGAGTTATAAGTCTTATGAGGAAGGCGAGCTGATGGCGGAAGGAAAAGTAGACAATGCGCATGTGAGTTTCTGGGGAAAGACTATTCCAAGGAGAGAAAATAGCCAAGCAAGGACTGTGAGATATATAATTTTTTTTTTTATTGAGGAGTTGTGGTACACAAGTAGAATGCTGCTGTATCATCTTCATGAAATGAGGGGCAGGAAGATGAGAGATCCTACCGAGGTCCGAAAGCAGCATGTGCATCTAAATAGTGCCCAATTAGAGGTGTGTGTTTTCTCCATGTGTTGATGCAGCAGTTGAAGGGAGGGAGTAGCCTGGTGTGATATGCAGCTTTATGAGATGGCTGGGGCAGCTTTGTCCAAAATTAAATCACATTCTATGGATACCCCTGGACTGGAAAGACAGGAACACCCGGGGGCAGGGCAATATAGTAAAACCAGTGCCTTTTATTATCCACTTGTATGCATGGTAGAATCCAGACAATCCCCAAGGTAATAGTAGGAAATCTAACACTTCTCATGACTATTGCCTTTGAGAAAAAAAAAATTCTATTATTGCTAGCAACATCTCTGTACTGGCTTCTGTCCTTCACCTATCTAATAAGATTTGTGTGACTTACAGATCATGAATAAACAGGATTGTTCTGGGGGATTTGGAGTTTTTGCTTTCATCTGAAAAACTTAGAAGCCAATAAATAGTTTTCCTAAAACAAATTAGCAAACAGGGAACATCTCCAGGCAAGCCTTTGTCATCTGTCAGCTTTCTATCACAGTCACATGGCCTGATTAAGGCAGTGTGCTGATTCTGCACAGGAAGGATCCAGAGAGACAGTAGTCCTTCTGAGACTCAAGTGAGCATCACAAGTCAGGAGACCAGAGATGGAGTGTAAACTAAGTGTACTTGCAGAATGTGAATAGCCGGCAGTACTCTACTCAGCCCCTCAAATTCAAAAAGAGTTTTGTAAAATGTCCCTCTGAAGCCTTCATTTCACAAATAAGAAACTAAAGTTCAAATATGAGCAATTTAATATAACAACAGATGGAAGTCTCCACTCTTCCATTGAAGAATTCCAAGCTGCACAGGTCTTCAGGGGAGACCAAATCCATTACTACTTTATGAGGGGATGTTTGTAAAGGCAAGTGAGGAAATGTCAGTTGTTTTATGTATTAAGCAGGCTATTTACTCTTCCCTCAAGACTGATCTAGCCAAGGGTTTATAAAATAATTTTACAGGAGTTTACTATCTACAGTACACATCCAGCTTTGAAAGTCAAATCATTCACAGAAATGGCCAGGCAAATAATAGAGGTGGCTTTTCAAGGGCATATGCTGAGTGGCACTGTGTCCTTTAAGCATTATCTTGGGTAATACTCAAAACCACTCTGTGATCTAAGTCTTCTTTTGCAGGGTAAAAAAATACAAAAGAACATCAAAAGCAAAAATCTAGATTTACAGAAAGGTTGAGCCACTCATATAAAGTCTGAGAATAAGCTCAGGGATGATCTGGAAAGTGTGATTGATTGATGCAAAGATGGGACAACTGCAGAGCTTAACCTAGCCTAGTAACACAGTTGAACTGAATCACGACTACACTCATTCTTTTCCTGTTGGTGCTTCTACTTTTGAACTTCAGCGGTGGTGTGACTCATGGTTAGCACACTCCAAAATATTTACTACCTTCTCTACTATGGTTTGAATGTTTCCCCTCCAAAGTCCCTGTGTTTGAAATTTCATCATGGAATGAATATATTAATTGTAAGTGCAGGCCACACAACAAGAAGGTAATTGAGGTTAGATGAGGTCCTGAGGGTGGGGTCCCTAAGATGAAATTGGTGTCTTTATAGAAAGAAGAAGAGACCTGAGATATCATACTTGTTCTGCCTCTCCACAGGATGCCGCTTCAGAGGGAGATAGCAGATAGGTGCTTACCAGATACTGAGCAGATGCTGGTAACACACCTGGGAGCTTTCAAGCCTCTACAACTGAGAGCCCCATAAACTTCCAATCTTGGTTAATTTTCCAGTCTAGAGTATTCTGCTAGAGTAATAGAAAACAGGCAAAGCATGATTTTACACACACAGGTGCACACACACACACACACACACACACACACACACACACACGAAGGGGGTGGATATGGGAAAGGAGGGAGGGTGGTGATTCTAGTGCTTGAGTACTGAATCTCATTAACAAGAGTGACTGGTAGCTGTAACATATAAGCTGCCATGTTATTAAATGTAGCAGTCAAAGCTTCCCAGCTTTCTGGAAAAATAGTCAAGAAACACTCATTCTTATCAGATTTGGTATATAATTTGTGAAGTCCAGCACAAAATGAAAATGGTACCACAAATAGATTTTTATAGGTGGCAACAGAAAAGCAGATACTCAAGCATAGGGTATGTTTTAGCTGTATGTGACCTGTGAGGTTGTACAGGTCACAAATCTGTGAAGAAATTCCCACTATTAACATAGACTCTCTGTGCCATAGGGAGGAACATGTCATTGAACCTCATGCTTCCACTCATAGGCAATCTTCTAAAGTAGAGACAGGCAATGAGACCACCTAGGAGGTGTTCACAACATGTGGAGCCGCCTTCTTCACGTTCAGCAACACTAACTCTTCTTGCATCATTTGTAAGGTTTTTGTTTGTCTGTTTCAACTATGTGTCTGTGTGACTGTGAGCTACCTGGTGTGGATACTAAGAACTGAACTGAGTTTCTCTGCAAGAGCAGTAGGCATTCTTAACTGCGCCTCTCCGCCTTTTGCATCATTTTCAAGCCATGCTTATGAGACCTCAGCAGATGGATTATGTAAATGTTGACCAAGTCCAGTTTTGGAATTCTGAATCAATCAATCATTTCACAAAGGGTAATGAAATACCTCAGTTTTGATTCCATGAATATCTATTTTAGAATGAAAATGAAGCAAGATTTTTGAAAACAGTTCTTGAGAGACCTTGAACAAAAGTTCCAGTAACCTTTGCCTTTCACTCACTGATTTAGTCTGAAATTGTGTACAAAAGGCATTTCTTTATTTACTCATTTATTTATTTGTTGGAGAGATTGAAGAAGAAGCAGAGAGTAGATTTCCTGTATCCCAATTCTCTAACTAAATATCACTTCTAATAATTCAAACAAAAGGTCTTGTTCTCTGGTAAACAGAGTTGATTCATCATTTTAGTGTTGTGCTTCAAGGAACACATGTAGAATAGTAATAACTGATAATGTGCTGTCTGCAATAAGACAGACATAATATTTTAATGGCTGCAAAATGTGGAAATACATTAAATTCTGGTGAGCAGGTGATATTTGAGGAAGCCACTGTATCTATATGAGTGCTCACAGGGTTAGGTACAAAAACTGAATTCACTGAGTGGATTGAACGTGTTTAAAGTGAATCAGACAGTTGCTAGCACACTTTGAACTATTTTTTTTAAGGTCACCATCTGACCCAGACACTCAGTGGTCTAAAAGCTTTCTCTAACAAGTACACAATAAAAATGCAATGATCATAATGGCTCAATACAGAACATGAATGCAATTATCTGCTGTCTACTTTATTATAATGATAGCAGCCCCAATTCAAATGACTGGCATATGGGATTTGAGTGGCATTTAGTATCTTTCCATGTATTTTTATGTGATTTTCATTGTGTCCTCATGCTATTGCTATAAAAAGATAATGTCTCAGTGATACTGAAACTCTGAAAATAAGTAATAAGTAATTTAAGGTCAGTCATTTGAGAGAATAATTATACTGACTTGCAGCCTAGTATACTTTTTTCAACCAATAAAACACTCGTGTATTTCATGTTTGTTGCTGTTCTTTGTGTTTTTTTTCATTTGCTTTTGGTTTTTGTTTCACTGGAAGCATTGAAATCTCCTGATTTTTCACACTTTCATCTAGCTCCTTTATGTATGACAGTAGTCCTCCATGCATTCTCTCCTTGTGTACTCTAGGAAGCTAGCTTTAGTAACCTTTGCCTTTCACTCATGATTTCAATGCTAGTCACCCTGACCATCACTCCATCTTTCTTCAAACTACTTTTGTTTCTCTCACTTATAACTAAGTGCCTCACACAATGCCTTTATAAATAAACTAGAATTATTCCCAACTTTAAGAATATATATATATATATATATATATATATATATATATATATATATATATGGGCTTCAAAAACTCTTACTGGTTTGTCTTTTAAAATAAACGCATGTAAAAGTTTATACTTTTATATGAATGCCTACACATTAATATAATTTTTTATAATTAGTAATTATAAAAATGTTACAGTTTTTTTAATTGAAAAGAGATTCTTCTCACATACAATATATCCCCAAACACAGTTATTGCTCCCTTACTTCTCCTAGCTGCTCCCACCTCCCCCTCCTCCAGATCAACTCCCACTCTGTTTCCTCTTCAGAAAAGAGGAAGCCAAACAGCATAAAACAATATACAATCAGACACAGCCAAAGTCCTCGTATCAAGCCTGGACAATGCAAAGAAATAGGAGGAAAAGAGTCTCAGGAGCAGACAAAAGAGTCAGACACACACCTGCTCACACTGTTAGAAGTCTCACAAAGACAGCAAGCTAATAGCCATAACATACAGTTTTTTTTTAAAATTAATTCCTATATGCTTCCAACCTACATAGAAAAGAAAAAAAATCTGTGTTTTCCCATAATGGTCATTAGGTCATTGTGAGTTACAAAAAATTCTGTAATCCTTCAGAAATAATTTCCAAGCAGGGCAGAATCTTCTGAGATTTTTGTAGTTTCTTGGCACATGCGACATATGTTTAGCTCATTGTATTTTTTTTCATTTATGCTTTTGCTACAGCTTTCAATATTCAGCAAAATCTTGTTCTAAATATGTGATGCCACCAACATCTGTTCACTCCTTCTTTTGCAGAATATCTAACTAAACATTCAATCACATAGGGACCCATGTGATATCAAGAGATGTAACAAAGGGCACTGATAATCTCTAGTTACGTTTAAAAATTGTAGTAGCACTCTCTTACCTTCCAATTTCTCCATCTGAGAGCTCTTGTTGGTAAGTGCAATGTCCTTGACATGGTGAAGACAGAGTCATCATGAATCCATGCGGACATGCATGCATACCCACTTAGACATTAGTGGAACAGAGAGTAACTGTTCTCAGGATAATGAACTGTTTTTGGACTTACTATCACATGTGACTGTATCTATATTGTCACTAAAGATGGTTAATTCCTTATTAATTTCCATAGATTTTAAAGGAGAAAATTCAGGAAGCAACTCCATTTTAATGTGGTGATTTATCTATGTCAACATTTTTTGTTTGGTGATAAGTCTGTTCTTCAGTAAAGCTCTTTAAACTTCCACACTCAACTTCATTTTCCTGATAAGAATTAGTTTCTATGTTACAAAATCATATTCACTGTGTTTTACTGATACATTAGAGTATTGAAGAAAGTCTTTTCAAAATGTTCTCTGCTCTATTTCCTGTCACAAGTTAAGCGCCAACACATGGAATTATCCTGCCCCAAATAGTATTGTGACATCTTCCATTACTCTTTTGCCCTTAACTACATACACACAAAAAAATGAAGAAATTATGAAAGCTAAATAAAGCACAAGAAAATAGGCAAAGAGATTCATAGCTGGCTCACAGACATTTATACATATGATATGGAGTCCTTTAGGTTTTGTTTTTCAAAGACGGAACTATTTGGAAAAAGTACATCATGAGAAATGATTCCAGAAGTGATGAACTGGTTAATCATTTGAGTCAAATTACAGAATCTCTTTTACAATCTTAAGAAAGTATAGAAGCATCAATCAAAGCAATGTACACATGAGGATGTACATGAACACATGCTCATGCAGGCAGACATCCTCCCCCAAACACACACATGTACCATTTAGTTCAATTAGGCCACTTTCATAGAATTTAATAATACAAATCCAGACTTGCAAATGGCCTTCTGGTATGAAAATAGAGACATGATTGTGCTGCCACATGAAGCTCTTACTTCTTCAAGGTCTGTCATCCCAGTTCCTGTTCCTTAGAGTGTTCTACTATGGTGATATTTTATTTGTGCTGAAGTGTGGTGATATTCTATTTGTATGTTAATAAATAAAGTTTTGCCTGGAGATCAGAAGAAATAGGAAGCTGTTTTAAGTGAACACAAAAGTCAGGCAGTGGTATTGCACGCCCTTAATCTGATCACTTGGCAGGCAGGTTCTCTGTGTGTTCAAGACCATACTAAGGAACAAAGCCAAATGTGGTGACACACGCCTTTAACCCCAGTACCAACCATAGAGACCTGGAGGTCTGTACAGACAAGCAGTGACAAATAAGTGAGGTAGCTGGGCTAAGAGTCAATGAGAGGGCAGAACAGCAAGGAAATAATAGCCTGGGTAGACAGGAAGTCGAGCATTTTGGAAGCTGCAGAGCTGGTGAGGTAAGGTTGGTTGGTAGCTCTCACTATTTCCCTGATCTCTAAGGCTTTCATCCCTATATTTGACTCCATGCTTTTTATTTAATAAGACCAGCTTAGAAATTTGACTACATTTGTTGTCTAACTGAGAGGCAGGAATTCATAAAAAAGCTACTTGGCTGTGGCTTGTGGGCCCCAGCTTGGCTGGAGCATGTGGTCGGAGCTGCAAGGGGCCATAGCTGCAAGGGGCCATAGCTGCAAGGGGCCATAGCTGCAAGCAGCTGGACTGCTTGTGGGTTTACAGAACCCCTGGATCAGGCCCTGTACTGCTCAGGCCTGAACATGTGGCTGGACTTTCTTTAGCTTTTAGCTTTTTTTCCCTCCTGGTAGGTAGACTCTCTCTCTCTCTCTCTCTCTCTCTCTCTCTCTCTCTCTCTCTCTCTCTCTCTCTCTCTCTCTCTCTCCTCTTTCTCTCTCCCTCTCTCTTTCTCTCTCTGAATTCCCACTTTGGACTGCCACCACACTAGGTAGCTGCTTTGAAATTCCCTTGAACTTCTACTGTTCTATGCAGACTTAGAGAATGAATGCTAAGGAATCTGAAGAACACAGGACAAATGAGACACCCGAAGAATAACAGAAAAAATCATCTAGAAAAAAATGTCCCAAGAAAAAGAGTGAACTGGACTATTGGTATATCACATATAAAAATTTATAAGTCTTCCTAAATGTTTGTTTCTGCTCTTCCCTACAGACACTTAATATAAATGGTCTTTTTTTTTTTTGTGGTCTCAGTTCAATTAAAAATTAAAGCATTAAAGCTGGCTTGGGAGATGGAGAATGGCCCTCTCCTTCTCTAAACCCAATCATGTTGTTAAAAGGAAAACACAAAATCTCTGTATCATGTCAGAAGAAAGAGCCATCCTCTGTTATGGGACAGAACAAAACAAAAATTTAATGGACTTTTCTATTGCCACTAATCTCAATTTTTTGGTTCTATATTGATTCTTTAAACTTCTCTTAAGGTATAAATTTTATATCAAAATTTATAAGAGTTATACACACACATATATATAAATATAACTTTTGTCATGATATTAATGGTCATATAGAGTACTAATTAATTCTAGAAAAAAGGTTCATTTAGTTGCCTATAATCATTTTTGTGTTCCAGTCACTATCAGTTTTTTGCAGGGAATCATGACTAGGCCTAACAGTGAATTTGAAGTCTCCAGAAAGATGATGGGGCCCCACAACAACGATCCCACGTGGACAATAATAATACCACTAAGCTGACAAACATCACCCAAAGATCAGCTTTGGACTACAAACTGCTCAGGATAATTTCAAGATGGCTAGCTGAGATGGTCTAGCCTACCAGACTACTTGAACGAGGACTTCAGATAAGCCCTGCACTTTGACATTATGCAGAGACTGGACAACAAATAATATAGCTCTCCTGAGAACTTGACAATTAACCCCAAAATTTTCTTTTCAGGATCCCATAAAGATGCCTTTGCCCACAAACAGCAGGAAGCAATTTTAAGAACAGGATGTGCCCATTCCCAAAAGGGAATGGCAGAGTTGATGCCAGGACAGCCAGAAGTCCCTCCAGGCTCTGGTCTGAGCAGCAGGGTGCTGACTGCTTGGGGCTGAAGCTGATAGTTAAAGTATCAGTAGATGCAGGTACAACAGCTAAAGCCTGTAGACAAACAAAAGACTGGGGGTTTACCCTGGACAAAGGTCTCCATAGAAAGTGCAAGAATCATGAATTAAAGCTAATTTTGTGTTTGTTTGTTTTGTTTTGTTTGTTTTTCAAGACAGGGTTTCTCTGTGTAGTTTTGGTGCCTGTCCTGGATCTTGCTCTGTAGACAAGGCTGGCCTCAAACTTTCAGAGATTCAACTGACTCTGCCTCCCAAGTGCTGGGATTAAAGGTGTGTGTCACTGCTGCCCAGGAGCTAATATTTTTAATATGGAACCAGAACTGAAATCCACTATATTATGCTATATATTATTTGAGACAGGAGGATGACTCAGCTGGTAATGGAGCTTGAAACAAAATGTAATCAAAAATTAAAAACCTCATAGAGGTACCTTTTCCTCTTCTTTTTCATTAATTTAAGGAATAATTTACATGTTATTAACAGATTTCTAATGAGGTTAAATAAGCCATGCCACATATATAACTACTAATATAAGGCTAGAAACATGTCCATTGTGCTAAAAAGTCTTTTCTGTCATTAACTCACCCATACAAACATTGTTCAGGTTTATTAGCATTGACCACCCAAAATGCCACTGAAATAAAACTGTTTCTATCCTTTTCTTGTGGAAGCTTACTTTACTTGGGATGTATCTGAAATAAAGCCACAATATTGTTTATATTACTGTAGACCTGTATTGTTAATGGACCATGGCATCTTCTGAGAAATATGCTGTTGAGCAATGTCATAACTGTCTGAACATCACGGAGTAATCCCACAAAGTCCTAGACCATAAAATGTGCTAGTGCGCCAAGGAACATGATGTTACCATTTTTTACTTGAGGACCCTGATCCTGTGAAATACTACACAGCACATAGTGGGCTGATTGTGTTCTTAGAGAACTTCATTTACATCAAGAGTTTGAAATGACAGTCTCATCTCTTTGCCCCAAAGCATAATTCTTTTTTTTTCTTGTTCCCCAAATTCTTTTTTTAAATTTAATTTTATAATTTAATTTAATTTTACTTATCAGCCTTGGATTACCCTGTCCTCCCCCACTCCTGCCCCCCCCATGCCCACCCCAGCCAACCCCCCAACCCACACCCCTCCCAGCCTCAGCCCACCCCCCATTCCCATCTCCTCAAGGGCAAAGACTCCCCTGGGGATTCAGCTCAAGCTGGTAGATTCAGTCCAGGCAGGTCCAGTAGTCCCCTTCTCCCAGGCTGAGCAAAGTATCCCTGCATAAGCCCCAGGTTCCAAACAGCCAGCTCATGCACTAAGGACAAGTCCTGGTCCCACTGCTTGGGTGCCTCCCAAACAGTTCAAGCTAATCAACTGTCTCACTTATCCAGAGGGCCTGATCCACTTGGGGGCTCCTCAGTGTATTAGTTCATAGTTCACGTGTTTCCATTAGTTTGGCTATTTGTCCCTGTGCTTTTTCTAAGCCTGGTCTCAACAATTCTCCCTCACAGAATCCCTCCTCTTTCTTGCCAATTAGAGTCCTGGCGCTCAACCTGGGGCCTGGCCATGGATCTTTGCATCTGCTTCCCTCAGTCATTGGATGAGATTTCTAGCTTGACAGTTAGGTTGTGTGGCCATCCTATCACCAGAGTAGGTCCGTTCAGGCTTTCTCTTGACCATTGCCAGTAGTCTATTGTGGAGGTATCTTTGTGGATTTCTGGGGACCTCTCTAGCACTTTGCTTCTTCCTATTCCCATGTGGTCTTCATTTATCATGGTCTCTTATTCCTTGTTCTCCCTCTCTGTTCTTTATCCAGCTGGGATCTCCCGCTCGCCTAAGCTCTCTTTCTCTTGAACCTTGCCCTTCATTACCCCCACAAACATCCATGTTGTTCATGTAGATCTCATCCATTTCTCTGTCATTGGGCGATCCCTGTGTCTTTCTTGGCATCCTGTTTTCTAGGTAGCCTCCCTGGTGTTGTGAGTAGCAGTCTAGTCATCTTTGTTTTACATCTAGTATCCTCCTATGACTGAATACATATTGGAGAAATTATTTTGGCCACTCCACGTAGTTAAAAGGATATTTATTTAATGGCGTAACTCACAAATTAAGTAATGGATAGGTCACAGGGTCTGGGGAAGGTGTAACGCAGTCCAGCGGTGTTCTCCGGAGCTCTGCCCAGTCAAACTGCACCGGTCAGCTTCTGGGCACCGAGAGAGCGCCCAGAAAGAGCGCTGGCCCATCCAGCTCTCGGGTCCCCCGGCGCCTCCCCTCGCCCCGCCCCGTAGGCGTGACAGTTGCCAGAGTCTCAATGGGGGTTGGAACTTCCAGATCCAAGCTGGAATGGCTACCCACTACAAGTACATACCATGTTTGTCTTTCTGAGTCTGGGTTACCTCACTCAGGATGATTTTTTCTAGATCCATCCATTTGCCTGCAAACCTCATGATGTCATTGTTTTTCTCTGTACTCCATTGTGTATATGAACCACATTTTATTTATCCATTTTTCAGTTGAAGGACATCTAGGTTGTTTCCAGGTTCTGGCTATTACAAACAATGCTGCTATGAACATAGCTGAGTAAGTGTCCTTGTGGTATGATTGAGCATTCCTTGGGTATATGCTCAAGAGTGGTATAGCTGGGTCTTGGGGGAGATTGATTCCCAATTTTCTAAGAAAGTGCCATATTGATTTCCAAAGTGGCTGTACAAGCTTGCATTCCCACCAGCAGTGGAGGAGAGTTCCCCTTAGTTTTGATTCTGATCGCATATGTCAGGATACAAAGATAAAATTCTGTTTTGTAAAACAAAGACATGCAATTGTTCAGGCAATGTAACATGATTAGAGCTTTTTAACCATATTAAATTATCTTGATGCCTTTGTAGAAAATTTATTGGTGTGTATGGGTCCATTTCTGGTTTCTGTATTCTCTTGAACTTATCTGTTTTTCTATTTCTATGTCAATGTGATACTCTGGATTATTCTATCTTTAAAAGTCTTAACATCTCTCATTGTAAATCCTATAACTCTGATCTTTTTCAAGACTGGGTTAATGACTGTTCTAAGTCATGTGTGTTTTCATATAAACTTTAGAATCAGCTTTGCAACATTTAACCAACAATCCAGCTGGGAGTTTAGGAGCTGTATTAAATCTACACATCAATTTTGGTATTGTTTTTATAGCAATTTCTACCAGAAGCTTTCTTACATGCATTCATATTTCATTCAGGCCCACAAGGCTCAAATAGGCAATATCCAATGTCAGCCTAAGTCCTTAGAGGGAATTAGGTCTGTATGAACTTTTCAACAGGGTACAGTCAAGTGTTCTTGCTCAGCTGAAGTAGCACATAGATCTAATAACTATTCAGGTGTTATTTGTCATCTCTAATGACAGCTGAGGTGAAATGAGACAAGGCCCCATTGTGGACTCACTGTACTATAATAGATCTGATATAAGCCCCAGCAAGGCACTTAATTTTAATGATGAAAGTAACTGTGATGAATATGATTACATACTGATGAAGTAGTTTTGTTTTATTTTGTTTCCAGACTACACTTAACAATAGTTATCTAATTTATGGTACATACCCCATTAAAAAGTTCTGTTCTAGTTTTTCTTCTGTTGTTGTGATAAAATATCCTCACAAAAAAGAAACTTGGGGCATGAAGTGTTAGGTTACAATTGTAGGTTACAGTCTATTGCTGCAAGAAAATCAAAGCAGAAACATGAAGCGATGAGGCACATCCACAAACAAGAGCAGAGAGAAAATAAATGCATGTGTGGTTACTTGTGTTCATTATGCCCTCTACACTTATTTAGTCAAAGACCCAAACCAAGGGAATGGTGCCACCCACAATGGAAAGGTCTTCTCACATAAATTAAAGCAATCAAAACAGTCTGCCATAGTCATACTCACCCACCGGTCAACTAGATCTAGAAAATTCCTTACTAACACTCTCTTCTCAGATGATTCTAGGTTGTGTTTTGACAATTAGAGCTAACCATCACAGATTCCACATTATGAGCCCTTTGCACCCTGGAAAACAAGTGACTTGCACAATGTCTTTTGACCATTTAGCCCTAGACAGTGAGGCAGCCATTAACTCTTACCCAAGTGCTATAATACAACCTGCGAGGATTCAGACAAGACATTTTAGCAGAAAAGAGGATCTGTACCTTAATGAATTGGTTGTAGGAACCAATGACTTTTCACTTTGCTAAGAAAAAAAAAATGTTTCCAACCTGTTTTAACAAAACTATTAAAAATCTTCATGTCTTAGTTATTTTTCAGTTGCTGTGATAAGACACAATGACAAAGGCACCTTATAAAAGAAAGCATTTAATTTCAGGATTACACTTGGAGAGCATTAGAGTCTATGACCATCATGGCAGGCATCATGGCAGAAGACAGGTAACCATGGTACTGGAGCATTGGCTGAGAGCTTACATCGTGATCTACAGGCACAAGGCTAACTGGGAATGGGGTGTGATTTGGGAATGTCTAAAGCTCATAACAAGGCCACACCTCGCCAGGAGGTGGTGGTGAAAGCCTTTAATCCCAGCACTCAGGAAGCAGAGCCAGGCGGATCTCTGTGAGTTCAAGGCCAGCCTGGGCTACCAAGTGAGTTCCATGAAGGGCGCAAAGCTACACAGGGAAGCCCTGTCTCGAAAACAACAACAACAACAACAACAAAAAACCAAACCAAAACAAAACAAAACACAAGGCCACACCTCCTAATCCTTCCCAGACTTCTCATGCAATTGCCAACCAAGTATTCAAATATATGTACTTATATGGGCCATTCTCATTCAAGACAGCGCAGCCCAGGAGTAAAATGCATGAATACAACATGGGATATAGGAGAATCAGGTGTATATATAGTCCTTGAATGCCTGAATTTCTGTGAAACTTGCTAAGGGTTGGCAGAACATCCCACGTTCAACCAACCAACATGTACATCTGTGCGTAGAAACCTGGAGTAATGCCCTGGAAAGCTGCTTAGAAAACTCAAATGCCTTGATTTGCAAACTTTTTCACCCCATTTTTCATGCTGATGGAAGATTGGAGCCATTTTAGAAATTCACAGCCAGTCTCTCCTCTCTACTTCACAACTCACTAGCTCATGTAAGGTGTACAGCCTGGTGAATAGCAGGGTAGTCACCATTCAGGAGGGGGATGTCACTGACAAACTTTGAAGGAATTCATTTATTGCATAGAAAATGAAACAAAAATGCTCTTTTGTTTCTGTTGTATCTCTCCTGTCTAAGCTTAGGCCAATGTTTATGAAACTACTATTCTTTTCAGACATGGTCTCAGGTATTCCAGTCTGGCCTCAACTCATTGTATAGCTGAAGATGTTTGAAAACACCTAATGCTCCATGTTCCATTCAAATGCAGGGGTGCACCACTACTCCTGGCCCATATGGTGCTGAGGATGGAACTCAAGGCTAGTGCGTTCTAGGCAAGCCCTTAACCAGCTAAGCTTCACCTCTACCCCTGACAATGTCATGTTTTGTTATATCATACTATAAAATATTCCCAATTTAAATTTAAAGATAAGTTTGTCTATATATAATGAGAAATGGCAATGGTAAATATTAAATGTAGATGTACCAAACTCTCAAGCAGCATATGAACCCACATGAGCATTAACTATGATGAAGAGGAGCAAGAGGAACATTGATGCTGATGATTGTGATGATGTTTTTGGTGGTGTTGGTGATGATGATGATGGAAACTAATGATTCCTCTTGTAATAGTCCATGTAGACACCATTACACACAACCAATTTCATGATGAAAATCAAACAGTGTATGTCAAATGAAGTCATGTGTCATATTGTATGTCAAGAATCTCAAACTGAACTTCAAACAAGGTGTTAATTTTAAAGCAAACTTTGGACAAATGAAGCCATTTTTAATTAATTCAGTATTATACCGGTTGCTTATTGATAAGCCAGGCACTGAGTTTTAAACTTTGTGGCCTTCATGAGAGAGAGTGAAGAAAGTAATAAATAATCAGGAGAGCAACTCAAATCTTCCTTTGAAAATGATGGTGAAAAAGTGGAGGGGGTTGGTCAGCTACTTCACAAGAATACACAAGTTAGAAGCAGAAAACCAACTCCCACAAGTTGTTTTCTGACTCCCACAGGTGCACAACACACACACACACACACACACACAGAGAGAGAGAGAGAGAGAGAGAGAGAGAGAGAGAGAGAGAGAGAGAGAGAGAGAGAGAGAGATATGAGACTTAGATCACTGACAGGTATAAGATTGAGGCATGAGTGACCACCCGGATTGTCTAGATAAGCCATTATTTATCCACATCTTATTAATTATAAAATCCCTTCTTGTTTTAAATAACTCTGAACATCTTATAAACATAAAACA
Source organism: Peromyscus leucopus (assembly GCF_004664715.2). NCBI lineage: Eukaryota > Metazoa > Chordata > Mammalia > Rodentia > Cricetidae > Peromyscus > Peromyscus leucopus. The sequence goes on from NC_051083.1 coordinate 121,132, forward strand.
TATTTTAGAGGGCACAAACTTTAAGTTAGTAGATTGAATTTCTCCCAACAGACTTGTTTATTTGGTGCTTTTTAAAACAAGCAGGATTTAGATTTTTAAAAAAGCAAAAAAGAAACATAAAAATTCATATATCTACATAGCTTAAGATAATGCAAGCTGTGTTCATGCAGCACTTCCCTGCCTACATGGCCATAATTAGCTAGGCAGAAAGAGCAACTGTCTGTCCCATGTAGGAAAGCCTTGCACCACTTGAGTTTTCAAGGTCACTTTGCCCGGGCGGCAGTGGCACACACCTTTAATCCCAGCACTCGGGAGGCAGAGTAAGGCTTATTTCTGTGAGTTTGAGGCCAGCCTGGGCTAAAGAGTGAGTTCCAGGAAAGGCACAAATTGATACAGAAAAACCCTGCCTCAAAAAACAACCCTCCCCCCAAAAAAAAATTCCAGGTCACTTCACTTTCAGATGGATGGGCATGGTATACTGTCCATTCTTCACATTCCTTCATCTTTCACTCAGCTTCTCCATGCCCTGGGCTGTAGGACTTCTGCCCTACACTCATGGATTTCTCCTATGTCTCAACATAACCTGGAGGTATGGAAAAGATAAGTGTTTCTTTGACTCTAGTCCCTCAGGAGCACAACTCCCACTTTTAGATGTTTATAATCTTTCTTTCCAGAGGCCTCACTGCAGGAGCACATATGTTTCAAAACCCTACTATAGAGATCTGCTAGAACAGAATGAAATGAAACCACCAGCAACACACACACACACACACACACACACACACACACACACACACACGAGAGAGAGAGAGAGAGAGAGAGAGAGAGAGAGAGAGAGAGAGAGAGAGAGAGAGAGAAGGAGAGAGAGAGAGGAGAAGGCTAAAAGGCTAAAAGGCTACTACTGCTGCACCTTATTAATGCTTGTTTGATGGGAATCCACTGGGGAGAGTGGCTATCTGCTAGTGCTGCACATTATCTCTAGTAGGATATGGAGAATTAAATGATAAAATGACACGGTGCTTTCACTCCTGCAATGCTTGTTAAAAATCCAGTGGGATGATTGCAGCTGAAAGAAATTAAAAACATGGCCAAAACTTACTGCCAAATTACTTGGTGTAGTGTAAGATACTCAGATTCCAGAAGAAGGGCAGAACTGATGTGTGCATTGACATCTCAAGAAAAGAACCATGAAGCTAAGAGTTACATGAAGCCTTAGCACTTATGCTTCTTGCCCCCTCATCAGTTTTTAGAAGACCAGTTAAACAAGCAATGTATTTTGAGATGATTCCAGAATTTTCCCAAGCTGAAAATTTCTTTCACTTCTCTGGATCCTAGCCCTGAAGATATGCTCCAGAGACACAGCTGAGGTAACTTGAGGACAGTTGGGAGAGGCATGTCAGATTTGCAGGCATGAGGAAGAAAGAAAAACTCTAGGGATGAATCTGAGGAAGGTCCAGGTTCTGCTTCAAAGCAAGAATCACATCCTAAAACACAAGGAAGCCAGGCGCTAGAGCAGGGTGCCATAGCCATTCACCAGGCACCAGCTTGTTTCATGTAAATAACCTGCCAATGAAACAACCCATTGCTATTTACCTGCAGTGGGTATGTAATCACTCATTGCAATATTCCTCATAGTGAGTATAATTCCAAAAGGGCCTTGTGGTCTGTCAAAATAGCTATAACAGATTTTCATTGTTTTCCCTGCCCAGAGTGAAAAAGATATGGAGCTCATGAAACCTTGATGTTATAATAGCTGATACAATCTGATACTATCTGTATATATCCATAACTATATGACTCAAAGACCTTTCTATAGCCATATGCTCAAACTTCTATATAATTACACCGTTATTTCTTCTTATTATCTACCAGGATTAGTCGTGATATTTAATCACTGAAAAGATCATAATTAACCGCAATGCCCATTCTATGGAACTTGCCACTGATCAAGGAGACATTTTAGCCTTCTCACAAACCTTATCTTAGAAAGCTGAAATAAGCAGATTAAATAAATTAGGCTTTCTCTCTTCAAAATGTAATGTTGTAAGTTCAATTATAAAGTTTCTCAGAATTCTAAACTAGGACACACATATATATTCTGCTCTCTATTTTAAGAATATATAATCAGTTTTTGAAGTTAAAAAAAATTCCTTTCAGAGAATAGTCCAAAACCAAATTTGGTAATAGCTTTAAATTTATTCAACACAAAGAACTATTTTAATGTGACTCTTGTGATTTTGAAAATAAAAAAAGCATCTGTATTCCAAAGGGGATCAACTAGGCCTTCCTGCTCATAGTCAGTAAGTACCCCTCCTTTGGGAGCACCTCAGGATCCTCAGGATGAAGTGCCTGGAATAGATGTGAAAGGGATATTTTAAAAGCACTGGGTCCCTCTCAGCAGAGCCTAAGGTAGAAGAGCTGTCTTTCTTGTTGGGCATGTAACTATCATCTGGTGGTCAAGGCAGCCATTGCATCATGTGAGTGGATTTGTCAAAGCAATCTCTAGAAGCACCACACTGTGCTTTGAATGTTTAGTGTCCTAAACACTGAACAGCCATTCAGTACGAACCATAAGAATGCCTCCTCCTCTGCCTCTCAGGAATGACTAGAAGACTCAACTGATGACAGACAGCTAAACTGAAGAAATATTTTCCCATTTATTATAAAATGTCTTCTCCTATTGTCTGATACCATGTGTTCCCATTTCAATAAAAGTTTTCCTCACCTAGCTTGGTCCATAAAGAAGTATTTGAGGGCAAGGAAAAGATGGACAGATGTTCTCAGTATCTCCTAATGCTTTTATCATATTCTAATTTCCATCCTTAAAAATATTAGTCCAACCGGGCAAATTTCATCTACCTCTTGATTCAGTCCAGAGACAACCATATGGATTTGATGATATATATGATCTCAGTGCAGAAATAAAAATTGTTCACATCAATTCAACCATATATGAAAGACACCCATGTTACAGACACAGGAGAGCAGTGTCACTGGAAGTACACACACAGGCCTCTCTGCCTGTTATACTCCTTCCCGTTGTTTGTCAAAATTCCTGTACCAAAGACATCTCAGATGTAGCTGCATCATAAAACTGCATTTTTTAAAGTTTTCTCACAGTCAACCACTAATTCTAGCATCCTACTTATCTGTCCTCTATTAACTTCTGTTCATTGTATGGTCCAGTAGCCCCCTATAGACAGGGTGAGTGGTTTTTATAACACAGGTATCACCGATAACAAGCCCAGCATAAAGTAAATATTGAAAAATGCTGCTAAAATAATGATCTACTGGAGGGTTAGAATTCAGGGGGAGATTCGGAGCAGACTGTCTGGATTAAATCCACCTGATTCTCCTTCCTATTTGAGGACTTTGACAATTACTTAAACATTTACTATCTTAGTATCCTCATCAGTATGTCAAAAGGAAGTTTTACCTATTTCACATGGATGTTGTAAAATTAGTTGACTCAATGCGTATAAAATTCTTTAATTGGTGCCTTCCACATAGTAAGTCAGTATATGTCAGCTGTTATCATGTTCCTTGTGGCTGTTGTCATGGTTTGCTTTTATACAAACACAAACCCACAGAACACCTCAGTTTTATTTTCCTGCAGTGCTGATGATAGAACCCATGGACGTGCATATAACAAAAAAGTGCTGTGATGATGAGATTCTTACCAGCCCAGTTACTGAGCTTTGAAGGTGACTCATAAGACAGCATTTCTATTTGCATATATATGTACACACATACACGTACATGCACACATGTACATGTATGTACATGTATGCAAACACACACACACACACACATATATATATATATGATGATTTATAAATGATTTCTGAGAGAAATATTTGATAATGAGATTGGTACACATGCCAGAGATATTGTGATTACTTTAACAAAATTATATATATACTTTAAAATGCTAAAATTGTTTGAATATGATTTGCTCCTTCTGAAGCTCAAGTTGATATTTGTCTTTGGGGTGGTGATGGGAAATTTCTGTAGAAGGATTAATGCTTTTCTTATGGACTTTGGTTGATTTCTTGGTGTAAGTCCTCATTCTGTAGGGACTGGTTATCTTCACAGAAGAGCAGGGTGGTTTTAAAGCAAAGCTATCCCATGTATCTATTCCTCTGCCAACCCACTTGCCTCTTCCAGCAGACCCTCATGATATATTGCTCCTCAGGCTTGGACTTCACAGCATATAATGCCAAAGTCTACATCAACATCTCTTCTTTATAAATGACCACTCACCAGGGTATTCTCCTAAAGCAACAGAAAACAAACTAAGATAAACACATAATTAAATACATTGTTTGATTTTGGATATTGTTTATTCAAATAATTTGTGTATGTTTATCAGATGGGTAATAATAAACCTCCACAGTTCAGGAATCTCCATTTCAAATTCCATTTCAGTAAAGGCCTACTTCAGTGTCTGGAGCTCACTATTAGAAACTTCGGAAGTGGGTATGTGGCAGATAAACTTTTTTTTGAGAGTTATACAAAATAGAATTCTTTCTTTCTACAGATGTCTCTTATCTCCATACCAACACACACACACACACACACACACACACACACACACACACACACACACACACTCTACAGTTTCAACTCTAAGCATATTGTATGGATAGCTTTTCATTGTTCCTTTGAGTAGGGAAAGGATGGGTGGGTGTGAATTCTGTTTGTCTCAGTCCAATTGAGGTGGTAAAGGCCTATGTCACTATTCTCTCCCCTCCCCCAGATTCATAAATATACTAAAAGGCTTTTAATGCAATAGCTTCTTCTCAAAATTACTCCCACATTTGCAACCCTGGTTTGCTCCATTATTTCTTCCCTGAGGCATGCTTAATGCTGTCTGCAAAAAAAGCCTTAACACATCAAATTTGAAGTCTTTCCAGATCATTGTCACTTCACAAATGCTACTCAGTGAAAACCCATTCTTATACAAATAAACTCCTTTCAAACCACTTCTTTAAGCCACTGGCCCATATCCAACTTCTAATCTGTGTCTAAGTCTCCTTTACTTCTGCATGGGTTTCATTGACTTCAGAGGAATGTTAGACATGTGCAAGGAAAGAATCAAACTTCCATTAGATGCCACTCAGTTATTAATAATAAAAAAAGAATCCTCACTCAGAGCTGAGCCCTGATGAAAGACCTGTGAAGTCTTGATCACAAGAATTCAAGGAACTTTGTATCTAATATGCACATATGCACAAACACAATTAAAAATGAAACAGTCTTAAAGAGGTAGGACCTAAAGGGAAGAAGTAGGTCACCAGTGGCCTGCCTTTGATGATAGATATTGTCCTAAGATTGCAAGTGTGCCCTCTCTCTCTCTCTTAAGCTTCCATGCTTTCTAGTACCATGTCCTTCTTATATGATGTTCCTGCCTTGACATCAGTCCTAAAAGTAACGCATCCAGCCCTGGACTGAAACACCGAGTCAAAATAATACTTTTCTCTTTGGAGTTGATTCTCTTTTGGAGGTGTGTGGAAGTGGGAAGAAAAAACCAAAACCAAAACAAAACAAACAAAAAAACCACTGAGTAACACACAACAGATGAATTTGAAACCTAGCACTCTGTGGCCTTGTTTTCTTTCTAGATCAATACCACCCAACAGTAAGCATCTCAGTGCCATTCTATCTTAGTTTTAACTCTTGCCAGCTCTTGTCTATGATATTTTGTTTATTTCTTTTCTAGAATGATATTGAATGTTACTTATTTTGCAATTAATTAAATCAATTTGAGATGTTAATTTCCTTCCTACAGAAGAATTCAAGTGGCAGATGAGAGATTACTCATCCATAACGCCTGTAAACACAGAATACTATAAACATCTGTTTACCAGAAAAAAAAAGTAATATGAGTAATTTGAACAAAGCTGAGGAATGACAGCTATTTCTCTATCTTCTCTCCCATTGTTATTTTTTTGTCTCGAGTGTGTCCTATCAAAATCCATTGATTAATTATTCTTGAGAAGAACATTTAAAGTGTCTCAACATTTTAGGCTTGAATCACTCTTAGACTTTGCAATCACCCAAGGCATTATGTTGCCCATATCCTTCACCCTCTCCCTTTTCTCTCCTCTTCTTCCCGTTTTTCTCAGTTAGATTTCACCTACTGCAGTAGGCTCCACTCACAATTTGCTTCTGATGCTACCCAATGTGTGCTGTTAAAACAGCTACTTTGGGGTATTTAAAACAAATGCAACAAAACCGAAAATAACTCTCAAGTTTTTAGTTTTGTATTTATGTTAGCATTTTATATTTGTTACTTTATCACAATAAATTAACAGCTTCCACATGGGATAGTGTTGTTATTTTTATTTTTCAGATGAAAACTTACAGGAGAGGGAGGGAATTTTATCCAACATTGTACTGAAGAAAATTAGTATAAGTTAAAATTCCAGTTCTCTATGAACTCAGCCGGTCTATCTATGGAAAATCATGGCAAGTAAACGAATAAATTCTTGATGACAGAGGAGAGTCTGTTCCAGGGAGGAATATTACTGTATGCTATAATTCTAATAATAATGGTATTGATCTCAAATTATTCGAGAACTAATATATCCCTCTTCACTTTTTCAGTGCCTGAGCCACACACTCCTTGTAATTTCACGTGACTTCTTATGCACAATGGAACTACAATGCCAAAGGTGACACAAAAGAAATAACATCCAGTATAAAGCATAATTAATATGGCATTAAAGTAAGACTTGTACCGTTAAGGAAAGTGAATATTGCCAGAAGTATTTTAATTAGCATTTGAATAATTTAAATAAATTCATCGCCAGACTTTCCAGTTGAAAGCTGTTTTCTTCTCAGCTTTGGTTATAGCAAGTCAATGGATTCAGAACATCCTTCGTAATGACCTTCAAAAGCACTTAATAGTAAGTGAAGTTTATTTATGGGACCAAATTAGAGCAATGCCCTTCTTAGGCTTTGTATAGCTTGATCTTGAAGCAAATGTTTTCAATAAAATAATAAAAATCCTCAAAATAGAATTTTATTGTCATGCAAATCCCCTAAGAGCAGACTATGGAGTACAGCACAGCATGATAACTTTCAGAATAATAAAGCAGATAAATGGGGGAAGCAATTGAACATAATGAAGAATACAGGAGAAAGCTACTTTGGTTTTACACAACTTCAAGTAGAAATTCTTATTATCTACTGTGGTGGATACACTGGATGGTTTTTATTTGGGTGAGTCCCACAAATAACTTCCTGTGAGGACAGATCTTGTGAATTACTTCTAGGCAAACAGATATAGCAAGGTCCATCAAATGTCATTTCTAGGTTTATGTTTGAATCCCGAGAATGTTACATGAGTAGACTGAAACAAGAGAGACTTCTGTTGAACCTTAAAGAATCAACAATGATGAATCCTATTTTCATATTCATTCTGTTTACTTGTGTCTTTTTATAGGAAAAATGAGTCCATTGATATTCAGGGATATTAATGACCAGTGACTATTAATTCTTGTTATTTTTTGATGGTAGTGTGTGTGTATGTTTCCCTTATTTGGGATTTATTGGTGTAGGATCAGGATCTATCACTGGTGCATGAGCTGGGTTTTGGGAGTCCGTTACCTATGTTGGGACACCTTGCTCAGACTTGATGCAGAGGGGAGGGGCTTGATCCTGCCTCAACTGGATGTACCAGGCTTTGCTGAGTACCCATGGGAGACCTTGCCCTTTGGAGGAAGGGATGGGGATTAGGCGGGGTGGATAGATAGGGTGTGGGGTAGGGACCTGGGGGAGTGGGAGGAAGAATGAGAGGGTGATCTGTGGTTGGTATGTAAAATGAATAAAAAATGTCTTAAACAAAAAAATAAAATTAAACAACTCAACAATGATGGAAATGGAAACCTGGGTACTTCTAGTGCCTAAGGTTCTTCTCATCAATAGGCAATAATAAGCCACAGCCTTATAGACACAAGAAAAGAAAATCTGCAAGCAACCTGAACATGCACAAAGCTTGAATTTTCCCCTGTCAGAATCTACATGATGAAACTACATATGCCAAAATGTGACATCCCCCAAATTACACATAGTGTAAGACACAATATGTATGACATTTAAATAAGACTTCTATAGTAAAGGAAAGTGAATATGGTATGAGATTCCCTTTTGTAAGAAGCTCAAATGTGTATCTTGGTGTGGAATTCTAAGCTATTTTAATTATTATATGATAAATACCTGTAGTTTTCATTTGTTGAATGAGTGGACACATGCTAAACAGCAATAAAATACATGCATTCAGAGTACTTGGGGAAGAGTTCAATCAATAAAGTGTTTGACCTGAATTCAAATCTCCAGCTCTCCTGTAAAAATTGGCTCAGAGGACAGAAGGCAAAGAGAGACAAATCCCAGGGAATCACTAGCCAGCTACTGTAATTGAAAGGATGAGCTCCAGGTTTGGTGAGAGACCCTGCCTCAAAAGATAAGTGGAGAGCAATTAAAAACACTGGATATTGACCTCTGGCTGCATGTTGATAAACACAGGGGAGTGTGCCTACACACACATTTGCATACATCACACACACACACACACACACACACACACACACACACACACACACACATTTTGTGATAGCTTAAAATTTAAAATTAAAAGACAAATTTATAAAAGGAAATTATATGAGATTCCCAAGTGCAGAAATAAGTTGGTCTGTGAATCTATATCTGCTTCTTTTGTCTTTTCTTGGGCTCTTTTCCATCTGTTTGTTTTTATCTGATTCCAATGTGTTAGTTTTGTTTTACCTTATTATATTATATTTTATTGTCATCCCTTTGAAGCCCCTTTGTTTTCTAGTGAGATATGGAAAGGGACTGAATGCAGATGGGAAGAGAAGTGAGAAGAAACTGGGAGAAATAGAGTGAAGGGAAAACTTTATCAGGATATATTTTATGAAAAAAAATTCATTTTCAATAAAAGGTGGAAAAGCAAATTAATTAATTAATTAACTAAAGAGGAAGCATCTTTGTTCTGAAATTTGTGTTCTTCTACATCTCAGGACCTACTATATTAATCAGAGAAGGTCCTTTTAAAGCAGAATTTGGAATGAAGGTTTCAAAAGGCATGATATAAAAATTCTAAGCTGTACACAGCAGATCTGGTTAATATCATAATAAGCCAAAGAATCAGTGACTACAAGTGGAACAGCACATGAACTTGAACCTTGAACCCAGTTTCAAATTGCAGGCCAGAGTTTGAATTTCAAATGTTTTGAATCTCCCCTGCAACCATTTGATGGGGCATTAACAAGTTGTAAATATTAAAAACAAGAAATAAATTACTTCTTGAAAATAATCTCACATCTGCTTAATGTATAAGAAAATATGCAACACCTTCTAAAAATAATCACCTTGGTCACTCAGAGATGGTCACTGATTGTCAATTAACTTAAAATATAAAACTATTACATCCAATTTTGCTTTTTGGGATAGGATCTATTTTTAACCCATCAGAATAGCAGAAAATGAATATGTTTAAAATATACAATAAACAAGCACTTTTTACACTACTTTTCTGCTTGGGGCACAGAAAAATTGGAAACTTTGAGTCTCTTAATTTATTTCTTTTATTTTTAATATTATAATATGGGCTGGAGAGATGGCTCAGTGGTTAAGAGCATTGACTGCTCTTCCAGAGGACCCACATTCAATTCTCAGCACCCATATGGCAGCTCACAACTATCTGTAATTCTAGCTCCAGGGGACTCAACAGCTATGGCAAAACATCAATGCACATAAAAAAATTAAAGAAAAAAAAGATTATGATTGTATCATTTTTCCCTGCCTCCAAACCCTCCCATTTGCCCTTCTTTGCTTGCTTTCAAATCTATGACTCCTTTTTTCATTAATTGTTGTTAAATGCATATATATATATATATATATATATATATATATATGTATAATCTATATTTAAGAATACATATGTATGTTTTTTGAAAATAATTTTTTATTGATTCTTTGGGGATTTTACCTCTTATACCCCAATCGCACTCACTTTCCAGTGCTTTCATGTCTGCACCCCCACCCTAAGACTTCTCCATCAACAAAATGAAAAATAAAAAACCAAAAAGGCAAATCTAATTTGTGTTGTTCATATACTCACTGGAGCCTGATTAAACTCCCAGTAGTCTGCCTCCTAAAAAAATAGAGCCCTTCTCCACCTGTACCCCTATAACCTGCCCAGTCTATATAATGGTCCTTGTATTTATGTTTTCAGAACTGACCATTTGGAATTTGATAACCAATTACTGTACTTTTCCTCAGAAGACACTTTCTCCCACTCTCAACATTTGTTACTTGCTAGCTGTTCTTTGTGTAGGGTTGAAGCCTTCTAGACTTTCCCCATTCACTTTGTCACATCTATTGTTGACTTTGTTCCACACATGAAATTGTATCTGGCTATATTTAATAGTATAAGAGTTCATTATATATTCTTAAATATAACCTGTTCACTCTATATAATGCTACTTGTATATATATTTTCAGTACTGACAATTGATATTGGATAACCAAAGAGTATCAACTTTTAGAACTGTTTTGCACATACAAAATTAATGAAAACACAACTGACAAACCCTTACAACTATCTTCCCATGTTATCAACATCTAACATTGCCATAGTACATTTATCAAGATAAATATATATGTTTTATCAATGAAATCCTTGCAATATTGATTGATATTACCTTTATAGAATGCCTAATATCATTTTAATGTCCAAACATTCATCAAGATGCCAATTTAGTAACTAGAGTTATATTTTCCTTAAGCTACTCTTGGCTGTAACAGTATCTTAAGCATTCCTTTCATGACTTTTGGAAATTTCAAGAATATTGGCCAGGTATTTTGCATAATGATCAATGTTGTGGTTTGAAAGAAAATGGCCCCCAAAGGGAGTAGCACTGTTAGGAGGTGTGGCCTTGTTGGAGGAAGTAAGTCACTTTAAGGTCTCTTTGCTCAAGCTTCCCTCAGAGTGACTGTCATTCTACTTCTTGTTGCCAGCAAGATCTAGGACTCTCAGCTATTTTTCCAGCACCATCTCTGCCTGCAGGCCATGCTACCTATCATTGTGATAAAGGACTGAACCTCTGAAATTGTAATTGAGCTGCCCCAATTAAATATTTTCTTTATAAGAATTGCTGTGGTCATGGTACCTCTCCACAGAAACAAACCCCCAAACTAAGACAGAAATTCATACCAGGGACTGGGGTATGTTGTGATTGCCTGGACCATGTGTTTGTTTGGAGGAATTTTGACTTTGATGCTTTGGGTTATGAAAGCAATGGAATGCTCCAAGGACTATTTAATGGGCCATACTAGCAGGAGAATGGAAGACAGAGGTGCTAAGAGTTATTTGAACTGTTGGGGCTCATTCAGGAGGTTTCAAAGGAGAAGAATTTTAGTATATTACCTACAGATTGTTCTTGTAATACTTCGTTGAATAAAGTGACTGTTGTTTGCCCTTGTTCAAAGAGTCTTACTGAGGCTAAAGTGAAGAGTTTTGGATTAATTCCCTTGGCAGAAGAAACCTCAAAACAGCCTAGTATAGACTCTGTCATGTGAATATTACTGGTAACTCTAATGAAGATTTATAATGAAAAGAAGTAAGCAAGGTAAATTACAAAATGTAAATTTTGAGCAGAAAAAGAGAACCAGGAAGTGAAATAGAGCTAAATTCTGTGTTCTAGGAGATAAATGGATTAAGAAATGGAATAAAGCAGGTGGTGACCTATGGGTAATATCCCACCCAGCTTTTCACAAGTTCTAACTTGTGAAAAGGAACTAAGAAAAGCTGAGAACTAGGTGTGGTAGGGTACACCTTCAATCCCAGTGCTGAGAAGGCAAAGGCTAGCAGATCTCTGAGTCTGACGTCAGCCTGGTCTATGGAGCAAGTTTCAGGACAGCCAAGCCTAGGCAGTGAAAAACAGAAATCTGGTGAAGATGTAATTCAAAGAGTGGGCCATGTCCCAGTCCCAGCAAAAAGCAGAACTTGGCAGCTTTGGTCCTGTGGTTTTAGTGTTAGCGTTAAGGATAGAAGAAATGGGTTGTAGAATAAAGTCACTGGGGCCAGACATGTGTCAGCAGTATCCCTAAATGGAGGCCTAGTAGAAAGGCCATCACATGAAGCTATGAAGTTGAAGCCTGGATGGAATTAGAGAGGACCCAAGATGTTAGAGATGCCAGAGTCATGGGATTCATATTTGTCTAGGAGAGCTCCTAACAGGGAGTAGAACAAGCACAGGAGAAGTAAGTGTGTTTCAGTCAACAAAGTAGAATGGTGTAGAGATGTGGAGCACATTTCCACATCAGACATGAAGATGCAGAGTTTGGAGTTTGCCCAGCTGGTTTTCCAACTTTCTTTGGTCTAGTATTTCCTAACTCTGTTCCCTTCCCTTTCTTTTGGAATGATAATGTATATCCTATACCATTATATATTAGATGTATGTAATCTGCTTTTTGATTTTGATTTCTACTGGTGATTATAGTTAATGGACTGCATGAGTCTTAAAAGAGACTTTGAACTTTGAACTTTAAAACATTGTTCAGATTGTGATAGACTCTGGAGACTTTTGAAGTTGACTGTATGCATTTTTTTTTGCAATATAATATGGATATAAGCCACTGGGGACCAGGGAATGGAATGTGATGATTTGTAAGAAAATGGCTCCCAAAGGGAGTCGCACTACCAGGAATTGTAGCCTTGTTGGGGAAAATATGTCACTATTGGTGCAGGCTTTAAAGTCTCTTTTGCTCAAGCTTCCCTCAGTGTGGTTGTCAGTCAACTTCCTGTTGCCTGCAAGATGTAGGACTCACCTGTTTTTCCAGGTCCACATCTGCCTGTATGCCATGCTCCCTGTCATAATAGATTGAACTTCTGAAACTGTAAGGGAACCACCTCCATGTAGTAAGCTTTCTTTTAAGTTGCCAGCCCACAAATAACAACATAGAGTCTTAATTATGAAAGTTTGGCCATTAACTCAGGCTGGTCCTGGGAGTTCTTATAATTTAAATTAACCCATTTATATTAATCTATGTTCTTTCATGTAGTATTACTTCATCTCTGTACTGCCCATCTTTCTTTTTTCCAAGTCTAGATGGTTGGTTACTCTTCTTCCCAGAGTTCTCTCTGATCCCCGAAGTACTTTCTAACCTCTTGCTTTCTAGCTAATCATCATTTGACTGTTTATTACACCAATCACAGAAAATACATCTTCACACAGTGTACAAATATCCCACAACATTTCCCTCTCTTTGTCTAAATAAAGAGGAAAGGTTTTAATTCTAACATACTAAAACTGTCCACAATAAAAACAGTTATCAGGAAAGAATTTCATTCATAATGTCCAGTCCATTTGTATGTGGCAAAATTGGAGAAAGTACTGTATTATCTATCATATCTTGGGAAGTCCAAATTTTTCTACCTAATTCACTTTCTATCCTTGCTTGTATTACCAACAGAAAAGTATCATTTTAGACTTCAAAACATATTCTTAAATAAACAATTTAAGCTTTTATATCTCTCAATGTTTTATACTTTACATCTTTTATGAATTTCCTTTTCCAAATTTGATAACAAGGAAAACTGTAACTATAACTATCTAGTCTTCAACTCCATTAAAGACCCAAGAAGAATATAATATACCTAACTAAAAAGGAAGTGTAAATCAAGCAGCTTTCAAAACTAAGAAATGAAGGAAATAGTTGACTGCCTGGATAGTCACCCAAGGTCCTTCTGCAATATCGGGGCATCCATCTTTGGCCTTTAGGCCTAAAATATTTGACAGACTTTTATAGGAAGCAGAAATTTTGAAGTACTGTCCTACCTTGTCTTGGCAAAGTTTGGCAGTCACTTTCTTTTGTGTCTTGCTTGTCCTATTTGGAGAGCATACTGTCATCAGCTGAAGCAAGGGCAGTTTCTTGCCTAGTGGCTAACTTTTCCACAATAAAAGTAAACTCAATATGGAAGTTCTTTGATGCCTATCATCGTTTTTTAAGTGAATTTGTGCTGCCAAGAGCAGATGTGTCTCACTGTCATGAAAAGCCTTATATATTATTGAAACATTTAAAATGCCATACTCTATAGGTCCCTGAAGTGTTTGAAGACCATCTATCTATTTAAAATATCTGTTTGATGTTGAAAATTTACCTAACATGACTATAAGTTTGATTGATATAGATGACTAACTACTAACCTGTATTTCTTAATTATCCTAAATGCCTTTCAAGGACTAGAATTTTACATTGCATTTTTAAATGATCTGCATAGGTCCTGTACCCTAAATAAAAGCAGAAACATATGTACAGTATAACAAACACTACCTTAAATTTGTATCAACATACAAAAATCCATACCACTGTAAAATATTTGAGACTAGTGGTTATTCAAAAGTAGACTCAGAAATCTACCTTTTTATCCCATCATTTATATACTATACCCCTTCTCTTCCCCTTCAGAACAGTATCCCTATATCTGATCTCCCTTATTTATCTGTTTTCCTAACCATAAACCATAACAGCTTATAACCAATCCTTTAAATGTTGACAAACATCCACAACTCACCAAATGAACAAAACCATCCACCCCAACCCATGAGAATGTGGGCATATTATTCTCTAGACTCCTTACTGTTACCTTGGGGCAATGGCATCTTTAGTGAACCCCAAGAAAACTAAGTTAAGGATTAAGTCCTGACAGAGCCAGCTCTATTATAATTTGTTCATTCTCTGCATGATGGGAAAGTATGTAGTTTATCTGAAGTCTTGGCTAGTCTGTGAGGCTGGACCATTTTAGCTGTCAGCTTTGAAGCTGTTTTGGGAGCATAAATTTAAGGAAACAGCAACAGAGGCATTCTGAGAGGCTGGATCACTTGTCTTCATTGGTGTTTGGTCCTTTTTTCTTTCAGAAAACACACAAACTTTTAAAGGTAACATATATATATATATGCATTAACTCAAGTATGGAGTCTGCTGTGTGCACAAGTCTATTAAAGATTAGTTTTTGTTCTATGTTTGATCAGGTAAAAGGCATCTGTCAACTTTATAAGTCTGTTTGGACTGTGTAGCCAAACCTCTATCCAAGCCATATGAAAGGATGAATGTAATAATAAGTCATTAGGATTCTGTAGCCAACAAGATTTATCATGTCTCATCCAGTTTTAGATTTGTTCCCATAATAGAGGGATCAGCTTATATGTAATCTGTCCTATAGGATTTCTTTTTTTTTATATCTTTTTTTATCTTGTTTATTTTTTTCTTTTATTTTACAATACTATTCAGTTCTACATAACAGCCACAGATTCCCTTGTTCTCCCAATTCCTGGCCCCTCCCCTTCCCTCCAGCCCACTCCCCATTCCCACCACCTCCAGATCTGATTTCATTGTTCAGGTCTGTAGCCAATATTTTCAGGAGGGTTCCCCAAAATAAATCTGGTATTCATTAATTTTGAAGAGAATCATAACATTTTGTTTTCTGTGGGGAAAAATGGCATAACCTCTCCTCCAATGCAATATATTTTTTCAGTTTCATTTTGAAGTTAATACATTCTTAAATTATATAGATTAGTTTAATTTAGCAGTTTACATAATCCACTATATCTTAGCAGCCATTGTTTTTTGTACACTAAAATTTAAAAATCTTAAAGTCAACAAAACACCATACAGGATTCAGATATCCTATGTGTTTCCCATCTTAATGTGGCATATTCCTTTTATATTACTTTAATCTTCCTTTAAAGACTTCACTTTATTATTTTTAAACTATCTATTTTTATGACTATATTCTCTCTCTCTCTTTCTCTCTCTCTCTCTCTTTTCAGTGCCTAGGCCCATTTAAATGTATTCTATCTGTTTCAATGATTTTTGTCCTAGACCTGACTTTTTGCATCAGCAGCCTCCTCTTTCCACATGAGCCAAATCATAAACTGCTAGACTATTATTGTGCGACTCCATTTAGAACATTAGTGCACAGTGTGGTGGCAGCTGGCTCCAACCCTCTAGGATCCACAGTAGCAGGGGCTGCACTTAAGCCTAACCATCCAATCCTTGCCCAACCATCTCACCTCTGGGAAGCTGCTGAGTCTGAGATGTAGCAGGCGTTTTTACCTAGAGCACTTGTTGCTCAAGTGTTCTGTTGTATAGCAGAATATCTTAAAAGAGTCATGCCTCTATATGTCAAGCCTACCCAAGAGACTCTGATACTGTGAGACCCAAGAGACCTGAGAGACTACAGTCACCAGGAAGCCATGCCAAGAAGTGGCATCTGAGTCCAAATTCTGAATTTTTTTTAGCTTTCTTAGGCCTTATGTGGATGTATTTGGACACCATATGTAATGAGTCTTTCTCTGTCCCAACAGCCAGCTCCCAAATAATGACACGGAGACTTTTAATTATGAAAGCTTGACCTTAGCTTAAGCTCGTCCCACTAGCTCTTATAACTCAATCCATATTTTTATCAATATATGTTCTGCCACATGGCTCATGGCTGTTACCTCTCCTTCTGAACATCCCTCTTGTTCTGTGTCTCCTCACATCTCCCGTGCACCTGGATTCCTCCTCCTCCTCCTTTCTCTCTCTGGAAATCCTGCCTATACCACCTGCCTAGCTATTGCTTGTTCAGCTTTTTATTACACCAATCACAGCAATACACCTTGACACAGTGTACAAACATCCCACAGCACCCCAATTAAATGTTTTCTTTACGAGAATTGCTGTGGTCATGGGGCCTCTTCATAGCAATAAAATCCCTAACTAATACAACCATCCACTAGGGTTTGTCTTGCAGTATTCTGGCGATTATCATAAATGTGTGTTTTTAGAAACACAACCCCTAGAGTAAATGCCATTCTCTTTAGAACATACCAAGAGTCTGAACTGTGAATGCCATTTTGTCACTGTTGACTCCAGTTCAATTATGTTACTGCTTCATTTTAGCTGTAGCCTTGATCTACACTTTGAAGGGAAGATACTGTGCATAGCACACTCACAAAAAAGCTGAGTGTCTTTTTCTACTGGGTATTGGTTAATGCAGAGAATTATAACTGGTTATAAGTAACTGTTTGTGCTTAACTGTGAATTAATCATACATACCAACTTTCTCCGACCACGATTCAGCTAGCAATGTTAAAGAAGGGGAAATAACATAGAACTTAGTGAATGGGTAAGAATATTGTAGTATGTTAATTAAGGGAAATGACCGGGCTATTGAATACATCAATTCAATTGCTATGCTTAACTGCACAAAAGTAAGCCAGTAAAAGTTATAGCATGGATTAGAGAGAGAATCCCCAAACTCCATCATTATTTCCTATAGATATTCACAACTGATGGCTTCTGAGGGAGAATCAAGTCTCTTTGGCAATATGGCATCTGGTAGTTTGCCAATACCCCCAGGGGGTGGCCCTAAACCCTTGTTCATATGGCAGCTCTAACTGGAGTCAGGGGCTATTAATAACAGAACAAAAATGTGGATGGAAAATTGAAGGTGAGACAAAGTGGGTGGGGTACTCGGGGGAGTTAGAGGGAGGGAGTTATAGATGGACAGGGCCAAAACATGTTGCATAAATATATGAAAATTTTGAAGAATAAGTAAAATATTGTCTTTTAAAGGAACCAAACTATGTATGGTATGATACCTTTTTATCTTTTTTCTTTTGTTTACTTTGAGAATATAACATTTCCTCCTTCTTTTTTCTCCTTGAAGATGATTTCATATAACACACCCTGCTCTCCTTCAATTTCATGATCTCTTTTCTCATCAATTTTTATTTCATGCATATATATATATTTGTATATACAAATATAACATTTTGAAGACAGGATATCAATGTAAATCTTTTTCGACCTTTTCTTCATGAAAACTACATCCATTCTCTCATATTACTTTACTTATTTATTGTTGTGTATTTACATTATTATAGATGCTTAGCTGACTCAGGTTGCACTCTAGTACAATTCCACTTCTTTCCTCAATGTCATTATTTCAGCTTTGGACACCCAGCACTCTTCAAGTTGATTCCTGTGTCTTTTTAAGATACTTCTGAAATTGTGAAAGGTTTTATTCTGTTTTGTTCTGTTTGTATCTAGTTTTAGCATTCCTTCTCTTTAAGCCCTGCAACATGTACCAGGCTTACTTTCACTAGGTCCTGTTCCAATCATGACAGCTGTCATTTCTCTTTAGAGCACTGGTTCCTCTGGTTAGATAATGGCACCAGAAAACATGCCTAGGATATTAGCCTATGTGTGCTTGTGGCTAACAGAGTATAAGTGCATCTAGACAATCTTAGATGACACTAGCAGAGCAAGAAAGCAAGTGTATGAGTAGTGCACATACAGCATCTATAACTATTCCTGTGTATGATCATCTGTATATTAAATCAAATAAAACAGTCCCCTTCCATAGCTTCTTTATAATCTACTCTTTCAAGAGTTCTAACAGGAGGGGAAATATTTGTTTTGTTCTGCTTTCCTATGTATCACAGGGTAGCCTCATGCTTATAATCCTTCTACCTCAGCATTCTGATTGGTGCTATCAAAGGGCTTCACCATCATAAAAAGTTGTAGAGACTTTTAGGGCTGGAGAGATGGCTCAGCCGTTAAAGGCTAGGCTCACAACCAAAAATGTAAGAGACTTTTAAAAGATACCTATTCATAATAATTTCCTAATACCTATGTATACATAAATTCATATATGAAGACAATGACTCTTCTATTCACTGAATAAATTCTTATAAGCTTGACACTAAAAAACCTTAGCAACCCTAAATACATGAAACAAAAGTTTATTTATTTGACATTGCCATCCTATTGGTTCTATATATTCTAGCTTGAAAATGTCTCCAAGTTACAGTGATTGATAAATAAATAAATGGGTAGATATATGGATCAATGATTTCTGTGGGATGTTCTCTATGCTGTGAATGTGTTGCTCCGATTGGTTAATAAATAAAGTGCTGATTGGCCTGTAGCCAGGCAGGAAGTATAGGTGGGACAAACAGAGAGGAGAATTATGGGAACAGGAAGGCTGAGTCAGGAGATGCTGCCAGCCACTGCCATGAGAAACAGATGTTAAGATACTGGTAAGCCATGAGCTACATGGAAACTTATAGATTAATAGAAATGGTTTAATTTAAGATATAAGAACTAAATAGCCATAAGCCTGCCATGGCCATACAGTTTATAGGTAATATAAGCTTCTGAGTGATTATTTTATAAGTGGGATCCAGAGAGAAGCTCTCCAGATACAATGATGACAAAAGAAATCAGAGTGAACCTGCAGAATAATATATGAATGGTACAGATATAAAAAAATCTGATAACTAATGTAGGTCATTCAGTAGCTAGTGTGAAGAAAAATAATTCTCTTCACTCTATATGTAATAATTAACCTCAGAAAGATTAAAGACTTTCAAAGGAACAAGAAAAAACAGTGTGACCTTATACAGATGCATAATGACTAAAGCAAGACATAACTCATGCCACTAATGATCAAATACAACTTAATCGATAGCATAAACACCATTAATTTCTTTTAATGGTCAAAGTAACAAGTAAAATATCCATAGACCAAAGGTAGCTATGAAAAATAAGGTTTTCCATACAAACCACTGATACAAATTCATACTATTACAAAGTTATGACAGATACAAAATTAATTTTTAAAGAAGCAGAGTAAGTGAGGACCATTTAGGAAAGAAACATTTTTCTTTCCTAAATTTTCAGATGCCTAGTAAACATGTGAAAATATGCTCAGCTTTTCCAATGTTCTGAAAATACCTTGAAATTGATATATCACTTCATCAAAGTAAACTGAAATAGTATATTTTTGCTGGAAAATTTACTTTTTGCCTAAAATTTTATCTGTTGTCTGTTCCTACTTTACAAGACATATTTGTTGCTTGTAAGTGTGTGTGTGTGTGTGTGTGTGTGTGTGTGTGTGTGTATAAAGTGAGATAAGCATGTTGTATTTTAAAACAGAATTTAATAAAATATGGGCACATACATTCATAAAATGTAAATTAAAATACATTCTCAAAGTTATATATAAACATGTAATATCACACAGAAAGATGGTATAGCTTGTATTATCAAGGATTAAGTCAGTATATTTGTTCATGGAAAATTAGAAGTATGTGATAAATATCTTTAAACATGCATATATTTTTATTACAATTGAACTTCTAGAAAGCTAAACTAAGGAGTTCATCTGGGAGTCTGGAGATTTAGCTTCAGAACTGTTACTTAGTAATAGTCATATCCGTTATTGCAAATACAAAACAGGTTGAAACTATGTTTGTTCACCAAAGTTGGGATAAAATCATCAAAAGAAACAAAAACTGTTGACTAATAAGAATATGGAAAATAAGCGTACTATTGCAAGTCATAAAGATAATGACAGAGTTATAAAATATAGGATTTGTTTATTTTAAATACATATACACATATATCTCTGTGCCTCACGTAACAGTGTTATCATCTTTCTTTGATTGATTGTTTGTTGTTTTGTTTGACACAGGGTTTCTCTGTGATAGCCCTGGCTCTACTTGAACTCAGAGATTCTCCTGCCTCTGCCTTCTGAATGCTGGGATTAAAGGTGTGCATTACCACTGCCCAACCTGTTATCTTTTAACCTATCTGTGAGTTTTGTATTTTTAACATATATAAGGTATAATTATTATTATAATTATGAAACAATATTTTATTATAAAATATTTTATCTCATGAATCTTTCTCTTGAAATTTGAAAGATTCCATAATGTATACATTTTACTTTGTAATGAGCATATGTGTGCATAGAACACAGTAAAAGGTAGAATAAGGACTATGGGCAATTCCTTTCTTTGACAATTTTATTTTATTTTATTTTATTTTATTTTATTTTTTTTGGTTTTTCGAGACAGGGTTTCTCTGTGTAGCTTTGCGCCTTTCCTGGAGCTCACTTGGTAGCCCAGGCTGGCCTCGAACTCACAGAGATCCGCCTGACTTTGCCTCCCGAGTGCTGGGATTAAAGGCGTGCGCCACCACCGCCCGGCGACAATTTTATTTTTGTAATAAAATTTTAGTGAAATAAAAGCACAGCAGGCAGGAAGTCACTGGGAAAGACAAACAACACTGTGTCCTGCCAGATGACTGGGAATTAGGTCAGACTGCACACACTCTAGTGAGAACATCACTGGCCATGAAATTATAATTTGTCTGAATAGTATCAGAAGAGTCTCCAGCGGCCATCTCTAATTCTGCGTTGTCTCATCTGTTTTCTCTCAATATAGATATCTCAATCTCACATTCCAAGTTTAGATTTTCTCCCTTTCCTAAAGAAAAGCAATTTTGTCCTTTTTCCCTTCTTCAGTCTCTCCAACAGTTAATCTGAAGAATAACTCTCATTGGTAGGCTGGCTAACTGTAGGAACGGGAACTGTTTTCTTTGGATGCAAAAACTAGCTGATGTAATTAAACAAATTACCAGAGAAAAGGTCGTGCAGAAGGTTATGCATTGGAAATCCTGCTCATCTAACATCAGTAGTGGAAGGCTGCAGTTACACAAATGTTCTAACATATTCTGATACAGCCAGATTTCACCTAGACATATCCACCACCAACAAGAGATAACACTTCTACTCACCTGTTTCTAATGACAGCAACACCAATGAAAAAGAAAAGAATTCACACAGAAAACTTCAAACTCTATAAAGGCCTTGCATGCATAGGAAATCCTGGAGATTTGAGCACTAGAAATGTTTATAATAATAGACAAGCAATAATAGACAACAACTGATTTGGGGTATTCACAGAAAAGGAAATATTAGTAACAGTGTCCTCCATGTTTAAGAATGTGATCACAAAAATGTGTGATGCAATCTCATGTCTTCTGTGATATTATCAATCCTTCACTTTATGGCAAAAAATATTAAATATCTCATTACAGTCTTAATATGTACTACTTAGCCTATTTTCTTATGTATTTTGAGAATTTCATACACAAATACTGTACTTACATTATTTCCACTGTGTTCTCTGCCTTCTACAACTCTTCTTATGTTCCTCCATTCCCTCTCAAGTTCATTATGTCTCTCTCTCTCTCTCTCTCTCTCTCTCACACACACACACACACACACACACACACACACCCGTTGTATAGCAGAAATCTTAAAAAGTTCGTATTAATAAGATCAAACCTGAGCCAGGTATTGGGGTGAATGCTGGAAGATCAGAGAAGCAGAACAAGCCATAGCCACCTCACCTTGCCAGTTTCTCAGCTGATCCTATTTTGTCAGACTAGAAACCTCTGTGTATTCATCCGGAATGAATCTCAGCTGAACTGTGCTGCTCAAAGCCTAAAAGCTTAACTAGCCCTAGTTCCTGGTCTTCTTGCCTTATATACCTTTCTGCTTTTTGCCATCACTTCCTGGAATTAAAAGCTCACTTTTTGGGATTAAAAGTGTGAGTCACCATGCCTGGCTGTTTCCAGTATGGCTTTAAACTCACAGAGATCTGGATGGATCTCTTCCTCCCAAGTGATATGATTAAAGGCATGTTTGCCACCATTTTCTGGCCTCTATATCTAGTGGCCATTTTGTTCTCTGACCCAAGATAAGTTTATTAGGGTACACAATATTTTGGGGAACACAATACCACCACACTGTTGAGATCATTTAGTACTGTTTGTATGCACATGTGTTTAGGACTGACCACTAGAATCAGGGAAAGTCTATAAAGAGATAGAAACCTGAAGAAGAAGAATTCTCAATTTATCTGCTATTGGTTTGTTGTAGCTTATCATTTAGTGATGATGCCTTTTGAGACTTCTCTCATACACATCAGAACGGCAACTGGTGTGCTCAAAGTTGTAACTTTATTGGGCAAGTGGCATAGTGGTATCTTTATAACCTGCCTCTGGTCAGATAGCATCAGTAAAAGTCTTTTCTACATGAGTAATGGAAAATTTTGTCTTTTCTATTACAGAGACCCACAGGTGATCAAAATGTGGAGAGTAAGTGAATGTGGGATGCAAACCTTAACTAGCACATTTACAGCACATCCCCTATAGTTATGGTTCAGGGAACATTGCAGAAGAGGAGACAGAAAGATTATAAAAATCAGAAGACAAGGATACCTGTTGTCAGGTAGTGTCTTCTAGACACATCAGGGCAGCTGCACCCATGAAATTTTAACAATATGGCTGCCTAAACAGACTTGAATAAAGATTTAGCTTATTTTAAGGAAATTAAAATTGTAAAATACAATAAAATATCTCTACTCCAAGGTATACACCAACAAACATGTCCATATATGTGCTTTCTACCAATTATCAGTGGAAGGTAGTTATTGGTTACGATCTATATCTATGCCCACATATGGTAATCATGTAAAAATGTCTTTTGCGTGGAAACCTCACATTTTTAAGCTTTCCTATCTACCACTAAATTCAGAAACCACAGTCATGAAACCACCTGTTCAGTCCCTCACATTCCTAGTGAAGAGACAGGCATGCCAGAAGGAGATGACTTCCAAAGGCATTTTCAAAAGTAAAAATAGGACTAGGGTTGGGAAATAAATTTGCTTCATTATGTTAAAAAGAATCTAAAAATGTCAAAGCCTTCCCATAGAGACCAAGAGAATAACATCTCCTTACTTAAATGATGAATATTTGACAATTCCTAGTCTGTGTTCTGGCATGAGCTATCTTTGCCAGCAAGACTTTTCCAAAGAGAGACATCTGGGGAGGGAATCCCCAAATGACATCAAGCATTCCCTTCATGGGAAACTTGAGTTTTGTCCAATTTTCCAAAAGCGAGACACCGTTCATAGGATGTAGCTGGAGGGCTTCTCTCCAGGTTCCACCAATGCCCGCAGTCCCACAATCCATGTATAAAATAATCTCTCAGACAGTTATATTACTTATAAACTGTATGGCCATGGCAGGCTTCTTTCTAACTGTTCTTATATCTTAAATTAACTCATTTCTATAAATCTATACCTTGCCACATGGCTGGTGGCTTACCGGCGTCTTTACATGCTGCTTGTCCGGGTGGTGGCTGCAGTCTCTCTCTCTCTCCTTCTTCATGTTTCCCCAATTCTCCTCTCTCCTTGTCCCGCCTATACTTCCTGTCTGGTCACTGGCCATCAGTGTTTTATTTATATAGAACGATATCCACAGCAATAGGAAGATAGAATGTCTGATTCTTAAAAGTTATTAGTCACTAGGAAACTGACTATTCATGAGGTCTCAGAAGTCACTTCGTGCATAGTTCCTTTTTAATACACATGAGTGACTCAGGTGAAATAGAAAGGCAATTATTTTCAATATCACTTCTGACATATGAACAAACACAGCCACAGGTAAGCTATAGGATTTTCCCCAAATCAGGAGTAAGTGCCAGAATCAAGACAAAAGCCTTAATTAGAATATGGAAATATCCACTCTTCACACTGTATTTAGCAACTTTGCAGCATCAATAATGCTATATTACTGGGACTTGTCCTAAATTTTCTAAATCAGGCTTTCAATAGTTAGTTTTCAGGAAAATTTAAAAAATGTAGCGTTATATTTTTAGCAATGTGATACTTGTATATAACCAAGTCTGTTATTCCTTTTTAAGCCATTTACCTAGTCTTGGAGGTAATTTTTTTTAATTGCCTAATAAACACATTTTGTAATACTTTGAAAATTTATTGTCATCTTAAAAGAGGTTAAACTGGGTTTGATTGTTTGTAAAGTAAGCCCTTAAGTTTTTCTGAGGCCTAATCTCATAATAATCCTAGAATGAATAAAGAAACCATAGTTCTCAACTTTACAATACTTGTAGAAAAATTTTGAGTGTATTGGTATAGCTATCCCATGTAATTGAGAAAGGGAAAAATCCAACCCAGCATAGACTCTTCCAGTGACTAATCAAAAACAAGCATTTCTTTTTTTAGACTTCATAGTGTTTCTTTTTGATCCAGCTCAGGGGGATTTATGAGATCTATGAAATCTGGCTAAGGATGAAACATTTACTCATAATTAAATGCTGAGAGGTGTAACTAGTAAAATGCAAATTCTTGTCTCCTTGTATGCAATCTGGCCATGTTTTCCTTCCATGAACAGTCAGAGGCAAGGACTGAGTGAGGCCCTGAAGACATAGAGAAACAACTTCAAAGTTCCATCCCCTAGAGACATTCAATACAGGGGAGAGAAAAGAGGAAAAATAAGAACTCTTTCCAAGAGACAAGGACTGAAAAGAAAGGATATTGTTTTATTTATTGCCAAGTCTTCTACACCAAGACTGTTACTGAATCATATACAAGAAACTCAAGCAACACGTGTGGAAGTCTGAATCTAAGCTGTGAA
This sequence comes from Peromyscus leucopus, assembly GCF_004664715.2. NCBI lineage: Eukaryota > Metazoa > Chordata > Mammalia > Rodentia > Cricetidae > Peromyscus > Peromyscus leucopus. Next base: position 146,497 of record NC_051083.1, read on the forward strand.
GAGTTTTAGTCCAATTATCAGAACATCACTTGAATTACTCTATTCTCACTTTTTGTAGGTGGATATTAGTGGCCTGAACATCCATTGTGTGCCTCAATAGTAATATACCAAGTCCAAAGAAGATGATCATTTTATTATGAAGGCCTATCCCCATGCATCCCCAGTATGTTCGGCTTTCTTCCCTCTTCCTTTGATAATTAGTTCTAATGAACTCATGAATATCCAACATTATCTAATATTAACAATGAATGAGTGTTTTAAGGGGAATGCATCTTCTCTTAGCAGTCCTTTTTTATTTAGGGGATAAAGTAATATCCAGTAATATGGAGGAGATTCTTTGCCATTCTTTACTGAAAGACATATTTTTATTAAGATTTTTTTTATTCATTTTACATATCAATCACAGATCTCCCTCTTCCCTCCTCCTGCCCCTCCAGTCTCACCCCCCAACTCACCCCCTATTCATTTTTTAATAAAGCCATTCTTATTTGAGATGATGGCTATAGAAGTAAGCTGCACAGATCGTCTTGGATACGAAGGTCTTCATTACCCTAGTTGCTGTGGGTACTGGTCCCTAATTGTCCACCAAGATCGTCTTTGCCTGTGGTCTTTGCTTCTTTCCTAGGGACAGTTCAATCACTGTGACTTGCCTATATACTTCCAAGTTGTCTAGGCAACTCTACAGGGTCAATCCAACACAGAATCTGTTGTGGGACCATTCAAGGCCTCTGATGTAAATGCATGGAAGCTCCATCCCTTGTTCTCTCCTCTGGGAATCTCTACTCCATTGTGCACATTTGCAGAGTTTTCCCCACAAGACATTCTGAGTATTAATTTCTCTCAGGGTCTGGTTCCAAGACATCCCATTTTAGCAACCGACATCAATAATTATATCTATATTTGTATAATGTCCATAATGACCATGATTGGGTTTCACTTTTTTTATTGTCTTTGCGACATTAAAGAATTGAAGTGCATAATCTCCCACAGCCTTATTACATCTGAAGTTGCAATGTGCTAATGAGATAGCTGGGTGGGGACTGTCTGAGAATCTGGAAAAGAAGAACAGCATGAATATCACCCATGCCTTAATATGAGAGGAATTTGGGCTAAAACTGTTCAAATTCAATTCTCCTATGTGGATGATTAGAACAATATCTTCTTTGATGTCTTCTTTGAAAGAATTCTAAAATGTTGTTCCCAGACAGCTGACCATAGATCTGAAGGAGTGTGGATTATGTTGTGAGGAGAGAACTAGCTAGTATTTGACTTGGTACTCCATGAGAGCTGAGAGAAAACATAGAGGAATTGAATCCGGGTGGCAAAACCTGAAAAACTTCAAAATGATTAGTTTCGAGGCAAGTTTTATAATACCAATGCAATGTTCCAGCAGCAGTCCCAGATAGTAGAGTGCCACTTACAGCCCTCTGTCCTCTAGCCACTATTCACTGGGCACAAGTGACATACCAGACACAGTTCATAGTAGTGGTTAACATTCCCAGTTACTTGGCAAGCTTACTCCTTTCTCTAATTTTAGATATGACAAAAACTGAAATCAGGGAGATTCGGTTATGACTTCAATGTCAATTTCAAGGAATGAGTAAGAATTAAATTAAAAAAATCACCCTCTACAGCCCTTATTGTTTTCACTTAGCCAGTCACTCAGAGTTATGAAGGCAAGGAAATAGAGTTGGTTATACAAAAAGCACAGGATGAGTTAACATATATTTTACACTGATTGGCTACACCGAAAAAATACTGGTATTCTTGTATCAAATTATGTATGGCTGGAGAAACCAAAGTGTCTCTTGGGGAGAGGGAATATAGGGTAGAGAGGAATTCTCTATCAAATAAATATCAGAGAAAATGCAGGCTACACTTACATACTAGAGCAATGGAAAGTCTCTGTATAGCACCTGTCAGGACATGACACCGAGTGAGTATGGGGTATTTGAAATATTACTTAACACTGAAGCAACTCTTTTTAGTATACTGCTTGACATAACACAACTACTCAGGTGGTGTTTGGCTGGTGGATGAACACATGAGTAAATAAAACCATAACTGGAAGTTTAGAATGGTTTTCTTTCAATCCTCTCAGCATTAGCAAATTAGGTTTCTTTGTCTTTTGCCAGACAATAACTTTCCCTGAATTCTTTTACTTCATCCTTTATCTCTTATCATAAGATCAGCATTCCATAGTACACTGGATGTTTTTTTTTTCAATGATCATTAAAATTTGCAATTATGTATTTTTTTGTGATCACTCTACTAATGCTCATCTCTGAAGTCCCAAAGAGGTAGGGCTGTTTCTAGTTTGGTTTTGCTTCTGCTGCCTTTCACAACTATAAAATGCCTGACTCATAACACTAAAATATTTAGTAGATGGACAGATGGATGTGTAGGAAATGAATGATTAGAGAGACTGTGAAAGTGACAGAAAGAAGAGAGAGGAAGAAAGGATGTTATAATGACATGAACAGAGTAGAGGGAGGAGGGAAGGAAGGAAGGAAGGAAGGAGAGAGGGAGAGAGGAGAAGAAAAAGAGAAAGTGAAAAATTGGGAGCATGACTATGGATACTAGCCAGAAATACCACTTTCTGCACCATTAATCAGACAAGAAACAAAAAAGTAGAAGAAAGTCCAGATTTTAGTAGCCAAGAAAGAAAGCATTGATAAAGACTCAGGAGAACAATGGAAGCAGAAAGGTGCTTGGAAAACTATGCCTCTCATAGAAGGAGTGGGTTGATTCTACATGTAACATGTGAACCTGACAGCTGCACTGGAGATTTTAGAGTTTTGTTCCTGGCTGAACCAACACTGGGGGGAGTTAGTTCGAGGGGGTCTCTAACAATTTATGGAATATTGTTTGAAATGCTGAGCAGGCTGGAGAGATGGCTCAGTGGTAAGGGCACTTGCTGTTCTTGTAGAGGATCCAAGTTCAGTACCTACCACCCATGTTATGAGGGCTTACACATTTCATATAACTACAGTTCCAAGGATGATACCTTCTTCCGTCCTCTATGTATATATGTGACATACACACATGCATATAAATAAAACCTAGAATCTTTTAAACTGCTGCTCTAGAGGGCATGACACTAGTTAACTGGAAAAGAATACACAAGCACACCCCTCACACATGCACACACACACACACACACACACACACACACACACACACACAAGCACATCCCTCACACACATAAAAATACACAGAAGCACACCCTTCACACACACAAAAGCATCTATCTCTCTCTCATACACATAACACAAATGGTCACAAAGCTAAAATGACCACAGATTATGAAATAAGAGACATGAAAGTGGGGAGGTTTTAATTATAGTAGACACCATTAGTGGTGTCAAATGGAGTAGAGAGGTCAGGAAGGACCTGGCTCTTTAGCATTCCTCATTAATAATCTGTGCTATTAAATCCAATGAGATGTCTGAAGTGAAAAATGAAGTTCTTCTTATACTTGCCTTTTATAGCTATTCCTGTTGAAATCCACAAGGAAGAATTTTTTACTTTGGAGGTCTGATTTTTTTTCTTTCTGAGAATAGAGAATGCTAATTTTGAACATGAGAATTCTTTTTTAAAGGAAGCATATAAATTTCAGTCTCCCAAATACATCCTGAGGATACTTAATTGGTAGTGCATTTGCTCTATAACTGTTAAGATCCAGAATGCAGCTTTGGTCTTAAGAGTCTTCAAGACAATTACATTCCTACTCAGGAACACTGGATATGACAATACCAAATTGATCTTCCTTGATATCTTGTTTTCATCTGGTCTGCATCAGAATGATACTCTATGCTTATTACACATACATATTCAGTGGCCTTAATTGGAAAGAATCTGATTTGAAAATATGATAACAGTTTCCACAAATTTTGCAAGTTGCTTCGGAATTCTGAATGCCTATCACTGTATAGCAGGCACCACACTATCAAAGGTCACAAAGAATTTGACTTTCTGTATTTGGAATTTTGAAGACTTGGTTAAGTCACACATAACTGATTCAAAATACAAAAAAAAAAAAAGAACTGTCTGCTGAACATCACTAAGCGAAATGGTTGAACTATGTCAGGAATAAACACTCCAATAAATACTTGCATGGTTCATTATTTATTTACAGAGTTTCCTTTCCTCTTGGTAATCAAACTGGTAAATAATATTAGCTTCCATGGCAGAGTACCACCAGGGGTAGAGCTGCCTCGTTTAATAAGGAATTTTCATAATCCTGGGAAGCACCCATAGTGTGAATTATTCATAGAGCCAGCCTTCCATCAAAGACCCCGTCAGTTTAAACGGATGAAAAGTAATATTATATGTATGCCTTGCACCACAAAACAGAACATTCATCCCTCTTAAAGCCGATTCACACACATGGACAACTGTCTCCATCACTATATTGTTTGGTTTATCCAATTACAGGCCTGGGATCTGCAAGGAGAAGGCATAGAAGGCTTACAATAGTGCCCATTGCCTTTAAGTTCAGCTTGGAGGTTGAGATATTCAGCTATTTCCTTTTATTCGACATTTTTGAACACTGCCTTCATCTGTGGAGCAATTAGGACCTTACATTAGAAGGAAACTCCTATTAAACCTCCATCTGTGTGTCTGATGGCTTTCCTGTTCTTGACTGGAGTCTTAAAACACATTCTTTCAGGAACACTAGGTCTTATACTTCCACATCCCTTTCCTTTGTAGACTTTATCACATTAAAAAATAATATTGAGGCTCTACTTTAAGAATAACAAATGTCTAAATGCTACCTTAAGCCCTACCTTAATGGTCAATGTAGCCCAAGACTTTATTAAGAAAGCAGTTAGGAAAGCCTTTGAGAGTCCATCTCTAATGGCTATGGAGTCATGGCATCTAATATATGAGAACCAAGCAATTCCTCCATTCTTTCAAAAACTCATAATACATCATCAAACTCCATTAAGGAAAAGTTCCATGTGATGTTCCTCAGCTAGGATTCTTTGACTCAGCACTCAAGGTACCACCAGTAAATTACCTTAAAGTATATGACAACAGTTTAAGGTCAATATGTGATCTGACTGTGAATGGCTTAAGGCCAGGTTTCTGGGTGTCTGGAAAAACAATGTTTTTAAGTATTTCTAAACACGTTTAAAATACTCATAATGGGGCTAGGGAAATAGCTTAGTTCATAGCATACTTGTAAGCATGAGCACCTGATTTCAATCCCAGTACCCAGGTGAAAATCCAGGACATTTGTACTCTTAGTGCAAGGGAATATAAGGCATGGGAATCTCTGAGGCTTGCTGGTAGACCAATAAGGCCTAATAAGTGAGTTCCAGCTAATGAGAGACTGAATCAAAAAAGCTAGGTAACATTTCTGAGGATAATACAAGGTTGTTCTCTGGCCTTTACACAGAAACACACACACACACACACACACACACACACACACACACACACACACACACACTTCCATTTTTCCAAAATAGTAATATCTTACTAAACTTGACTTTGCTATCTCTTCTGCTTTATTCCATTTCTACTCTTCATTCTCCTCTGCTATTTGAAATGGTAGATTTGTATCTATCCTTCCAAGTTCAAACCAATGCCCCTCTACCCTCATGCAATAAATAAATGCAAACATTACCATAGGAAACTCATACCTGCCAGATAGACTTTTCTGTACTTGCTTCTACGTAGCTCATCTCATGTACCTCCTCTGTCTTTTTTTTTTTTTTTTTTTTTTTTTTTTTTTTTTTTTTTTTTTTTTTTGATTTTTCGAGACAGGGTTTCTCTGTGTAGCTTTGCACCTTTCCTGGATCTCACTCTGTAGTCCAGGCTGGCCTCAAACTCAAAAAGATCTGCCAGGCTCTGCCTCCCAAGTGCTGGGATTAAAGGCGTGCGCCACCACCGCCCGGCCCCTCCTCTGTTTTATTCATACATTTTTGTTAAAATTTTCTTTATTTTGAGATGGCTTCTGCCTGTGGCATCTAGTCAGGTCCCAGATTCTTGGATTCAACTGATCCTCCTGCCTCAGCTTTTTAATACCTGCACATACAGATATGTACCATGGTACTTAGTCTCCTCTTTAATCTTTTAAAAATATGTTTATGACTTTATTTTTAATTTTGAATATTTGCTGATTTGTGTGCATGAATACAGTATCAATGGAAGTAAGGTTCAATTCTCTAGAGTTGTAGTTACAAGCCATTGTGAGGTACGTGATGTATGTGGGTGCTGGAAATCAAACTCATGTCCTCTACAAGAGCAGTATATGCTTGTAAACACTGAGACATCCCTCCACCTCTTCTTCTTCTTCTTCTTCTTCTTCTTCTTCTTCTTCTTCTTCTTCTTCTTCTTCTTCTTCTTCTTCTTCTTCTTCTTCTTCTTCTTCTTCTTCTTTAATATTAAGTGCTTACTCTGCTTGTCTTTGATGTGGCTACTTGGTCAATACATAGCTCCTTCTTCCTTTTACCTTCCCTATTATCTACAACTGATACAGTGCAACCTTAAGCTGGTTTTGGATTTCTGAACTGCTCCACCCATTCATAGCTTTCCATCAATGTCTGATCCTCTGGAAATGAGCATTTCTGCTCAAACAGAGCATACTGTACCCATGCTTGATCTTCCTCTGTGGTTTTCTTCTTCTCTTACCCACGGTTTATTCAAATGCAGCTTGATTTTCTAGTGTTTCCCTTACTCATCCCTGACAAGTTAACTGAACAAAGATCCTGAATGTGGAGACCATACACTCAAACATTATTTTTTCTTCTAATTCTCAAATGACTTGGTCTTGCATCTATCATACCTCCTGGAGAAACCCCATTCAGATACAGGTTGAGTATCTACCACCTCTGAAATAACTCTGTATATCTAGGTCTTATAAAAGATAGCATGGCAGTGCCTAGTGACACCACAGGTTTTATAAAAGCATCAGATGTATCCCTAATCATTTTCTGTGCTTAGAATCCATGAAAGACCTACAATAACACAATGACAGAATTTATGATGAAAGGATGGTTCATGAGTGAGCTTCCTTTTTGTCTCTTCCTTTCTGCTTATACCTTCCATCCTAGTGCTGGATACACAGAATATCCTCCCAATACATTTCTCCAATAGATGAGAAAAATGAAGCTATGAAAAGGCAAGCAGTTTGGCTGAGACCATATGATAACTGAGAAGAAAAGCAATATTATTTGGACATCTTCCCATTCAGCTTTGGGTCACATTTTCAAAGATGGAAGCATGGCTAGATGACTCCATCGCTTATAGGCCTGTTGTGTGGCAGAACACATGGTACAGAACACATGCAGGACAAAGCTGTTTGCCTCAGGGCAGCCAGGAAGCAGACACACCCATTAAGTGACAAATTCAAAGACCTGCTTCTTCCAACAATACCCCATTTCCTAATAACCCATTCAGCTGTTAACCCATCTGTGGAAGGTAGCAAGCACCCTCATGATTCCCACCACCTCTCAAAGTGCCACCAGATATGGGCCAAAACATTAGCACATATTCTATCAAACTACAATGAATACCAACCTATTCTATGCTGCCTCAATCTCATTGTTCTGAGTTCACTGTCTGTGTATTCATATCACCAGCAATTACCAAGGACTGTGCTGATGTGGCAAAGTCTGGAACTGGATGCATTTTTCCTTGTTTCAAAATTACCTCCATTCAAAAGAATAATTTGAAAGCACACATGCATGCATGAATGAACCCTCTGAAGATGCCTCAGATAGGGGCTGGGACCTTCACCCCCACCTTAGTTATTAGGAATGTTCATGGATGAATAAGCTGGTATCAAGAACACCAATGCCTTTTTGTAACTGCCTTCTTATTTCACCTTGCCATGCTTTCTTTTAAGGCAGCTGCACTAAATATAGAAGGCCCAGCAAATCTCAATGACCTACTTAATAACATATCCCCTTTGTGCTTCCAACCCTTCTTTCATAAAGACACCAGTTTGAATAACTATGTTCTTCTTTCATGGCCCTAACTCCAGATGCATAATAAAAACAGCATGGGTCATCTTCAATGCACTTTTTAGTAGATAGAGCAAAACCCATATGATTTAGAAAGACGTCAACAAATTTTAGTACTTTGGCTCTTTGTATTTCCAAACATTTATATATCTTCTGCACATCTACTCTTTCCATGAAGTCACTTATTGTGTTGCTTTGGCAAAATACCTGAAAAAGAAATTTAAGGCTGGAGCTTTTTTTTCCTCTCACAGTTTGGAGATGCAACCCATCATGATGGGACAGCCTGGTGGTATGAGTTTGATTCAGCTGGTTAGAATGTTGGCATTACCCTGCTTTCTCTACTTTATTCAGCCTAGGGGTCTGGCCCCTAGGATGATATAACCACATTTAGGGTAGGTCTTCCTTCCTCTGATCACCCAACCTAGAAATCCCTTCATAGATAACTCTGGTGTTTGTTTCTGTGCTTACTCTAAACCCTGTCAACTTCACAATGAAGATCAACTATCACATTTCTATTATAGAACTTAACTTCCTGCATACTATTTCTCAAAGTTTGAAGTGGGTGAGAGAAAAATCCTCCACTTGATCCCATCATCTTAATTTGAGAAGACATCATTGTGTGGAATTTAATTTGAGATCCCCACTCTTCTAAGTTTCACCTTATTAAATATCAACCCCATATGCATATAAAGTCTTAAGGTATCAGTGATTCAGGTTTCTGTTGCAGCTGAGACAATGACCATAGGGTAAGAGGCAGCAAATGAAAAGCAAGACTGTAAACAGAAAGGAAAGGAAGGTGGGATGAGAGAAAGGCATTGATGAATTCTTTGTGTTCCAGAACAGTGGTTGGCTATATATAAAAACCATTTGAAAAATGTGAAAAAGTACAAATACACAAACTTTTTTCTAGATCAGTTAATTCTCAAACTCTAGAAATCAATCTCAGACATCGGAACATTTTCAAATGTCCCATGTGTTTCCAACACTCAGATAAAGTAAAGAATCACTTCTGTAATATTCACAGCTGTTAGAAGTAGGCTCTCAGAAGCTCATATTTGTCTTTCATCTCAGCAAATAATAATAATAATAATAATAATAATAATAAATAATAATAATAAATCTCCCTAGGAAAAATTCCTTGCATCTTCTTAACTTTTTGGTTTCATTTACTTTCTCATGCTAGCTTTCTTGTCTTCTGTGTAAACATCTTACAGCTAATTATGAGCAAAAACCTAACATTCCCTCTTTATTGCATATATTATGTATCATGTCCCTGTTTTTAAATGAATATATTTTCCAATGTCTCTTCCACTGAAGCATCCTCAACTCGAAGCTAGATTCTGAGCAGCAAGGATCCATGAGAGCATGTGACAGATGACAGGGCTGTCTTTCCTTTTTCATTTCATCACCTTTTACTTTAAAACATTTATAATTGCACTGTCACAAAGGGTGCCCTGAGAGCACCAACACCTTGGAACTTTCTTGGCTGCTTTCTTTCCTATTGCTGTCCTCACAAAGGCTCAGCAGATATAAAGATAGCCTTTTCTGTCTTACACCCCAGGAACAGCAGGGTTATTTTTTCCTGTTTCCATTGTTGGCACTGTCATGTGTCCCAGAGAAAAAAGGAAGTTAATGTTGTGAGGCTAGGGCCTTTACATTATTAAATTTGAGAATTATTACATAGACTGAGTTTGATTTCCTAGCAAAAGTTTTTACTTTTTCTTTCTTTATTGAAAGTAGATTCTTTTCCCATACAATCTATTCTGATTGTAGCTTTGCCTCCCACCATTCTTCCAAGTTCTTCTCTATTTCCTCTCCCATCCAGATTCACTCCCTTTCTGTCTCTCATTAGAAAAGAACAGGCTTCTAAGAGATAAACACCAAATAGGCCAAAATAAAATATGATGACGTAAAAACTTTCATACCAAAGTTGGACACAGCAACCTAACAGGAGGAAAACAGTCCCAAGAGCAGCCAAAAGAATCAGAGACACACTTGTTCTCATAGTCAGGAGTCCCATGAAAATAATTAAGCTAATAGCTAATATATATATATATATATATATATATATATATATATATATATATACAGAAAGGACCTAGTATAGATCCATATAGGTTCTGTGCTTGCTGCATAAGTCTCTGTGAGCTCATATATGCCTTGCTTAGTTGATTCAGAGGGCTGTGTTCTCCTGGTGTCCTCTATCCTCCCTGACTCATATGATCTTCTGCCCCCTCTAACCTGGGATTCCTTGAGGTCTGATGGTAGGGATTAGATGGAGACTTTCAACTTAGACTCTGTGTCAGAATAATGTCTGGCTGTAGCTCTCTACATCTGTTCCCATCAGCTGCTGGAGGAAGCCTCTAACAATGACTGGAGGAAGCACTGATCTATGAGCATAGCAGAATATCATTGGGAAGTATTTATTTATTTATTTATTTATTTATTTATTTATTTATTTATTTATTCCCCTGTAGTGTTTATTTGTACACTAGGACTCTGGGCTATCTACTCTCTGGTTTTTGGTTCCCAACAGTGTTTGGTTTGGGCTCCTTCTCATGAAGTGGGCCTTAAGTCAATTCAGACATTGTTTGGTTATTCCCACAAGTTCTATGCCACCATTGCCCTAGAATATTTTACAGGCAGGATACATTGTAGGTTAAAACTCTTGTGGCTGAATTGATATCCATGTTCCTCTTTCAGCAGCCTGCAGAGTACCCTCCCACACCAAAGAGATTAGAAGGTAGAGGTGAAGGCTCCATGTAGGCATCAGCTAGACTTCTCCATGTTCAGTGCATTGTATGGATGCTTTATTAGGCAATTGGACCCTGATATTAGTTTGTGGAGACTAACCCTTTGTCTTAACATCCTGGGTTGTTACCCCATTGGCCAATAATAAAATACCCCCTAGTACCTCCACTGGAAGCCTTGCCTGGCTACAAGAATTGGCCAGTTGAGATACCATATCTTCTATTACTAGGAGTCCTCATTAGGATCATCACCTTCATTGATTACAGAAAGTTTCCACTGCTCTAGATTTCCACACCATCTCCCAAATGTCCCCCAGTTCCAACTGTCTCTCCTCACACTGTCTCCCTCCTTCCCAACTGTGGTGATATTGTGTTCCCCAATAAATTGTGCACCATAATAAACTTATCTGGGGTCAGAAAACAAAACAGCCACTAGACAGACATACAGGCCAGAAAATGGTGGCACACACAGCTTTAATCCTAGCATTCCAAAGGCAGAGATCCGTCTGGATCTCTGTGAGTTCAAAGCCACACTGGAAAGAGCCAGGCATGGTGACACATGCCTTTAATCCCAGGAAGTGATGGCAAGAAGCAGAAAGGTATATAAGGTGTGAGGACCAGGAACTAGAGCCTGGTTAAACTTTTAGGCTTTTCAGCAGCAGTTAAGCTGAGATCCATTTGAATGAGGACTCAGAGGTTTCCAGTCTGAGGAAACAGGATCAGCTGAGGAATTGGCGAGGCAAAGTTGGCTGTGACTTGTGTTGTCTCTCTGGTCTTCCAGCATTCATCCCAAGACCTGGCTTCAGGTTTGTTTTTATTAGTAAGACCTTCTAACAATTCCTGTTACACCCAACTTCCCTCACATTCTTTTCCAACCCATTCCTAGTCAACCTATAAAATCTTTTCTAATTCCCCTTCCCAGAGAGAACTGTGCATCCCTCCTAGACCCCTCCTCTACCTATCCTCTCTCTGTCTGTGGATTGTAGCTTGGTTATCATTTGCTTAACAAGTAATATGTACTTATAAGTGAATACAAATCATATTTGTCTTTCTGGGTCTGAGTTAACTGAGGATGATTTTTTTCTAGTTCCATATATTGGCCTGCAAATTTCATGATGTCAGTTTTTTTTTAAACAGCTGAGTAGCACTACATTCTATATATCTACAACATTTTCCTCCTTAATTCTTTTATTAAGGGACATCTAGGTTGTTTCCATGTTCTGGCTATTACAGATTACACTGCAATGAACATGGTTGAGCATGTGTCCTAGTGGTGGGGTGGAGCATCTTTTGGGTATATGTCCAAGAGTGGTACAGCTGGAACTTGAGTTAGGTCATTTCCCATCCCTTTGAGGAACCGCTATATTGATTTCCATAATGGCTGTATAAGTTTGCACTCACACAAGCAATGGAGGAGTGTTCCCCTTGTTCCACATCCTTAACAGGAAGTTGTTCATTGTTTTTTTTTGTTTGTTTGTTTGTTTGTTTCCCTTTGGCTCTTTTGTGAGTTCTACCACCCATCTCCCAAATAAATCACATGGAGGCTTATTCTTTTTATGAATGCTTGGCCTTAGCTTGGCTTGTTTCTAGTCAGCTTTTCTTAGCTTAAAATATGTCATCTACCTTTTGCCTCTGGGCTGTGGTGATATTATGTTCCCCAATATATTGTGCACCCTAATAAATTTGTCTCGGGTCAGAGAACAGAACAGCCACTAGACAGACATAGAGGCCAGAAAATGGTGGCACTCACACCTTTAATCCTAGCCTTCTGGAGGCAGAGATCTATCAGGATCTCTGTGAGTTCAAAGCCACACTGGAAACAGGCATGGTGACACATGCCTTTAATCCCAGGAAGTAATGGCAAAAAGCAGAAAGGTATATAAGGCATGAAAACCAGGAAATAGAGCTGGTTAAGCTTTTAGGCTTTTGTGGAGCAGTTCAGCTGAGATTTATTCTGGATGAGGACTCAGAAGCTTCAATTCTGAGGAAACAGGATCAACTGACTGAGGAATTGGCAAGGAGAGGTGTCTGTGGCTTGTTTTTATCTGATCTTCCAGCATTCACTCCAATACCTTGCTCCAGGTTTATTTTTATTAATAAGATCTTTTTTTTCACAGTTACAATATATAGTCTCTTTATAATAAGACTTTTTAAGATTCGTACTACACTGGGCTTTTACCTTTTACTATTTCAATATACCTTTTTTAAAATTCTTACTCCATGGCTTGCTGTGTAGCTGGGTGGATGGGTCCTAGAGTCCTCCTCTCCTTATTCTTTTGTTCCCCTACCTTTCTTCCCAGATTTCTCCTATTTATCCTCTTTGCCTGTGAACCCTGCCTATTCTTCCCCCTGCCTTTCTATTGGCAATTCTTTATTAGACCAATCAGGTGTTTTAGACAGGCAAAGTAACATAGCTTCATAGAGTTAAACAAATACAATGTAAAAGAGTGCAACACATCTTTGCATCATTAAAACAAATGTTCCACAGCATAAACAAAATATCATATCTTAAAATAATGTTCCACAACACCAGCATGAGCTGACACTTGTGTTGTTGACATGGCCATTCTCACCTTTGTAAGATGGAATCTCAAAATAGTTTTGGTTTGCATTTCCTTTACAGCTAAGGGTGTTGAACATTTCTTTAAGGGTTTCTTAGCCCTTGAATATTCCTCAATTGAGACTTCTCTGTTTATATCTGTACCTAATTTTTCAATTGAATTATTTGTTTTTTTGATTTCTAGTTTCTTGAGTTCTTTATATATTTTGGATATTAGTCCTCTATCAGGTGTGGAGTTGGTAAAAGTATTTTCCCATTTTGTAGGCTGCTGCTTTGTTCTACTGACAGTGCCCTTTATCTTACAGAAGCTTTTTAGTTTCACGAGGTTCCATTTATTAATATTGATCTCAATGCCTCAGTTATCAGTGTTCTGTTCAGAAAGTCATCTCCTGTGCCAATGTGTTCAAGGCTATTGCTCATGTTCTTTTACATCAGGTTCAGTATATCTGGTATTAAGTTGAGGTCTGTGATTCACTTGAACTTGAGTTTTATGCAGGGCAATAAATACAAATATATTCACATTGTACATGCAGACATCCAGGTTGTTAGGACCATTTGTTGAAGATGCTGTCTTTTTTCCAGTGTGTATTTCTAGCTTGTTTATAAAAAACAGGTGTCTATATGGGTTTGCTTTGTGTATAGGTCTTCAGTTAAATCCCATTGTTCAGCCTTTAAGTTTTTATGCCAGTACCATGTGGTTTTAGTAGTATAGCTCTGTAGTACAACTTGAAATCAGGGATGATGATATCTCCAGCAGTTCTTTTATTATTTAGGATTGTTTTAGCTTTTTACCATATTTAAGTTTCATTACCTCTTGGGTTTTCCATTCAACTTTTAATGAAGTATCTGACATATAAGAATGTGGACAGAAAAAGGGAAGGCAAACCATGATCATCTTTATTCTCTGTCACCAAGCCTGCCAATATGGGCTCTGCTAGGAGCTTCTCTCCTTCTTGAAGACTTCATCAAAGATGGAGTTGTAACCATTAAACTCATGCAAGGCCATAAAAAATAAAATACTTTCTAACACACTGAAGTACCTGAGGACATTTTCTTAAATAACTTAATGACACATAGGGTATTCTCATTACCTGTTAAATAAACATGAAAACTAAAGACTCAGTGAAGAGTGAGTCTGCCCTCAATGTCATTACAACTATAAGAGTATTGATATACACTCCTCTTCTGATATCATAATGGAAATTCACAATCTTGTATTAATTCATGTGTTGGATTTGCCTTCTGTTCTTCCAAACAATGTGTCAGCATATTTATAATGAACCAGGTATAATGCTGAACAAGCAGTACATTTCTCAATGGTAAGAAATTCTTCAAATAGATATCTCAGAGAAAAATAGAAGTTAGTCTTTTTTAATATTAGAGGACAATTTCCAAAGGAAACATGTTGTAAGTTCATTAAATTCAAATGACACAGCTTAATACCACACTCTGAGAATGGTTCTGAATGAATCAGACAACTACAGAACCAAGGATACTGTTGAAGACTGCTTCCTCTTGACTGTTGCCACTAGCATTATGTGCTACTTAGTTGACTTAACTAAGAAGTTGAAGTACACTCCCACATAAAGTTCATTCACTAGAATTATGTGCTACTTAGTTGACTTAACTAAGAAGTTGAAGTACACTCCCACATAAAGTTCTTTCCCAAGCTATGAATTCGAGACTTGAAATGTGCAAGGCAATGTGACGCTAGATCCAAGGCACAAATCATAAACCATGACACTCCAGATCTTTGTTGTCATTTGGGATTGTTACATTTAACAAGTTTCTGAAACCCAAGACTGACTCAAGCAATTCATAAGAATGTGATGTTAACTTTCTAAAGCTGTTATTGGGAACAGTGACCTTGAACTGTAAGTGATCAAAGAGAAACTAACATCATCAGTCATCTAAATGCTAATATTCATGTTTTCATCTTCAGTGTGTTTATAACAGTCACTCTTCTATACTCTGGCCTCTTCTGTACTCATTTTTAGAGATGATGCTTAAGTAAATCACCCATAAAGCAAGATGGCTATTAATTATTTACTTATCTGAGATCAAACCTTTTAGGCTTTCATTTAATTACTTATTTACAAATGAAAAACAACTCAGAAACCCACAATACATTAACCAAGAATATAAATTTCACATTTTTTCTCTTACAAAGATATTTTTAATTTTGGTGATCACAAATGCATATGTTTAAAAAGCTCCTTCTATAATGAATGCAACTCTGGCTCCAGTGTTTTTCCATTCTGTTAAAAAAGAATTCTGTGTCTGGCAATCCTATCCAATAGAGAATATACAAATTACTTCTAATATTCTGCCATGCCCTTCTTCTGGACTCTGTAGTTGTGATTCAGTTCCATTCCTCATTTCTGCTGTTTGCTGAATTGCTCCCATCCTATTCAATGAAATAGCCTTGATGCCCTGGCAAGTGTTAATATAACATGCAGATCTGATTGGACAAGCTAATCTTTACCCCCTTTGCCAAAGATGGCCTGTGGCATGCTGAGATTAGCCTACTGGTTCCATAAAATTTTTTGACTGAAGGGCTTGGTAAAACAATTGGCAGGGAATGTCATATGAACTATTATCTGACATTTAGTTCTCGCTTGAAAAGATATCTTTGCTCCTAATAAAGAGACATTGGAGAAGAGATTCACTTCTACTGTGAACTTTGATCAAGCCTAGACTTGTCACAGTTATTGTCTTCCTGTACAAGGATCAAGATGTCACATGGTAGAATAAGACCAAGTGGCACAGAGTTTGAAGTCTGGTCACCAGGCTGATCTCTCTCCATACCTGACCTTGTTTCAAAATCTGAAGCCATGTGTTTCTTAGCTCATTAGTTGAGCTTAAATTATCTTTTATTTTGTTTAAAACTTGAAGCACTTTGGAATCGTCTCTTGCTGGGTAATAATGCTATTGCACTCTGTAAAGATTTGTCACTTAAATTGGTTTAATAAAATGCTGATTGGTCAGTAGCCAGGCAGGAAGTATAGGTGGGGTGACCAGACTAGGAGAATTCTGGGAAGAAGAAGGACAGAGTCAGGAGTCACCAGCCAAATGCAGAGGAACCAAGATTTAAAAAAAAAACTGCACCAAGAAAATGTTCCCAGCCACATGGCTAAAAATAGATAAGAATTATGGGTTAATTTAAGTGTAAGAGCTAGTTAGTAGTAAGCCTGAGCTACCAGCTGATCATTTATAAATAATATTAAGCCTCCAAGTCAATTATTTGGGAAGTGGCTGCTGGGTATTTGAGAACAGGCAGGTGGGAGAGAAACTTCTGCCTATAGTCTCTTCTAGTAAATATTATCTTAGCCTCCTCTAGACATTAAAAACCATTTCCCTCTCACAAGGTTTGCTCTTAACACAGAATCATATTGCTTAATCCATCAGATCTTTCATGCTTGATTTGGATGGATGTAACATCCAGAATCTAAACTCATAGTGATATGAAGACTATGAATATATGGGGGTATGCACTTGCAATGTACCAAAGTAAAATTGTGTGTGGTATAAGATATCCAATATATTAAGAGTATTAGTAATTTGTTTTGAAGTTTACCTTCAAGCTGAGCATGGGAGTTCAGCACCATCCTCTGTAATACAGTGGGATTATGTCCCAACAAACAGAAACAAAATAGAAAAGAAAGGAAGAAAAGGAGAAGAGGAAAGACTGAACAAAGAAAGAAAAGAAGGGAAGGAGGGAGGAAAGATTTAGACACAAATTCAAATACATTGTGAAAGTTGTCAGTGTGAATCAGCTTCCAAGTTGCCAGTGGGCCTCTAAGCTGCCATGGCTCAAGTCCAGATTATGAAAATGGCAATAGTTCCAAAGCTCAACTTCCCACACAGGTGGCAAGCCAGTTTTCTGTACCTCTTCAGAAGGTTTAAGGGCTGTTCTCAAGATAGATAATTACATCTTTGATAAAGTAAAAATAAGGAATGGTATTTCTCAAAGCAGCAAAAGAAACTTCCCCTGTCAGGTGCTGTTTTAAAATATTCTGTGCTTTGGCTGTGGTGTAGGAAACTGAAGATTGGAATAACCAAAAGCTCTGTGAAATTTTCCCTAAATGCAGCATTTAGTGAGATAAGATGACAGAGGACAGGAGAAAAAAAATGTATCCTTTACGTGTACCTTAGAGAATGAGAGACACTGAAAATTACCTATATTTCAGTCAAGATGACTACGGGATTGTTTAGCTAGTCAGAAAAGACAACTGGAGAATATAGAGCACAAAGTGTCTCACATCCTCTGAGATCAGTACAAACAAAAGTCTAAAATTCTACAAGATTAAAAAGGACTGATAATAAAATTAGTAAAAGAAAGATTAAAAGCAGTTCCAGATAGGTCTTTTTTTTTTTTTATCAAATCTTACTCCAAAACATTTCCTTTAGTCCTTAAATATGTGTAACTTTATATTTGAACTCCAGCTTCAACTAAAAAGTCACAAAGTATATTTCTATTTTGTTTAAAATATTATTTATATCTATGTGTGTATGTCTGCATGAGTTTATGGGTACCATGTACATGCAGGTACCCTTGGACACTAGATGAGGGTGCAGGAGCCTCTAGAACAGGAGTTATAGGCAATTATGAGCTGTCCAATATGAATGCTGGGAACTGAGCCTGGTTTATCTGTAAGAGCAATTTGAACTCTTATCCTCCAAGACATCTCTCCAGCCCCATCAAAACACATTTAATTGTTTCTTATTTCTGAGAAACCAGATGTGCACTGGACAGAAGGCATAAAAATTCTTGCCATGATGTTAACTACCTACATGATCTTGAGGAAATACTTGAGCTCATGGCCATAATGTTCCCATGATACATTGAGGAGAATAAAGGCTGCCTTCTTAAGGGATGAATGTTCTACTATGTTACATAAAATTGCACTGGCAATATATTTACACAGTGCTTGCTGTATCCCAACAATTCAAGAAACTGAAGCGGTAGCCATTACTATAATGTCCTGTGTCTAAATCAGCAATAACATTCAACTTGGATCTCCTACAGAGAATGTGATTACACAGATTCAGAAAGATCTGGGTGACTGACCAAGGGAAAAACAATACCACCTTTCACTACAATATTTCTGGTCCCAGTTTTAGCCTATTGCTATCTTTGTACAGCATAAAATCCTTCCTCTGTTATTTGCACACTATGTGAAATTTGGGTTAAGTGGACAATAATAATTAGATGCATATAATGATAATATAATCAACTATATAACATAGTATTGTCAACTGAAACACATTCTTCTTCCCTATGTAGTTCTTATCGCATCTTTCCCTTGGACAGTATTATTGGAGAAATTATTTTGGCCACTCCACGTAGTTAAAAGGATATTTATTTAATGGCGAAACTCACAAATTAAGTAATGGGTAGGTCGCAGGGTCTGGGGAAGGTGTAATGCAGTCCAACGGTGTTCTCCGGAGCTCTACACAGTCAATCTGCACTGGTCAGCGTCCCGGCACGAGAGAGCGCCCAGAGCGAGCGCTGGCCCATCCAGCTCTCGGGTCCCCAGGCGCCTCCCCTCGCCCCGCCTCGTAGGCGTGACAGTTGCCAGAGTCTCAATGGGGGTTGGAACTTCCAGAACCAAGTTGGAATGGCTACCCACTACACAGTATTTTATAAATATTACCCTAGGCCATGAACACATGCATCACCCCAGGGCGGGATACTTAATTAAAATATAGATTACTAGGTTTCCCACTCAATTTAAAGAAAAGAATTGGTGAAGTTAAAGAGAACTTTGGAGAGCTCTGAGCTCAGTTTTTATGGACACTGGAGTATAAGGACTAGCAACCCAGGCCCATCGTTCTCATACTGATCTCCACACTCTGAAACACCATCTGTATCATCTGGGAATACAAGTTCCTAGGCCTCATCTTAGACCATAAAATTGAAATCAGTGGAAGTTCCAATTGTCTGGGCCTTGTAGGACTCTGTAATGTGTGCCCAAATTTGAGTACCAATGCCATTGCTCCAGGACGTTCCTATGCCAAATGCAGATCAAGTAACCTTCTGATAGCTTTTTTGGACACTTTTATTAAGAGGATCTGGGATGATTTTACTAATTGAATGTATAACATGAAACTCCTGTGACAAGATGATCATGCAGGATAAAGAAGCATGGCTTTCTGGGGAGGTCCCCAGAAATCCATAGATACCTCCACAATAGACTACTGGCAATGGTCAAGAGAAAGCCTGAGCTGACCTACTCTGATGATCGGATGGCCAAACACCCTGGCTGTCATGGTAGAACTCTCATCCAGTGACTGATGGAGGCACATGCAGAGATCCAAGGCCAGGCCCCAGGTGGAGCTCCAGGAGTCCAATTGGTGAGAAAGAGGAGGGATTGTATGACTGAGAGTTGTTGAAACCATGTTTGGAAAAAGCCCAGGGACGAATGGCCAAACTAGTGGAAACACATGAACTATGAACCAATAGCTGAGGAGCCCCCAACTGGATCAGGCCCTCTAGATAAGTGAGACAGTCGATTGGCTTGAACTGTTAGGGAGGCCCCCAGGCAGTGGGACCTGGACCTGTCCTTGGTGCATAAGCTGGCTGTTTGGAGCCTGGGGCCTATGGAGCCGGGGGCCTATGCAGGGATACTTTGCTCAGCCTAGGTGGAGGGAGGAGGGGACTGGAACTGCCTGGACTGAATCTACCAGGCTGAGCTGAATCTCCAGGGGAGTCCTTGCCCTGGAGGAGATGGGAATTGGGGGTTGGTTGGGGGGAGGGCAGGGAAGGGGGCAGGAGAAGGGAGGACAGGGAATCCGTGGCTGATATGTGAAATTAAATTAAATTATAAAATTAAAAAAATTTTTAAAAAGAAGCATGGCTTTAAGAGTAACTCCTGAGTACCATCTAACTTTTGAATACTGCTCTGTAGCAGGGTGTTTGAACATTCATATGTGATCATCTTGGAACCAAAAACTATGAAGAAAATGTTCTGTGCAGCATTTGGATATTTACCAATTTTCTTGGCCTGTCCTCATGAAATGCCAATAGATACTTCTCCATGTGACAATTGTAAATGTTTCCAGACATTTCCAAACTGTAAGGCAAAGTAAACCCTTCTATAAGTTGCCTTGGTCATGATATTTTACTACACCAATAGAAAAATAGGCAATGTAGATTTCACCTCTGGCCTCTCAGAGCAAGGCTGAAATTAGCCTAATCTCTGTAAGGTAAAGAGTGAAGGGGAAAATAAGTCATCTGAGACTATCAAGCATAGATATGTAATTGTGAAGACAGCAAGAGTGATTGATAAAAAATAGTACACATTAAAGGAACTTAATAGCAGATGTGGATCGAGCACACCCACAAACCATGGAAAAAGTCATTTAGAGGCAGGAACTGGAATTGTAGGAGAGATAAATTGGGGTCACTTGCCACTTAGATCAAGAGAACAGAAGCAGAGATGAGAGTCTTCAGAGGCAAGGGGCACCTCTGCCACTGGCACTGGGAAAGGAGGCAGACAGTACAATAGTATATATTATATTATAAAAATATTTATATTAATATATCTACACTTAAGAGCAGGGAACTTCAGGATATCATCTATAAAAGTAGCAGTTTTTTAGGTGATGGGAAACAATGGTGTCCACTTACTCCTGGAAAAAGTTTACAGAATTCAAGAAGCAAGTGCAGCTATGGGATGGGATAGGAGTCAAATTAAGTCATTTTGTAATTATTTACTGGACATCAAAGAACACACTGTGTCTGACATCCATAGACTAGTATGGATCTAGATAAATATTTTTCAAAGGACTCCTCATGGTTCCCTTGAATGTGTTTATTGTGATATTTATGATGACATGGTGATAAGGCAATTTCTAGTACGTCAGTACTCACCTTACCAGAACTTTCTAACTGAATGTTGCACAAAAAAGCTTGGGAACTACTGCACTATAGGAGTGTCTCTAGCTTCCTCATTTCCAGAATCATCCAGGCTCTTATGGAAATGTCTAGCCTCACTTGAGTCTATTGAGTTGATTAAGTTAGCACTATCATTTTAGAACTCCGGGAATCTAAACTCAATGAGAACTCCTGTCTATGATTCCAGCATTCAGGAAGCTGAGGTAGGAGGATCACATATTTAAGGACAAGATGAGCTTTATAGTGAAAACATAAAGATTAGTCTGGGCTAAAAAGTAGGATATTATATTTAAAAATGACACACGAAAAGCCTACAAGTTTGTGAAGATGAATACAAATTTAAAATATGGACATGGAATATAGATGTGACAGAACCTGACAAATTATGATCACATTCAAATATCAGTTTCCAAGTGACTAAAGTTTCAATTAATGTATGCATTAGATGGGGTTATTTTGAAGACCAGAACCAGGAATAAAGATATTTCTACAAAAGATAGTTTATTAATTGACAAATAGTTACTGAGGTACCATTATGTGTGAAGTGGGTTTTGACTGTTTAAGAACAGAAATAATCTCAAGACTGAGTAAGATGTAGCCTGGAATTCAGAATGGACATGATTAGAGAAGAGAGGAGAATCTGGAAAGGAGAAGGGATTTGCAAAACTACTGACCATGCCCATGAATGTTAACACATACCACCACAATCAATATAGTCCCACTGCCTAGGAAAACATCCTTGCGAATGAATTAAAGCTCAATTCATCCTCAGTGGCTTTTGTTTGGTAATGGCCAACACTGTAGAAACTCGTAGACTCTAGCCAGAGAGATGTGTCAGTGGCTAATGGCACTTATTTCTCATGTTTGACTTGCAGAGTTCAATATGAACCCCACAAATGACAAATCAAGTAAAGAAAAGAAAACCTGAAAACTTCCTGATATTTTTTCATGACTGCTTCCAAAGATAAATATATACTATGCAGCCAGTAAACGCTGTGAAGACATAAAGGGAGACTCGTGGATATGTACTATAATGGAATACAGGCTAGAGGGGACTAATCTAAATTTCTATTCTACAGAAAATGAGATCAGGTTCAAGCCAGTTTTGACTAGTGAAATCATGGTTTCAGAATAACAAGAAACCAATTTCTCCCCTTAGACAGTATTTGTAGGATGCTTCCTTGTCCCTGGCAGGAGGAATTGGCAATGGCACCTGTCCCCATGGGAATCTATCAACTGAGTGCCATGTGCTAATTGAAGTTCCATCCATACTGACTGCTGTCTGATTGGGGACCATCAGAGAAAAACCCAAACAAACAAAAATAGCCATAAATGGCTAGCAGGAAGGGCAGGTACAAAATTGTCCCTAGAGATATGTCCCACACCAGAAATCAGAACTTGCACAATCAAAGCACCTTGTTAGTTGAGTTGAATTGTCCACAGACAACAGGATAAAGTTGTTATGGAAGTGCGGGGGAAGGCACACACGGACAACTGTCTGAACTCATTTCCAAACTGGGTCAAACAAGAGACCTCACAGTCTCCCTGGCTTTAAAAATAGGAAACAAACCCAGGAAGTCGAAGCATCTAAAATCAAGCACATCTGTTTTGAAATCTGTTTCTGAATCTTTTTATTTTTGACTAAGACAATATCCTTTTGGCCTAGTACCAGAAGAAACAAGGCATGCTGAAAATAACTGCTAAATGGCTTTGAGTTTGTCAAGGAATAAGAGGCCTTACTAATACAAAATGAGTGCCAGACTAGTGCTTCATTTTGCTCACTGTTGATTCTAAAACTGGACATTCTAAACAAGATCATTGAGAAAGTGTAGAGAACCTGGCAGGAGGAGATGACTCAGCTGGCAAAGCATCTTCCTTACGAGAATGAGGATTTAAGTTTAGATCCCCATCATCCATACAAAAGACAAACACAGTGGAGCATCTATAGCTCCAGAGATGGGAGTGAAGAGAGATAGAAACAGACCTCTGGAACTTAATGGCTGGGTAGCCTATGTGACCAGTGAATTCCAGGTTCGATGAGAGACTGTCTCTCAAAGTAAGATGCAGAGTGATCTCGGAGGACACCAGTATAAACCATTTGCCTCCATATGCATGGGAAGACATGTCTAAACACACACACACACACACACACACACACACACACACACACACACACTCACATACATACACAACAAAGCCAGGTGAAATAGCTGTTACTTGTAGTCCTAATAATTGAGAAGCAGAAGCTGGAGGAATGCTGCAAGACTGAGGTCAGCTTAGGCTGCATAATGAGTTCTAAGTCAGCCTGATCTATGTAGGCTGTCTCAAGGCAAAAATAAAAAGGAGGAGGAAGAGAGGGGACGAGAATAAAGGGAAGAAGAAAGAAAGAAAGAAAGAAAATATAAAGGCAGAAGGGACACAACTAATGTAAACATATAAATATGGATGTCCAACAAGCTTATAGGAGATTAATACATCTATATTGAAAATCCGTTGTGGAATATGTTTATGTGCCTATGATACACATATGTGTTCATTCAGGTATATGTCATATGCACAAAGTGATATATTGAGACATATGTGTCTAAACAAATACACCTCCAGAAGACATTTATTATGGCTTCCATTTTGTTGCTGTGGGAAGCGATCACTGAGCCCTTCTATTGGAGTCAGGAAGCACAGTACTCTGTTCTCTGGAGCAGAAATGGCTGGTTTGGAAGTT
Organism: Peromyscus leucopus; assembly: GCF_004664715.2. Classification (NCBI taxonomy): domain Eukaryota; kingdom Metazoa; phylum Chordata; class Mammalia; order Rodentia; family Cricetidae; genus Peromyscus; species Peromyscus leucopus. The sequence continues at coordinate 170,405 of NC_051083.1, forward strand.
GCTTCCTGGGAAGGGAGCACTCAGACAAGAAGTACTGCTTCCTGATGCTCTTGTTTCCAGATAAGAGCAAATGACCATCAAGTACAAACAACAAGCTGTGGAGCAATATGCAGTACATCACAGCCAAGGCTGTTTAGCAGCAGGTGGGTCACTGCTGGATGCAGCAATGATGAGCAACTACTGCTGAGTGTCCAGGCCACAGGGGAAACAAAGTATGGATATGCTTGTTCCTGCATGCAAAAGTGGAGGCCAGAGCTATATGTTGTATGCCTTTCTATCTTAACCCTATTTGTTTGTTTGTTGGGACATAGTCGGTCAAGACGGTAATTACTTGCCACAGCACACCTGTAAAGGTCAGAGAAAGACTTGCAAAAGTTAACTCTCTCCTTTCACCACGTAGATCCTAGGGATTGAACTCAGGCCATCAGGTTTGGTGGCAGGTGTGTTTACCTACTGATTCATCTCATGAGCCTAACAACCTTTTTTATTGAGACAGAATTTCTGACTGAACCTGGACCTCGCTGTTTCTGCCAAAATGATTGTCTATAAAGCCCAGAATCTGCCTATCTCCAACTCCCAGTAATGGGGTTCCAGATACATGCTCTCCCATGTACCTGACTTTCCAAACTCAGATCCTCGTTGTTACACAGTAGCACTTTACCAACTAGGCCAATTCCTAAACCCACAATTTGTCAATTCTTTACCAAGAATATTGTTAGAGTAGACTTTAAATTATACACCATCTATCATTTGCCTATTCATAAAGCTCATCAGATCTATACTTCCTGATTTACCTACTACAAAAACCCTCTACGTATGGTTCTGCTCTTCTGTACTCCATCTCCTAGTCTCACCTCACACATCATCCCTGTTCTGTACAGCCCTTCAGCTGAAATATAATACTAAGATCAAGAGAAGTCAATCCATGCCCATTTCACATTTTTCCTCTGCAAAGCCTCATTAATACTTCAACCTTCCTTTTTATTAAATTTTTATTTATTTTACATACCAACCACAGTTTTCCCTCCCTCTTGTCATCTTCCATTCCCTTCCCCACTTCCTTTCTAACCCCTCCCCCCAATCCAAGCCTCAGAAAGGGTAAGGCCTCCCATGGGAGTCAACAAAGCCAAAGCATGGCATACCAAGTTGAGGCAGGACCAAGCTCCTGCCCCCAGCATTAAGGCTGAGCCAGGCATCCTACCATAGGGAATAGGCTCCAAAAAGCCAGCTCATGCGCCGGTGACAGATCATGATCCCACTGCTAGGGGCCACAAATAGACCAAGCTACACAACTACCACACACATACAGAGAACTTAGTGCCAGTTGTGGTGGTGCCTGCTTATAGGATTTGATGAAGGAGACAGAAGCAGATACATTCAAGGCCAGCCTGGGCTAATTTAACTTTTCTAGTATCATCTTTGATCTGTGATCTAGAAGAACTCTTTAATTTTATTCTTTGTACGTATTGATATCCTTCGGTATCTAGCCTCATTAATTTCTACATATTAAGGCTCTAACAACACATGTACTATAGCCTTGCTCTCAATAAGGTTATGAATTCCAGGCATACAAACAGCCAATGCCAATGCAAAGTTCTAATGGGCATCAGAGTACAGAGATAAAACGCATATTTGAGCAAACATTAGTCATCCTTTATGCAAAATTTAGTTTTCCATTTTTGATCATGGCAGTCTAAAGTGGAACACTCCCAAGTAAATACTCCACATGCTCATATGTTATTCTGAGAAGTCTAATGAACTCCCCCATTGTCACACTCATCTCACCCAGGACATAATGACTCTTCTGCCTGTGGTTTCCACACTGTATATACCACCTGTTATGGTTGATAAGGATGGGTAAAATTGATGGAATTTAGAATCATTCGGAGGATATACTTCTGAGCACATTTGTGAGGAAGTTCCTAAAGTAGATCAACTGTAGTTAGAAGAACCATGATAAATGTAGTTAACACTAGTACTTGGGGGTGGGGCCCTACTCAGAATGTATGAGATGAAGAAAGCTGAAGAGATGACTCTGTGGGTAAAGTGATGTCTGCTCAAGCATAAGGACTGAGTTTGGATTTTCAGCATCAATTTGTCAGAGCTTCTGTAACCCCAGAATTGTGGTGGAAATGTGGGAGTGAGATAGATTCTAAGGGATCTGTATAGCCAGACAGTCTGCTAGAAATGAAGACAAACAAACAAAAAAACAGTTTCAGGTTCAGTGAGAGAATGCATTTTGAAAAATAACATAGAGTGATGAAGGGAGACACCTGACATCAACCTTTGGCCTCAACACATAGAGGCATGGATGTGCTCACTTGTGCACAGATGTGCACACACATGGATATACCACATAGACAGAGGCAAACAAACAGCAATAGAGAACTTAGCACTGTCTTTCATCCCTCTCTGCTCCCTGAGTGTGGATGCAATGTAACTGGCAGCATCAAGCTCCCGCCGCCATGACTGACTATTCCCTCAGTTTGCCAAAAATAACCCTCTCTCCTGAAGTTGCTATTTTCAGGTATTTTGTCATAACCATCAGCAAAACAACTAATTCCTTGCCATGTGCAATCAGTCACTTAGTATTGACCTCAAAGGACAAGTCTATTGACAACAGTAATTTTGCTAGAGTACATTGTTCTACTCGATGCATACTTACTGTTATTCTCTTGCTACTGAGATTTTTAAGTTAAATTTATCATAGGCTCATATGTAAGAAACACAGAAGGTGCAGGGTTTAGTACCAGACATGCTTTCAGGTACTGACTGGAGATTTTTGCAAATACCCTGTTCATAAGGAGGCTAGTCTGTATATGTATGGCATTTTTGTTTGTTGATTTTGAAGGGACATCTTGTTATTATCTAGAAAAAAGTGTTTTTGTGTGCTTCTGTGTATGAGTCTGAATGCATTAATGTGTTCTCTTCTGGACTTACTTTATAAATGCACTCACTTGATGATTATGTAAAATTTAGATCATGTCACCAATTAACCTGAGATTTGGAATTTTTAGCAAAAATCAAGATAGTAATAAAATTGTAAAGTAATACAGAAGAAAGGTTCCTGTAACAAATGGGCTAAGGATGGTGACCACAGTGTCAAATGACATCTCTGAAGCATACAGTAATCGGTATGGATGTGGAACAGACTGAAAGTTAGAGACAGAGTGATATCACCATTGGATACACAAAAAGGATTTAGTTAAACAGAAAACTTTGAGTCCCTGATGAGATGTTTATTTTTATCTATAACTATGCGTGGCCTTCCTGGTTTTAGTAAACAAACAAGATTGACACCAGGGTAATCAGTACAGGCAAATTTTTTCCTGGCACTAAACTTTGAACAGAATGCACTACCTGGATTATTACACAAGGGAAAAATGAAATATTCATGTGTGGCAATTTTTAAATCAACTCTAGAAAAAGAAAAACTTCAAAGTATGGCCTGTCCTTGAATATTTTAAAGGGAAAAAAGAAAAAAAAAATAACTGCATCTGCCAAGGGTTTAGATTTGGTGGTTTTTATCGGTACTGAGTAATATAAAAAAAATCAGAAGCAAAATACAACTTGAAATCTGGGGGACTATGCAGTCTGCTGCATGGAGTCTCTAAAATGTCCCTGGCTAGAGGAAAGCTTGAAGAGATACTACATTTTAAGATTCAGCTCAGGGTGGATGAAGAGATGTCTCAGTGTTAAAAGTACTTGCTGCTCTTCTATAGGATCCCAAGTTTGTTTCCCAGCACCCACTTCAGGTGGCTAACAACTGCCTGTAACTGCTGACCCAGGGGATCCAGTGCCCTCTTCTGCTGTCTGCAGGTACTACATTCACATGCACATACCGCCATATCAAAACACATATACACGTATTTTAAAATAATTAAAAAAAATTAAAAAAAAAATTTAGCTCAGGACTGTTGAGAGGGTTTAGAGGGCAAAGTGTTTGCTATACAAGCATGAGGACCTGAGTTCAGACTCCCAAACCCATTAAACCAGACAGGGTGAAAAGTATCTATTTATCATGTCAGGGATGCTACAAGATGGAAGGTAGGGACAGTATAATCCTAGGAATCTTACTGTCCATCTAGATAGCTTGGCATACAAAGTAGTGAAAAGTAAGAGATACTGTCTCAAACTAGGTGATAGGTGATTATGGACCCCAGAAGCTCCTGACCTCCATATGTATGCTATGTCTCTCTTTTTCTCTTCCTTCCTTCCTTCCTTCCTTCCTTCCTTCCTTCCTTCCTTCCTTCCTTCCTTCCTTCCTTCCTTCCTCTCTCTCTCTCCCTCTCTCTCTCTCCCTCTCTCTCTCTCTCTCTCTCTCACACACACACACACACACATACACACCCTATCCCCCCACAGAGACAATTTGTCATAAAATGTTAGTTAACTGAGCAATGCCCTTGCTGAAGACTTCTTTTCTAACTCACAGAAGGAGAAGCTCGTGTGCTGTAGTGAAAACTTAAAAGACCTTCACTTTTTGGTTCACAGGAAGGTATTTTTGGTTAAATGCAGAAAGGCCTAACTTCTCTAGTCAAAGATGGGTTAGAGTAGATGGAACCAACATTAGCATAATAAACACAATTTGCTCAATTTTCAGGTAAGAAATTAAGATCTTCCTCTCAATACATACACTTGGGCATGATTTGACAACTGTGAAGTGAGCAATTCCCAAATAGATGTATAAATCTCAATCCCCATTTATCTGTGCATTTACTTGTATCAAGATCTCAGACGACACACAGGGTGGAGAGTAGTCATTAAAATAGGTTTCTAAGCCCATTCAGAGTTTTTGAATTAGCTGGTGACACATGAAGACAGAGGACTGGTATCTGTCAGAGGATTTCAGAAATATATTGATGTTCTAAGATCACCATCTTGAGAATTACTTCAATAATAGAACACTAACATTTAAACCCAACTTTAAAACAGGCTCACCATCACTTATTAGCTGCTAAATAGCCTTAGAAATCTAATTAAAATGCCTAAGCAGTTTTACACTAGGGTCCACATGAAAATTAAGATCATTAGAACATAATGATTCTGTTGGCTTTGTTGTAGATTATCTTAGATTCTTCTTCAGCTTCTGTAAATAGATTATGATCATGACTTCTGTCCAGAATAAGTGATACAACCAAGGCCAGAGACCAGTGTTCTTTCTGAACTACTCTTGGCAGTGACACCAGGGAACAGCTTCGCTTCCTTCAGACCCACTCTGAAGGCTAAGAGAACTATTTCAAGAGAGGTAAAGATCATGCTGTAAGAGATGAACTTCCTTATTTTTCCTCATGTGACACTGCATAGCAATTAAGCTAGTGGTGCTTGCATGCACAGGTAACACTGTAACTAGAGTTTTACTGCCTTGCCCACAGTAAGGACAAATCTTTGTCACCTGCCAGTCCTACAACTGCTCAGACCCAACCAAGTAAACACAGAGACTTATATTGCTTACAAACTGTATGGCCATGGCAGGATTCTTGTGAACCATTCTTATAGCTTAAATTAATCTATTTCCATAAATCTATACCTTGCCATGTGGCTCATGGCTTACTGGCATCTTCACATGATGCTTGTCATGGCAGTGGCTGCAGTGACTCCTTCCGCCTTCCTGTTCTTTCTTTTCTCCTCACTGTTAGTCCCGCCTATACTTCCTGCCTAGCCACTGGCCAATCAGTGTTTTATTTATTGAACACTCAGAACAATTTGACATATAGACCATCCCACAGCAGAACACACTTCAAAACTCAGCTTCAGATGAATATTTATGCTTGCCAGGTCTTTTTTTACTTCCTGCCTCTGCTTCCTCACCTATAATATGCCAGAAATCCTACCAAGAAAAAAAAATGTTATATGAATGCACAGATGGAGGAGGGGCTTATGAGGTCTCACCACTAGTTGAGGAGCTATTGGTAGTGAATGGCAGTGGCAGGAAAGATAGCCAGTTTCTCTTGGAGTTGTGATTGCTAATAGGTTTCCCATGCTGCAATGAATGCCCATATGGTTATCACTAATAAAACTCAGTGAGATGTACCAAAAAAACAGACATAGAGTTGGAAGTAGGGCCTGTTGGCATAGTCTGAGACAAGTTGAGAGTGGGAAATAGGGGAATGCATATAAACATACTGTATTGTGTGCATGTGTGGAATAAATAAAAAATAGTTTTTATTATTATATAGCAATGTGTAACAATATTCAATATGTGACAGATACACCAAAAGTGCTCAATAAAAGTTAAATTTTCATATCTTTGTTCTTCTTTTTTATTATTATCAGTATGACTGTCTACCAGGTATATAGAAAGTCATAATACTTTGAAACCCAAGAGCAAGATGAGAAGATGAAGAAGAGAGATACAAAGACAGAATCAGGCTATCACATATGTAAAATAAGAGAAATATACAATGATGGAATACCTAAAATCAAAAGCATTTGAATATGTAAATACTTCTTTTTTTCTGTTACTTTTCATCATTTTCTTTTTATCATTTTTTTGTAATTTATAATTTAATTTAATTTTACATATCATCCATGGAATCCTTGTTCTCTGCCCCCACCCCACCCCACCCCCCACCCCCCACCCCCGGCTTCCCCCCAACCCACCCCAATTCCAATCTCCTTCAGGGCAAAGACTCCCCTGAGGATTGAGTTCAACCTGGTAGATTCAGTCCAGGCAGGTCCAGTCCCCTCCTATCAGGCTGAGCCAAATGTCCTTGTATAAGCCCCAGGTTTCAAACAGCCAACTCATACACTGAGTACAGGACCCAGTCCCACTGCCTGGATGCCTCCCAAACAGATCAAGCTAATCAACTGTCTCACTTATTCAGAGGGCCTGATCCAGTTGGGGGTTCCTCAGCTATTGGTTCATAGTTCAAGTGTTTCCCTTCGTTTAGCTATTTGTCCCTGTGCTTTATCCAACCTTGGTCTCAAAAATTCTCGCTCACACAATCCCTCCTCTTTCTCACCAACTGGACTCATGGAGTTCCACCTGGGGCCTGGCCATGGAACTCTGGATACAGTTTCCTTAGTCATCGGATGGAGTTCTAGCACAACAGTTAGGGTGTTTGGCCATCCCTTCACCAGAGTAGGTCAGTTCGGGCTGTCTCTCAACCATTGCCAGCAGTCTATTGTGGGGGTATCTTTGTGGATTTCTGGGAACCTCTCTAGCACTTTGCTTCTTCCTATTCTCATGTGGTCTTCATTTATCATAGTCTCTTATTCCTTGTTCTCCTTCTCTATTCTTGATCCAGCTGGGATCTCCCGCTCCCACGGGCTCTCTTTCCCTTGATCCTCGCCCTTCATTACTCCCACTCATTTCCATGTTGTTCATGTAGATCTCAGCCATTTCTCTGTCATTGGGTGATCCCCATGTCTTTCTTGGCGTCCTGTTTTCTAGGTAGCCTCCCTGGTGTTGTGAGCAGCAGTCTACTTATCTTTGTTTTACATCTAGTATCCTCCTATGACTGAGTACATACCATGTTTGTCTTTCTGAGTCTGGGTTACCTCACTCAGGATGATTTTATCTAGATCCATCCATTTGTCTGCAAACCTCATGATGTCATTGTTTTTCTCTGCTGAGTAGTATTCCATTGTGCATATATACCACATTTTATTTATCCATTCTTCAGTTGAAGGGCCTCTAGATTGTTTCCAGGTTCTGGATATTACAAACAATGCTGCTATGAACATAGTTGAGCATGTGTCCTTGTGGTATGATTGAGCATTCCTTAGGTATATGCCCAAGAGTGGTATAGCTGGATCTTGGGGGATATTGATTCCCAATTTTCTAAGAAAGTGCCATATTGATTTCCAAAGTAGTTGTACAAGCTTGCATTCCCACCAGCAGTGGAGAAGAGTTCCCCTAGCTCCACATCTTCTCAAGCATAAGGTGTCTTCAGTGTTTTTGATCTTATCCATTCTGACAGGTTTTAGGTGGTATCTCAGAATTCTTTTGATTTGCATTTCCCTGATAATTAGGGATGTTGAGCAATTCCTTAAATGTCTTTCAGCTATTTGTGTTTCCTTGTTGAGAATTCTCTGTTTAGTTCTATAGCCCATTTCTTAACTGGACTGTTGGGCATTTTGATGTCTAATTTCTTGAGTTATATTTAGGAAGTGATTTCCTATGCCAATGCGTTCAAGACTACATCCTACTTTCTCTTCTATCAGGTTCAGAGTGGCTGGATTTATGTTGAGGTCTTTGATCCACTTGGACTTAAGTTTTGTGCACGGTGACAGATATGGATTTGTTTGCAGCCTTCTACATGTTGATATCTAAATACTTCTTAATAGATTGGGGAGATAGCTCAGCACCCACATGGTGGATCATAACCATGTATAACCAGTTCCAGGAGATTCAGCACTCTCTTCTGACCTCCCTGGTTACTCAGAAAAGAGAAAAACTAATTCATGATTTTTTTTGAGACAGGACCTCATCATATAACCATGGATGGCCTCGAACTCACAGAGATCTGCCTACCTCTATTTCTAGAGTGCTGGGGATTAAAGACACATGATATCACACCCCGAGAAACTGATTCAATTTTAACAAATGTTACACAATTTTAATTAAAATATACTTCACAGGAAGCTCTACTACAAAACAGAAGTCCAAGCAGGGACCAACTAGCTAGTAAAGGATAAAGAGCTAACACACTGACAAGTTTTATATTTTCAGAGTAGGCACTTCCTTCTTTTCCACATAGGCTCCATTTTTTTTTTCTTATAGAGGTATGCTACATACTCCACTACACAGTCTTTACTCTCTCCTTTCCTTGCTCTTTCCCATCCAGTGCCTGCTTTTCTTTTTGATTTCCCTCCAATGTCACAAGAATAATTATTCCAAACTACACATTTGATGTTACTTCTTTTAAGTGGTATTTTCTCTTAGAACTACATTTATAAACATTTTCAAGCAGAAATTTATATTTACTGAGCCCTTACTCTTTGCCAAACCTGTGAACCATGACAAGAGTCTCCCATGTACCATCTGTTTTCCTATCTCCATTAAATATAAAGGTCTAGGTATTAAGTCACAAAAGGATGTTGTGACTTGGAGTCTTTACTGCCAACAACCATTATGTTGACATGTGTCTACAAATTCATATTAGGTATATATGGGAAGCATTTATGTGTGATGAAAGCCTAGAATGAGAGGAACCAAATATCTTGGAACAAGATTATGTGTGTTTAATGTGACTTGTATTGGTCAGCTTTAAATGCTATACCAAATACTTGAGATAAGCCAACTTAAAAAGGAGAAAGGTTTTTGGCTCACAGTTTGAAAGGGCTCAATCCATCATTGGTTGACATTATTGCTTTAGGGCCTATGGTTTGGAAGTATACCATGGCAGGAGAACAAAATGGGGCTACCATCTCACTTCATTGAATCCAGAAGATAAAAAGCAAGAACAGCGCCGGGCGGTGGTGGCACACGCCTTTAATCCCAGCACTCAGGAGGCAGAGGCAGGTGGATCTCTGTGAGTTCGAGGCCAGCCTGGTCTACCAAGTGAGTTCCAGGAAAGGTGCAAAGCTACACAAAGAAACCCTGTCTCAAAAAAACCAAAAAAAAAAAAAAAAAAGCAAGAACAGGAGGTTCTAGAGTTCCACAATGCCCTTCAAAGAATTATTAACAATGACATAATTTCTCCATCTGCAAGGATTTTCCTCCAAAAGATTCCCCATTTCTCTGTAGCCCCATGGCCTGGGATCTAAACCCTCAGTAGACTTCAAGGGAGATTTTGCATACCATAACAGCTTAGCAATTCATTTTAGTGGCCAAACTACATCAGTCATTTACCTCTGCTATTCTGTTTATACTCACCATGCTGTTACAGTGTGCATTTTATAGTCTACCAAAACCTCCTGAAACATCTAAACCACTATTTTCATCTTTCTAACATCTCCTCTTTACCATATATCTAAGATCTAATGCATATAGGGGCACAACAAAATCTACTACATCAAGTTGCCCATAGATTCATAAAATTTTCTATCTCCCCTCTGGAGTTCAGGATTTGCAGAAGTCATCATTGTATAGACATCCAAAGGGCAATATGCTTACCCTCTCCTCAATTACTGGAGAGGTTAGGGAAATGTTTTTATTCCTCAGGAGAATGGAATCATTACTACTTAAGAATTCACTAGAAGAAATTGATCACACAAAAATCACTTTGTAGGATACAGTACCATTTCAGAACTTTACATCTTGGAACACAAAGGTAAGAGCAGTGAACTGCTAGATATATTGTATTGTTAGCTGTATTTTTTCAAGTTCTGTCTTCCTTTAGAAACAGAGAACAAAAGGTAAAAATAAATAAGTGCAAAACAGAGAAAGAAAAAAAAAACAGCCTTATCCAAAAGATTTCTGTTTAAGCAGTGAAGATTTTAAAATGTCCAAAAAATACTAGAGGGAGGAAAATTTGCAAACTCTTCAAAGTAGCTAATTACAGGGCAATTGATGTTACAAAGTGCTGGGATACTGGCACATTAAAGAACAAAGGGCTTGAGGCTACCTCAAGGTTAAAATATATTACCATGCTCTTACATTTAAATCATTATATTTTGCAATATCAGGAAATTCTGAGAAAAAAATACTTTTTATTACTTACATAGCCCAATGAGTGGCAATGCCTGAAGTGTGTAAGAACAAAGACAAGACAATACAAAACAGCATCCAATGCAGGAAATGGATAGAAGAGGACAACACCACTTTAGCCTTTAGTATTCTTCAATCCTGAACTTGAAGAACAAAAGCATCCAACATTATCCCTAATTGGTATTTTTACACATTTATATGTATTAAGATAAAATGCTGCATTTTAAGTTTTGCATGATTTAATACTACTTCAATGTTTTGAAAATATAATTTTAAGAGTCAGGAAAAAAGATATTTCCTGTTTTAGGAATGGCGTAGCAGAGCTATCAAGTACAGAGTTTTGCTTGCTGGAGTGGCTAATCTTTGTTGTCAACTTGACACAACTGGGAAGATGGACCCTCACCTCAGGAATTGCCTCCATCAGCTTGGCTTGTGAAGATGTTAGTTTAGCATTTTCTTGATTACTAGTTGGTGCAGGAGGGTCTCATCCATTGTAGGTGATGCCATCCCTGTGCAGGCTGGCCTGGGCTGTGCAAAAAAGACTTAAAAGAAAACTAGAGGAAGCAAGCCAGTAAGCAGCATTTCTTCACAATATCAGCCTCAGTTCCCACCTAGAGTTCTTGTGTTGGCTTCCCTTGATGATGACCAATAACCTATAAGCTAAATTTACCTTCCCTTCTCCAAGTTAATTTTGGTTGTGCTGTGTTAACCCAATAACAGAGAATCTTTTCTTAGCCAAAGTTAATTTTTAAATAACATGAAAATCAGTAACACTACCAGATAGCCAGGGAATTACAGACCCAAAATGGTGTCCAGATATTTAAACCCCAGGGAATAATTTTTGAAGTGATAGATTCCTATAAATGGAAAGATACCATTTAAGATTGGGAAAAAATGATTTTTTTAAGAATGGGAGAGTGGTATAACTAGAAGACTTGAAATAAACTTGAAAAATAAATGTGCAAATACAGCACGATAAATGAAGGCACCATATGTCATAGAAAAGTCCAGTAGATGTGGCAAGAAGAAAATGGTTGCAGTGTAAGCTTTATGCAATGCATCTGGAAAAGAGTTGGAAATAGAATATAAGAATTTCTCTGACTACATATTAATAATCAAAAAACAGAAGTAGAAAGTGAGGTTGTAGCAGAAAGAGAAGTCACCTTAGAGATGTAACGGTCTCAGCTAATCACAGAACTCAACTGAGCAGAACACATTTCTTCTTAAAATGATCACAGGTTGCTTCTGACATTTAAAATCTTAAGTATCCCCAAGAGCTTAAAAAGTAGGCAGGAGGACTATGACTATTTGAAGATAGCCTGGGCAACAAAATGAGACCCTCCCATCTCAAAACATTTTGACTAAAGATAAAGCAAATTCATTAGAAATATGTAATGAGATGAGAGAATTGTGTAGAAAAAAGTAGCTAAAAACATAAAGCCAGAAGATAATAAAAATATGATAAAGGAGATCACTAGCAAGACGTTGAAAAGGATGAGACAATGCTTAGCTGTATACTTCTAGAAAGGACATTTAAAAAATAATGTAATATATAAAACTAATAAATGACCAGGCAGTGTCAAAATGATGTCTGAATGTCTCTGCTAAATGCAAAATTTATTTTTTTGCATTTCAGATGCAAAAGTCATTCCAAGTGCTATAATGACTTAGATTCTAAAGAGAAATAGACAGCTATCATTTTTTTTTGTAAATTATATTGTTGCTTAACAGAAGTGCTTGTTACAACTTTGGCTTAAGTTGGGGTCTGTCAGAAAATTACTTTCAACTCTGGAATCAAAACAACATGGACTTGATCTCACCTTTTCAAATTAAGCTGTAATTGAAGAAAATGCTACCTGAAGAGCAGACTGTACACAATAAAATGAACTGGATTGTAATCTCTGGGAGATATTACTACATGGTATCCACTGAGGACCATGGTAGCCTATAATCTTTTGAATCTGGTCAACTACAGGTACCCAGATGAATGAGTATGGTGTGTTCTATTGCTATGAACACCGGAGATGTTAAGTATAAGCTGCCACCCATCAGGACAACATGTATCCTGGGACATCCACATATTCTACCACTGTCCTTACAGATTCTGAAGTGGCAACTTAACATCAATTTTGCTATGGTACCAATTCAAATTAATAAAGAATGATCGCTTATATTTGGAAAGGAATCTGGTGATTACTAGACTCCAGAATGGCTTATTACTGGCAGAGTTTGAATTAAATAACTTAGGATGTTATTTATTATTTAAAAATTTCTAGACTATCAATTTTATGACTATCAGTTTTCAAAATGTGTTTCTAGCATTATCAGGCAATAATTAAAGCTGAAAAAAGTAGGGTGTGGGTTCCTAGGTTAATTAATTCCCTGTTACCAAATTTAAACAATTTATACTCTGAACTTTTAAAGACTATTAATGTTTTAATGGAAGAGAAAATGTGAGAAGGAAATTCAATCTCCAAGATCTCAGAAATGTTTATTTTTGAGTAAAATTTTATAAATCGAGCTAAATTGAATGTACTGCCTTCTTAGTAATTCTTGTCACCCCTACTCTTTAGCATTCTGCCCTCTTGAGTATGACATAGCCGGTGGCACCCACAGAGAACATTTCTTCCCCAGAAATGCGTATATTACAGTTCCCCAGTTATTAAGCTGGCTTATGCAGCAAGCAACTTATAGGGCTGGAGAAATGGCTCAGCTCATAAGAGAGCTGCCCTCACAGAGGAACAGAGTTGAGTCCCAGCACCTGCACCAGGCTGGTGCAGACTGTTTGTCACTCCAATGCCAGTGAATCTAATGTCTTCTTCTGGTCTCGGGGAGTACCTGCACCCATCTACTGCAATACAATAAACTCAGACAAATGTGCATAAAAATGATAAATAAACCAAAAATGAATGTAAGGTACAGGAAGTGTATGCAGGTTACAGCAATTCAGTCAACTCATAAATCAAACAAGTACCCATACTTTAAACTGTATACCCATAATTGTGCACAAACAATTAAGAAGTGTCAAACCTGACAAAACCTTTTGGCTTCTCTATCCCTAAACACCCCTATTCATTATAAATTTAACATTGACCCCTTTCAGAAAACATCCATTATCTCCTTATAAAATGGTGACTGGCAATCTTATAAAAATAGACAAAGGATTTATGGGCCATCTCTACAAAAAATAAACATTACACATGATTAGAATACATTATTGTGATAGCTAAAACTTCAGAACCAGGCAGTATTTGCCAAGGAAGCTCCTTGAAAATGAAGTGCTAAGTGAATGAAAAGTATTATGAAACCAAGTGGTTTATTTAATAGAAAGACACCACCCCAAGACTGGCTTCAATATGGATGGAAATGACTCTGTGAGGTACTTCTTATCATCTTCTATGCTGTGAAATTCAAGAGACAAACTTTTGGATTCCTATATCTCACCTCAAACTTGTACTGACTTCAGAGGACATGTCCATGACCTGGACTTCAGAAAAGCTGAGTGATACTCATTTTCCACATCACTGACAATTGTTCCCACAAAGTAACTAAACACCTTTCATGACATTGCTTCTCTTTTTTATATTTATTAAATTATTTCATATTTAGGCACATTTTTACATTGTTTAAAGTATTTGGACCCCTCTCTGATAAATTTGCCTACATGATAAAAATAATGAGAACATTGATTTTAATGACACTGCACAAGGGGAGTGATGCTGTGATGTCTTCTTACTGATCATGATTCTTTAAAGACATTTTGTTTTCCCAGGATTCCCACCTTTAAAAAGATTTAAACTTTTCACTATCTTCATATGTTAATTTTCTCACTATTCAATATAATTCAGATCATAAATTCCAATGATAAATTGGAAAATACTTATTTTAAATTACTCAAAAATAACTCCATTTTAAGGTGACTATTTTATCTCAAATTTATTTTGTAATTTTATATTTTTATTTATATAGGTGGGTCTCTGTAGGGGTATGAACATGTGAATGAAGTTGTCCTAGGAGTCTAGAATGATGAATTGGATCCAGTGAAGCTAGAGTTAAGGGCATTTATGATCCATCAGATGTGTTTGGAAGTAAATTTTGGTCATCTGGTAAAATGGCATCTGCTTTTACCTCTGAGGCATCTCCCTAGACCCTGTAATTTTGTTTTAAATCCACTATTCAGAAACTAAATCAATAGAAATTTATTCTGCTTCTATTGAAGGAAGACTACTACCAGGGTCAACCAACTGTATTATCAAATTATAACTGATATTAAAATGTTCAGAAACAACACATTCAAGGCTCTGGGAAAACCCAGGACATATTGACATCTTCCTACCTTCTAGTGACTTTGACTTCATTGACTTGCTTATCTAAATTGTACAAAGCAGTCGGTTCCATATGACAACAACATTCATGGTGATTATACCTTATGAACTAAAATTGCCCTAATAAACTAGGCTTTGAATGTCCTAAAGTTTGATTAGCAATGATTAAGCATGCCAAATAATACTTATATTCTGCTGATGAGAAGAAAATGAGAATATTATGTAATGACTCATACTGCAGTCCCACTTACCTTTCTGATTATGAAATACAAAGTGAGATTTGGCTCTGCCTTCTCAAAAACAACAACACAATGGATGAACACTCTATGGAAATCTGATTTTTCACAACTCTGGCCTCTTGCTTCTATCCTTATAATATATTTTGCATATGCAGAAATGACACTTTTGCTGGACAGAATTTCAGAGTGTTACTGTATCATTATGTCATTTCTTTCTTTATTGTGATTGTCCACTTACTTCACCAAATTGAAATCTGATGAAGCATCAAATTAATAGTACAAATAAAACATTAGTTACAAATTTAGTAAAAAAAAAACATGAATTGAACACTAATACTTCCTAAAATTAAAATTAGTCACTCCACATGAAGTAAGAGCTATGATAATCCATAGATGATGATGAATTATTCCAAACAATCGATATATTAAGCATTTCTTTTGCAAAGTAAAAAATAAATATGAACACAAAGATGGAATTTGTTTTTTATCTGGTTAAGAAAGGTGGTTTGTGTTGGTTAAGATGCTTCATCTGGGGAATTCTTTTCTTTAGACTGTACTATCTTGTTGTTATTTGTTTTAGCCTTTGATTTAATGTTCCTCTTATATGCCACATATAAATGTTATATCAGATATGGGGATAAATTAAATTATTCTCAGATTACAATGATTAATAAAGTTGATTTATTCCTTGAAGGCTTCTGCCAACCTTTTCTTTCTCTTGAAGATTGTTCTCCTGCACACTCAACCTTATATTTATCAGATCCTAGGAATACATTTCCCTAGCATCCTAGTGATATAAAATTCTACTTGTTTTCTGCATGTTACAAACATTAGGAGGAACTGTGAGTTGAAGTTTCCACAAAAACAATTACACCCATATTCACTACTCTGCTTAACTGATAGACTAGACCTTTATTGTGAGATAATGCTCTTGTACACTGTAAAGATTTGTCACTCTTAGTAGTTTAATAAAGTGCTGCTTGGCCAGTAACCAGGCAGGAATTGTAGGTGGGGTGACCATACTAGGAGAATTCTGAGAAGAGAAAAGGCAGAGACAGAGTTGTGACCCAGACACAGAGGAAATGGGATGAAAATGCTGGACTGAGAAAAGGTACTAAGCCACATGGCTAAACATAGACAAGAATTATGGGTTAATTTAAGCATAAGAGCTAGTTAGTTATAAACATGAGCAATAGGCTAAACAGTTTATAATTAATATAAGCCTCTCTGTGTTTATTTGGGACAGAATGGCTGTGGGACTGGGCATGACAGAAACTTCCACTTACAGTCCTTCAAGGTTACAGAGAGGTGGGATGCTGCTGATCTTGAGACTTAATAGCTATTCATTGCCCATCCTGTGGTTGACTTCACATTCCATTGACTATTATGAGATCCATTAGAGATAAATTAATGTCAAAGACTCTACAAATCCCCAAACCAAGAATATCATAAAATAGTATCTAAAATCAAGAGGTGATCTTTCTCTACATTTTTTGTAACCCATCCACTCAACATTCCCACCAATACCTTTTAGAAATGCCTTGGTTTATGACTTTGTTTTTTCATTAATTACAAAATATGTCAATTGAACTCTTTCTACATTGGAACACAGTATTTGAGGCAACCTGAACGCTTGCACCTAGGTCATGTCCACTCATATTTGGAACTCCAATAAGGTATCTCTTTGTAACTATTGAATTAAGAATTGTTTTTTATGTTGAAAGGAAGCTCTGATGACCTGTGCATACATCTGGCTCCATAGTCCATTTCTTCCTTTATTCATACATAAGAGTCATAGCAACACCCCACATATGTCACTAGACTCCTATATCTTACACTTTCCAGTGTGAACACATTGGGAATGTGGTCTACTCTCTCTACTTTTCACAATTACTTTTCTCTTTAAGTAAATTATTGAGGCAGGAAAAAATATCAAGAGGCAGGGGTGACTCAGCATAGTCAGGTTCCAGGAACTTTCCTTCTAACTCCAGTTCTGTGTGAAAAGGCTACGCAGTTCATTGTGCTAATCATACAACTTTGATAATGAGATATGTGTTGTCATGTGCTTAACAAAAGAGCAAGACCTGGTTTTGTGATCTGAATTATATTGAAATTGAGAGAGAATTGCTTGCTCTTTTGACCTATGGCATTGGGTCATACAAAATAAAAAGCTTAATGTGGAGGTAATATCTGCTAATACAGTGTAATATCAAATAAAATGTAAGTGCAATGAGACATGAAGAAAATAGGAGAACAAAGAAACTGAAGACCAGAAATGTTTCAGTTGATGCCATCTCTCCCCAGGTAAAGTATTGCATGTTTTGCCTTTAGAACAATTGTAGCTAATACATAAATGTGTTCTGTCTAGTATTTCTGATGTCATGATAGGACTTTGGCCTTGACAGAGCAGAGAGAAAAAAAAAATCTTTAAAATGTGTTGCATTTTTAAATTCATTGACAGATATGTTTAATCAAAATATTAAATCCATTAAAGAGTCATTTGCTAATGAGGAAGACAATTAATCAACAAAAAGAGCAAAAGCAAAAACAAAACTAGCAAATGAAGCTATTTCACACCTAACACAACTCAGGTACTTTGAGCAAGATGTAAGAGGAGTATTTTTCAGTGGTCCAAGAACATTACCCCTGAAATGAAAATGTCTGCTTAAAGTATTTTCCTCTTTGATGGGATTTAATCAAACTTGAGCTCTTCATTAAGTAAGAGCCAATTATAGGTAATGATAAGAAAGTGTCACTCATGAGTCCTAAGAGCATACATTAAGACAAGTGGTTTAATAAGTACCAGTATTAAAAACACATTATGTTATGATTTTCAAGATTCAAAAACAAAAACATTATTTCTTTCTTCCTTTCCACATTTCTTCTTTCCTTATTCCTCTTTTCATACTTTATTTATTTATTTATTTACTTACTGACTTACTTAAGCAAGTATGAATCAGCAAGGTACCTCACATGAGTGAAACACTGATCCTCCAATCATTAGATATGGGTCAAAAACAATTAATGCTCTGTAGTGATAATGCCAACATATAGCCTAAAGAGAAAATGTTCTCTGTTGTTAATAGAAAACCAGAAGTACCATATTTCTGCAGAAGAAAAGCGTGTTACTTGTATGTATTTGGAAGTGTTTCTGTGTCCTGCTCAATTTACCAGCCACTCAGATCCAAATAAACACACAGAGGCTTATATTATTTTCAAACTATTGCCATGGCAGGCTTCTTGCTAGCTAGCTCTTATATCTTAAATTAAACCATTTCTATAAATCTATGCCTTGCCACATGGCTTGTGGCTTACTAATACTTAATATGCTTCTCCTGGCAGTGGCTAGCATCCTCTGCTTCACTCTGCTTTCTTCTCCTCTCTCCCCAGCTCGAATGCACCACCTAACCTTATTCTGCCTCACCAATGGCCAAACAGCTTTATTTATCAACCAATCAGAGCCTCACATATTCACAGCATGCAGAATGACATCCCACAGCACCTCCCATTTTCTGTATAATCGAAAAGGAAGATCTTAACTTTAACATAGTAAAATTACATATAACAAACAGTTATCAAGGAAGAATTACAATTACGATATCTAATCTATTTGTATTTGGCAAAATTAAAGAAAATATTCTATCATCTACCCTATATTTGTGAGTCTAAAATTTCATTTCTAATTTATCTTTTATCATGACTAAGGAAAACTATAATTATAACTATCTAGTCTTCTACTATATCAAAGACCTCAGTAGGATATAATATTACCCTAGTAAATAGGAAATGCATTGTAAGCAACTTCCAAAATTCTGGAAATGACAGAGATAGCTGCCTGCCTGGACAGTTATCCAAAGTTCTTCTACAATGTTGGGGCATCCATTTTCAGCCTATCAGTGTAGTCTCTCAATTGTTTCTTTCTACATCCTGTAGAATGTCTGACAGTGTCCTCTGTGAAGCAGGAAACTGAAGGACCATTTTGCCTTGTTTTGGCAAATTCAGTGTTCATTTTCCTATGGGTCCTGTATGTCCAGTTCATATAACATATTATCAGCAGTCTGGGCAAGTGTACTTTCTTGCCCAAATGGCTATTTTTGCCAAGAAGATAAACTCCATATACAATGTCTTCAATGTCCATCTTCTGCTTTGAAGTAAATTGGTGCTGTTAGGAGCAGAGATGTCTCACTGTCCAGAAAATCTAAGCTTTTAAAAGATTTTAAATGCCATATTTTGCAGGTCTTTAAAGTGTATGAATATTACCTACTTAATTGAAATTTATCTATGTATACCTAGAAAACTTAACTAACATATCTATAAGTTTGATTATCATAGATGACTAATTATTAATCTGTATTTCTCCACTATACACTACAGTGTCAAATGAGTTGCACAAACAAAATATTTTAAACAAGAGTAGAAATATACACACAGTATAACAAAAGTAAATTTAAATTTACATCAATAAAGCAAAATTCATAGCAATGCAAAACAAGTTGTCCTTTAAAAGTAGATTCAATAATCTATCCTTTCATACCATCATATTCATATCCTCTTTTTTTCTATAGAAGGAGATTGCATTTATAATCAACTCTCTTTAAATAAAAACAAACATTTATAAACAATTTTTTGGGAATTGGGGCATAGCTTCTCATACTACTTCCTGCTGATTGAGGGTGCTGGCAATCTTATGGGGATCCTGAGAAAATTAAGAATTATTGTTAAGTCCTTAGAAGATCGGCTATAACCTTTGTTGATAGGTACCATCTGTTAAGGTTCAGGAGGTCTCGCTTGATCAGATCTGATCCATCTTAACCTGGAACAAATCCATAACTTCTGGCTTCCTGTAGAAACAAAAGCAGAGCCTCCTTTCCAAAACAACATATCCTTAGACATAAATTTTGAAGTCAAGACAAATTTAAAATATACGTATTGGTTTAACTGAGTAGCCTTTACAATCAAATGTCTCTCTGCAGTTAAAAATCCTAAAGACAATATAATCCAGACTCTCAGTGTTATTTCCATCTTTATGTGGCTTATTTTTATATTACTTTTACTTTCTCTTTAAATACTGAATTTTTAAAAAATTTCTATTTCTTTATATAACTGTCTATATTCCTTTTCCTCTCTCTTCCAAGCCTACCTACATTTTTACACACATTGTAAACTGTTTAGGGTTTATTGCATCTGAATCTGTCTTATTGTGAATCTATTGCCTTAAACTACAGTGGCTAGTACTGAAGTAGCAGCCTTGACTGAAGACTGTCCACCTCAGCTTTTCAACATGACAGAGGTAATTCACCTCCAGCTCTGGAAGCCATGTTCTCCACTGACTCTGGGGTTCCATGCCTCCATCCAGCAGCATGTAGCCCAGAAACCTTTTTTTTTTTTTTTTTTTTTTTTTGTCTGTACTAGCAAAAGCTAAATCCACCACACAGTGTTCTATGAAGCTTGGAGACGCTACTGTGTACTTCAGTGGGAATCTGCCATGCTGCTTAGCTTATGGTGGCTGGTGGCCAGCTCCATCTCACAGGCAGCTGTTGGGAGATGAGTCTCTACACTGCTATTGGCATGAGACTATGAGACAAGGAAGCCCAGTATTGTTCTGTTTCTGTACATTCAGAATCTTTAAGCTTTCTTGGGTCTATATGGCTCAATGCCCAATGGTGAGCATCAAATGTAGTTGGAAGTTTTCCTGTGGTCATGCCAATCCCCCATATTCCTGAAGTCTGCTTATAAAATAATCACTCAGAAGCTTATATTAATTATAACTGCTCAGCCATCAACTCAGGCTTATTACTGACTAGTTCTCACACTATAATTACCCCAAAATTCTTATTTATGATTAGTCACATGGCTTGGTACCTTTTCTCAGTTCTGCTTTGTCATCTTGCTTCCTCTGTGTCTGGCTGGTGACTCCTGACTCAGCTCTTCCTCTTCCCAGAATTCTCTTTGTCTTTTTATCCCACCTATACTTCCTGCCTTTCTAATGGACAATCAGCATTTTATTTATCAACCAATCAGAGCAACACACATTCACAGCATACAGAACAACATTCCATAGCACTTGCACTTTGATATATCAACTTCAAGTAATTCAAAAGTCCATGTATTTGGTGGCGGTGTATATTTTAGCAACAATAATGCTCAAGTCCACAGAAATGAAAATGAGGTTATCAATATTCTGCAGAAATACCAAAACAAAATACAGTTGAGATCAGAATTCAGGAAGTTTAGTTTACATATTCATGATCCTCCAATACAAAAATCATATACTTGAAGAATTGATTGGATTGGATCTGACTTGTGGATATTGAGAAGAGAAAGGAAACTGAGCCCAGAGAAGGATTTAGAAAATTTCTAGGTCCATGTGGGAACAAGTGTTCAAAACTATGAGGGCTTATATTCCACGAAGAGTAGCAGTTGAAAGACTAATATGGGGCCTTGATCCTGTATTTTATAGTTCTTCAATTCTTCTGAGGCAGAAAAACATAAGAAAAGCTTAGTTATCTGGAAATCTGTTTGGCTTGGGCTTTCTTGACAATGCATATTGTAATTTACAGCCTCATTTGTATCATTTGCTCATAATACCACTTCAAACAGTAAAGTAAATGACCTCTCCTTAGTAACATCTCAGTAATGTAACTAGAGTTTTCCTGCCTTGTCCATGGTCAGGACAAATCTTTGTCACCCACCAGTCCCACAGCCACTCAGACCCAACCAAGTAAACACAGAGACTTATATTGCTTATAACCTGTATGGCCATGGCAGGCTTCTTGCTAACTGTTCTTATAACTTAAATTAATCCATTTCCATAAATCTATACCTTGACATGTGGCTTGTGGCTTACCAGCATCTTTACATGGTGCTTGTAATGGCAGCAGCTGGCAGTGACTCCTTCTGCCTTCCTGTTCTTTCTTTTCTCCTCTGTTAGTCCCGCCTATACTTCCTGCCTAGCCACTGGCCAATCAGTGTTTTATTTATTGGCCAATCAGAGTAATTTGACATACAGACCATCCCAATGCATAGTAATTCCCCCTTTACTGTTTGTTTCCATCCAAACATGTTCTAGAGTATTTCTGAGAACTAGAGCTAGAAGGGCAATCCATCCTGAATTGGTTTTGAGTTTATGTGCAGTGAGTCAAACTGTGTTCTGTGAGTGAACATTAAGGAGGAAATCCCTATTCACTATCTTAAGCCTATGCACAATTGAAAAGTTGTACAAGTAAAAATCATAAGTATCCTGTAAATGATCTGTGAAATGAAGAATTATGTAAGTCAAGCTTATGAATCAAAATTGAGAACAAACCATACTATTCCCCTTATTAACTAACTTTTCTTCTTTCTGGACTCCATAAATAGAAGGTGTGGACAGTAACAATGACTGGTGCCCTTAGGTTTTCTAATTCAAGGAACCCACTGCTTTTCTTGCAGCCTCCCTCATCTGTATTATCACTTTGCTGCAGAATGAAGTTCTTTGCTACTTGGTAATCTTCAGCTTTGATCAAAATGCCAAGAACCAGGAAACATTCAAATTAGGCAGTGTCTTCTGGCAACATCCCTTCACATGAATGCTAGCTTCTCTTCTGCAAAGAGTTATAAATCATAGGAATTTAAGTAACAGAAATAACATTGACTTAGGAATTCATCATAGAAGATAGTAGAGTGGTTGAGTTAACTAACTGTGATAATTATAGTTGAGTTGATAACTTAATAAGAATGTGGTTATGGGGTGATGAAGCACAAACAAGATATAATTAACTCAAGACCCTGAACAGCAAACTAGATTTCTGAATGTAGAAGATTGCAATTAGATTCGTATGTATCACTTAGCACAAAACTCAAGTCCAAGTGGATCAAAGAACTCAACATTAAGCAAAATACACTGATACTGATAGAAGAGAAAATGGGGAATAGTCTTGAACACATTGTCACAAAAGACAAATTTTTGAACAGCACACTGATAGTGCAGACACTAAGATCAACAATTAATAAATGGAACCTTATGAAACTTAAAAGCTTCTGCAAGGCATTCAGACAAAGCAGTAACCTACAGAATGGGAAAAGATTTTTTTTTACCAACTAAACATTCAATAGAGGACTAATATCAAAAATATATAAAGAACTCAAGAGCAGAAATCAAGAACCAAATAATCGAATTAAGAATTGGATACATATATAAACAGAATTCTCAATAAAGGAAAAACTGAATGTCTAAGAATTGTCTAAAGCAAAGTTCAATGTCCTTAGCCATCAGCCAAATGCTAATCAAAAGTACTTTGAGATTTCATCTTATACCTGTGAGAACGGCTAGCATCAATAACACAATGATAGTTCATGCTGGAGAGGATATGAAATAATGGGAACACTTATCTATTGCTGGTGAATGTGCATACATATATAGCCACTATGTCAATCAGTGAGGCAGTTCTTTAGGAAGTTGGGAATTGGTCTACCTCAAAATCTAGCTATGTCATTCTTGGACATATACCCAAAGGACCCTTCACTCTACCACAAGGACACTTGTTCAACCATATTTGCTATGGTGTCATTCATAATAGCCAGAAATTGGAAAAAAAAAAAAAAACCTAGGTGTCTCTCAACAGAATGGATAAATAAATTGTGGTACATCTACAAAATGGAGTAATAATCTGTTAAAAGAAATGACATCAGGTATTTTTCAGGTAAATGGATAGAACTAGAAAAAAATAATTCTGAGTGGGCTAACCCAGACCCAGAAATATACATTTGGTGTGCATTTGTTTATATATGGATATTAGCAGTTAAGTAAATGATAACCAAGCTACAATCTGTATACCCAGATAGGTTAGATATAAAAGAAGGCTCTGTAGGTAGTGTGAGGGGCACATGGATCTTCCTGGGAAGGGGAAATAGAAAAGAATATATGGGTGGACTGGGGGTACTGTGGATGAGAATGGGATGATCAGGTGGGGGGTGGGGAAACAGGGTAGAGGGAAAGAATAAGGGGAGAGACAGCTGTAACTGAGGCTCATTTGAGGGGTAATATGGAAATCTACTATAGTGGACACCTCCTAAAATGTATGAAGGTGATCCTAATGAGGTCTCCTAATAATGGGGAGAGTCTTAACTGTTCATCTCTTATCATCTAACAAGGTTTCCAGTAGCAAGATTGTGTTATATTCAGTTGAGTTTTTGGCCAAGGGAATCATATGGAAATTCCCAAACAACCTAGGCTGCTGCTAAGGTAATGGGTTGTTCTCCATAAACTAACAACAGAGCCCCATTGCCAATGATAACACCTACACTACTCATTGGACATAAGGAAGTCAAGCTGTTGCCTACATGGAGCCTTTACTACTATATTCTCATTTCTTAGGTGTGGGAAGGTACTCTTTAGGCTACCAAAAGATAAATATAAACACCACCCCAGCCATCCAAGTTTTGACATACAGTATGTTCTACCTGAGAAATATGCGAGGGAAATAGTGGTACAAACGTTGTGGGAGAAGTTACCAAATGTCAGTTTTGACTTAAAGCCCACTTCAAAAGATGGAGGCCATACCTGACACTGCTTAGGTAACCAAGAACCAGAGACTAGATATCTGGGAGACTAAACACTATTGGTCTAAAAAAAAAAAGACAAAAAAGTAACAATAAAATGACTCCTTATGATATTCTGCCTTATTCAGAAATCATCAGAGAAACTTCCTCATGCAGCAGATGGGAACAGATACAGAAATCCACAGCCAGACATTATGCAGAGAGAGAATCTATACACAGTATCTCCATCAAATCCCTACCCTCAGAGCTCAGGGAGTCCTTTGGAAGAGTAAGTGGAAAAAGTGGAAAAGCCAGAGGGGATGGAGGACACGAGGAGAATAATACCCTTTGAATTAACTAAACAAGAAACATGAACTCACAGAGACTGAAGCAGCAAGCACAATGTTTAAAAGGGTCTGCATTGGGTTCTCTGCATATGTATCATAGCCTTTAGCTTAGTATTTTTATTAGATTCCTGAGTGTTCAAACAACTGGGTCTCTGATTCTTTTGCCTGCTCTTGGGACACTTTTCCAATGTCTATCTGAGATCTGATGGTTTTTGTTTTGTGTTATTATATTTTATTTGTTTGGATGTTACCTTTTAGAAGCCTATTTTTTTTCCAAATGAAGACAGAAAGGGAATATATACAGAGGGGGTACAGTGTGGATAGGAACTGGGAGGAGTAGGGGGAGAGAAAACTACAATCAGCATATTTTGTATGAGAAAAAAATCTATTTTTTAACTTTCTTTTTATTTATTCTATGTGTTTTTTACATCATGTATCTTGATACCATTTATTGATACCATTTTCCCCATCCCTTCACATCTGCCCTTTGCCCCTACTCCCCTTTCAAAATAAAACAAAATTTAAGAGAAACAAACAAAAACAAAACAAAACAAAAAACGTCATCATGAAAGCTGCAGTGTGGCACAGTGTATCACACAGTAAACCCCTTTGTCCATATGTCTTTACTTGCAAATGTTCATTGCAAAGCGGCATTCATTGATCTGGTTCAAGATCTCTGGTTTCTGCTACACTATTGATGCTGGGCCCTTGCTAGGACTCTTCTTGGATATCCTGTTGTTTCCCTGGGTTGTGGAGATCCTGTAGCTTTGGGTCTTCCAGTAAGGTCCCTTCATGTGCTCCAGCAGATGGTAGATGTGGTGGATGTTGGGGCAGGCCTGGGTAGCTGCAGGGTTGGTTCTCCCTCCAGTTCTCCTCTGCCCTCATCACCAGGGTGAGCTCTCCATCATTTTCCTGGCTAATTCACTTCTTGCAGCAAGGCATGCTGTGGGATAATGCTTTTGTACACTGGTTTAATAAAATGCTAATTGGCCAGTAGCCAGGCAGAAAGTATAGGCAGGATAAACAGACAAGGAGAATTCTGGGAAGAGGAAGGCTAAGTTAGGAGATGCCAGCCTACTATCCAGGGAGCAGCATGTAATGGCATACTAGTAAAGCCATGGAACACATGGCAATATATAGATTAACAGAAATAGGCTGAGCTTAAATGTAAGAGCTAGTCAGTAGTAAGCCTAAGCTAATGGCTGAGCACTTTTAATTAATAAAAGCCTCTGTGTGTTTATTTGAGACTGAGTGGCTGCAGACCAGATGGGACACAGGAAAACTTTCAGCTACAAAGGAGCAGGGGTGGGCCAAGTTCCCCCGCTTCCACACTCTCAGGGTCAGCTCCTCTACACCTACACCATTAGGGCCAGCTCTAACATGTTGCCAAGTCAAGGTACAGGGGCTACTCTCTCAAGAGCTGCAGGTGGTAAGGGGTAGGGTCAGCCCTCCCACTCCTAGTACCCCAGGGCCAGCTCCTCCACCTGTCTCAAGTGTTGGTGGTCAGGAGGTAGGGGGAGAGCATCTGTCTTCTTCAGTCTATGCTGCCATTGGTCAGATGAGTAATGGGTACAGCTTTCCCTTGCTCATAACATGAGGGCTTAGTTACCCTCAACTCCAACCACTGGGCAGCTTTGCTATGCTGTCCAGGGCAAGAGACAGGGCCAGTATCCTAAGTGCTGTAGTGGGTTAGGGTGAGGGTCAGCTCTCATCTATTGTAGGTGGCAAGGGGTGAGGGGAAAGGGGGCACCTCTCACCCTCCTACACTGCCATATGGCAGACAAATAGTGGGGACACCTCTCTCACACTTATAACTTTGGAGCTGGCTCACCCTCACCTCTGCCAACAAGGTTGGCTCTGTTGCATTACCCAGGTGAAGTTCAGGGACTGTTCTTACAAGTATTGCTGCTGGTGGGAGTCACTGACAGCTCTTGTGACCTCAGGGCCAGTTCTTACACCTGCCTCAGGCATTCATCAGTGGAGGGGAGGAGGAGGGAAACTCTCTCCTGTCCATGCCGCCACAGGATAGATAGGTGATGGAAACAGCTCTCCTTTGTTCACCACTTTGGGGCTGGCTCACTCACATGTGCACCAACAGGATTGGCTCCATTGTGTTGCCCAGGTAAGGTTCCAGACCTGCTCTCCCAAGTGTTGAAGCTGGTTGGGGTCAGAGATAGTTCTCCCACTCCTACAACCACAAGTCCAGCTCTCTCATCTGCCTCAAGTGTTAGTGGGCAGCAGGGGGCGGGCATCTTTCCCTTGCCCATGCCACCATGGGACAGATGAGAAATGGGAACAGCTCTCCAGTGCTCACAACTTCGGGGCTGGCTCACCCACATCTGCACTAACAGGGTTGGCTGTATTGTGCTGCCCTGGAAAAGTGTAGGGCCTGCTCTCCTGAGTGTTGCAGCTTGTGAGGGGCAAGAATCTATTTTTAATAAAAAAATGAAAAAACAACACTATCAACAGCAAAAGACCATTTAGATCAATAAATGACTAATCTTATTTATTATACAATAAATATTTCTATGCAATTATTAAATATTCATATAAGACACTATTTTGTACTGTTTCTGATTCATGTAAAATGTTTAATAGGATATATGTTGACAAATTTTAGAAAACAATGTGAATTGCTACTGCAGTCTTAGCATGTACATCAGGCTGCTCCCAACTCCCTGTAACTCTAACTCCAAATGATTCAATGTCTCTTTCTCACCTCCATGGATACTATGTTCACACACACAAACTTATACTCAAACACACACATACACACACAATTAGAAAAAATAGAGATGTATTTTACAGTTATTTAATATTTAACAACTCAGTAGAACAATAGTTTTATTTTGTTTGTTTGTTTTTGTAGGGTTCTAATTCAGGGCCTTGAGCAGGTAAAGATAAGTACTCTGCCATTGAACCATGTCTGCATTCAAAGAGACTATTTAATTCAGGCAGAGATATTTAGTACATTAACTGTGACTACTATAAGCTTTGTATTATAAGTAATTTAAAGGTAAGTTTGTCAAAGTATAGGATAAATTGTCATGCTTGGAGTTTCATTTTTTAATTAAAATCTACAAGCATAAATTCATCTCTTCTTAATGTTTCTGTGTGATTTACATCAATTAAATCATGCCAATATAAAAAACATAAAACAGAAATTCACATGTATACACCCAAAATGCATGTGTACATACACAGGCACACACTTAAAGAGAAGCACACACATGCATGTACACATGCATCACACAGAATAAGTCAACAAAGGAAGAATCACTGCCATTTTCTTGTTGCTGTGCTGAGGTGACTTTTGATACTATAAAGGAATAGAAGTTACATTTGAAGTAGATTTGAATTCTTTTTGCATCATTAAACAGTTTTTAATGTTTTGGCAGGCACAATGTGTAAAGCACACAATCAAGAAGAGTTGTAATAATTTCTTCCATGTGATCACCAAAGTCATACATTTTATTTTTTTGTAGACACACAACAATGATGTCGACTGAGTCTTACAATACAATGAACAACTCAAAATGTGGAACAGGTGGAAATGATCAAATTAGGATGGCCGTGGCAACCTCAATCCCTCATAAAATGTGAATATAGGATAATGGAACTTGCATAAAGGGAGAGCATGGCAGCAGCTGCTGGCTGCACTCGGAGTTGTCTCAAGATGAATACAGGAAAGTTATCATTTCCATTCAAGTCCTCAGGAGTTTCAATACATTTTCTAAAAGTAACACCGAAAACATTAATTCAGAACCAAGCACAACACATATTTTTCTTGATTTTTCTTTCTGTCTTTCCTTTTTTCCTCTCTTTCTCTGTTCCATTGCCTTCCTTGGAACTTCTTCCACATGATGACTGTTAACACTGTCCTTGAACAGTTTCTATATTCTTCATTATAAGTCTGTGTAGTAGCTGTAATCATCTTCCTTATTTCATGGAAAAATTGGCATTTTAGAGTATATTACAAAATCAGCTATCTAAACTCGTCCTTTCCTAATTGTAAACATATCCTAGAAGATGCCTCATAGCCAACAATTTTATTTCCAGGTACCTCTTAGCATCCAGGCCATACAATAGCATGTTTTTCATTTATCAATTAGAGCAGTGATTCTGAGGCTGAGTAGACCCCATCCACACTTGTTTCTAAGCTTCCCAACACTGTGGACTATGGGGCTTTAGAAAGACTAAGGACAATTTACCAAGGACTCCAATATTAGACATCAGACATAAATAAACTTCTATTTTATTGAGCCACACAATTTGAGGATTTGTTTGTTGTGAAAACTATTGCTTTACATAAAAATGAACTAAAATAAAATTTCTTAGGTCTGAAGTCAATCAGAAAACATAGATGAAAAGTACCTCAGATTCTGAAGATTCTAACTTTTGCTACATTATTATAAAATAGTGCTTACTAAATCACTGTGATTTCATTCTTATTTTTAACAATTTTCAGGATTTTTTTCCTTAAATACTTTTATCTCCTCAATTATAGCTGATTCAATAGATTTTCTAAAATTACTTTGAGATGCTCCTTTCTCTCCTATTTTGTACCCTATTTTATGATATTTTTGTTTGTGTTCTGACAAATAAAGCTTGTCTGGAGATCAGAGGACAGAACTAGCCACTAGTTAACCATAGAGGCCAGGCAGTGGTGGCACACGCCTTTAATCCTAGCACTTGGGAGGAGAAAGCAGGAAGATCAGGAGTTCCAGACCACCCTGGACTACATGAGATTGAACTAGTCTAAAAGAGAAACAGAGCTGGGTGGTGGAGGCTCACACCTTTGATCCCAGCATTTGAGATCACACACCTTTAATCCCAGCACTTGGGAGGATAATGCCTTTGATCCAAGCACATGGGAGGCTGACATCTTTAATCCCAGCATTAGGGAGGTGGAGACAGGAATGTAAGGGGGGTGGATACAGGATCTCTCCCTGCCCCATTCATTCTGAGATTTCATATTGGTAAGAAGTCTCTAGTGACTGCTATTCTGCTTCTCTATCTTTCAGTTTTCACCCTTGATATCTGACTCTGGATTTTTATTTGTTAAGACTAATTAGGGTCATTCATCAGTCCCCAGATAAATCCACAGCCTTTATCAGGTGTGAACACTGTGCCTTCTCATGACTAAACTTTGAAGGATGGATAGGAGTGAGCCTGTCAGTGAAATTCATTTTATATTATCATGAGTACCATAAAATGTGGTCAGTTGAGGTAGAGGATGACATGAGGAGAACAGGATGAAACAACATGTTGTGCTCCAGATGAAACATGACACTGATATGAATCAAGATTTTGACATCAGAAGTAGAATAAATGGTTCAGTCCAAGAATACTGCTAGACACAAAGTGAGGGAGATGGTGATCCCATGACTGTATGTGATTCCATTCTTAGAGGATGTAGTCATACACTAAAATGACATGGTGACTAAGACATTATCTAATGAAAAAAATTAAATTCCAGCATTTAAACACTGACTCTATCCCTTCCCAGTTTTGCAACCTGAGACAATATCATGAGCCTCAGTGCCCTAATATAGAAAAAAGAAAATTATCATATATATAACCTCATGAGACTGTTGTAAAGATATTAATATAATATAAAAATAATATACACATGCATGCGTATGTGCATATGTATGTTACATGTTATTTGTTACTATTATTACAGCCTAGCTCCGTGTATCTTTATCTTCTCATAGCAATTGTGTTCCTTAAGCATGATAATTTTATAGATCATAGTATCTGCATCTATGAGACATTTAGTATTTGCCTATTAATAATCTTTGATATATATCATACATAGTTATACTTTATTACTCTGTCATCCTTCAAAGAAAATATCAGTTTTATACTAGAACCCTAAACACTTACCATGCTGTTAACAAATATGCACAATGAACATGTTTTATCAGAATACAAAAACAGAAGTTTGGCTTAAAGCACTTGGAGATGGCTCAATTAATAGAGTGCTTTCTTAACATACATGAAGTCTAGGTTTTAATTCACAGTACCACATATAAACTATATATAGTAATTCCAGCACTCATGGGGGAGAGGCAGAAGGATCAGGCACTAAAGGTCATCCTGATAAGACAGCAAGTTCAAGGCTAGTCTGGACTCCATGAGACTCTGAATCAATAATAAACTCTCAAAAATGAAGTTTATAGTCATTGACACAGAGTTCAGTAATGCCATTTTGAACAAACATGTACTGTTTCACTATGCAATGTATGAAGACTGCCTGTCAACTTTCATGCAATTCATGGGGACTGTAAACACAGCAGAAATGATCATTGTTTAAAAACTTCTCATGAGAACAGACTTTGCCACCTCTCAAAAACAAGTTAAGATGATAAGGTCAGGATATAGATAAAGAGCTTTGAAAAATCATCTAGTTCAGCAATTTTCCTTTAGGAGGACTCTACCTAACCTTTAAAAGCTAAGAGAGATGAGGATCACATTGCTAACTTGTGTGCCCCCCCCCCCCGGCCCCATTTTACTCTTAGATTTGTTATTGAAAAATGAAATAGCAGGGACCTACCATTTAAAAGCCCAGGGGGCTTTACCTGAGCTCTTTCGACAAATCCATTGAGTATTTAACAACTCATTTAACAATGCATTTAACAATGCATTATTTTGGAAGTCTTATTGCTGAAAGAATCTATGGAGAAACGGAACACACTGACAATTTCAAATACCAACATGGATGTCTTTTCCTCACAAAAGTACTGCAAGACACAGAAGTGTCTGGTTTAAAAGTACTCTAAAATGGCTCATTCACACAGGGAGTCAGTGCACCAGGAATCAGCAAGCTGTTTTCATTCCATTGCTAATGCATTATTTTCCTCAGGGAAGCTGTGGAAAGAATGCTTTAAACTGTGAAGCTTGCTTGACTGCATATAACCCTGTCCCAACAGCATGTGATGCACTTGGCATTTCCTCCTTGCTGGTGTTTAGTAAGGAAGTGTTGTTCCTATTTTATAAATCAGAATTCTCATTAAGTCATGTCATGTTGTCTCACAGCCCAAAGAGCTTAGCCTACCATATAGGTTGTGTTTATCAAACACTGGTGCTTCTAAGGCGCTGACCTTGATTTCTTAGGAAGTACAGCCTTGTGGGGAAGACAAATAATTGAAAATCTACATAAATAACAGAGAAGTTATAAGTACAATATATTCTAAAGTAGAAATATATAGCTCTATGAAATCTGTTGTATATAATGAATTGTATCTCTAAATAACTATAAGCTGGAGCATAAACACCTCATACATTAGAAAGTGACCTAATTTTAAAATAGAGTCATTAAAGGTCACTATGTTAAAATTAAGACATTAGTATTGGGTTTCCAGACCAGCTACAATACAAACCCCACACCTAAAGATCAAAGAACAACCTTGGAAGTGGGGGCAAAAGATTATAAGAGACAAATGACCAGAACATCTGTAAAAGACTGAGTCTTCTATATAGGACAGGGAAGCTATACCCATCAAAACTATAATAGCCTAAACAAGACATGAACATGACCATAACAGTTGGCATGTCAATGAGAATGGGGAAAATCTCACAGGGCCCCACCTCTAAATGAAGAGTTTAAAGCATTCTTTCCATAGCTTCCCTGAGGAAAATATAGGCAATTGACTGCTGAGAGAGGGAAAAATTCAGTCTTCCCCAGGAATGAGCCCTCTAAATGGTTATCATCATACAGGGTGTCAGCTTTTATATATATATAAAAATATATATTATATATATGTGTGTGTGTGTGTTTGTGTATGTGTGCTTTATTAAGTGATACATGTGTATAAATGGAATAATTTATTTATATATTTATAAGTATTTTATATATAACAATAATAATTAAAGAAAAGAAACAAAATAGAGTGAATATACAAAAGTACAAGGAGGACTCAGAAGCAGATGATTGAAGATGATCAAAATATATCATATACATACATAAAATGCCATAGTGAAATCCACTATGCTGTACAATTAATTAATGCTAATAATTTTTAATTAAGTCATTATTTTTAATTTTTAATTAAGTCATTACGGTATAACCAATTGAGTATGATTGGAATCTTTATAAAAAGTGGGAAAAGTCTACAAAGACACAGTTGTTCCTTGACAGAATATGATACACAGGGAAGGAAGCCCTCTACAAAGCATAGAAAGAGATCTGAAGAGATTCCTCACTCAGTCTTCAGAAGGAATTGAACCTGAAATTGTAGATTTCAAACTTCCTGCCTGCAGCCTTAGGACATAATCCATTTCCCTTGTCTAAGCTCTGACTCTGCATCATTTCAGGATTGTGGTGAGGGGGCGGGGGCAACGTTTCAGGAAAGGTCTCCAAGAGAAGATTGCAAGTGAGTGGAATGAAGAACCAGGGAAAGAAGAGCAGGAAAAATGAAGTCTGTAGCAGTTATACAACAATGTCTGCAGAAGCAAAACACATGTCTGTAGATAAGATCCTTTGAAGACTATTTGGACCTTCTAGAGTTAAAGAATTAGGAGAAAATTGAAGACAAGATAGGGTTAGAACATGACACTGAGGTAGGGTCACAAGAAGCCACATCAGCATTTTGAAGGCTTTTCTCTTGGATCTCAATGTTGTCTTACATTTTCTCCCAGCCTGATAGTTCACCTTTATCCTTTACTTCCAATTATAAGTACATGATACTTACAGAACATCCTTCCAGTAGACCTGCTTTTTGTCACGCTCAGACCTTTTTGTTTTGTTTTTTTGTTTTTCGAGACAGGGTTTCTCCGTGTAGTTTTGGCGCCTGTTCTGGATCTTGCTCTGTAGACCAGGCTGGTCTTGAACACACAGAGATCCTCCTGCCTCTGCTTCCCAAGTGCTGAGATTAAAGGCGTGCCCCACCGCCACCCTGCCAGCTCAGACCTTTTTAAATTCACACTATGGACCAAGATGTTTCAAAGTCCATCTGAATCACTTCCCTGGCTTTCATCACACTTAAAGTTTCCTTCCAATGTCAAAGTCAATTTGCTTCAAAACTCAACAACTTGATAAAGAAGGTTCTGCAGCCCAGCAGTGGTGTTGCAAGCCTTTAATCCCAGCACTCAGGAGGCAGGGCCAGGCAGATCTCTGTGAGTTGGAGGCCAGCCTGGTCTACAGAATGAGATCCAGGACAGGAATCAAAACTACACAGAAAAGCCCTGTCTTGAAACAATCAAACAAACAAAAAAAGAAGGTTCTACATAAAGTCTAAGAGTCAAGGAAAACAACTTGACATTTAGGTATCAGGGCGATTTCAAGCAGTCACATCAACGTAGGCACAATTATGACAAAGTCTGCCCCATGTTTCAGTTCCCCAAAACTCTGAAAGAGTGGCATTTATTGTGTGCTTCAATCTACACAGCCACATAGTCATCAAGACATTCAAATGATAGGGCTTGATGAGTGACCCCAGGAATACATTCCATGATTTCCCCATGAACAGCAAAAGTGAACTCACAGGTGGCAGCTTTAATGCCCTCACACAGGTGTCTATAGAGTAACTCCCAAAGTGTGGTCTTCAGGATTTCTACTACCAAGGAATGAGTCTAGAACACACTCACAGGCTCTTGGTCAGAACCCCTGGACCATATGTCTAGTGATGAAACACAATCCTGTGTTTGAAAAATTCTCTAGGTGGTTCTGAAGTAGATAAAAGTTCCTATGAAAGTTTGATGTTAACGTTGGCTGTCTTCCTATCAGACTTTTATGCCTTTAGAGAAGCATTGTTTCTTTTTCATTTAGAACATCAGTGCTCAGACAGGATCAGCATAATTGCTTAATTATTGGCAAAGTAATATATTCATGTGAGTATTTTTCAGGCCTCACCATTGACTCAAGAATTTTATGTACCAAATTGATGTCATAAGTGAATAGATGTTAGGTCATCTTGCTAAGAAATACATGTGATGAAGCTAACTTAGAATTTTATATTGGATTCTTGCTACCTTTATCACTTACCAGTACTACCCCACTCCAGTTTTAAAGTGTAGACATTACTCTATAAGTCTCACTCAATGGGACAATCTACTTCATATCTTCTCCAATCACCCACCTCCATAGAATCACATGTTCTCCACCTGGTCTTGTAAAGTAAACATTCATGTGAGTCATGTGAGTAATGTACCTACACAGTAACTCTATGATTGAACCACTGAACTGATACTTGGGAGAATCACTTGGCCACATAGCTCTTTGCTACATTGAACTTGGGATGGCAAATAATAGGAGCCATTGTCCCGAGTGGATGTATAAGTAGTGTAGGCAGAAATTTCTCCAGTCCTGCCTTGCCCGGGAGTCCAGATGATCTCTCCCACCCATGGTCCCACAGCTGTTTACTCAGTTCTATATTCCTGAGTGTATTTCCTCAATTTATACTCTAATAAATTCCATGATACTCCTTAAGCAGACTCCCATGGATTTAGCTGAAGTTGTCCTTTGTACTGTACAGGAGCAAATCTACCTGGCAGTCGGCTCACACTAGGAAGCAGGAAGCAGGGAAAAGGATCTCCTGCCCACTTTCCCTTTCCTTTTAAGAGGTCACATACAACAGCAAGAAGCACCACTGATAGGAATTCTAGTCATGTCCCCATGATCGTGCATGCCCTGGTGGCACACTTAGCCATTTTCACCTAGTCATTTCTGGGTCATACATCCTATGTAGCTCATGTGCTGCGTGGTCACATAAAAATTGTGCCCAGTATGACCACGTGATCTATGAGCATGTGTGGAGTAGCCACGTGGGCCCATGTGTGCATGTATGGTGTAGTCCTTAAAAGGCAGATCCCATGTCCCTTCCCCCTCCTCTTCAACTTTCCTTTCAGCGGGCCTGAACACATATGTCTCTTTCTCTCTCTCTTTTTTTTTTAAATAAAACTCTTTTTAGTGGGTTTTGTTGTGTTTCATGACTTTTCCTCACAGTGTAAGAGCACACCCTAAAAACAACAACCACCTCCTGCAGGCTGTATAGCCCAGGGTCATGGGCAGAGCAAATACCACTACAAAGTAGCCATTTTTAATAAAGAGAAAAAAGGTGTGCAAACAAAATAGATCCTCTGCATTAGAGGAAGGAAGCCAGGGGAAACTTCTGATATTGATTAACTTTCATGCCCATGAGGTAAGGAGTCCAATAACACTGTTAACTATACAGTAAAGATGCTTGTAGGAAGGAGAGATTTGGTTGAATCAAAACTCAGGTAAAGATATTGTCCTAGTTAATAAAGACAACATGAAAGGACCTAGATGAGAAGCCAGAGAAGGTCTGTCTATGAGATTTCCTAGATTGGATCAGTTGAGGTGGGTGGATTCACTCTAAATGGGGAGGGCACCACTTATGGGCTTCCAGATTGAATAGAGGGAACACAAGCTGAGCACCAGCATTCCACTCTCTTCACTTCCAGACTACACATGCAATGTCACCAGCTGCTAGAAGACCCACTGCCATGCATTCACCACCTGCATAGACTTTACCTCTGAACTGTGGTCTGGAACAAACCTGCCTGCTGTTGTTGGATGTTTTATTGCAGCAACAGGAAAAGGAACTATTACAGATGTTGGACTAGTCAAATGGCTAATCAGAGACAATGTGTGGAATGTGGGAATGTGTCCCACACATAGTCTAAAGATGTTGAGTGCTACTTAGACATTGGCTTTATGATGAATTTATAAATCTATGCATGTATATACACATTTAGAAAATCACAGACACACACACACACACACACACACACACACACACACACACACACACAAAGGGGGACACTGTTACATTTCTCTTTTCATTCCTTACCAGCTTTGCTGCCTATGAGCAATGAATGTATAGGTATGGAAACTGAAACATGTGCCCACAGTATTGTAATCCCATCACGAAGAATTTGGCTGCTACTTAGGAAAGACCTAAATATGGAGAGTACTCCACAGCCTCACATTTGAATTCAGTCTCTTCTTCAAGTGTAACTATGTACTCACTGCATGAGATATTTAGACTATGTTTAAAGGAATATGCTTGGATAAGATGATTGCTTAACTTGGGCTGCCATTACAAAATCCTATGTGTTAAGTGGCAGAAGCAGAAAATGCTTGTTTTTCTTCATTCTAGAAACTGGAAACCCAAAACCTTGGTGCCAGCACTTTCACGATCTGCTGAGGGCTATCTTTATGTTTGGCAGATGGTTTCCTTCTGCCTTATTTTCCTATGGTAAAAAAAGAGTCCCTTCTAGTCTATTCCTAAAAGCTAATTAATTCTATCATGAAGGTTCCACCCTCATGATGCCCTCTAAACCTAATCTTTTTCCAAATGCTCAACTACTAAATGTCATCACAGAGTAGTCAGGGATTTCCACTGGATTGGAGAGAGATAGATTTCAGTTCACAGGAGTGAATAAGCTCATCCATGGAAATCACATAATAAACATCAAAACAGTAGTAAGAATTTAACTCCATATTGACAACACACTGAGCTCTATGCTAGACGTTTATAAGAAAAAATACGGCTGTAAATACAACAGTATTAAAAGGGAAATGGTATAGGCATCTATTCTATTCCATTGAGAACCTAAGGCAATAATGTCCTACTCCCAGAAAGAATATTCTGATTATCATGTAAAACAAGCACTCAACTTTATGTTTTTTAAAGATTTTACTTATCTTCATAAAATATGTATGCAT
The DNA here is from genome assembly GCF_004664715.2 of Peromyscus leucopus. NCBI lineage: Eukaryota > Metazoa > Chordata > Mammalia > Rodentia > Cricetidae > Peromyscus > Peromyscus leucopus. The sequence goes on from NC_051083.1 coordinate 208,126, forward strand.
ATGAATGTTTTGCCTTCCTGTATGCACATGTAACACGTGATTGCCTGGTATCCCCAGAGGCCAGAAGAGAGCATTAGTTAGCCACCATGTGGGTGCTGGAAATGAACCCAAGTCCTGTACAAGAGTGCTCTTAACTATTGAGTCATCTCTCCAGCCCCAAAGATTATTCCTTTTCAAGCAAGCCAAATTCCTTTGGGATTTTGGGTGTCTACCTTATTTTACAAAACAGAATAAGTCTTAAAAGTTTCTAAAGTAGCTAGAAATATTTATAAAGGCCCACCATTAAAAGTGGTTTAATCCACAAGTACTATCTTTCCCAGTACTTGAGATTAGGAAATCCAAAATCAAGACCCCAGCGCATATATACACTCTACTCAAGAACACGCAGTTTTGCAGATAGTTCATTCTTGTCTTATATTTACTTTTTTTTTTTTTGGTGGTGGTGGGGATTAATATACAAAGTAATAGGTTTCATCACAGCATCTTTTTTTTTTCCTTTTATTTATTTTACAATATCATTCAGTTCTACATATCAGCCACGGATTCCCTTGTTTTCCCCCCTCTTGTCCCCCTTCTCCCCAGCCCATCCCCCATTCCTACCTCCTCCAGGGCAAAGCCTCCCCCAAGGACCAGCTATTACTGGTAGACTCAGTCCAGTCAGGTCCAGTCCCCTCCTCCCAGGCCGAGCCAAGCATTCCTGCATAAGCCCCAGGTTTCAAACAGCCAACTCATGCAATGAGCACAGGACCCAGTACCACTGCCTGGATACCTCCCAAACAGATCAAGCCAATCAACTGTCTCACCTATTCAGAGGGCCTGATCTAGTTGGGGGCTCCTCAGCTATTGGTTCATAGTTTATGTGTTTCCATTCATTTGGCTATTTGTCCCTGTGCTTTATCTAACCTTGGTTTCAACAATTCTCGCTCACATAAACCCTCCTTTTTCTCGCTAATTAGACTCCCTAAGTTCCACCCGGGGCCTAGCCGTGGATCTCTGCATCCAGATCCCTCAGTCATTGGATGGGGTTTCTAGCACAACTATTAGGGTGTTTGGCCATCCCATCACCAGAGTAGTTCAGTTCCAGCTGTCTCTCGACCATTGCCAGCAGTCTATTGTGGGGGTATCTTTGTGGATTTCTGTGGGCCTCTTTAGCACTTTGTTTCTTCCTTTGCTCATGTGGTTTTCATTTACCATGGTCTCCTAGTCCTTGTTCTCCCTCTCTGTTCTTGATCCAGCTGGGATCTCCTAATCCCCTAAGCTCTCTTTCCCTTGATCCTCGCCCTTCATTACTCCCACTCATGTCCAGGTTGTTCATGTAGATCTCATCCATTTCTCCATCATTGGGCGATCCCTGTGTCTTTCTTGGGGTCCTCTTTTCCAGGTAGCCTCACTGGTGATGTGAGTAGCAGTCCAGTCATCCTTGTTCCACACCTAGTATTCTTCTATGAGTGAGTACATACTATATTTGTCTTTCTGAGTCTGGGTTACCTCACTCAGGATGATTTTTTCTAGATCCATCCATTTGCCTGCAAACCCCATGATGTCATTGCTTTTCTCTACTAAGTAGTATTCCATTGTGTGTATGTGCCACAATTTATTTATCCATTCTTCATTTGAAGGGCATCTAGGTTGTTTCCAGGTTTTAGCTATTACAAACAATGCTGATATGAACATAGCTGAGCAAGTGCTCTTGTGGTATGATTGAGCATTCCTTGGGTATATGCCCAAGAGTTCATCACAGCATCTTTAATATGTCATTATACTTTGGTTTCATTCTTTCTCCAAGTCAGTTTTGATCTCTGCCTTTCTGTGACCCACACCAATGTCATCTCAACAAATTCACTGCTTTCTGTAACCTAGTATGGTGGTTTGATTGAGAATGACCTCCATAGACTCAGGTGTTAGACTGTTTGCTAACAAGTTGGTGGAATGGTTTGGGAAAGATTAGAAGCTGTGCCCTTGTTTTATGAGGTGTGTCACTGAGGGTGGACTTTGAGGTTTCAAAAGCTAGTGGCCTTTCCAGTTATCTTTCTTTGTCATGTGCTTGTGGATCAAATATAAACTTTCAGCTACTGCTCCAGCACTTTATCTGCTTGTCTGTTGCCTTATTCCCTGCCATGATGGTCACAGGCTCACCTTTGGAACTGTAAGCAAGCCCCAAATAAACTTTCTCTTGTGAAGTTGCCATGGTTGTGATGTCTCTTCACAGCAATAGGAAAGTGGATAAGGCACATAGCGACATTAATTTCTTCCAAAATGACTCTTAACCAATCACAGCCTCACTACAAATGGCATAAGCAAGGGAGTATGAAAACTAATGTGGGTCACAGGAATCGGAAAAGCTCAGCCACCTCACAACATGCTGATGATTAGAATAGCCTGTCATAGAGAGCAGAGAAATGGATCAGTTTCAAAATCAAATGTTTAGCTAGCATGGCCAAGCAAATTACTTTTATCATAAATTGTGTTCCTTGTGTAGCAATAATAAAAAGGAGTGATTGTTAGAGTTGTTTTGCTTAGAGAACCAAGGAGAAAATATTTGACTGACTTGAAACAAAGTCATTCTTAACATTCCATTATAAAGGAATGTGAGTATTGAACTACAAGTAGCCATGCTGTCTATGATATTAAAACAACATTCTATCTCTTATCCTTTCATTCAAGATATAATGAGCTTGCATCCCATTCAGCTAGGTAGAGCTTACCTCATTTTGTAATAACTGAAATGTACAAAGGTATCCTGATTTACAAGACATTTCAGTCCAACACAAATAGTTCAAATTTTATTCATTTCCTATAATCAGATAAGTGCCCGGGCAACATGGACTTTTATTATTAATAAACCAGCAAACAGAAATCCTGCGACAATATTTAATAGTGATGACTTCTGTACTGCCCAGGGACTGATTCAAGCAGAATCATTTTCTCTGATGGATGCCACTGCCATCAAGTGACATCTGTTTGTTAATAAGCAGCTGCCCTGGAATTGGCTTAGATAATGCAGGGATTTGGGTGAATATAGTCCAGAGGTTAGGAATAGCAGACTGAGAGTCCATGTTTCTGGGCTTCAGTCCCAGGTTTGTCATTGATACTTCAAGCTGCAGTGAAATGGAAGTGAGTTTATATTAGACCCAAACAACCTCCCAGTGTGGGTGAAGGTGGTGGCGAAGGGGAAAAGAGAAGTTCAACCAATTTGGCATATAACAAAAAACATCTATTGCTTACTCTTGAATTATTCACTCACCTACTAATTGTAGAGAAGAAATTCTGTGCTTTATGAAATATATCATGATCCATTATCCAAAAATGCTAACTAATAGCTTCTCCCTAAGTTTGCTGCATAATTCTTCCATCCTAAAACTATGAAAATGTTATAAGCATGAGATTAGGGCAAAAGTGTTCAGGTGTCGGTCTTACACATTACAGAAACTGGCACCACGATTAAAGCTCAGACGTGGCAGGTCTGCATAAAAGAAATTCAAGTGTTCTGGAACACTCAGTAAAGTTCTTTGAGTATGAAGACCCCAGTAATTATGAAATGACATAAATATCTTCCCTCTGCTCCAGGTTCTCTCATTATGAAATTGGCAAGGTATCTTAAAAAAATCAATGGACTTTCAATATGTCATATTTTAAAAAATTAAATGCATAACAACATTTGATCAATGACTCCAGTTTTGGTCTTTGACACTAAACACTAAAGTTATGAAGTATTTCAAAATGTTGGAGAATTTTAAACTACTTTTTAAACAAAATTTGATTTTCAAGTACTCAGAAAAACAATAATAATGAAAATTAATTGACAATAACAAATAAATAATACAATTATTCATATTAGATTATAAATTTCAAAGCCAGATGGTACAACTGAAATTTTGATTATTTAAATAGTGCTCTACAAATAATTTATTAGTAAGAAATGCCAATAAATTGGCAAATGTTTTTAAGTAAGATTTCCTAGCAATGCTTGTAAAAACCAGTATTTTCCCCCCAGTGTGATGATATCTCTGTACTGACGTCTCGAATATTGACAAGTTGTGTAGAACACAAGATTGCTAGTTGTACTGCACTGCAGCTATTTAATATATTTAATAACTCTGCTGTTACCAGAAGAACTTTTTCTTCTCTAGTTTTTCTAGAGAACACTATTATTGATAGAAACATAGAATTATTTTAAAAGTTTATTTTTTTATTTTCATTAGTTGTGTGTGTGTGTGTGTGTGTGTGTGTGTGTGTATTTCTGTGCATGTATTAGATGAGTAAAGGTACCCATAGAGACCAGAAGATGGCATTGGCTCCTCTGGAGTTGGAGTTACAGGCAGTTGTGAGCCATCCACTGTGTGTGTTAGAGTCTGAATTAGGCCCTCTGATAGAGTCGCATGTATCCTCAACCTCTGAGCTATCTCTTCTGGCCTAATACATAGAATTTTAATAGAAATAACTCATTCTGACCCAACTAAAATATATCTCAAAATAAATATCCTTTATTTATAGTACTCTAGTTAGAAAATGAGAAATAAGATAAAAAACATTTTATTACACAGTGTACTTATAGTTTAATTTTTAACCTGCTACCAGCTATTTGATTTCCAGGGAGCCAGAAGTGTGCCTTCTACAAGCAAATCCATACTTGAGGATATTCATTCTTATGCCTATCCACTCTCTACTTTCAACCTGTCCTTCCCATTATCCCTCTTCGTGCCTCAGACACATTTCTTTCTACTTTCATGTCACATGCACTCTATTGATCTACCCCCAACTGATTTATTTCACTTACCATGATTATCAGAAGTCAAAACCATTAACAATGCAAACAATGTAACTTCATCCTTTGGAGCTGAAAAATGCTCTGTTGTGTTTGTAAACCACATTTTGGTTCCTCTTTTTTATGCCGAACCTTCACAAGCTTAACAAGGACTAAAGACTTACTTGAATTAATACCTTCTACACAAATCTAGCAGGAAGTGAGTGACACTTACTAAAATGTTTGAGAACTTCCTGGTTCTTCTCAGCTATGTTACTCTTGTTAATTGTGAAATATTTCTCTATATTTATTTAGCTTTTGTTGCTTGCAAACAATAACTTTTGCCTGACTGTAATAGCAACAGTAGTAGAATGAAGAGGAGAGGAGATGGCCTAGCAAAACAGTTGGGCTTAGATTGATGAAAGTCAGACCCAGAGTGAATGATGGTATTGGACAGAAAATAAAGATGTCCTATGGGATAGAGAGCTTAGGATGTGAATTGTGACTGATCACAAGTACATATTTGAGAAGTCTTAGTATTGATTGTGCCTTCATTACTACAGGTCTCCAGAGCTGCAGAGAAGCTACTTTTGGTGTTAAGCTGATTTTGACCAGCACTGAAGTAAGGGATCGAACCATTCTGAGAGAATACTATTGACATACTTTGTAGGAGGACTTACAAGGAAGCCATGTGATGTGGTCAGTCCAAGATGAGTTGAGCACCTGATCCAAAGGTAGGCTAGTACCTTAGAAAATGTATTCCAATTTGTTTTAAAAGCATCCAAAAACATTTTGTTCAAAACATAAGGATTTCAGGTAAATTTTCTTATACAATGGAATTCTTTCTTGGAATACCTGAAGACATTCCTGCATTAAGGGATCTCCTTGAACACTACTGCTTCTTCTGCACATAATAACCCCTCCTCCTCACATCATCAAGTGACTAACACCTTCACTTCTTTCATCTCTCTCTTCAAATAGTTATATATTTTGTGCTTCTATCTTCTCCTAATATGGTCCAGAGTAGCAATCATTTGGAGGAAGAACAAAAATGAGATAGGAAAAGAATATGCAGAAAGGAATAAAAAGAATTAGTAGACCAGGGGAGGAAGGCTTTGTGGATGGTTCAGTGGATAAGAACAAATGCTGCTCTTGCAGGGGACCCAGGTTAAGTTCTCACCATCCACAACTGGTGGCTCACAACAGCCAGCTTCAGGATGTCTGACACACTCTATAAGCCTCTATGGGCACTGTACTCATGTGTACAAGAACACAAGTATACACATTGTTTAAAATTTCAAAAGAAAATAATTTTTAGTGTGGGAAATATAAATAATAGAATGGGAAGCATTATATATTACATATATTACATATCATATATATATATTAAAAATACAAACCACACTGAGGACACTAATTTTCTCATCTCTAGTAGAATCTCCCCTTAGTATACCACCTATTCACTTTACTTCCCACATCTCATTCTTTATAAACTTTTATCTTCAACCTCCTCCTATCACTAACGGGTCTTTTTCAAGGGCACTGATAACCTCAGATCATAAAACATTATGATCCATTCTCATACCTGTTAATGTTTGAGCTTCAGCTCCTAATTCCTGATTCCTAAGAACACTATATCTTTTAGCAATTCTTAGTTCATGTTTCTGTATTTGTCAATAATTCTAGACTTTGAAATGTTTTTGTTGGCTATGTGTCCCTAAGCATCTAACAGGCTGAAGTGATCACATACCATTTTCAAGAACTATATAGCACTGACATACTGACAGTTCTCAAATTCTGATCTCCATTGCAGATAGATGATACTCCTTACACTAAATTTTTGTGTCCAACTGTCAGTTCAGTTATGGCATCTGGATATATTTTAGACACGACAAGATTTACATAGTTTTAATATGCATAGAGCTTAGATTTCATCTTAGCTACATCTGGTTCCCAATTACCCTCTTAACCCTTAGGAAAGAGTAAGGTTGTCTGCTGATTTTTGGTGTTGAAAGCAATAAGAATTAGAAAGACAGTAGGGAAACTGAAACTGATATTGAACATTAAATATTTGGCCATCTCCTCATAGCAATTTCTAAATTCTAGAAAAATAAAATGAAGCTTGATCATTTTTTCCTTCCAGTCTAATTCTATTCACTTTGGGTGGGGAGAAAAAAATGAAGTCGCACATTCACACAGTGTCCCTCACAATGTCATGGAATATCTAGATAAACATGGTTTGAAGTGGTCTCTTTCCTCAGACAAGAGACAATATTCTATTGAGGTTCTATTCAGCTTCATGAAACATGTATTTTACAGCTGTAACTCCCACTACCATCTTGAATATAAACTGACCAATACTTGGGAGTCCATCTCATCTGTTCTATAAGCATATCTACTTCTTAAAGTGACTGGTGTTGGTACTTGTGGGCATATATGCACCCATCTGAAGTAGGCAGCAGAAGACAGTCTATTTTGATACATCTTTGTATAGCTTGGGTTACTGTTGTTCATAACCTTGTTGAGGAGGATAAGAGATATGATTCTGGATATTTTTATGTGTTTGGGGAGGCTGACATCATCAGTTAACAGCATTAAGGCACTGTCCAGTGCCCAAGCCTTCCTTCAGGACTACTTGTACACCTACATCAATTAAACTTTGCTTTATTTTTTATGGTTTGTATTTTGCACTTGAACACCAGGTTTAACATCAGTGTTATAAAACATAAATTTTAAGCCAAAGTACTGTACGAGTAAGTCTGTGTGCTTTGTTTGCATGGTTGGTGTGAGGTAAATACCTATCTTGTCTTCTCTTAATAAAGTCATCAGTTTATTATGTCAAAAAAAGAAAAGAAAATGAAGTTAGATTCATCCTTCTTGTCATCTCTGCTTTACTTTTTTAGACCTTAAACTGTACAAAAGCTAAAAGCAAACTGATCTTGAACCAGATCATCTTGTTGGGAAAATATATTTCACAAGAAGCTTAGTGGTTTTTTTTGTTTTATTGTTTGTTTGTTTCTTAGGTTAACATATGATCCTTAGAATCAAGGAGAAAATATTCACTTTTGATCTTCCAACTCAACAGAACCAACTTCTTCCTAATTTTATGGTTCAAAGCACTTATTAGTTGCCTTTCTATTTCAATCTTTATCTTTCTCATACTCACATGTAAAAAGAATCTATTAAAGTCTGCTTTATGCATTGAAATATAAAACAAACTTATTATGGCAAGAAGTAATTTAAGATTTATTTTAAAAACATAATCACATTAGGTCTTGCTTTAATAAGCACCAACAACAAAAAAATCACCAATACTACAATCTTAAATCTAGGGTTAGAATTATATAAATTTTCTTATCTATCATAACTTTATAGCTAAGATGACCTCAAGAACCTAGGAAATAAGTGTTTTCCTATCAGATGCCACAGTCTCTGGATCCTAATACAGCATGAGTGAATCAAAAAGACCCATAAAAGAGTGAGATTCAGGGCAGGGTTTGGGGAAAAAAATGATGTTCATTGATTACTTATGTATGAATTTATTTATTTATGTTACAAGGTGTTGGACACAAGACTTTGAGCAGGCTAAGCAAATAATGTCCCATCATTCTACATGCCCAGACATTTTTAGTCTGAAATAATGTTTCACTAACCTGCCCCAAATGGCTTTGAAGTGTGTAGCCCTGGGTAGTCTCAAACTTAATATCCTCCTGTCTCAACCTCTCACATGCTGGAATTACAGATGTGTACCACCATACCAAGCAATTTATGGATTTAAGGTGTAAATTTTTATGCCATAAACAAATGCATACTTAGTAACAAATATTTCCATTGGATCTTTTAGGTTCTGGAAAGCACTTGAACTAAAAATGACACACAGTAATTTTTGCTTACCGCTATCACTGATTTTAATATCTGACTGTACTGAAGAAGTTAATATTTTGTTATATATTTTGCCTCAGAAAATTTGGGTCATTGACAAGAACATAACACTGAGGTGGAGAGGAGGAAACATATTATAGAAACATCAGTAAGGTAAGAGGTTTTTAGGCCACAGAGCTGGGAAGGGCTTGTTACATGCAGAGGACACTGCTTGGTTAAAAGCCCAGAGGGAAGTGTCATTTGGGGCCTGGAAATCACCTTGTTTAGGGAAAATCCAGGGCAAAAGCAAGTAACTAAATAATCCAAATACTGGCAAGATATAAAGGAAAATGTTTAAATGTCCAGTGATGGACATTTAGCCTTTTCTGTGCTTGGCTACTTGATTAAAAACTGCCTGTCATAGAGTGATTACCTATATCTAAGTAGCTGTGCTTCATTTCTATATTTCCAATCTTTGTGGTGATACAAATCATGGATAAACAAGCCCTGTGTTAAACATTCACTCTCTCACAGTAAGTGTTTCTTCCAACAGAATAGTTAATGACAAGCTCTACAAAGCCAGTTGTGCTAAAACCCCTCTTCCTGTCATTTTCAACGTAATTATCCTTCACAGATTCCATCACGAGGAGACTCTCATTCCTACCCTAGCATGCAAGGCATCTCTGTAATTTGGCTTCTTCTATTAGTCTCCCTTCTCCCGGATGTCCACCAAGACTGTTCAGTAAATGTATTTGCATGCATATAAAGAACCTATAGACATGGAATACAAGTGAGGTAAATTCTGGTAAGAGAAAGCAAGAATGGAAAAAAAAATAGTGTAACATTTTTCAACCTGTTGAGGTGAGGTTAAAATGAATTAAAACCTTTCCTAATACCTAAAAATATCTTTCTTGATTCTCACATTAGACTGAGTATTAATTTGTATACTGGGAAACTGATGACAAATCATCCTCACATTTCATTCTCACACCTGAAGTCATGTGATATGGAGAGCTAATTGGAATACCTGATTGAAATCAGACTCTTCATGAATGTAGTCATTGATGTAAAGCTGGGAAAAACAAATTTTCTGTCTGTTTAGAGAGCTGTAATGTTAGTAATTGTCTATAAATATTTAAGTTGAAATGATTTCTTTTGACCTTTGCTTAAAGGGAAAGAAAGAGAGAAACAACTTCTATTATTAATGTTTTCTCATCACCTAGAACATTTTTACATCATTAACCAGTCTTTTTCTCCAGGGAGAAAGATCTATTACATTTTGTAAAACATATTCATCCTTTCCTCCCTATAATTTGTCTTTACTAATCAAGATCTAAGACTAATCTTGGATTGCTCATTAGTTCAAAAACTTCCCTTATAAAATGGTCAATCAATTGTCTCAAATTCTCTTGGCCAAGGTGCAACCACAGAATTGATAGCTAGCATCAGCGGCATGCTTTCTCAACAGAAGCTGAGTTTAGAGTACAGAATGGAAGGACTAATGGAGCTGGATGTGACTTGTCCCTCATATAGCCCTTCCTCTGTTGCTCCCTGGCTTCACTAAAACAGTCTCTAGCCAGTTCAGCAACCTTGGACATTAAGTCTTTCCCTTAATTCCTGGAGTTGACTCAGAATTCCTTTCTTTTTCACATTTTAATTGTTTTGGTAAAGAATGTGAAATATATATAGTTTGTATTATTTATAATGCTAAAACATTTTTGAGCAATTGACATAAATCATCAATGAAGACTTAATAAAAATAAAAAATAGAATAAAAGTATCATGTGGGACTGTGGAGATTGCTCAATTGGTAAAGAACTTGATGTGTAAGTATGAGGAAGTTAGTTTTAACTCATAAGACCCATGTAAAACCAAGCATAGTAGTTTTCATTCTATATGCATGGTAGCTCTACGTAGGATATAGGAGGCAAAAGAGAAGTCCTGGTAGCCTATGGTCAGCTCTGTTGGCATACACAACTGTAAACAACACAGAAAACCAGTCTCAGGTAAGATAGAAGGCAAGCACTGACACTGGATATTATCCTTTGATTTCCACACACATGCCTGCATTCACACACACACACACACACACACACACACACACACACACACACACACACACACACACAAACTCCCAGAGGAATGTTCATAGATATACATACACATACAAAAATATAATAAATAAAAAGGTTATGTGGATAGAATCAACTCAGTGATTCCACTGCCATTGTGCATGGTACCTGTCTGCCCTTCTAGGGCCTGGTAAGGTCATGGTGGAAAGGTGTGTAGTTGCTATTTTCCTGTGAACTGGCTTGTACATGTTCCACTTAGGTGGCCAGCTTCAAGGTTGATGCTGTTCCTTTGTACACAGTGAGCTGTAAAGAAGTTTTTATGTTTTCATATAATAGATATGGGAATGAGTTTTCTATTTAAAGGGAGTGGACACCAGCCAAGTAGCAAATAATAATCACCAGTCAAGAGCCTAGTCAAACCACCTCAGATGGTTCAGTAGAAACATCCTAGCTATTGATCCAGTTGCTGCCCACAGTCATTTATCTAATGTGAATGCAGTAACCTAAGGTTGAGTGAATTTGTACAGAGAAAATAAACTCAATATAAACCTTACCTTTACTATATGTGGAAATGGACGCTATTTTTTAAACAAAATGAGGAGTGCAGTTTGGAAAACACTGAAATCTAAAGAAAATTGGCAAAGATATTTATTACGGGGCCTCATTTCTTAGTTACATGCTGCCCATGGCCCTTCCATTCATGTTCATATCTTATAATACGATTTAATTCTAGTGTTTTACCACCAATAACAGCCACCCACCAGTGTCTTCATTCACCTTCTCAACAATAGATTTTTATCTAGAAATAGAAATATTTCACAGCTAAGTGTATAGCTTAGAGTTATAGTAACTGCCTAGCAAGGAAATGGGTTCAACCTCCAGGTGTGCGTGTGCGTGTGCGCGCGCGCGCGTGCGCGCGCGCACACACACATTTTGTGGATAGAATCTTTTTGTTTGTTTGTTTGTTTGTTTGTTTGAGAGAGGGTTTCTCTGTATAGCTTTGTGCCTTTCCTGGAACTCACTTTGTACACTAGGCTGGCCTGGAACTCACAGAGATTCGCCTGCCTCTGCCTACCGAGTGCTGGGATTAAAGGCGTGCACCAACAACACCCGGCTTGTGGTTAGAATCTTAACACTTAGTTCAGTGACATACACACTTTAAAAATATAGAAACAAGCCAGGCAGCGGTGGTGCATGCCTTTAATCCCAGCACTCAGGAGGCAGAGGCAGGAGGATGTCTGTGAGTTCAAGGCCAGACTGGTCTACAGAGCAAGATCCAGGACAGGCACCAAAACTACACAGAGAAACCCTGTCTTGAAAAAAGAAAAGAAGGGTGAAAAAAAGAGAAATATAGAGACAATACTAGTGGATTCCTATTCATTAAAATACAACAAGTATAAATAACATTGTTAAATAACATTGTGTACTCAGCTGTACACCAATCTTTTACCATCCAAGACTCAGGGAACTTTAAGGAAGAGAGGATGGAAAGAATAAAAGATCAGGTGGATGGGGGGGGGGGAGCTGTCATATGCAGACGACTTCTGGATAGGAAATGGTTGCTGCACAGATCAACGTAATGCAATTGTGATTGCCTGCAGATCAAGCCAGTCAAAATTTCAGCATGGTGGGAGGGTCAGTGTGGATGGGACAGTGTGAGCTTAGGACTGTGGCTCCCAGGGACCCTGGCTGTAGGAAGAGAAGGGCTTCTTTGAAGGAACTAGAAATCATGGAATTTCAGTGTAAATACAGAGACTCTCTCCTTCCTGGCTTGTACACCTCCAAAACCATCTTTCTTTCTTCAGTTTTTTTCATAAGTGGAAACAACATTGTCCTATCTTAGTCCTTACACATTTTAGATCCTTTAGGCAAGCCCTTGCATCTATCAGTATTTAAGTACTCACTTGTTACCATTCCCTGTGGTCATTAATTCATGAGATAAAAACCCCATAGCTATATAGAGAGCATTTGCTCGAACATCCCTCCTCAATGAGTGGGCAGCCATTTCTCAGTTAGCACGTGGTGAATATTGCCATATATGTGTTCTAACAATGTTACTGTAGTTTTTTCTGTTTATGTTTTTAATTTAGAAAAACTTCTGAATATAAGAAAAGTAGTAATATGGATGTGAGTGGGGCCCTTATGACTCCACCCTCATCAGGGGAGTTATTGAAGTTGACAACTGCTGAGGGAGATAAATTCACTCTTCGTTAGGGCTTGGATGTTGCTAGTTTGCTTATACTGCGTGACTGGCAACACATCCAGGTGAATATGGAAATCACTAATTAGATTCAGTGGATTACTGATAGATACAAAGAAAAAGAAAACATGAATTTGGAAGGGAGATGGGATAAAGTAGACTGGGGAGACTGGGAGAAGATGGAGAAAGGTGGTTGTGGATGGATATAACCTAGATACCTTATACAGATGTGTGAAGCCTTCAAAGAATAGACAGTTTCTTTTTTATTTTTAATTCTTTGTTTTTGTTTTTGTCTTGCCTGTTTGTTTGCTAAAGAGAGATAACACAAAGGAGTGGAGTTGGATGGGTGTGGAGATGCCCAGTGCTGAGGATTTGGAAAGAGGTGAGGAGGAGAAATCCATGATCAGAATATATTGAATGAAAATATATTTTCAATAAATTTCAATTAAAATAATTGTATTAAAATGTAAAATCATACATTGAGACCCTAGAGCAGTGGACCATTTATAAATTGACTGTGCCATCTATAACTGGCCACCATTCTAGGTGCTATCTGAACTTCTCACGGAAAAATGCTGAACACAACACTCAAGGAGAACAGACTAATGATAAAATACACTATGATCACCCCAAAGTGTGGAGAGAAGATTGTACACAAATCCCATTATCATGTATAAGCTTGAGGGAAATATCACTCAGGATTTTTATATAGAACTAGGCATTGGTATCTGCTTCTAAAAGGATATGGTCAAAAGCATCAATAATTTCTTTATGCACTAGCATTAAGACATTGTGTGTGTTCACACATATATTTATGTATATACATGTACATGTGTATATGTGTATATACATATATATATACTGTTTAGATATATGTACATATATTGATATTTAATATATTTTAAAAGTTACACAGATGCACTTAGAAGCTATTCATCAGTTTTGTCATCATAATTCTGACAACTCTTTAAAGAACATGTATCAACTGTTACAAAAATAACATGTGATACATGTGAGGTAAAAATACATATACTCACTATATGTACATGCTGCTATTTTGCAATGCTGGAATGGTATCCAGAGTTTTATCCATCCTAGGCAAATACTCAAGAACTGAACTCTACCCTATTCCTAATTTTAAAAATCTTAGTTACATCTAAAAAGACCACTGACACTAACTACAAGATAAGGGTTCTGTGATGATGATGACTTCAATATTTCCTCTTACATGTAAGTTGCTATCGTGAAATGTATACTCAAGTTTTTCAGGGTCATGGAGCAATCCTAATACCATGGAGTAAAGACTGTAATGCTATCTCAAAAAATTCTACGGAAATTGTGATTCAATTAATGCTAACTCTAAATTACTATGGTAATGGTAAAGTACTATCTAATGGTGATTGAAACTAAGTGTGAGGTATTTAATTCACTCAACTAAGATCAACAAACAATGTGAATAAACAGCAATAGAGCACAGAGGTCAAAATCTTTCACAGTAAGCCACTGTGGTGTGTCTTCAGGACAGCTACTGTCACTGTTGGTGTCTTCACTGAACTGTACTTGCTTAAGAGTGCTAATATAGCCCACACAGGGCTTCATATTATTTCCCATAAGCTCCTGAAAGATTTAACAGCAGGGCTTCATTGGCCAAATTAAAAGAAAATAGATCTCTTTGTGTAAATCTCAAAAACTCTGCATTTACATGCATTACGTTGTTCAAAATACAAAATAAATTAGAAAAGCAATGAAGCCAGTAAACAGATATGGTAAGCAATCAAACATTATTTAATGCTTCTTGGACTGAGCTGTCTAAATGATAGAACTGACCAGTCAGCAAATTCCAGTGCCCATTTTCTTGTCTCTATGTTAATGGCCACTGCATTTTCTGTGAGGTACAGTTCAGACCTCCCCCATCTCTCTTGTCTACTGCAGTCAAATAGCATCCTGGGTAGCTTCTGAAAGCAGAAACCAGAATAACAGTCTGTCATAGCCTTTTAACCATGAAGCATTGATTAGAGCACCTATGTTAAATGAAATCTGTCTTCCCTGGGGATGCTCTGCTCTCTCTTAACCCTAATGCTGGTAAGTGCCATTGTAGCTAATTCACTTTCCCAAGGAGATCCTTAAATCCAAGCCAAAGTAGAGGACACTTTGCTTGCCCTGTACTTCTCTAATGATACTAGACATTTAAGTAATTCTTACAGCTCTGAAGCTTTTAGCTGCAAAATCTGATTATCAGTACAAGTTGTTCTACATGCTTCTCTCTAGTCTATAAGGAAATCGGTATTCCAATGCATTTTTTTTTTTCAGAAATGTATCTCTTGCTAGCATCTGTTCTGTCAAGCCTTCAGAAATTCAGAACTAGGACTCTCCTACAATGAATTTATTTTGTAAATATTGAGAAAAGGGACTTGAAGATCTTAAAGATTGTATACAGCCTCATTAGATAGGGGGAAAGTGTAAACACCTTATTCTAAAATTACTGGTTTTGAAGTTACAACAAAAGTATAGTCACTTTTTCAGGAAGTTAGCACAGGGTTCTTCCTTCCCTCCTCAATTGACCAAGAAATTCTACTGCACAACAGAATTCTCCATATTTGGTTATCTGCTCGTCTATTTAGAACCAAGCCTGCTTTCTCCCCCTCTATGTTATGCTCTCCATATAAAAATCTCACATTCTTTCCTTTCTTAGTAAACATATCAGGAGGTCATCCGAGGCAAGCAGGCAGCAAAGGAGGACTTCCTCTTTACCATCAGATGTTTTCAGTCCTCCACCCCCACCCTACAGCTTTCAGGTGCTGTGAGGTGGGTGGGAATGGAGAGGGGCTTGCTGAGATATGTGTGTCCACTGTCTGTTTCTCTCATGTCACAGTAGCAGTCTGTCATTATCTATTTCTTGACCCTGTGCCAACAGTGACAGTCTGACTGCTTGGAGGAGCTCATCCTTAGCAATTAGAATGATTTATATCTAGGAATTTTCTGAACCAAAAGACATGAGTTTTTTTTAAATAAATACTGGTGTCTTCAAAATTCAGAGGAGCTGTCTGCTGGTTCTGTGAGTTACCTATGGAGTTAGAGCCAGAACCTGAAGCTTAGGCCTCAAATATCTTCTCATTTTCAGAAATGGTAAGCATGCTGCATGTAAGAGATCTGGGATTACATTCATCCAGTTCTTATCATTTTCAAACCATTGGTTTTCCTCTTACGGCATTGAGCATTTCAAACACTGCCAATAGTGTTTGGAGTTCAGTCATGCTTTCCTCTTCCTAGAATGTCCTCTACTGCTTCACTTTGGACAACATTGTCTGTCCAACTTCTACTTTAATTTTGCCGTCAGGTAAGTATCTACCTTCTCCCAGAGACCTGTGTTGAAACGTCTCTCAGTTTATATTAATTTCTTTCCTTCTTTTTTTTTTTCTTTGAAAGCCAAGAATTTTTTTTTGTCATGAAATTAATTCATAAACACTGCTTACTGCAATTAAGATTTTCAGGTATATACTGTGTGATCATAATACGCATGGTTTAGCTTCCTGTTCCAGGGCTGTCTTCTTAGGAAGTCAGTTTGTCACAAAAGAGGAATAGTCATTTTAGAAAATCAGAATTAGAAATTGTCCCACTGCATCAATATAACCTTTTGTTCATAATGATATTGCTGACATGTTAAAAACCTGTCTTGGTCCCTAAAGATTTCTCAGTGGGTAAAGTGTTGGCCATGCAACCTGGCCACCTGAATTGGGTCCCTGGAATTCATGATGAATTGACTGCTGAAAATTGTCCTCTGCCCAACACTCGCATGACCACATGTGCACACATATACAGACACACACACACACACACACACACACACACTGAGCAAAAAAAATAAAATAATAAAAATTAAAAGAAGATCCCACCTTGTACTGGGCACTATTCTGAATAAACAATATTGCAAGTCAGATACAATATGCTATGCTGTGGATATTGCTCTATATAAATAAAACACTGATGGCCAGTGACCAGGCAGGAAGTAGGTTGCCAGGCAGGAAGTAGGTGGGACAAGGAGAGAGGAGAATTCTGGGAAGCGAAAGGCTGAGGGGGGAGACACTGCAGCCACCACCAGGACAAGCAGCATGTAAAGACTCTGGTAAGCCACCAGCCACGTGGCAAGGTATAGATTTATAAAAATGGGTTAATTTAAGATAAAAGAACAGTTAGCAAGAAGCCTGCCACGGCCATACAGTTTATAAGTGATATAAGCATCTCAGTGATTATTTTATAAGTGTATTGTGGGACTGCGGGGAACCTGAAGAGAAGCCCTCCAGCAACAATGCTATCTTTGATAAACTTGTCTCTAATGAGAGAGGAAATGGGAATGAAGAAAGGCAAGCATTCTGTGACAGAGGTACATGTGGGATGTTAAGAAAACCAGAAGAGAGACAGCCCCTCATTACCTGTGTTAATGAAGGTTGTGGACAAACAAAATATGAACATGCCTAATTAAGCAGAGACATTATTTAAAAGATGTTGGACAATTTATTGAGCCACTGGGGAGGCTAGAGAACCTAAATGAGAGTGTTGGTAGACAGGGAAAGAAGCCAGGCTGCCAGAATCAGAGCCATCAGCAGGCTGGCTTGGTGCTGCTGTAGACTCTGTTAGACATAAGAAGTCCGAGGTTGAATGACTGTAGCTAACTGATGCTGGATTCCACATCTGCTAGTATAAATAGATACTGATTCTGTGGTCAGTGCTGGTGTCAATAAAATGGGATTCTCATTGGTCTTGCTAGTTGTATCCTTGAAGCTTGATTCATCTGCAGTGGTTATACCTGGTTAGCAGAGTGTAAACTACTGTGAGGCTAGGAACATTAATATCGGGTGTTGTTAGCTTTACCATCATACACAGGCAAGCTCCCTTCTGAAAACTTCTGCAAACAATCATCATTTGACATTAGCATACCTACATAGACTGGAACACCCTGTGTTGTTAAAGAAACAACTGCATACATTGTTGTCTACAATAGGATTCTTAGGCTGGGCAGATGGCTTAGCAGGTGAATGTTGCACAAGAATGTATGCCGTGCAAGTCCTAGGATCTAAGTTCAAATTCTCTGCACCCACATAAGAAAGCAAGGATGCTTGTACCTCAATACTATCATTTAGAATTAATTTGTTGTTATTGTTTCTTTTCTACAATGATGTATTTAAAAGGGCTACCAACTTTTCAATATTTACACAGATACCTACCTTGTGAGGCATTTAGTGGTCCTATACTAAATGTAGATATTAGGACAGGTATTGTGGTATAAAACTTTAATTTCAGCACCCCAGAGACAAACTATTTGAGTTTGAGACTAGCCTTTTCTACATAAGGTGTTCAAGGCCAGCCAGAGCTACATGGGAGACTCTGTCTAAACAAAACATAAAATGTAGATATTAACTATTTCAAACTTGAAGACTCACAATTATGATGTTTGTAACATTTTTACACCATAACACTTGGTTTTCAATGGAAATGTCCAGAGGGAAGAACCTGTAACAAGCCAGAGCAAAGAGATATAGGTATGAATTTGAGAGGATGTAGAAGAAAAATTGTAACTTGCTAAGTGATACCTTTGTTTCCCACCTACGGACAAGATAAAGAATTGCAATTCTTCCCTTTCTTCTTAGTGAATACTGGTTGTATGTCTTCTGCATACCAGGAATTCAGCTGGATGCCAGGAGCACAGGCTTGATTTGGCCCTGATGATCAGAAACAGGGACCATGGGTCCAAGTACTGCACCCAGGAAGGAAATGGCTAGGCAATGCTATAAATTTCCATCGTGGGCAGGGGGAAGAGAGAGAAAGCTGTGCTGGGAAAGTGATTGCTGTGCAAGCATGAAGACCTGAGTTGTACACTTAGTGTTTAAGTAAATAAATGAACGTGATGGCAGGTGCTTGTAATCCTAGCACTGGGGACTGGACACAGGAGGATCCCAGGGGAATCCCTGGCGAGGGTGCCCCTCTCATCAGAGAAAGCTTCAATTGGTAGTGTCAGAATCTGTCTTAAAAACAACCTGGATGGCTCCACAGGAATACACACACACACACACACACACACACACACACACACACACACACACTACACACTATCCACTACACAGAGACATAAATAAATGGCTAAAAATCCATAATGAGCAAATTCACATTCTCGAGGTCTAAGTCTTAAGGCTGAAAAGTAGCTAAATAAAATCACTGGCTATGCATTTATGACCCCAAAAAGAACGTAACAGAGAATATTCAGCAGGTATAGTGATAAATTCAAAGAGGATCTCTAATTTCTCTAAATAATGATACTTTTTTTTACATTTTTATTTGTATTAAGCTATACTTACATGATCACTCCCCATCTCTGTCCTCCCTTTAGTCATCCCATAATCCTCTCCCTCCAACCCTTCCTATGTGTTCCCCTCACTCCATCTCAAGTTCATTGCCTCTTTTTCATTGATTATCATGGCTACATCTATACACATGCAAATGCATAAATATATGGACAGAATCTGCTGACTCTGCTTAGTGTTGCTTATATGTAACTTAGATTTCAGGGCTGAATGAACACTTCGTACTGGATCACAATTAGGAGGCACTTCCCTGGGGAAACTAATTTTCCCTTGTTCAGCAGTCACGAGCCGCCTATAGTTCTTGCTTTATTGGTCAGGCTGCATGAAATTTCTCCCCTACATATAAAAATGTCTTTTTCTGTTGGAAATAACTAATGTATAATACCAAATGAAGCACGAGTTTCCAGTAAATACTACTAAATACCAAAAGGTTAGTCCAAACAGTTTGTTTTAGGTTTTAAAAAGTTGACAAGTATCAGCTTAACATTGTGTGATTAACAACATGTTAATTCTTGTGTGTTATATGATAATATTATAAAGAAGTTATCTTTGAATTCTCCTAGAAACTGTCTACAAGGCTGTTACTGTTTGATGTAATCAATTCTCTTCCAACCTTTGAATATAATGTACTCCAAACAATCTGGTATTGACTTGTGCTGCACACTATCATAAACGTTAACCTTGGCTTTCACCTGGGAAATAGAGTCTTTAACTGAAACTGAGGCCATTTAGGTTATCACACTGGCCTGGAATATTTTCTGTTTTTTTTAATTTGCATAATGCGAATGAATTTTATGTTGTTCCCTGCAATATTTAAGCAAAAAAACAGCGTTTGTTGACACTGCATGAGTAACCATTGCAGGGCCATTTATGCAAATGTGACTATTTTACAAGAATGTCATCATCTGAGAAAATCATGTTAAAGTTTTCTTTAAAATCTCAGCATGATGTAGTATCTATACTTACGTAAATCTCCCAAAACCAAGTCCAAGACAAAGGTTGTTAGCATTTACTTTTACAACTTAGAAGAAAAGATGCCTAATCTTCCATGTGAAAAATCCCTGTTGGTAATTGAAAAATGAATTAGTGGTTAAGAACACGGGCTTCCCTATCAAAGGACTCATGTTTGATTCCCAGCACCCATATGGCAGCTTATAATTGTCTGTAACTCTAGTCTCAGGGGATCTAATACCCTCTTCTAGCCTCCTAGGGAACCAGAACATGTGTGTTGGGCACACATACATGCTGGCAAAACCCCTAGACACATATAAATAAATATTTTAAAGAACCCTGTTTAAGTGTGGATTTTTTCCCTCCAATGAAATGATCTTCATTTGTTTTACCAGGGAATGATACCAAAGAGTTCAACCTTGCTTTGCTACTTTGAGCACTGGGGACATGCTTCCCTCCTAGAGTAGCCTCTGCCTTAGGCTTAAGGATGCCTGAAAACTTATGGTGAAAGCATTCTAAAATGAAAAAAAAAAAAAATACAAAAAAGAGTAATGTCAGGCAATTGTGGCAACAAACCTTTAATCCTAGTACTGGGGAGGCAGAGGAAGGTGGATCTCTGTGAGTTTGAGGCCAGTCTGCTCTATTCAGCAAGCTCCAGAAGGGCTCCAAAGCTACACAGAGAAACATTGTTTCAAAAAAAAAATAAGGAAGAAGAAAAAAAAAGGAAAAATAAAAATAAAATAAACAAGAAGAAAGACAATTCTCAGAACCAAACTATTTAAAAGCATGGAAGTTAATTCCTCCAGATTGAAGCCTGTACATATAAAATATATCCAATCCCGTGTGTGTGTGTGTGTGTGTGTGTGTGTGTGTGTGTGTGTGTGTGTGTGTGTGACTCTAGCTAATTTCTTTTCCTCTTCTTTATATGGTAAAAACCTATTAAGAGAAGTAACTCTACTACCAACATAATTTGCAATTATGACTAAAAGACTATCTATTTTAGTCATTTTCAAACTTTTCAAATTTAAATATTTATAGGGACTTAGAGTGGTGCACTAATAGCCAGGTGTTTCTGGGTATTAACTGCTTCTCAGTACAGCATCTCATGTATTACATCACCACAGTGAAGCAACCTTCGTAAATCTCATTCTCTCTGTGTGGAAGCTGAGGACTGAAATGGTAAATCAAGTATCAAATGTTCACAGTACAGAAGTAAGAGAGTCTGTCACTCAAATTCAGGTCTTTCTGATACCATATAAGTGGACTGCTTATTTCTATGACATAACACTTTACTTGTATACACATATGTCTTGAGTCTTTTTACAGGTCATATTCTAGTGTCAGTAGATGAAAAATAAAGTGGATATTTGATGTTCCACTAGAAAATTTTCCCAAATTCTCTAACAAGTACACATCCCAGAATTCTAAATATAATTAATATGTTCAAAGCTCAAATGTATCACATCACTGTTTCTTTGATTGGCTATCAGATAAAGCAGCCTGATTAGAAGCTGTACTAAATGACAGTGTCCAATACATGCCTGTGTCTTTAAATACTGAAATCACATTATGAGTAGGAAGCTATACCATCAGAAGTCTACAGAAACGAAGGGGGTGGAAAGATGCTTGAAAGAATAAAGCACTGGAATGCGAGGAATGTGGACATCCCAGATTCATGTAAAAACTGGGCAGGGGTGGCAGTTTCATGTAATCCCAGCACTCATAAGACAGAGAGAGATATCTTCAAGGCTACCTGCCTAACTAGACTCTCAGGGACTGCCAAGGTCTAGGTTCAGCAAGAGATCCTTCCTCTTTCCTCGATAATAAAGTACAGAATCAAGAAAGATGCCTGATGTCAATTTTGAGAACACACACACACACACACACACACACACACACACACACACAGTGAAAGAGAGAGACAGAGAGACACCCCCACATGTATGTTTACATATGAAAATACACATACATGCTTGCATACCACACACAAGTGAATGTATATACACACAAAGAAATAAAGTAACCCCATAGCAATTAAATAAACTGTTAACCTCATGTTTTCTCTAAGTCACAGTGGATAAACTTAGTCCATATCAAGTAAGCTATAAATTCTCCCTCAGTCTCTCATTTCTCTCTCCTTATTTATCAGAGAAGGAGGGTATCTATGATGCACATACTGAACTTATTGTTATTAATTACACTGGCAACATAGCACACATATCTTATAACCATTCTCTGAATACCACAACACATAGAACTAATCATAACATGTCACCCAAAACTCTCACGTCTTCCCCTATGTATGCAGCAGCAGGTGGTCTTCAAGGGGTATGTTCTCAGGCCGAAATATTATATTTGAAATGACTGTCCTGGACACAGTCTTGTTTTTTAGCTGAGCATCTCAATACCTTGCTAGCTAAATGCATAGTCTGGAACATGCTTACAATATTACCAGTCATTCCTTTTTGCATTATATAAGAAATTCTAATATCATATTTTATGCTTCTGACCAATGACACCCGGAATAGCAACCATATAATTATCTCCCTGAGATTTGTCTACAGAATATAGTCTTTTATAATGTCCTAGAATATGAATTTATCTTGATCCCAAAACAAGAAAAGCAGTTTTGTTTAACTAAATATTCAACATGATAGTGACCATATAAACACTGAGATTTTGTGGAAGAATGATGAGCATTTTCTTTGCTTTATCTAATACAAAGTTCAATGTTAAAGTTGGGAATGTTTTTTAGCAATTAAATGTTTCAAGATGGTCGCCAGGCTTTATTTCTGAGCTATTTTACATGCAATGTCTCTTGACCTTGTCTAACGTACTTATTTCTATTCAGATACTTTAGACATTTCTCTATGTCAACCTTATTTTGATCAAAGCAAGAATGGAAGAGACAGAGAAAGGAATAAAAATAGTCATTACAATGATTAGGTATCTCTTTGGGGACTCATGAAATGTACTGCTAATGAATTCTACATATCATCGCTTGACACAAGGACAGAGTTAGAATTTCCTGCCAGATCTGAAGGTTTCTAACTGAATTATGGCAGGCATTGTTCCCCTTAGGACCACAATAGTTACAGCAGTGAATGAGAGACACATGTTCTCCAGTGAGAGTCTTGGGGATGTGATTAGAGCTGTGGGATGATCAACTACAAACACCAGGCAAAGCCAACACAACAAAGGGAGGTTTGCAAACCTGCCTGAACCTAGAAATGATATTTTAGATGACCATTGTCTGTGATTAATAAGGGCCATCCAGGGATACTTACAAACAGGAGTATCTCAGTCCGAAGGCAGAAAGTAAGAAGGACCCAGATGGCCAATGATACTTAAAATTACATCAAGTGATTGTGGTGGGAGTTAAAAATATGAGATTCTCAAAGAAGCTTTCCTCTGCCCTCATGTGCAGGTTTATCAGCCACATCCTCTGAGTATATCTATAGTGAAGGGTGTTGTTCAAGTTCCTTTCATCAAGATGAATGATATCTTTCCTCATGAAATGGACCTTCTGCTCATTCACTGTCAGCCAACTACACCAGTTAGTTACCATTTCAATTGCATACAATTCTTATACACAAAATTGATTGTTTTACTTTAGCATAACTTCATAGGACCAGGCAAGGTGTGGGCAACTAGAATTCTAGCACTTAGAAGACAGAAATAGGGAGAGCAGAAGTTTATCCTTAGCTAAATAGTGAGTTCAAGAATAGCCTGGGTTTCAAGAGATCCCATTAAAAAGGGAGTATCATAAAAAGAACCACAAAGGAATTCCCAAGTTCATTATATACATAAAACATTAAGCTCATTAGCCAACCACTAAAAAAATTTAATAAATTTAAATAAATCTCTTGTAAGTGCTGCTAACTAGAATTGACTCTCTGAAAGCAATCTCAAGTTTACGCTCTGTTTGCCTAAATGCATTCTATCTCTTAGTCAGTTTTGCTTGTTTTGTCCAAGTCATTCAAAGGCATCAAATACTTTTATAAAATCAAGGTGGCCTTGTGATGGTGTTCATATAATTCTAAACAGTTCTCCTACTTAGGAGAGAGACCGAGAAGAAACTCACATCATGGATGGACACAGGCAGCCAGATTGTCTCACTGTCTATAAACAGATAGTAGTTATCCTCTACATCTCTTGGGCAGAATTTAGGCACCCACTGTAGTGTTTATTCTGTTCATATCATCTCTTGGTATTAAGGGGCTGAAATTTCACACCTTTGAAAATCTCTCCAAAAGTAACAACATGCTGTAGATAAAGACCTCAAAGATGCAGTCACAGGACTCAAGGAATGTAAGATCAAGGGAATGGGGGTGATTATGTATATTGTTCACTTAATAATATCTCAAGAAAACTTTGCAAAGCAGGGATGTTTGAAGAGTATAGTAAGTTTAACAATACAATCACTTCCTACCTGCCTCTTTGGAAATCTGTGTAAAGGACTCCACGCCTTTCTCTCCATAGCTTCCTTCAGATGCAAGGGTAGACACATAATTCCAGCCCAAGGCCTTTACAATGTCTACCATGGCCTGAGCTTGAAAGGAATCAGGTGGGACAACTCGAGAGAAGAAGTCATAGCGCCGATCATCACTAAGCTCGGGAGCCGTGGATGCATAACTAATCTGAGGTATCTGAAATGACAAGAAAACACCATGTGAGAACATACCAAGAGGGTGGGACAGACTCATGTGCACTTAGGACAAGCCACTCAAACGACAGGGCTTGAGTAGTGTACTGAATGAGTATTCTGCCCAGTTACCATTCTACATGTCCATCTAGATGCACCCAGACCCTTCTTAGAAGTAAAGGGCATTTTCTTTTGTTTTTTCTTGTTCCACTTTCTCTCTATAAGAAAAGGGAGTGAGGACACCAGGGAACACTATGGATAACAATCACAGATTGTTAAAAGCAGAGACTTTTAATTAATTAATTAATTTCAGAATTAATCCACCAAGTACTATAACAGGTACAATACCAAAAGAAGTCCAATTGCCTTGTATCTAGACACCAGCATAGACCACAGAGGCTATGGTTCTACATGGACATCATGAGGCATTAGTATGGAGTCTTGAGGAACTACAAGAACACATCGAAGTGACTTCTATGTGATAATTCATTCCCCAAAGAACATTATAATATATCTCAGTAGTACCCCCAGCCCAGGTAAAGAAGTTCCCTGGTGCAAACATTTCATTCTAGTACAGTGGTTCTCAGCTTGTGAGTTGCCACCCCTTTGGGAGTCGCATATTGCATATCCTCCATATCAGATATTTATATTATATTTTATAATAGTAGCAAAATTACAGTAAGGAAGTAACAATGAAATAATTTAATGGTTCAGGGTCACCACACCATGAGGAACTGTATTGAAGAGTTGCAGCATTAGGAAGTTTAAGAACCACTATTCTAATGGATCTCACACTTGGAAGATCATCTCCACAGTATCATACATTCTCTTAGGGTGCTGGGAGGCAGCTTGAAGTCCTGTTGTGTGCAGTTCACAAGGATTTAAGAGTCCCTTCTTTTTCTATTAGTGTAGTATCTACTCTTCTTACATGAGCTGAATCTACTTAGTTGTAAGGAGCTCTAGTGTTCTGTGGGGTGTTCTGTATGTTAAATGTGTTGCTCTGATTAGTTAATAAATAAAACACTGATTGGCCAGTAGCCAGGCAGGAAGTATAGGCAGGACAAGGAGAGAAGAGAATTCTGGGAACAGGAAGGCTGAAACAGGAATCTTGAGCCAGACACAGAGGAAGCGAGATATAAAATTACCAGTAAGCCACAATCCACGTGGCAACTTATAGATAAATAGAAATGGGTTAATTTAAGATATAAGAACTAGATAACAAGAAGCCTGCCACGGTCATACAGTATATAAGCAAATATAAGTCTCTATGTGTTTACTCAGTTGGTTCTGAGTGGCTGCAGGACTGGCAGGTAAGAGAGATTTGTCCTGACTGTGGGCCAGGCAGGACTAGAGAAAACTTTAGCTACACTAGTGCTTGTACCTAGGAGCATCAAACTGGGGAACCACAGGAGGACAAGAGGTGTCAAATTCTCCTCTTTTCTGGTGTGGAGCTAATTGGGGGATTTGGGGATTTTAATGCATTGATTCTAGGCTAAATCAAAGTTTACAAATAGAGGATCTGTAACATATATATTATATTAATTATATGTCGGACTAGTGCATAAACATACAAGCACACACACATACAAACACACACATATACACATATACAGAGTATCAAATACACTAAGGAAAGTTACAAAGCCACTATTGATGACTAACATGGCTTAGAACTTGACATTAGGGCCACTGTGTGAGTTACCTCTACACTGCACTCCATCTGTCTCTCAGTGTAACCAACTTTTTCTCTCTGATTTCTGAAAGGTTGTAACCTATAATTAGCATTACAAGTAATATGTGCAAGAATAATGAACTGACAATATTTTGTATGAAAAATCCTCTCTATTATATTTTCTCAGATATCTAAATATAATTTGATCTTTGCATAAACTGATCTGGTAATTCATCTATTTTGCCATAAATATGCCAAAGCCAAACTCACTTTGACTTTCTGCATTTTGAAATTTCTATTTGATATTGGCTATTTCTGTTTTTCAAAGTTATTTTCATCTCTTGAAACATGCTTATTACTGCTATAAAGATCAACGTCTCCCCCACCTTTAAAGTTCAACATTAGCCTCACCCAGCCTGACAGAAGTCAGATTCGTTCTGCTCCCCTACCCACTCTGCAGGTTGGCGCCTCAGCACTGGCCAGAAGGCTTTCTGCCCTAAACTGGAAGCACAAACTAATGTTAGGTCACCTCAGAGTCTCCTGTTGAAGACTTTACCTGAGTAACAAAATTACATGGCTATCAAGGGGCACTGGGAGTAAAATGGAGTATCAGCAAGAGCTGAGATCAGAGCATAATAATTTGTTAGTTCATACTTCTACTGCAATGAGTTAGTTGCATCATCAACTGTTCTCACAAGGCAGAGATGCACATTGTTCATCATGATGCCAGGACAGGACAGAGTGCCTTGGGGAATAATTATGAAAATGCAGGATAGTATATAACTATAACTAGTGTTATCAATTCTCCACATTTGACTTTTTTGGGTTTTGGAGTGTGATATGTCCTACACAGCCCAGGTATTTTTAATATTTGGTCTCCAGTTAGTGACACTGTTTGGGAAGGTTCTGGGACATTTAAGACATTGATCCCTGAGGGAGGAAGTATATCACTGGACATGGGTTTTGAAGTGTTATAGTCTGCCCCTACTTCCTGTTTGCTCCTGCCCTACTTCTTGTTCTCTCCTCACTTGACTACCTGGGTGCCTGACTGGCCTCTTGGCCTTCAAATTATGACAGATTCTACTCCCCTCCAGAACTCCAGTTCTAAATAAATCCTTACTCACCAAAGTTACTTCTTATCTAGGTACACTAACAAAGTAACAGAAAAATAAGCAGTGTGATTTCCCAAATTCTCTAGCACAGGTTACATTTCTTCTCTGTGTCCTAAAGCAAGGTAACAGTTTTACATTTATTGCATAATGACTGCTTTAGAAACCATATCTATTATATGCTGAACTCTTTATATAATATACATATCATGTTCTGTGAGTTTCATAGGCAATTCATCATCTAGTCACCATCAATTATTCTTCAGTGTCCTACATTATCATACACTAGATTATACTACAGGGTACTATATTTTTATTAGCCTATTTGATAGAAGAAGTAGGCACTGAGCTGCAGAGTTCAATCATGACCTCAGAATATAGAACTTTAAAATTAATATCCTCACTCAAGCCTGAAAATGGACTGTGCAAACAACTGAACTCTTAATTATGCTAATTTACAAAATTTTACTAAAATATTTAATAATGAGCATGAAAAGGAAGGCTAGTGGATTATTAGAGTCTAAGTGGATTTCTGCTCACAGCATTAACTATGTCATCACTGATAGTCAATTTGTGGCTCATTCTGTGACAACTGTTCAAACAATTTATTTAAGCACCTGGGTGAAGCTCACACAAACACCTTAACAGTCTGGGCTATGTATGTGTTTATAATTTGAAGGGTTTCACTACTAGGGAAAGAAAATCTTCACGGATAGTGCTTCAGGGAGAAACACAGGGGAGGGAGGAGTGGGGCTTGACAGGAGTTTCCTTACTAGAAATGAAAAGACACAAGGCAAAGCATGTCAAGACATTGCCATTAATTTTCATTTGATGAAATGTAGAAGCCTCATGATGATGCACAGATGTTGTCCCTGCCCAAATCACTTCCCACCTCTGAAAGTGAGTTAATAAAGATATACCCAGTCTGCCACTCATATTTGCATTTACATTCCTGGGAAGAAACATCAGAATTACAGAGAACCACAATGGCAAAGCATTTTCTAAACTATCCACCAATTACAGCTATGGAAATCTTGATAAAATAGATTCCTTTCCTCACTATCACCTACATTTTGTCAATGATTGCTATCTGAGGTCTATCTCTTCCAGGTTTAAGGCCCAAATTTCTATTCAGGACCATGCACACCTCCTCTTCAATATTTTACTTATGTCAACACCTGGCATATAATCCTAGAATATGGAATGAACTAAAGATCAAATGGAATTAACTTCTGAGATCAAAATGCATTGCATAGAAGTAATCCTTCTTGTAATAGAGATGAAAGAGTAGAGGAATTTCTATAATCTGTGATACACAATCCTGTGTGTTTACACAGCAATGAGGTCTTGTGCTCAGCTTCTTGCTTTCAAGCAGATTTTCTAGTTTATGTAGTCATTGCTTTGAGGATACTTCTAATATTTAATGGCAAAACCTAAAATATATCTTATTATTATCATTCTTTTCCCTGATAAAAATGAACCTATCACAGAAGAAAGATTTTGTTAATGAGGATAAAATAGGATTAGAAGCAACTGCAACCTACCTTGTAGGGAATGAAATTTGGCATGTGTTTTTGCTTTGTTTTAGAAAATGAATATTATAATATTGCTGAAAATTGCAGAGAATGACAACTACAAACACATGATATTTCAATCCCTGGCTCTCTAGTAATGTCTTGTTAAATCTTTTCAGTGCCTTTGTCTTTGAAGTGCTGTGCCAGCCTGCCTCCTGCCATGCTGCCTGCCGTGATGGTCATGTACTCATCCTCTTAAACTGTAAGCCCCTATTAAAAACACTTTCTTCTGTAAGTTGCATTCATCGTATATTTTTTGTTTTGTTTGTTTGTTTTGGTCATGACAATAGAAAAATAACTAAGACACTCTATGACTTATTTGTCAGACATGCCCTGAAATCCTCTAAACAATACAGCCTGTTGCCATTGTTTATTAATCCATATGAATTTAATGGCAAGACCCTGGTATTAAAGATACCACTCACTTTGTTCATAGGACATAGGAAAAAATAGAGTCGGTGTTGATGCAGAAGCTTCTTCTCTGCTGCCTAACTTTCAGAATACAAGAAAGTACTTGTCAGGCTTCTGAGGGGGATAAAAGTTGTCAACCATCTTACCAGGAAATGTACTGTTAGCTACAACAAGGACTGATATGGCAAAATGGGTGTAATACTGGCACAGATTTTAATAGGGATAAACATTTACTTTCTGTGAAAATCTGTGCCTTGTACATTTGGCCACAAAGCCATGATTGGTGAGCTCATAGGCCCCAGGAAGGAATCATACTTTACTAAAGAAGCATAGTATCAAAGTGCCCTCTAAATTCATATATCTCTACCCAGAGATTCTTGCAGGTCTCAGAACTTACCTCATCAGAGAAGTTTCTAAGGACAGGGGATGGTAGTTAGGGCAAAAACTCATAAATGGTCTAAGTGCAAATAATAAGTGTCCATCAAGTTCTCAGCCACAAAAGGAGCCTTCGTACAAATATTACCACCCCTCCTGCTAATGATTAGGCACCATTGTGAAAGATTTTAAGATCCAATGGTCAAGGATGACCAAATTGAAAAAGTGCATTTTTGATATGACAGGACCCCTCCGCTCATGAACTCCTAAAGCTGTGGTTGTCTGCATAAGACCTGCACAAGATCAAGTCAGTCAACATCCCAACATGATAGGGGGAGGTGCTTATGAGCCCCCAACCCTAGCTGAGGAACTATCCACAATTGAAAACTTTGGAGGGAAGGAAAATTGGTTTTCTTTAAGGGTATTGCTCCTAGTAGGTCAATCAAGCTCTAGTTATATGGTAAAATAGTCATAAGTAATGCAAAACAAATACTGGAATTGGTAAACTATAAATAAGAAAAACATAAAATTAAAGAGGAATAGAGATAAGGAAGATGAAAGGTGGGAGGAGTTAGGAGGAAGAATGCATGTTGTATATGATTTTAAAACATTATATGCACATGTGAACTTCTCAGAGAGTTAATATTATATTTCAAAATTTTCATTCATTCATTTCCATTATTTACTCCTAGTAAAGTCAAATAATTGTCTCTATGTAGGTTTTGCACATTGCTTATTAACTTTCTTTCAAAATAATTTTATTTTCATTGCATTATGTATGAGGTAAAATTGATATTCTCATCTATCTTGCTTGTATACACAAATATATTAATTTTGCTTACTTATTATATGACTTGGATCCTTGTTAAAACTATTATTAATTTTAATAGCTTTCAATTTATTTTCCTGGGATTTCCAAGTAGGCAAGTCATATTAAAATAATTTATTGCTCTCTTTTTAGTCCTTTTTTTGGATTATTAATAAATGTGTTTGACTGTGTGTGCTTATGTGCATGTAAGTGTACAGATATCCAACAAGTCCTGAAGAGGGCATCGGATTCCCTGGAGCCGAAGTTACAAGGGTAGTTGTACTACCCAGACCATATCATATAAGCCAATTTAATAAAATCCCTTTTAATAGATATTCATCTACAGAGTCTGTTCCCCTAGAAAGGCATGACTAAAATATGCATCCTCACACTTGGTACTTTTAGAAATTCAGGTTGAAGTTTTCTATAAATGTATTAAGACAACTATTCAGCTTGATATTGAGCAACTTTTCACATTCTGTTTGGTCATTTCTATGCCTTTATTGATGAATGATTTAATCGGGTCTTTGATCTTTTTTTTTTTCCAAAGTGAGTTATGTGGCTTGGTAGTATGACGTAAATTTCTTACATGCATTTGGGGGCTACACTCTACTATGGTTGGGATATGAATTATTATCCATAGCACCCTGAGTCTCATGTGCATTATCATTTGGTTACATGATTGAGCCACAGTTTTGGAATATCTAGAAATTTTTAGACATACCTTACCTAGCAGGTGTAGGGCTACAGGACTATAGATGTGGGGCTTATGGCTTGTCATCCAGACCTCTCTCTATGACCTGATATGTGCCTTAGAGCAAGGAAAAAACATAACCATAAACCAAATAAATTATTACTTTTTTATGGTTTAAGTAAGAAATGTTTCCCATAGGCTCAGGTATTTAAACATTTAGCACCACTGTTTGGAGAGGTTATGGAACATTTGGGACATGGATATTTGGTAGAAGAAATAAATTACTAGAGGCAGCTTTAAGAGTTTAGAGCCTTGCTCTCAATGTCTGTGCTAATGGTGCATACTTTTGCATTTGTACTCTGAGCTTTGGAGAAGATTTGGAGCAAGGGAAACTCTCCTCCACTGTTGGTGAGAGTGCAAACTTGTACAGCCACTTTGGAAATCAGTATGATGACTTCTTAGAAAATTAGGAATCAATCTACCTCATGACCCAAGGATATCTTTTTTGGGCATATACCCTAGGGATGCTCAGTTATACAACAAGGACACTTGCTCAACTATATTCATAGCAACATTATTTGTAATCTCCAGAACCTGGAAACAACCTACATACCCATCAATCAAAGAATGGATAAAGAAAATGTGGTACATAAACACAATGGAGTATTACTTAGCAGTAAAAAACAATGACATCATGAAATTTTCAGGCAAATGGATGGAACTAGAAAATACTATCCTGAGTGAAGTAACTCAGACTCAGAAAGACAAACATGGTATTTTCTCACTCATAAGTGGATACTATATGTAAAGCAAAGGATAATCAGGCTACAACCCCCAGCTCCAGAGAAGTTAAAAAACAAGGAGGACGCTAAGAGGGACACATGGATCACCTTGGGAAGTGGAAACAGAGATCTCCATGAGTAAACTGGGGGTGAGGGGGGAAATAGAGGGTAGGGGATGGGGGATGAGAATATGAGGGAACAATATGGTTGAGCTGGGGGAGGGATGGAGTGGGAGAGCAATGAAAGATATCTTGATAGATGGAGACATTTTGGCATAAGGAAGAAACCTGGTGCTAGGGAAATTCCCAGGAATCTACAAGGATGACACTAGCTAAGACTCCTAGCAATAGTGGTGAGGGTGCCTGAACTGGTCTACCCTGGTAATCAAATTGGTGAATACCCTAGCTGTTGTCATAGAGCTTTCATCCAGTAACTGATGGAAGCAGATGCAGAGATCCACAGCCAAGCACTAGGCTGAGCTCCAGGAGTCCAGTTGAAGAGAGTCAAGAGGGATTATATGAGCAAGGAGAGTCAAGATTATAATGGGGAAATCAACAGAGACAACTGAACCAAGCTCATAGGAACTCACAAACTTTAAACCAACAGCGGTGGAACCTGCATGGGACCAGACCAGACCTTCTGCATAAGGGAGATGTTTGTGTAGCTGAGTCTGTTTGAGGGGCCTCTCACAGTGCAGCCAGGATCTATCTCTGGTGCATGAGCTGGCTTTCTGGGTCTCATTACCAATGGTTTGACACCTTGCTCATTTTTGATGCTGGGGGAAGGGGCTTGGTCCTGCCTCAGCTGAATGTACCAGGCTTTGCTGTCCCTATGGGAGGACTTGCCCTTTTGGAGAAGGGAATGGCGGAATGAGTTGTGGGGAAGTAAGTGGAGTAAGCGGGAGGAGGAATGAGAGGGAGATCTGTGTTGGTATGTAAAATGAATTAAAAAAATTTTTAAATAAAAAATGTTTTAAAAAAAGGAGTATAGTCTTATTCCACTTCAAGTTCCTCTCTATGCTTCCTATATGTGGTTAAAATGTTATCTCTCAGCTTCTTCCTCCAGCTCCTTGCCAGCATCCCTCCACCATTACAGACTTTTCCCTGAAGCCCTAAGCTAAAATCAACATTTTCTTCCACAAATTGATTTTGTTATGGTATCTTATCACAGCAAAAGAAAAGCAACTAACAGGCTTCCTAAGTTAAATCTTTCAGGTATTTTATCATAGTCATAAGATTAACTAATGTAATTTTCTGTAGGGTGCATGGTCTCTATACACTTCCTTCCTCTTAGGTTTTCTCTGCACTTTTTTTGTTTTAGAAGCATTTCAGTTTTCAGGAACTGTATTTGCATACTTTTGCTTTTGTACTCTGAGCTTGCAGTACAACATCTAAAACAGTAACATGTCCTTACCAAGGCCAAGGTCAAAGGGCTTTTCTCTAGAATTGCTAACACACTATCTATGAAAGTAGCTTTGGGTCTTGAATCATGTCAAGGGATCAGAGTTTCCTTTGTTCCAGAATCTCACTTTAAGAGAAAAGTATAAAAAACATACTTAATTCTTCATATAAACTTCATAAAATACAGACATGTTTATTCTATCCCTTCATTGTAAACAACTGTGCATTAATTCGTGCTTTCAGACTCAAGTTCTTTACTGTGTAGAAATCCATTTTCACTTAGGGATCTGAGGCATTTTCTCAAACACCACAGATTAAAATCTATTTCTGTAAAACTTAACAATTTTAAGCACTAATTAAATCAAATTTTGTCAATTTTGTATATATCTTTATGGTTAATTCATAACTTTCCCAAAAAATGTGTTGCAGTTTTAACCTGGCTGATCTATTACTGTAGTAGTTCACCTTAAATTTCTCAGCTCTCTAGAGGTGCTCTATACTGCAGAGGCAAGGGCAAACTGCTTAAAAATTCTGTGGAGTTCTTAGATTTTCTTTTTACTAGTTTTAAAAATTAAACAACTAATATCACTTCATTGTAATATTTAAGAACTAAAACTTGAGCTAGAAGATAGCTCAGCAGAAAATCCATTTGCTCTCCAAGCAAGAGGATCCAAATCCAAATTCCTACTGTCCATGTAAAAAACAAATGAACAAAAAGGAAGAAAAACAGTGAGAGAGAGAGAGAGAGAGAGAGAGAGAGACACTCTGGGTGCTAAGATAATAATCCATATCCAACACATAGTAGAGTGCAGGCCACAAGTACACATAAGGAAATTACACCATAGTACCAACTTACACGATTCAGTTAAATAAAACAGTCAAAGACCTAATTAAATCATCCCTCAATGAAGGCATACAAATGTCCAATCAGAATGTAAAATGTTGCGCAACATCAAGCAGAATAGTTGTCCTAATACATATGGGCCTATGCACAGAAGATCACTGGGGCTACCAGTCAACCTTTAGGAAATGATAAGAAGCTCCAGTTTCAGTGACATACACTGACTCAAAGAAATCAGGGGGAACAACACAGGAGAAATCCCATGTTATTTTTCTCTTCTAAGGATGCACATACAAACACATGCAGACAGATAGATAAACACCCCCTCTCTCCTACACACACACACACACACACACACACACACACACACACACACACCACAAGTCTAAAACAAACTCCAGAAAGCACACTGGAAGGGGTAGTCAAATTCAATTATAGTAGTTAAAAATTTCAGTGTGTCAAAACTTGTAGATGTTTGAATTCCTTCTGAGTCTTTATGGAACGTTAATTCCAGATACTCAAGATAAAATAACGACACTAAAGGAAAGAGTTCCTTCTTCCTTTATCGTATTTCCTATACTCTCTTTTACCATGTTTAAGAAATTCTCTCTGTCTTTTGGTTAGTTTGGATAGGGGCTTGTCTATCTTGTTGATTTTCTCAAAGAACCAACTCTTTGTTTCATTAATTTTTTTTTGTATTGTTCTCTTAGTTTCTATTTTATTGATTTCACCCCTCACTTTGATAATTTCCTGGTGTCTACTCTTCCTGGGAGACTTTTCTTCTTCTTGTTCTAGAGCTTTCAGGTGTGCTGTTTAGTCACTAGTGTGAGATTTCGCCAACTTCTTTATGTGGGCATTTAGTGCTATGAATTTCCCTCTTAGCACTGCTTTTATAGTGTCCCATAAGTTTGGGTATGTGGTGTCTTCATTTTCGTTGATCTCTAGGAAGTCTTTAATTTCTTTCTTTATTTCTTCCTTAACCCATTGGTGATTCAGTTGAGCATTATTCAGTTTCCATGAGATTGTAGGTTTTCTGTAGTTTTTGTTGTTGTTGAAATCTAACTTTAAACCATGGTGGTCTGATAGAACACAGGAGGTTATTCCAATTGTTTTGTATCTGTTGAGATTTCTCAAACGAATGGAAACACATGAACTATGAACCAAAGGCTGAGGGGCCCCCAACTGGATCAGGCCCTCTGAATAGGTGAGACAGTTGATTGGCTTGATCTGTTTGGAAGTCATCCAGGCAGTGGTACCGGGTCCTGTGCTCATTGCATGAGTTGGCTGTTTGAAACCTGGGACTTATACAGGGACGCTTGGCTCAATCTGGGAGGATGGGACTGGACCTGCCTGGACTGAGTCTACCAGGTTGATATCAGTTCTCGGGGGAGGCTTTGCCCTGGAGCAGGTGGGAATGGGGGATGGGCTGGGGGGAAGGGGAGGGGGGCAAGAAGGGGGAGAACAAGGGAATCTGTGGCTGTTACGTAGAACTGAATGATAACGTAAAATAAAATAAAAGGAAAAAAAAAAAAGAAAACAAAACTCCTACTCTCCACTTACTGATTATCAATAAACAGATATACTAAATACAAAAAAGAAAAATTCATCCATTGCTTTCTATTTTCGTAATTGCCTGGCCACTATACATTACAAATATATATTTACAGTCTCCTTATCATAGTTATGTGTATATTAATTTTATCTTTACAGGAAACAAAGCTATAATCAAGACAAGCTGTAAGATCTTTCGAATTTTAAGTATTTGCATATATGTCTGATAATTATCCTTATTCTGTGCCACGATGGTAAACAAGATTGTATATTCATAATAGCTACTACCTGCCTTAACATTTTCTTTTTCTTAGTTCTCTTGGTCTGAATAAAATAATGTCTCCTCAAACACTTTATGTCTTCTACTATGTCAATAAAATAACTGTGTGTATATTTTCTTAATATAAACAAGGAATGTATAAATATTAATCAGTGAATCATTTGCATAAAATACATTCTTGTGATTTATTATAAGCATACATTAATGTACAGCTTCTACAGCTTTTAGTTTTTATTTGCATTGTTTGTGTGTGTGTGTTTCTGCATGAGAGTATTTGAACATAAATGCTATGGCCCATGGAGGCCAGAAACATTAGTTCCTCCAGAAGCTGGCTTCCAGGTGTTGTGAGACCCCAATATGGGTACAAAGGTAATCCCTCCAGTGGTTTATAAAATTCATTTTTCTTATGTAAATGATGCACAGATTGTGTTTTGAAAGAAGCTCAGTCTTCTGTACTGTTATATCTTCAGTTTACTTGAAGTGCTATTTCTCAGTTTGATAAAGTGGTAATAAGTTGACTTAGAAAAGATGGTGTATATTTGTTTCCACATGAGACTATGTGTCTCACATGTGCTTCAAGAATTTCTTTTTTTTTTTTTTTTTTTTTGGATTTTTGAGACAGGGTTTCTCTGTGTAGCTTTGCGCCTTTCCTGAATCTCGCTCTGTAGACCAGGCTGGCCTCGAACTCACAGAGATCCGCCTGGCTCTGCCTCCCGAGTGCTGGGATTAAAGGTGTGTGCCACCACTGCCCAGCTGTGCTTCAAGAATTTACAGGGAGTTTTGTTTCTCCCTTTGGAGCTTAGATCTACTTCTCAATTTACATGAAGCTTGAAGCTGACTCATGTCGTTTACAGTCTCATATTAATCCATACTGTGTTATAAAACACAATCTAACAGCTCTTGGAAAAATAACTGAATAGTTCTTCACACATACAGTGGAGCAAAGATCTTCTGGACCCTTAATAATTTCTTGTATACTGCAAATGTACACCCTCCCTAGACTCAGTAATTATTGCCAGAGAGAATGTACAAACCTGAGCAGGGAGATGACTCCAAGAAGAGATTATCTTAAGGACAAAGGAAGACAGATGCACATAAGAACTCACTGTTCTCACAGTGTGTGCCTATGCCAAACCAAATCTCAGCTGGGAGAGGGAAGCTGGCGTTATGTTACACCAGTAGCTGGGGAGTTATTGGCAACTATTTGGTACCGGGAGAGGAAGAGACAGTTTTCTCTAAGAGTATAGTTTCTAGTAAGTCATCCATGCTCCCTTGGAAGAACACACATCCAACCATATTTGAGCAGCACAAATTGGTCTTGACGAGTTAAAATGAATCCAAAACCAAAAACAACCTCACAAAATTGGGTCAGTAAGGAAAAGGGTAGACCTGGGAAGAATTGGGTGTATGATACAATCACATTGTATAAAATCCTCAAAGAATTAATTAAGTATAAAAGAATTCCTTAGTATACAAAATGCAATTACCTGAATAGACTTTCAAAATGCCAAAGGTAGAAACTGCTTCCCAGCTCCTCTTGACATTAATACTGCAAGTACAAAATTAGTGTAGAGCCATAGCCTTGCCTCTTTCTCAACAGACAACCCTGGTTAAGTACTTTGTGCAGCACAAACTCACACCCATGCTCCTCTGGGCCTGTTCTTCCTTTACAGCTGACTGGAAGATTAAGCTCTATCCCTAAGGAGGAATCTCCAAACCACTGAATGATCTCTCTCTCTTTGTCTCTGTCTCTGTCTCTGTCTCTCTGTCTCTGTCTCTCTCTGTGTGTCTGTCTTTCTCTCTCTGTCTCTCTCTCTTCCAACCATCTTCATACAAATAACAATAAAATAAAATTCTGCCATAACTCCAGTGATATTTTCCAAGCCCCATGTCGTCTGACACTGATAACAAAATGAAAAATTAGTTTCACATAATTAAGTTTTGAGAAGGACTTGTGCTCACGCTTCAAAATTATCACATGAAATTTATGCTGAATTGAACTTCTGTGATGATTTCTAAACAGTCTGAAAACAAACAGGCAACAAAAGCAGCAGGAAAGAGGCTCATTTCTCAGGTCATAAGGTTCAACACTTCTCAAATCCATACATTTAAAAGAAAAAGCCAAGTTATCGGTTTTGTTCATTTCATCTTTTATATTTGTTTTATTTAAAAATTGTTTTTAGATTTACTTTTTAAATGTATGAATATTTTGCCTCTGTGTGTGTGTATGTATGTGTGTGTGTGTGTGTGTGTGTGTGTGTGTGTGTGTACATGTACTATGTCTGTACCTGATGCTCACAGGGGCTATTGGATCCCTTGGAACTCAGGATATGGATTCACAGAGAGTCGTCAGCCACTATGTGGGATCTGGGAACCAAAGCTCTGTCTTCTCCAAGAAGCAGGGCATTGAATGCTGAGCCATTTCTCCAGCTCTAAAACTGACTATTTAAATAACTCACATTATACACATATTAGGGAACACTTTCAAAATACCTGTATTCATAGCTCACAAATACAAGCGATTGGAACACTTGAATGATTTTGATAATGAATAATAATAAAGTGATATAAGTAATCACGGTGTCACATATAACTACTATGTGCTCTAAATTCTTGCCCAAGTTTCATTATTTGTTCTGGAAAATAATGATTTATTGGAAGGTTAATAGATGATGGGCTTTTTGTTTTTGTTTTTATTTGTTTTGTTTTGTTTCTGCAACTGTTTTGTTTTGTGGCATCAAGCTTCACAATTCTAATTATTCAATTATGTTCATTTCAATCTGTTTATTATTCTCCCTCTTCCTTCAGTGTACTTAACCTCATGGAGGACAACGTCCTTATGTATCGTCTCTTCAACACTGGACAGTGTTCTACTGGGAGAACTGGAAAAGGACCAGTCTGTTTTGAATGAATTAGACAGAAAATAAATGGATAGGATAATGCTGAGGGCACATTATACTTTGGTATGTCCCTTATGCACATGGTTCCTGTGGCCAGGGGCTTGCAAAACACCAGGAGTTACTGCTCCCTAAAGGGCAGGCAAGTGATGGCCAGTGACAGGCACTAGGAAAAGCACTTTTTCTCTCCATTTATTCTTCATGGAGATTTTTTTTTGGGATTTC
The DNA here is from genome assembly GCF_004664715.2 of Peromyscus leucopus. Taxonomy (NCBI): domain Eukaryota; kingdom Metazoa; phylum Chordata; class Mammalia; order Rodentia; family Cricetidae; genus Peromyscus; species Peromyscus leucopus. Next base: position 247,574 of record NC_051083.1, read on the forward strand.
TTTCCTTCACATCAGAATATAAAACAAGAAAGCTGGCATGCTAATGGTTTAAAGAACAAAGAGATGAAGTGAGGCATTTAGCAGCCTCCTCCCTCTGGTTACCCTCAGATCTTTGCCTTCTTCATGAAGAGCTCCTGTGATGGTGCCTGCAGGCTCCCCCATCTCCACTCAGTCTCATTGGGTTTGTTTAATAAATAGGTTGGACCTATCCTAACTTTTCCTTTGCACATAGGAAACAAGGTCGTCAGATACAAACAGAAAACACGGTATTTGTGATTCTTGTTTCTCAGTTCTAACTAAATTTCTTTATTTTTTTGTTAACATTGTTACTCTAAAGTTAAAATAAAAAGGAAGGAAATCAAAGATGGGATATATTAAGATCTAGAGAAAATAACTCTCATACATAAAGTATACAAAATCAATTATTATGGGTGTGTGATATAGCTTTTTTTTCTAAGTGTGGGTAAGACTGAGCCCTTTCAAATCTGATTTTATTTCATAATTCCTATATAATCTGCAACTAGGCAAGATGATCTCAGTGCTTGGAGACATACCCCTACAGACATTAGTTTATTGTCAACATCTGTTAAGATAGCACAAAACTGTGTCCAGATGTGCTTCTGTCTACGTTAATACATGCATTTAGAAAATCAAAATGGACACCATTACTCCAGGACAAACTTAATTCTTATTATAAACAGTACAAGGTATTTATATCAAGAAAAGTACAGGGGCATTTATCCAAAATACGAGGGAGGGAGACAGTTTTGGATTTTGGTTCTTGCACATCAACCTTTATTCTCTGACAGTCTATCCTTCCCCTTAACTTAATATGGACACCGCCTTTGACAAGGTCAGTCATCTGGGGAACATTGTATTTCTGGGAATTTGAGTAAAGTCTCTTTGTTTCTGGGGACTCTGCATAGCCAGTGAAGGCAATACCAAATGTAAGAATACTTGTTCCAGAGGGCAATTTCCACAAAAGTAGTAAAAGGCAATTTTTGAAAGTATCATGTGCAATTAAGATAATGCTCCAGTGTACCTGTAGAGATATTAATGAACTCCCAGTGGGGCATTATTAAGTTCACAGTCAGCAGTAATTTTGCTCTTATTTCTTATTAAGCTTTATTGATATGGATCCCCCCTCCCAAAAGAGAAAATGGTTGAATAATCCTTTCAGGCTTATTCCTCGAAGCATCACTTCTTTCAGTTTATAATTATATCCTCCTCAGATACCATCTCTTCTCATATTAGGATAGCCAGGCAACCATTCTGAGTTTTAGCAGTATTGATGACCAAGTACTGCAAGATGACTGCAGCTTTTCACGTAGTTTGAACTCTAATTTTACATGACTTTACTCATGATGGAGATCATTGCCAGTTTTTTTGATTCCTTTTCCACACAATGTTTACTCCTTCAATTATAAATCAGTGATGACCTTCAACATATGCTTAACTTGAGGCCCAAGAAGTTTTGTTGAGGGTGCTGTACATAATGCTTATCCACAGAACATATTGAGAAATATGATAATTTTACTTCTATGATTTTTTTCTAAGTCTTTAGATGGATCATTGGAATATATATATACATATATATATATATATATACACACATATATATACATACATACATATATATATATATATGAATTTTTTCAGCAACTTTGCTGAGTTGGAGCATTAGTAAAATATTCATTCTTTGCTCACACAGCACCCATTTCCTTTCTTAGATAGCTCTCTAGCTTACACTAAGGACCACATGCCACGCACCCACCCTGCTACATACCCATTTCTAGCTATATTTAGATTTTTCAGAATTCTATTGCTGACTTGGATGATTCAGTCAGCCTACGAAACAGGAGGAACCATCTAGCCTAATCTGGACCTTGTGAACAAGAGAGGAGGGGCACTGTCTAATCATAATACCTAAACAAATGCAAATTGTGTGTTTTACTGAAATTACTGGGAAGAACTGGAACAAGCCTATGGTGACTGATGAAGAAGGTGTAGCAGAAGGATTTTGCCAGAGTAAGGGAGACAAACATAGGTGGCAGCTCAGAACTGGGGAATGGGAGACACAAGACCAGAAATAAAATACCATCCAGATGTGGGACTGGACAAATAGCTCAGCTCTTCAGATGCCTCCAACTTTTCTAGAAGACCCAAGTTAGGTTTCCATCTCCCATGTTGGGTGTCTTACAATTATGTGTAGCTCTGGCTTCAGAGGATCTAGATCTATCCTTTGTCCCCTGAAGGTACTCTACACATGTTGCATATATGCAGAGACAGACAGACCAAACACACACACACACACACACACACACACACACACACTTAAAAGCAGAGTAAAGAATTGTTTGGGCAAGGTGTGCGTGTGATAATCCTTCCTTATACAGCTGAACAATATAATATTTTGTCGTATAAGTCTGTAGATTGGCAAGTAGCTCAGATAGGATATAAGGATATACTGACACTTTTTCATATGAACTACCTGACCATTATCTGTTAAAATTCATATGCTTGCATCTTGTAATTTTTCCTTATAAAACTAAATCAGGTCTATTGCCCCCTCCAATGGCATTGGTATTTATTGATGGCTATGCTTCAGGCCAAGATGCACTGATTATTGATGGTTTTAAAGAGTCCCTTCCTACACAGGAAACCTCTGCTCAGAGAGTGAAATTAATAGCAGTAATTACTGCCTTTGAGAGACTTAAAGACAGAACTTTTAACTTGTATACTGATTCACAATTTTAAACTTGCTTTCAAAATTGCAGGAGTTAATTCAATCTAGAATTCATTTTTTTCTTTATTGGTCATATTTATACACATACGATGCTTCCAGGTCCCATTCATGAAGGGAATCATATGGCTGATCCCCTAACAAGAGTCATAGCCTACTCCATGGAGGCAGCTCAGAAGAGCCATGCTTTGTACCATTAAAATGATACAGCACTTTGTTTTCAATTTCATATTCCTCGCAAAGCTGCCAGATCCATTGTGCACAATTGTAGTGTTTGTCCAACAAATTCTCCCTATGGGAGTTAATCCATGAAGCCTACATCCTTATGATTTATGGCTAATAGATGTAACTCATGTTCTCTTCCTTGGAAAATCGGCTTTGTTCACTTATACGTGGATACCTATTCTCATGTCATAGGTGCTACGGCCAGATATGGAGAGGCATTTAAAGATACAGTACAGCAATTGTTTCACTGTTTTTCAATATTTAGGAATACCTAGAGCTCTAATCCACAGGTATTCCTTATAACCCCAAGTCAAGCTATGGTGGAAAATGCTCATCATACTTTAAAAACCCAAATAGCCAAATTACAAAGTGGAGATCTTACATACTCATTTCCCCATCATAGTTTAAATCATGCTCTGTTTTAATCATATGAATATTTATAAGGATAATACAAGTTCTTTCCTCAGATACTTCTCCACAAAACTTACATATAAGCCTCTAGGACCTCCTCACTTGTAATTGGAAAGGTCCTGATGTTTTAATAATGTCAGGAAGAGGATGTGCTTGCATGTTTCCACAGGACACTGACTCGCCTTTATGGATCCTGGATCACTTGATCACATGATATGGCCAGGCTGCTGCAGGACAGAGGCACGCCAAAGCTGACAGTCTGAGTACAGGTTATTATTTATCTCTAGATTCTTAATAATTGGGCCTTGGCTTTATGAATAAGTCCATACAAAGAAAAAGTTTCCTTTTTAAAAATCCTTGACTGTATATTCTATCATTAATAAAAATTTGTTCTATCAGAAATTCTAATCATTTAAAGAGTTATAGGTTGTCATCCTCTTGACCACGAATGGGCTGTTCAGCTGCATCCCTGCATCCTATCCTCCTGTCTACACACCAGGAAGTTCTGCTACACTCTGCTTGTTGCCTCTCAGCACAGACTGATTAAAATTGCTGCCTGCATGGACAACACATGAAAAAGCCTGTTCTTCCCACATTTCCACTATGTTCCAGCTTTCTGTACCCTCAGCTTCACCCCATATCAGCATGAAGTAACCATGAGTGAATTCTACACCCCTCATGTCACCACCCCCAGAGACTGGACTGCATTTTAATGAATGTTCTATTATTAATTGTAATTTCTGCCCATGATTCTAAATGTATATGCTATCAGACATTCTCCATATGTACTTCTGACAATTGTTCTATATGTAAATCTTGCTATGTATACATTGATACTGCCCTCTCATAGCTAAATGGCTTAATATTGCCTTGATGACAAATTCCAATTTATGTCAACTTCAACTGCAGCCTTGGTCCCATAGATGCTCGTGACTAATTCAGGTAACTCTTTATCTAACAATGCTTAATTAAGGTACAGACTAACCAAATTAATACCACTAATCAAACATTATTAGATACAATTAATATTCTAAATTAACCACCTCTTTTTGATGATTCAAAATCATAATATTTAGATACACTTGACCATATTGTGCCATACTAGCTAATGATAGATTTTTTACTGTTACTCCTCTGCTCCCTTTTTGGGACAGAGATATTTTAATTATATATAATTATACCTATTAGATGGTTATACTAATTCTCAGTCTACCATCTATATAGATTATTGATTATAAATATATTTATTGATTATAAATATATATTATTGATATAAATATTGATTAACTATCACCACTAATTAGCCATTACTTATCATTTTTCTACTCATCTCCAAACTTAATATTTATCCACATTATTTGCTGCCCTAGACAGAATTAAACATTCTTTTTTTTACTAAATGAAAAAAACTGGAACTGCTGTGAGCCATAGAAATATGAAGTAGGAATTCAGCTGACTTTGGCAAAAGCTAATCCCTGGAAGAAGCCAAGGGCCTTTCCAGAGGATAAAGTCAAGTTTTAAGGAGTGTTGGTGATACTGACTTTTGAATATTAGCCATTTCCTGCTATGAATTTCTCCTGTTCTATTGTAGCTTTTCCATTCCTAGAACAGGGTATTTGGTCATTTACTGGGCACTGTTACCCTTATACAATTGAGGTATTTGGATACTTCCCCCAACTATGACACAGGCAAAACTTCCTTTTTCTAGGCTTTTGTTTTGCCTTATTAGCATTAGACTCAGATATTTGCCTTCTATGATTATCTCCATTATCAAGTACCCAGAGCCAGGACAATCTCCTGACAAAAGCATTTTATCTGAGACATTTCTTAATTCCAAGGACAGACTGCAGAAAGATAAACATTCCAGACCACCCACTAGTCTCCTCAAATAAGGTAAATATCCATATGGAGACAACTGCCAAAGTCAGGTGGATGTTAGTTACAAGGTTTTGTTTCTTGTGCAAATTAAGCTGAAACTTCCTTTCTCTCATAGCCTTAATGGTATCTCTAGACTTCTCCTTTAATAATTAACTCAGAACAAAAGGGCTTTCAAATACCAGTGCACCAAGCTATGATGCAGGCTTCCTAGCTTTGGAGCAGACTTGCCCTGCTCTACCAGAAAGAGGTGGAGCAAGAGAATTGCAGATTGCATGATTGTATGTGTATTTAAACTGGACTTGGGGGAGAGGAGGGGAACGAGGATGGAAGGAACTTAGGTAGAACAATGAGAAGACAGGAGAGGTTGGGACAGAGAGGAGCTAAGTATGAGAACAGATCTGAAGCTTGGTGTATGTAGATTTAGTCAAGAATCCCCCAGATTAATTAATCTGCTGCTGGTAGCAACTCTTCTGAAACTCTGGCAGAAGACTATAGAGAGGCTGGACCCCAATAGTCTTTGATAGAAATTGTCCTTAGACAACCATAATACAAAGAAAGACAACCTATTCAAAGCAAGGGTTTATTTTTGTGCTCCTAATTCCATAGCTATGACTGTACTATAGATCCCATTCAGGTTTCAAGACTAAAGTCCCATGAGAAGAAATTTAGTGTAATAGGCACTGAAGGTTAAATTTTGAGACTGTCACTAGCAATGTAAGTGTCAAGTAATCAAGATTTCTCAGTCTCAGTTCCACTCTCATGTGTGTGGGACAGAGGAGCTCCCCACTGTAAAGGGCATCACCTAACCTGCATCTTCTAGATGCTAGTAGCATGTGCTGCTGTCTTATGCTGAATGGGGAAGAGAAAACATAACATTCAAAGCAATATTTGACTGAACCTCTTCTGCCCACAGCATATTTATGTTCTTCTTATGGTTGATGCTCTTCAGAAACCCCTCAGTAGGAAGCCCTGTCTTAAACAGAATACAAAGAGTCACTGAGACTGGATTAACTAGTGAAGGTTGCGAGCTTATAAACGATCCAAGAGACAGTAATTTCTCAAACTGATCTTGAGAAAGAAGGTAGATTTCCACCAGCCACAGAGCAAAGGACATGTGCTTCTCAGTGAAGAGAAAAGGTGAAAATGAATGTGTAGAATAATAAATATCTGGGATTTGTTTGAAGAAATTAGACAAACTTGTCTGTCTTGAGAGCAGAATCTATGATTCCACTTGATTAACATCTAGAGGAGAGTATGTGGCAATGCAAAATAATAAATACAATTCTCATCTAAATTCATTTGGATTCTTATGATAACTGCTCTTCCTAATAAATGAACATAATCTATCAAAACATACATTATTACACTCTTGGAAGAATAGAGAACTTAAAAGCTATGAAATTCCAAATACTTCTGGTGTCATAGCTCCCTAACCAGGACCTTCATTAGTTACAGACCTCACTCAGCAAGGATCCTATTAGAGGGAGAATCACTGATTGGTCTACCACGGTCTGCAGCAAAGGGTTCTCATTGTTTTCTTGCAGGCCTGAAGTAGGCCACCTCCTGCTGCTCCTGGCAATAGAGAATTCTCTCACTTTGATGAGAAGATCTTTGTCACCTGCAGATCACAGGTACTGGTGAATAAAATGTAGCATGTGTCCAGCTATTTTTTCTCTTTGCCTTCCTTCTTAGCTCCTGGGTGAGAAGATAAGCATAGAAAGGGAATAAAGAGAACAAGATACAAATTGTAAAACTTTTGGCAAAGCAAAGTCTGAGCCAAAGAGAAATACAATATTAGCCAACAGATTCTGATCATATTGGTATGTGTGTGTGTGTGTGTGTGTGTGTATGTGTGTGAGAGAGACAGAGACAGAGAGACAGAGATACAGATACAGAGAAGCAGAGACAGAGATAGAGAAAGACTGAGGGACAGACAGAGAGATACAGAAAAAAGAGGAAGAGATTACAAAATGGGAGGGAGAGAGAGAAAGACAGAGAGAGAAAGATAGAGACACACAGAGAGAGATAGAGACAGAGGTCGAAGAACACAAAGTTCCATTGTAAATTTTCAAGCTGGAGTAGCCCAGTAGGTTCTCTTTTTCAGAAATGTTGACTTGTTTTAGAATCTCTCACTTTCAACACTCTTTCCCCGGATCTTGCAGTCTCAACTTTTGCTATCGTATCTCCTGCCACCACATCATCTTCTAATTACTATGATTGTTACTTTTTTCACATGTAATTGCATTTCTGCTTGACTACTCACCTTAGAGAGTGAGGGAGACAGGGAATATTCTCCATGGTGGCTAGGCTGGTTGTGTTTGTAACAAGTTTGGGAAAGAGCTGCAAACCTCCTCTATGATGCTCAGGTTCTTATTAAAGGGAAGTCTTCACTGAACTTGGGTGCTTTATCCTCTTTCTGAACTTGTCTTTTAGACCTGAGGTTACAAGGGGAATGCTAAAAGATTAAGACATTCCAAATGATTAAGGATGGAATGCTCCTGCTAATGGGTTCAGATCTTTACCTTTGTAGAAATAAATGAGTCTTAAAGAGGAAAAATAATTTATCTAAACACACAATGTCATATAGTTACCAAAAACAGCTAACTCTCATTGTTTACATCATCTACACTTAACTCCTCAAACCACATACTATTCTGTCAAGCTATTAGCCCCTTCATGTATTAGTTTCCACCACTTAATGTCTCTTTCAGAATATTTAAGCAGTATTATGAACTAGTTTGGTTGAAGAAATAGAAAATCCCAAAGATCATCTGTTTATTTGCTTTCATATGATAGATAAGCTAGCAGTCCATAGATGGCATGGCAACTCTGGCTCTCAAGAACCCATGTTTTGTATTTCTGCTCTGTTACCCTGGCATATCCATTTTGCCATCAGTGTCATTCAAAGTCCCTGACTTCTGCTGGAGCAACAGCAAATATGGATATCACTGGCAATGAAACTAGAGATATTGGAAAGAAGCAAGTGTACCCCTGTAGAGCTGTTATTCCCAGATATTGTCTCATCTCCCACACAGTGTTTGACCTATGTGTCATTCCCCAGTATAGCCTCTAGTTGCAAAGAATGACTTGAAAAGTCTATCTTTTGTCATGCATTTTGTTAATCTCTCAAAATTGAAAGTATCCAATAAAGAAGTATCAGAAAGAAAAAGATAATTCAGACCTGTGCACATATGGTCAGTACTAATTGTGCTTAGTGGGTCCTAACAATACTACTAATGAAAAGAAAAGAGAACATGGATTTTAGAGTGGGACTTATTGGACAGAGGAATTTGGGGGGAGATAGAAGTGAGAAATGAGGTGAGTAGACAGGATCATACTTCATTGTATACAAGTAGAAAATTTTTAAGGAATATGTTTTAAAAGTAAAGAAAGAAAAGAAATTTAAAATAAAATACTTAAAAAGAGAAAGTAGCCATCTTTTGACACTCCAGAGGGCTAGAAGGCAGCAAAGAGACAGAAAAGAAAAATTGCAAGCTCTCATTGCTGGAAGATTTCCAGAGTTCTGCCAGGCCTGTGTGATTAGGAGCTACACACTGGCTGCAGGCAAATGCTGAGGAATCCTGATATTTAGACCCACGGGGAAAGCAGACTGATAACAGCTACCAACAAATGGCTACTAACTTCCCATGCCCACACTAGAGCTACTAGCATCCGTAGAACTACAGATTTGCCACCTAAAACCTACATGAAAGATGTGATGTTAGACCTGAAACCTATGACAATCCTACTGAGTGCTAAAAACTATGCATTTTAGAGAATCCAGAGGACCCTGAATTAGAAGTGCCTTAAAAGCCTCCTACCTGAGGACTAGATTTTATGGTACTAGAAGTTGCCATGCAAGCTTCCAAAGGAGGGAAGTAATAGCAGTCCTATCCAGCTATGATGTAGATGAACCATAACAATGACCATCATGGCATGCTAACCATGATGCATAATAACAGGAAAGTGGTATCAGACATACTTTGGCAGTAACCAACAGGTCTTTAATTAGATTTAAGACTAAATCAATAACAGGGAAAGCACATCTTGTACCAGAAACTTAGCCAATGATCCAAGGCTAGTAAGTCATGGATCTTGGAGGAGAACCTGGAACCATAATTTTTCCAAAATAGCACAATGGGCCAGGTGGTGGTGGTGGTACACACCTTTAATCCAAGCACTTGGGAGGAAGAACCAGTTGGGTCTCTGTGAGTTTGAGGCCAGCCTGGTCTACAGAGTGAGATCCAGGACAGGCACCAAAACTATAGAGAGACATCCTGTCTCAAAAAAACCAAAAAAAAAAAAAAAAAAAAAGAAGAAGAAGCACAATGCCCAATGACACTCTAAACATTTGTCCTTATACCCATAGATAAATTTAGTCCTCAGCCAAATGAATTTATTAACAAACTTAGTTTAATTGCCATGATGAAAGTATATGTGTGTGGAGGAATGAATGAGAACAGTGACATTAGAGACTAGGGTAGAAAATGAAGATATCAACAGTGGAGAAAGAAAAAGAAAAGAAGTGTAGATGGAAAGAAACAGAAAGGGCAGTCAGAAATAAGGCCATCCCAAAGAGCTTCCTGGTATATTCATGTCTCTGTTAATCATGGATAATTTAAAGTTTCATATGATGTTAATGCTACCAAAGTGGTTCTATCGTCTTCTCCCCTAGTCTAAGTGCTAGTGAAAGGGTATATTTGAAAGAACACATTGACAGACAAGATGGTATGGCAACATCTAGGCATGTCAAAAGGTTCAGCATTCTTTCAGTAACCCATCCATTCCCCAATCAAAGTGAACAAACCCCCGAGTTTCCTATGTGATCAATGATCCCTAATTTTCAATTCACCCTGTCTCGGCATTCCGTGCCTGACTTCTATTAAATACTCATAGTGGGGATTTTGTGTGGTTATGATAAAAGACAACATCTTTCGAGGATTTCAAATTTGAAAGTACCAGAACACCAGCCTATCTTGGGATAGAAATTACTGGGTTCATCATTACTCAAGTTCAGTTAAGGTTAAAGGCAGTCTCAATCACAGGGGTTCAAATGGCACATCTTCCAAGGGGCTGGTAGGTATTTTTTGACTATTCTTAGGCCAGTTTTTCTAAGTTCCCAGGATGTGCTGATCCTCTTTGCTTCACAGAAATACAAGAGAGTGATGTTTTTATTCTTCTGTTTCTTCACACCGCACAGAACAAATTATAATTAGAAAAACACCCAAGGGGAAGGTGACAATTCAGTTGTCCGTTTTTATAGATAAACCCCATTCCTACCACCACAAGTGATTCACGCTCAGAACAGATACTGAGGAGATGCTGTAGTTAGCTGGTTCACTGCCCTGAGAAGAACACAATTGCTAAGATGTCAGGGACCACAGCAGCAGAAAATGTGAGCCCTGTAAACATCATCATGGCCAACAAGTCTCTAATACAGGTATGGAGTGATATGATACATAAATAGCCATTTTGCAGAATATCCCCCCAAAGGCCAACTATAGCAGCAATGTCAGCAGATCGAATGTAGCTCAACAGGGTTCTCAGTGCTAAATGAGAATAAGTGTTCAAGAAGCAGAAAATAAGCAAATAGGCAGCTTGTGATAGGAATATTTATAAAGCCCAGCCTGGCTTGAGAGTTCAGCTCAGTGTGGATCAAGAGCATGTTATAACCTTCTTATCTTTAGTCGTTTGCAGGAAAGCTCTAAAAATCTGTTACCCAAGTAGATATTTTTAAATCTCAGATTAATTTTTCCCACCACAGGCAATCTTTATTCTATGCATGCACTACAGCAAGCATAGAAAAGAAGCAGAATGAGGGAAAAAATAATGAAAATGGTAAAGCTAAAAAAAATATTAAACTTACATTAGCATATGTGGGCTTCAGATACAAAGGGCAATGTTATCTCAGTCTGCTTGGCTTATATTGTGTATATCCTTATATAGAATATATGTTACATACATATATTTCATTACTGTTTGAAAATATTATGATTGATTTTACTCTTCTATCCATTTTCTTTCTCTTCACAAAATTTTGTTCATTTTTAGAGGGAAGAGCTCACATATAAATGGATCTATTTATCAGTAGCTGAAGCCTTCTTCATTATTAAAGAAATGTGTAGTTGTTATAATATGAGAAAATAGAAAGGGTTAGATTTTCTTGTATCTATCCCAACAAACACAAAAGTATTTTCTATTAATAAATTATTAGAGAGCCTTAATCACAGGGATTATGAGATAAACAGGTTTCAAATTTGCCTGCGAGAGTATGTATGTAGTCCATGTATGTGCATGTATGTATAGAGCTATGTATCTGAATGTGAAGGTCAAAATTAGACATTTAGTTATGTCCATACAGTTTTGTTGAAAAACTATGCCAAACATTGAAAAGGAATAAACATTTCAAAAACTTCATCAGAATTTTGAAGACATAATTTTTGTCGTAAGATACCATAACACCAAAATAAAGACTATGTACATGTGTCTTTTGAGATAGTCTTTCATTGATCCTAGAGCTCAGCAATTAGACAGACTGCTTCGTAGAGAACTCTAGGCATTCTCCTGCCTCCGCTCCTAGCACTAGGATTATGGAAGTGAGCAACAATAGGCGGTGTTTTTAATTTAGGTGCTAGGTTCTGGGGATCCGAACTCAGGTTCTCACGCACAGCAGGAGCTTTAGAGACTTGCCTGTCTTCCTAGCTCCCCAATTTTAATTCAGAGCACACTCATCCTCTATACTTTACTGTATTCCCTAAGTTTTGTGTTATCTGTATTTCTCCCTTTTTCAAAAGAGCTGGCTCTGCCTCTTTAGATCTAAGGATTCTTGGCTTCAGTTTTAATTTCCCTCTAACTGGAATGCTTCATCAACAAAACTGGTGTTAGAATTAGAGAATGTTGCTATTGGCTAATGTCTTAGCTTCTCATTTAGCACTGTTTTTTGCCTTGAACAAGCACAAAAGTAATTGTATTTATGACGGCTCCATCATAGATGGCTACTCCTACACCAGTGCACTAGCAGTGTGAGGAGAGCAGAGAGAAGAACCCAAACATGAAACTGGTTAATGGAACAGGTCAAGACATAGGTAGAAGAGGATTATAAGGAGAGTAGGCCTGGGATGCAAGGCTGGAGATATATAGCTCAGTGCTTTAGAGAGCTTTGTTCTCTGCCAGAGAAACTTAGTTCAGTTCCAAATTCCCAAAACCCACATTGGCTCTTCACAACAACAACCTACATTGTAACTCTAGTTCCAAGGCATCTGACACCCTTTTCTCTTTTCCACAGATGTACACACACAACACACACACACACAGACACACACACACCACATGTGCATGTATGCATGTAGAAAACGAGAAATAATTACATCTTAAAAAATAAAAATCCCTGGATGCAATGCATTAAGAAAGGATCAGATTATATATGTAAAGTATGACTGAGCACAAAGGGGACTGAAAACTCAAGGTTGGAGGCAGAGCAGACAATCCTTCTGCTGGAAATGATGACTAACCTAAATATCAGCAGACGACAGTCAAGACAGATGCTTCAGTGGGTCAGAGCATCAACACAAGGGAAAGTATACTGCTTTTGTAGAAGCACTGAGATTTAAGAGGTGTTGACCTCCAAGTCTAATGATAGAAGCTTCAGAGAGGCTCCAGTTGGGCTAAGTTGTGGTGACAACAAAGGAATGTCATTGAGTAGAGACAGGAAAGAATACAAAGAAAGGGAGTCTTGGTTGTATAGATAACTGGGTCACTGAGTCTCATCAGAGTGTCATAGAGATGATCTCTGACCTCTTATAGCAGTATCTACCTCAGCTCCTAAAGGAGAACACACAACAGCAACAGTCAGTCATTTGTCACCTAACATCCCAACATACCATCCTCACTAGTCTCAGCAAAGGTTCTGATGATGATGGACTGAAGTGAATTTAAAGACAGGCAGGGGGACGGAAACGAAGTAGAAAACAGAAATCATTTCTGCCTATCTATAAATTGTTTATTTCCCAAGTTCAGAGATAGTTCCACTCACAGTAGTTCTGAGGTACAGGATCTCCTACTGCATCCCAAGAGAAAATGGAGCTTTTTTAAAATTTCTAGGCAAGTAAAATTTTCCATTGCTCCCAGGCTGACCTCATGCTTACATTGAAGGTTAAACATATCCTTCTCTTCACAGAGTGTCTGCAAAGGGCTTGTTAACAGCTCCTTTGTCTGATATATCCTGGACTGAAAAGCTAATGATCACTTTCAGAAAACAATTCATATCTAGTGGCAGGTACCTGCCCTGACAGATGTTTACTAAATAATATATGCTAGGTGCAGAAAATGTTCTCTTTCTGTTTTCCACAAATTAGAATGATATTAGCACCAAAATATCTTTTGCTAATAATGACTTTCACAGTAGAATAAGAGTTAGGTAATTACTGTAAAGGTAAGCCAACCACCACATTTGATAGTGTACTTTATCATCATTTTCTGCAAAATATGCTTTCTGTTAACAATATATAATGGATAGCTTAAAATGTTTAGTGTGTGTGTTATCCGTGTTGTCAGGGCTGAAACTATATGTGGAGACTTAATGTCAATTTTGGATGGCTTCTTCAATCTCTATCAATCCTGCGTTTTAAATTTTAATTTATTTTCAGAATAAAATATAATTACATTGTTTTCGTTTCTCTTTCCTCCCTCCAACTTCTCTCGTGTCCCCACCCCTCCTACTCCCTCTGGCCTCTTTTTATTTAGTTCTTATGATTACATGTGCATGTACACGTACACACACACACACACACACACACACACACACACACACACACATTTGAATGTGCAACACATGTATTCAGGGTCAGAAAAGACCAGAAGAGGCCATCAAATACCATGATGGGTTTATTGTGGTAGTGAATTGCCACCTGAGTGCTGGGAATCAAACCTAGATCTTCTATAAGAGCAGCCAGTTAACCACTGAATGGATTAACTTAACCACTGAGTGTATACTATATATACTTAAATACATAATAATAACCTTCTGAGCATTTCCAGTGTTGTATTTGTATGACTTCAGGACTGATCACTTGATGTTGGATAACAAATTAGGGAGCTCACAAAATTTTTCAGTGAATCTGGAGTTCTGATTCAGCTAATGAAGATGGGAAGTAAGCCCTAGAAATCTGTCAATGTCCCCTAGTGTCTGGTAGCAGAAGTACACAATGGACCCATGTGTTTTTATGTGGGTTCCAAGGATAAAACTCAGATATGCATGCTTGCATAGTAAACACTTTACCAACAAAGCATTTACATAACCCATAAAAAATCTTAGTTTCTGAAACTTGAAGAGATAATCTTATCAAAGAAAATAAGGGGTGGGGAGATGGCCCAGTGGGTAAATCGATTGTTATGCAATTCTGAAGACCTGAGTTCTATTCCTACAATTGTTGTAACCATAGAATGAGAAAACCTACTCTGAAAAGTTGTGCTCTGACCTCCATACATGTACTGAGGTACATGTGCAAAATCACACACACACACACACACACAGTAATAGAAACAACAACAATAATAGTGTTATAATTTACAAGTAAAAAGTAAATAATTCACTGAATTAAAATGTTTTCTTTTGAGTTCCTAAGGATTGATTCCAGGGCTGCAGGCATGCTAGAGAAGCAATCTACCACTGAGTTGTTTCTCAAGCCCCTCACCAAAAAAGTAATAATAAGCAGAGCTTAAGAGATAGCTCAGTAGTTAAGGGCACTGGTTGCTCTGCCAGAAAACCTGGTTTTGATATCCAGCACCCAAATAGCATAATACAACCATCTATAACCCCAATTTCCAGGGCTCTGATGCCCTCTTCTGGCTTCCTGGGGGCTCTACATGCACATTGTACATACATACATGCAGGAAAAACACTCATTCACTATAAATAAAGCTAAAATATATCTTTAAATAAATAAGTTAATTAAACTGTAATTTATGATAGCCTAATGTTCACTTCAAGTATATAATAATTCATGCAGTTTGACTATATGCTGTTAATCACACATACCACTATCATGAACAAAGAGGACTTTTTTATGCACTGACTTTCCTTGAGTGTATTATTCAGTCCACCTTTCATCCCAGCCACTCTGGTATAACAGCCACCTGTCTAGGTTATTCTACATTAGAATTGCCTTTTATAGCTCAGGTAAACAAAATTTGACAATATGAACCCCTATGTCTTCCTTCACTCAGTATTACATTAGTAAGATTAATCCATGTTCTTCCTTTGCATTGTCGAGTATTATTCCATTATATGGATATATGGAAAATTGCTTACTCATTTGCCTTTTGATGGATAACTGGATCGCTTCTCCTTACTCCTTGTATGAATTGAGATAATAAGAGCAACCCCAAGTAAGCCTGTCTGTGCACAACCAAATTCATGATTAATTATCCATTTACATAATTTGAGTCATTTTATCTCTGTGAATTAAGGATTTGTTTTTAATCTGTGCTATGCAAACCCACACATTTATTATATACACTTTTTTAGTCATATAAGAGGAATATGATATGGACAAACTATAGTAAACACAAAGGAAGAACTGAAGAGATGCAGAGACATCTGAAAATTGGATGCTATACATTGCTTTTCCAGCTAAGGATGCCTGCTGCCACTTGTGAACCAGTTTCTTCCAAGCTTAGGTTTGGCCTCCAGGTATTGCTGCCATCCTTAATTTTACCTTAAGTGTCCCAATGACTGTATCAATTTTCTAGGGGCAGCAAAATGCCAGACAAAAGCAACTTGAGGAAAAAGGAGTCTCTTTCAGCTCACAGTTCTAGGGCACTGTCCATCATGGCAAGGAAGGGATGAAGGTAGCTGTTTATCTTGTATCGATAGTCAGGAAGCAGAGAGAGATGAATTGTGGTGCTCAGCTCTCTTTCTCCTTTGTATTCAGCCCTTATCCCCAAATCATTGGATGGTGCTATGCACATAAAGGACTGTTCTTCCTTTAGTTACATTTTCTGGAAACATCTTCCTGGAAGTGTGTTCCCAATCAAGTTGAAGCTGGAGAGATGGCTCAGGGATTAAGAGTACTAGTTGCTCTTATGGAGAACTTAGTTCCAATGGATCTGAAGCCCTCTTCTGGCTTCTACTGGCACTGTATGCACATGGTGCTTATAAAATCTTGTAGCTAAATACTCATACACATAAAATAAATTACATCTTTAAATCCAATCAAGTTGACCATAAGATTATCTTTCACACTGATCTTTGCATTATGGTACTTGCAAGGGTCTTCATGTCCACACATTAGTAATATACATTCAGTCATTCTTTGACAATGAGTTAATTCAGCAAGTTAGATTTTGGGTGGGAAATGAGAAGGAAGCCACAGGAAAGCTAAGCATGTTTGAGTCATAACTGTAAGGGTCTTTAGGTAACTGAATCCAGATTTGACTTTGGTAATGAAATATATTGGCTTGGTTTTGGGTGCAGAAGAAGCAATTCAGAGGGATTCCACAGATGCTTTTATATATAATTCATTAGCCATTCCATATGGCAGAAAAAAGAGCATCATAAACACAATTCTTTACAATGAATGGACAGATAAAAAGAAAAGCAGATTATAAAATTCCATCAAGGGTAAATTGTCCTATTTTCTAAAAGGGCAGCTGACACCCACAGTCAGTTAGTCACTTGTTTTAATTATAATCAGCCTTAGGAGGACACTGAGTTTTTGAACCAAGTCCTAGCAACTGCTATTAACAGTAACAGAATGATACTTTCACCTACAGTTCAACTCCTTATTTATTTACATTTACATATATGGGTAATCCTGGCAGAGTTTGAGGCACTGTGAGGGATAAAGGGCTTAATCTATGAGTTTGGAAGAGAAGGAGAAATGGGTAAAAGTCACACTAATGATATGTGTTGAGTCTTTGTCTTTTGGATAATTCAGGATGCTAATGGCGGCAGGGTGGAAAGCATATGAACTATGGCAGTGCTTGTTGATAATTTAAGATTTCCCTTTGCTTGGTCTTTTACAATTTGAACTGCTCCAGTAAATAAATACTACTTTCCAGGGATTTATATGCACAGCATTATTCTGACATGCATTATACTAGCTGCAGATATGTAGAACATTAATAATGTTGTATAGTTCTATATTGAATACTTCTGTTAAGGCAGTTATGACTTGAGACATTGGTTGCATTTTAGAAATGCAAACTAGTCTTTTGTCCAGACATGTTCAAAATCATTGCATGCTTAATGTAGAACATATATGTTTAGAACATATGAAAATATATGCAGTAGAATCTTGGTATAATCTTGTTTTAGTTGTTCAATGATTTAATTATTATGTAGATCTCCTCATGTTCACAACACTATTAATTTCCAGATAGGAAGTATTACTAAAGGCTATTCACTACTTCTGTAAGATCACTGCAGTGTTTAATTTTCTAGGAAACACTAAAATTAATATTGCTATAATTTTCAGAGAAAATGGGCATTCTATATTATTCAGTCTTCTAACTTCCTAAAATATTATACAGATTAGATTCTTCCACGACTGTAAATGGTTCAAATGTGGATTTAGAGGCTTTGTACATAAGGGATTTTAGTCCTATAGAAAGCCTCAAATTTTCCATATTTGATTTATAGACCTGTCATTTTGATTTTGGCTTTCTGATATACACATTTCAATTCTCACTGAATTAGCTTTTTATACCACTAATGGTAACCTTTTTCTCTCTGAGGCTCATTATCTCTTAGATATTCAGATCATTTTTTATTATTATTGGGATCCTTTTGCACTTGGTTATTTTATCAATTGGTCTCTTGAGAATTATTTGTGAGATTGTGGGGGGAAAAGTCATCATCATGGTAACTTGATGAAAGATTATATCTAGAAATTCTTACAATGAAAAGTCATATCAAGGACCAATGGAACCAAACTGAAGACCTTGACATTAATCCACACACCTATGAACATATGATTTTCGACAAAGAAGCCAAAACTGTACAATGAAAAAAAGAAAGCATCTTCGACAAATGGTGCTGGCATAACTGGATGTCAAGATGTAGAAGACTGCAAATAGATCCATATCTGTCACCATGCACAAAACTTAAGTCCAAGTGGATCAAAGACTTCAAGATAAATCCAGTTACTCTGAACCTGATAGAAAAGAAAGTAGGAAGTAGTCTTGAACATATTGGCACCGGAGATCACCTCCTAAATATAACACCAGTAGCACAGACACTGAGTGAAACAATTAATAAATGGGAATTTTTGAAACTGAGAAGATTTTGTAGGGCAAAGGACATGGTCAACAAGACAAAATGACAGCCTACAGAATGGGAAAAGATCTTCACCAATCCCACATCTGACAGAGGGATGATATCTAGAACATATAAAGAATGAAAGAAAATAGACTTCAAAATGCTCAACAGTCCAATTAAGAAATGTGCTCTAGAGCTAAACAGAGAATTCTCAACAGAAGAAGCTCAAATGGCTGGAAGACATTTAAGGAATTTCTCAGCATCCTTAGTCATCAGGGAAATGAAAATCAAAACGACTCTGAGATACCACCTTACACCCATCAGAATGGCTATGATCAAAAACACTGAAGACAGCTTATGTTGGAGATGATGTGGAGGAAGGGGAACACTCTTCCACTGTTGGTGGGAATGCAAACTTGTACAGCCACTCTGGAAATCAGTATGGTGATTCTTAGAAAATTGGGAATCAACCTCCCTCAAGACCCAGCTATACCACTCTTGGGCATATATCCAAGGAAGGCTCAATCATATCACAAGGACACATGCTCAACTATGTTCATAGCAGCATTATTCGTAATAGCCAGAACCTGGAAACAACCTAGATGCCCTTCAACTGAAGAATGGATAAATAAAATGTGGTACATATGCACAATGGAGTACTACTCAGTAGAGAAAAACAAGGACATCATGAGGTTTGCAGGCAAATGGATGGAACTAGGAAAAACCATCCTGAGTGAGGTAACCCAGACTCAGAAAGACAAACATGGTATGTACTCACTCAAAAGTGGATACTAGATGTAAATCAAAGGATAACCAGACTGCAACTCACAATTCCAGGGAGGCTACCTAGTAAAGAGGACCCTAAGAAAGATGCAGGGATCACCCAAAGACAGAGAAGTGGATGAGATCTACATGAGCAAAATGGGGGTGGGGGATAATGGAGGGCAAGGGTCAGGGGAAAGAAAGCTTAGGGGAGCGGGAGGTTCCAGATGGATCAGGAACAGAGTGAAAAAACAAGGAATGAGATACCATGATAAACGAGGACCCCAATGGGAATAGGAAGAAGCAGAGTGCTAGAGAGGTCCCCACAAATCCACAAAGATACCTCCAATATAGACTACTGGCAATGGTCCAGAGAGTTCCTGAGCTGACCTACTCTGGTGATTGGATGGCCGAACACCCTAACTGTCATGATAGAACTCTCATCCAATGACTGATGGAAGCAGATACAGAGATCCACGGCTGAGCCCCAGGTGGAGCTCCAGGATTCTCTTACTGATTGCAGTAAGAGAGAAGCAGATTACATGAGCAAGAGATATTGAGATCATGATTGGAAAAAGCACAGGGACAAATAGCCAAATTAGTGGAAACACATGAACTGTGAACCAATAGATGAGGAGCCCCATGGAAACTGGACCAGGCCCTCTGGATAAGTGAAACAGTTGATTAGCTTGAACTGCTTAGGGGGCCCCCAGGCATTGGAACTGGGACCTGTCCTTGGTACATGAGCTGGCTTTTTGGAACCTAGGGCCTATGCTGAGACACTTTGCTCAGCCTTGGTGTAGCCTCATCTGAATTACCAGGCTGGATTACTCCCCAGGGAAGACTTTGCCTTGGAGCGGGTGGGAATGAGGGGTGGATTGGGAGGGAAGGCTGGAGGGTGAGAGGAGGGAGGATGGCAGAATCTGTGGCAGATATGTAAAATGAAATTAATTATAAAATAAAAATATTAAAAAACAAAGAAATGTCATATTAAATCAAAGCCATATAAACATAGATTAATTATAGAATTAAATGAGCTATGGAATCTGAAGTAGCTGTCCCCTTGAAATGTGTTCCCCAATCATCTCCTAAGGCACTGACCTGATTTTTCTAGACTTTGAATATGCCTACTATGAGTTCACCTACAGAATAAGAAAACTGGGGTTGCATTGCTTGCTTAGTATTCAAGAGTACTTGCTACTCTTGCAGAAGACCAAGTTTCATTCTCAGCACCCATACAGTGCCTCACAGCCACCTATAACTCCAGGCCCAGGTGCATCTGATGCCCTCTTCTGGCATCTGAGTGTATTACATGCGTGTGTGTGTGTGTGTGTGTGTGTGTGTGTGTGTGTGTGTGTGTGTGTGTGTGTGTACAGATGCGCAAAACAGCCACAAACAAACTTTTAAAAGGCAAACGTTTAAAAGTAAGAAAATTTAGCTTTGATGAGGCACCTAACTCCCAATTTTTACCAGGACAGAGGAGAAGCTCAGAGAAACTATTAGGTTAATCCTTTAATACACAGGATTTGCTGAGGCATGATTGACAGCTACCACAAATATCCAGCCTCTGATTACCAGATTTTTGAATACATTTAAATAACCCATTCAAAAATGCTCCCTTTATATCTGGGCTATCTACTTGACAGTGTTGTCTATGGCATATGCATTAAGAACTTTCTTGTTTTACATTCAGCAATCACTACCATAGCAGGCTTTCCAAAGTAAATGGATTGCCAGTCTAATATTTATATGAAATCTCAAGATGTGGACTGCAACCACCAGGCAAAGCCATTTAAAGAAGCCTAGAAAACATACACTTCAATAAAGCATCAGCAAGATCAGCAAGTAATTTTCAAGAGATCTGATTAGAAAAGCTCAAGGGTAATAAAATCAATTGTGAATCAAACCTGCCTCATGAAAATGTGTATCTATAACGCACAAAAGCAATACTGAACAAATGTAAGGACAATGTGTATATTATGCAAAAGAAAGCATGGCCTTGGTATACCAGAATCATGGGACTGGTTCCACAATTTCTAAATTCAGATTAAATATATAAAAAGTAAAAAAAAAAAAGGGGGGGGGGATGTAGCTGCTGTAGTTTGAATGCAATAGGTAGGTCCCCACAAGCTCATTGGGAGTGGCACTGTTAGAAGGTGTGTCTTTGTTGGAGTAAGTGTGGTCTTGTTAGAGGAAGCATGTCACTTCAGGGGTGGGCTTTGAAGTCTCCTATGCTCAAAATATGACCATTGACTCAGCTCACTGTTACCTGAAGACCAAGATGTATCTCCTTTTCTACTCTCTGCTCCTTCTCCAGCACCATGTCTGTCAGCATGCTGCCAAGTCCCTATATGATGATAATGGACAAAACCTCTGAAACTGTAAGCTACCCAATTAAATGTTTTCCTTTATAAGAGTTGCTGTGGTCATGGTGTCTCTTCAGGTCATAGTGTCTTTTCACCGCAATAGAAACCCTAACTGAAACAGTAGCTGATTCTTTTAAAAAAATGATATTGCCATTGAAAAATTATTGTTAGATTTCAGATCCATGTAAAAGATAGAAAGGGAGACTAATTGTTTTTAGTCAAGCCAAGGTAAGAAACCACATATTCCACTTACATAAAGCAACTGTAACTAGGAGGATATGTTAATGAGAAGAGACTTGAGGAGAAAAAGACGTCCATGGTCTCCCGACTTTAAGATAACAAACTCATTTAGATTTTTGTTAACTATGTTTTCAGGTATGAAAAGGAAAAACTATCAGTGGAAAATTTATGAGAGGGGCTATTTTATCACCCATTAGAAAGAGGAGTCTGCTTCAAAAATCAATCCCTGTAGTTTTTCAGATATTAGAAGAATGGAATTAGTCCAAACTCCAAATTAATTACATATAATGACATTTCATGTTATATAAAAAACAAACTAATGTATCCTGTAATATTTTGTCAGGAGGAAGCTAATGAATACACCAGATTAAATTTCATTACTAATCTCTAATGGTTAAATATTATAACAGAATTCTTTATACATTTTTTTTCTGAATAATTGTGCTTAAAGAAAATAATTTCTCTTTCACTTGCTGTTTTCAATTTTGTGTGCATATAATGTATTTGTGTGGTGTGCCTTCATGTGGATACACAATCATATGTTTATGGATAGGAGCCAGAGGAAAACATTAGTTACTGTTCTTCAGTAACCACCCACCTTGTTTATTGATACAAGTTCTCCCAGTGGCCCAGAGCTCTTGAAGTTGGCCATAATGACTGGTCATGTGTGTCTGCCTCCCCAGCAATGGAATTAAAGTGCATATCACCACCTGGCTTTTTTATGTGTGCTATCACGGTCAAACTCATACCCACAGGATTGTACAGCGAGTACCCAAGTGACTATAGCATCTCCTTAGGCATCCCACCCTGATTTTTTTCTTTAAACCTTTATAATCCTTAGTGATAATGATGAGGTTTTGTCTATTAAACTCATAAATGACTTTTATAACACTCTCCACCTTAAGACATGATTCAAGATGAAATTAAAATTATTTTTTCTGTCTTTAGATAAAAAATAAATAAAACAAAAGAAGAAAAATATCTGGAGCTTTAGTTTAGTGTAGGAGAATAAGGGAAAAGATTTATATTCAGGACTTCAATACAATGGACCTGATAATTTGAGAAACTTTGCTCAACAATTTAATAACCATGCTAGCTATTAACTAAGGATGTCTTGAACAAAGACATTCCTGAAGCCCACACTAAGAATATGCTTAGCTTCACACACAGTTGGGGTGTGAAATTCTCATTAATAAACTAGAATTTTTAGCTAACTAATGTGTTTGTCTTTGTCACAGGGGTGATTGAGGAACTGACAGAGTAAGTGCCCCTGTGGGTATTCAGTGGTAAGAGCTGGACTCAATTTCAAGTCTTCCAATACCTCAGAGGATGACACGGTTAGGAGACAGCTTAACCCACCCAAAGATGGGATCACAAGTCACTTTCCAGCTGAGGCAATTGTTGAAAGGAAAGGCTGTTTCCATGAGTTCCCCACAGCATCAAAGTTATGAGTGGGTTATTACATAGTTGCAGAGAGGAGAACAGAAGGTCAAAGTATTGAGAGCTCTATGGAGCCCAAGGGTTTACGGAGGCAAGACTTCCATTGTTGTTTCCTATTTTCAGGTACTCTATGAAATCAAAGGGAAAGGGAGCTGAGGAAGTGCTCTCACCTGCACATGCACTTTGAGTATCATGATGATGGAACCTCCGTTGGCCATTCCCAACTTAGCAGCAAGCTGAGTGCTTTGGTTCTTTTCCCTGCACTGCTGCCATGTCCTTTCCCCTCAGCCCTGAGAGGTCAGGACCTAGTGCTCCCTGTTGCTCCTGAGCTAGGCAGGTTCCCCTGCCGGTGGTGATGTTAGTTGTCAGTCTCCATGTTCTCCAATTTCTTTCCAATTCCACCATGACATTCACCACAGCAGCGAACACTTGAATTGCCTGAGTCCAGACTGTGTTGATTTTTTTAATGCAGTTTGTATTAAAATCCTATTTTGTGCATTAATTAAGTGCTGATGGATAGAAAACATGATCTATTCCCATAGTAACCCAAAATTTGACAATAAGAGATAACTTAGGTTGTAACTGATTCCATTATCAAAAGCTACTGATATTGGAATATTACATTTTTGTGGTGAAGTTATTTTTCAGCAAAATAACTTCAGCCTTTTTTAAAGTAAGAAATAAAATAAAGAATCCCCTGAATAAAGAAGGCTTAGATGTTATCTCCAATGACCAAAATTTACAATGTACAATAACTGGGAGAATTATTTTTCCTTGGCATTGATCCAAGTAATTTCTTTTCTATTTATTCCCAAAGCTACTGTCTTTTTGTAATAGGGATGTAAATATCAATATTGCTTCTTTAAGAATACAATGACAGTGCACCTTAAAGATAGGGGGAGAAATAAAGATAGAAAGCAAGGGGTATGGATGAGATTTTTTTCCTCCAGAACTGCACCTGCAGGTTTTTCCATTTTCACCATCACTCACACTGAGCCTCTGTTTCCTCGTCTGCATAAGACAGGAAGTCAGGTTGTGATACATTCAGTTGTCACATACAAGTGACCCATGATAGTCTCTCAGTCACGGTTTCCACCCATGTTGGCTGTCAGATATTTTTGTCATTCCTGGTTCTCAACTGATATTAAAGCTGGTAACTCTTACAGAGAAGTAGCCAATCACCTAATTGCCCCTGTAGTCACCTAGGAAGCACCTTATGGTTTTAAAAGGGAGAAGTTAATTTTGACAATGTTCCCACATTTATGTGGAATTGTCTTGGAGTCTCTTAATCAAATGCAACAGGCATTCATTCATGGAACTTCCTGGTCATGAATGCAGGAGAGCAAACTTTACAGCAGATTTATTGTCAAAAGCCTTTCATAATACTCTCCTGGCAGGATCTAAGTACTCAGAAGATCCATCACATAATGTTTAAATAAAATTATTGCCGGGCAGCAATGGTGCATGCCTTTAATCCCAGCACTCAGTAGGCAGAGCCAGGCAGATCTCTGTGAGTTCAAGGCCAGCCTGGTCTAGATTGAAATGCAGCAGAGGCACCAAAACAACACGGAGAAACCCTGTCTCAAAAACAAAAAAAAAATAGTTTATATTTTCCTTTATATTCTTTTTTGCTGTATCTAAATGAAAAAAAATGTCAAATTATTAATTTGTGAGGGATAACCTGGTCTCAGAGGATCAAGATTCGCTTCACTCCTCAGATTCACATGCCTTTATTAAACCATGATATCTTTAAGTGTGCCTTCCATTTTCAGAATCATGAGAAAATAATCTGGAATAAAACATTTTACACTTTTATTTGTGTTCTTTCCATGAGTCACCAAAGCAGACATCAGATGACTTTGAGAAACATTGTTTCAACTATTGGTCCATTAGTGTCAGTATCAGTCTCCAGAAAAGATTAACATTTGTTTTTTTTTAATGAATTAGCCATTCCTTTAGCATACAGACATGATCATGTTCATAGATCACAGAAATGAAATAGTCTTGTAAATTCTCTAGCACTCATGTGTAAGCTCATTGTAGGAACAAGGGCAAAAGCTCTTGGTCTGAGTAGAGGAATCTGGGAGAGAAAAGAGGAGGTCTTTAGCACTAAGAATTTTTTTGATGCTCATGTAGTTTTTAGGCATCTATTATTTTACATTTTTCTCATATGACTTCAGTAAATCTGTTACTGCTAGTTATAAAACTACTGATAAAGGTGTGAAAATCATAACACACAGCAGCTAACTACATTGCACACAGAAGTCTAGTAAGAGGTGGAAGCTGACCACAAACCACCCTTTGCCTAATCTAAAATCTATATTCTAAAATATAACAGTGTGGCTGAGATCCATGCTCTATATCCTGAAAGGTGAGATACAAAACATTAGGGGGCAATGAGCTAGGTGTGTGATCTTATACAAGTGTGATGGTGTCTATGAATGTATGTCTGGAAGTTGGAGTGACAAGAACTAATCACAAAATAACAAAGATGATGAATGCAAGTCACCTCTATCCTTCACTTAACCTCAAGCACTCGCCAAATGGGGGACTTTCACCATCTGATCCACTGTCTTCAACACAGCTACTTATGTATAAACTAAGGGTGCTGGCATGCTAGTGCCAAGAAGGGACAAAATAACAGCAAATGATGACCAAGATCATGCTTGAATGGAACAGCAATGGCTGAAAGTGATCCTGAGATGCAGAATTTGGTCCAGGCCTGATTATTATTTTACCACCAGGCTCACCATTTTGTAATCACAATTGACATTAATTAGTGACATATTCCATGCTTGCCAAAATGAACGGTTTAGATATTGCCAAGAAATATAAGACCCGTATAGATTCCAACTGAGCCAGGTGACGCAGTGGGACCTTGTTAAAGACTGTTAAGTAGATCCTTTACCTTTAGTCATTCTATTAATTAGTTTGATCAGCTTATGAGCCTGGAGAAAAGGAAAAATATCTTTATGGGAGTATCCTGTATTCCCCACCTCCTTGTTCTCTAACTTCCTCTCTCTTTCTGCTTGGAATCAAACCTGGAAGTGCTCATAGGCTCAGTAGATACTCTGCCAATACTCAACCCACTCAGCCCCAGAGACTGTTTCCTAAATGTGAACATCAAGTCCTTAGTAAATGCATTTATAGGCTTTATTGCTGTGGGTTTTATAGCACAGCTTCTAATTTTAACAGGGATCACTAGATACAAACATATAAACCACAGCTAAAGGACTGGTTTCAGTAATGTATTGTGTACTTATTTATCTCCATTAACAGAGGCAGCTTTGAAGTGTGTGAAGATCGAGTATTTTTTAGACTGACTAACATCACTTTGATAATCTTATTGGTGCTTAGGATATCAAAGGGTCAACATGTAGAGTCAGCTCTACTTAAGATATCTTCTCCACATCCATACTACATAATCCAAACAGGATGCCAATGAGCTTCTGAAAATTTTCTGGAAAATTTTCTTTTCATTAAGCTGGACAATTATATTTGACATGACGTTCACAATAAAAAAAAAAAAAAGATATGTTCACTATCTATGAACCGATCTAAGAGGCAATATGCTCCTCAGGAATTGGGACATGCATTTGAACCCAATCACTTGAGATTTTGTGACATGATTTAATATACAAAACTATAATTTAATTTACAGAAATGTTAGCATTAGGGGTTAGAGCTCAGACGTTAAGTGTGCACAGTGCTCCCACAGTGAACTCAAGTCTGATTGTCTGCACTCACATTGGCCTGCAACCACCCATAGTTTCATTTCCTTGGGATCCAACACACTCATCTGCCTCTGCAGAAAATCCCACTCTTGTACAGACATCTGACACAGACACACATGTATGCACATAATCAAAAATAGCATCTCTTAAAAGAAAGCAATATCAGCCTTAATATAACACAAGCAAATAATTTACCAGTATACTCAATGTGTAATAAGTACACAGACATAGATTTATGTTTTTCTCTTTAGATGTTTTCACAGACTAACATAGGGTAGAAAGATAACCCAGAATTCCAATGGCACATTATTAGTTAAGAATATGGCCACAGCATATTTAGTTTCATTATTTCTGACACAACCTACTATACTATGCATCACTATTCCTATTAAATCAAATACAACAATAATACAATAATCTAAAAGTTTTGCAAGTATAAAGTAATCCAAATTCAAAGCCTGGGCAATCTTGTGAGTGAATGGTAAAATAGACTTCAAGTAACCTGACTATACAGGTTCATTCACTGTGAGAAATGTATCGCTTTGGCATGAGACATTGTGATAAAGGACATTGTGTATGTGGTGACAAAAATGTCTAAATCCAATCTCTCTGCCCAATATTGCTATAAAACTATGGAATATTTAAAGTCTGCAATTAGAAATAAAAACCATTGTAATGAAGCTATGATAATCTGTTATCATTTTGGCTTTGATTATTTTCATACTTATTTAAAAAATATTTCAAAGACACACTAAAAAGTAGGGGGTAAAAATTTTAAACAATATAATTCCTAAAATTTAATCAGATTTTGAATTCATCTCTTTCCTGCCATTCCCTCTCTGAAAAAATGTTGCTGTCTGTGTTTCATTATTGTCTGTAGAATGTTCATCTAAGCCCATTTTTTTTTTCAAGTTCTTACATTTGTATTTGTCTTATCTGAATGAAGTTAGTACCCTTTCTTGCCTTATAGAGTCGAAGGCCACTAGAGGTGAAGGTACTTCTATTCAAACTCAGCAAGAATTGGTGTCCCTATAGTTTATCAGATTACCAATAGCTCCACAGTCTGTAGAGGTGTCACAGCTAACAAACATAACTTTGAAATATCTTTTCTCCACTCTGAGGGACGGGACAATGCCTCTCACCTTTGGTGGCACTGCACAGCATGTGGCACCAATATGTGTCACATTAACCATACACAGAACTGAAGTGATACCATCATGGTCAAGACCAAATGCAAAAGTGCAAAGTTGCAGGGGCAAAGACAATGAGCAAGTGCTGTCAATCACAGGCTGGTTGTGGCTGTAACTTAGCATTTCATGTCAATAAAAGGTGGGGAAACAGGGATAAATTTTTAAATAGTGAAATCCAGAATCTCTACTGGAAAATTATTAATGAGGAACAAATCCTCTTCCATAAAAAATGGCAAGTTGGGTCCACTCTGTTGCTCACTCATGTGCTAACTGCATGACCCTTGCTTCTTTGCGATATGATCTTTGCCGCATGCTGTATTAACAGTGTCAATAAATCTCCCACCTTTGTGCTGCTGCCAAATTACATTTCAGTTTCATCAATTTTTAGTTCTTGCCAAAAATGCTGGGAAGCCTAGGGAATATCGTATTTACAGAAAGTTATTCTTTGACTTAACTTTAAAAAGTACCAGGATGGGATTGTTTCTTCAGGATAGAATGGGTAATGCATTCTACATCTTGGGTCAAGAGCTGGTGATATAGTTATGCTCACTTTGGAAGACATAATAGGAGCTGTATGCAAATAAATTTACAGTTAAATACTTTTCCCACATTGAAGATAATTCTGTAGCCACAATAAAGCTGTATATTACAACATATGTAGTATAATTCTATTAAAAAGACAACAAAAAGACCTTGAATCGTACAGAAGGAAAAGATAGTTGAAAATAAATGGAAGCCATCCAACAATAATTCATCCAGCCGTGCTTTGTGTCAGTCAGGGATAGAGTTAATTACTGAATCTCTGTTACTCCCAATCTGTCCATTAGAAGCAGAGCCACTCATATTAGAAGTGGGTTCTTAATCCTTTTCTGCATCTCTCTAATTATCTTTAATTTAATATTACATGTTGCTGATTTTTTCTCCCAAAAATGCTTCTCTATATGAAAGTTCCACTAGAGCTGCTTGCCTAGTCCTCAAAATATAGTACATGGTTATAAGTTTGGGCCTTCAGTCTTGACTATTTTTCAATGATGCTTATAAGCAAATATCTCAAAGTAACCAATTCAAAGGTATGTATGTCAGTCCATGGGAACATTCTGCTCCAAACTCTGTCATTGTAACTTATCCTTAGATTAATCCAACATTTGATGATGGCTATTCCAGCACCCTTCCATCAGGCACCAATCAATCAACCATCTGCCATACTCCTCAAACACCCTCACTCCAAATCTTCATTTAAAATCTGACACCCGTGGCTGATCTCAAGTTTCTCAATTCACTTAAAAGAATAGTTCCCTGGACACAACCCACTGTCTTTAACCTCTCCAGGTTTCTCTTCCTGGTCACAACCCACTGTCCTTAACCTCTCCAGGTTTCTCTCGCTCTGCTTCTCCTAGTTTAGTGTTTGCATTTCAGCAGCAACACCAGGCACCATAACAAGGAAAAAGTCTTTCCACGACTCCTGCTGTTGTACACTATTAGATGGATATCCTCACTTGTGCTGGCCAGTGCATATTTCCTGTGTAGATTTGGTTGTTAAGTGATTCTCCTCTTTTTCAGAACTACTTATCAAATATTTCTATATGCTTTATTTATTCTGACATTGCCAGATAAGTATATGGCACTTATTAGGGGAGTCTATTAATATTTTATAAATGGAAATTAACATCAAAATTCTTGTTGCTATGAGAAGGTCTCTCTAGCAGGAATTTAATTGCATTATTTAACCTAAGATTAGTAAGATAATGCTGTTAAGTACATTTTATGAGGCCTTGGCATAGTTCTTATTTACTTATATAAATCAGCATTGTATTCTACATGATAAATTCTTATAATAAATGATATATCGATATACATAATAAGTAAGATGATTAGATAACTAATTGACATTACAGTATTTTAAAACTTTTCACAGTAATAAAAAGCCATAGATTTAGGCAGTGTCTTAAATTAGTTGCCTATTAAGTGATTTTCTAGTCAATAAAATGAAGTTTTATGGCTTGAATATTTAAAATAAATAATAATATTTGGCTTCTAAAGGGGAAAAGCTTCATATCTCATGTAATATTTTGAAAATATTTCTATTTACTCTTAGAGACACACAGAAATACATCTGTAGGTAGAAATGCTTAACTTTGATTTTTGATCATGTAATTCAAGGGAAGATAAACAGATTTAATTTAGAAGTATAAGATAAAAAAATTAAAAAATAAAACATATTTTAGATGAGGTTGTGTTTCTAATAAAATTGTAGACAAGCTCTGCATTGCAGTGAGCAGAACTGGGAAAACTGATATAATTGCTTGTCATGATACTGCCTGTCTCTAAGTTGGCACCTTCTGCATGAAATTTAAAACTTCAACAAAATTAAACCTATAGATAAAAGTTTCCTTTAACTAGTGAGGGGATTGGTAGCTCACTTCCTATCATTTATATTTAGCCATACAACTTCATTAGTATATGGAATCTCAAGAGTCCAACTTGTCCATAGTGAAATGGAAGAATGAAAGGGAAGGCTGGAGAACTCCCTTTGCACCCAATGCACACAGGGGCATCTTTGGATGGTTCCTGGGCAGTAGTTTACTGACACTGATAGTCTCTTCTGCAGCTCCTCCAAAACTCAAATAAACCAGCAAACTAAGCTAGGTATAAGAACAGTTGAGAAAGAACTAAATCCTATATCAGAGACAGTGGCTCTGTAGAGTGGGGTGAGGGGGCAATGCATTTCTTAGGCTTGGCATTGAACTTGGCATAAAAAAAACATAAACAGCTTCGTGGCAAGATTATAGAAACATAAGTAAAGCAAAGAATAATTTTGCCTTCTGTTTTTTTGGAGATTTTTTTTCTCACTAATCAAATTTCAATGTGTCCCCCTCTTTGAACTCAAACTTTGTGCTGAGTTCTTATTCCAATTAGACATTCTGATTGACTCTAGTTGCACAAAACTGTACCTCAGAGAAAGGCAAAGCCAAGAAAAGCAAAGAAGAGTGGATCCCCGCGGGGCGGTGGTGGCACACGCCTTTAATCCCAGCACTTGGGAGGCAGAGGCAGAGGCAGGTGGATCTCTGTGAGTTTGAGGCCAGCCTGGGCTACCAAGTGAGTTCCAGGAAAGGTGCAAAACTACACAGAGAAACCCTGTCTCGAACAACCAAAAAAAAAAAGTGGATCCTCATTCCATCACAATGAATCCTGCTCAGATATTTTGACAGACATGTTCCAAGCTTGCTGTCTGCTCAGGCCTTTGTTTTTTACTGGTCTCTGAGAGAAATTTCTAAATGAAACAAGAAAAACTGGACATGATTCTAGAAGGAAATGCACCATGAGTTTCCAAGTGCATGGGGTCTCTGAAGAAAATATGGGTGTGAATCCTAACACAGAATCTTAACAGCTTGAAGGATCTTGTGAAACGCTGACTGAACTGAAAACAGGTATCTAAGGTGACTGCAGCTTCATTCAATGGAAATGACCTTGGCTGTGCCTTCCACATATGAGGGTTTTGTGTATGTTTTGTAAGCCTTATTATGTTGGTCATCAGGACTGAATGAGGAGGTTACTTAGCTACCAGAAGTGTCTCTCTATCAGATCCCAGAAGCCTCTACTTGGGCATCATGGAAGAAATCAAGAGCTGGTACAACAGATGAAGCCTGTGCCAATCTCTCTGGTTTTGAGGAGAGGTCACAGGAAAAAATATAGAATGAAAGCAAATAAATATTTCAAGGGGACAAGAAACAAAGCAAAAAATGTATTGGAAATGGTTGAGTCCAAAGTGCTATAAATCTTACCAGCAGCAATCGATCTTGTTAAGTCTTAGGTGTATTCACCAAAACTCAGGTTAAAAGTTAATTTCCATGATAGGGTATTGATATGTGCAGGCAAATGGGATTTTCAAGTGGCAACTGGGTAAGGTTTCTGTCTTCATGAATGCCTTAGAGGAGTCAATTTGTGGCCAGATAAATGGGTCCATGAATTAATAGGTTTTCACCATGTTACTTGTTATAAAAAGTAAATTCCTCTGACTCACTTGCTCTCTCTTACCATTCTACAAGCACATATAAGGCCCTCATCAGATATAAGTACCTGCTAGATCCATACAATACATTTCCAAATGAGGTAAACAAACTCCCTTTTCTATGTACTATTCTCTCTCAGGAATTTTGCTACAGCAACATGAATGACTCAGGATGCACCTCATCAGAGCCAATACAAAATAAGAAAGACTTACAGTTTTCTAAAAGCCTTTCTGCATATATTTCCAGAATCCAATATTGTCCACAGCCACCCAAACACATGGCTTTTTCAGTCAATCAGATTCTAACACAGTTCCCCTCCATTGTAGTTTTGACTCTGAAATATAGTCAATATAGACTCCGGGGTGTGATGAGCACTCTGAAGTAACAGTTACTAATAAAGTTTATCTGGCAAACACCATTTCTAATAAAGTTCATAGGACAAACACCATTTCTCTTTACAAAAGAGTTAGTCAATACTGCTACAGCTTGCTATCATGGATGCTAATTAAAGAGTGGCTGTCCCATACACACTCTTGTATCATTTTCCACACACACTCAAACTGCCAT
Source organism: Peromyscus leucopus (assembly GCF_004664715.2). Lineage (NCBI taxonomy): Eukaryota > Metazoa > Chordata > Mammalia > Rodentia > Cricetidae > Peromyscus > Peromyscus leucopus. The sequence goes on from NC_051083.1 coordinate 280,398, forward strand.
GCTCTCACCCCACCTTGTCACTCACCAGTATCTCATAGATACATGAATACCAGTCTTGTCTTCTTCCTCATCTTTTATTTCAGTACTCTGAAACCAGGTTTAAGAGAATATCCCCAAATCGGAATGAGCCTAGCAAATGGGCAAAATTAATTTTTTTGTCTCTTCAGTTTACATTTGTCCAGAACAGCAAAAGTGTTAGCCCCCTCTTCCCTGAGATTTATGAAATGAATGTTAATTTCCTTTTTTTAAATTTTTATACAGCATGTATTTTACAACTTTGTACTAATACATCCTCATATTACAAAGGCAATTAAGAGGAAGAATCTTCCTTTTCATATTTGAATCATTCGTACACAAACAGACTATACATTTCAAAAAACTTTCATTTAGGTAACAACAAAATGAAGACAAGTAAAACACAAAATATTTTTCCTTTTATACAAGTGGACATTGAAGTGACTTAATTTGCTTTTCTTTTTAAAGACTTCCAAAGACAAAAAGCAGCTTAAAATCTAACTAAGATGAGTAAAAGTGTTGCTTATTAAACTACTTGTCTTTAGTACCATTTCTCTTTTCTTATGTTTTGATGCAAGTTCTTCTCTGTCTCTTGCTGTTTTCATTGGTTCCAAACCACGTTAATGACCAATATTGTTAATTTCCTTTTTAACGATTAAAAATTGCTGTATTTTATTTGTGTATGTGCGTGTGTATGTGTACTTGCGGTCAGGGGACATCTTTTAAGAGTCAGTTCTCTCCTTCTACCATGTGGGTTCAGGCTTGGAAGCAAATGCCATTACTCAATGAACCATCTCACCAGCTTAAGGATAGAGTCTTGGAAATACTTCCTGAACAAAACTCCACAAACAACTTATGTTTGGGCATCTGGTCTTAAGCCACAGGCTCTTTTGGAACATTGATCACAGCATATCATATAATATTTGCTTGTGAATATTGCTGGTTTTACCTGGATTAGACTCTGCTGAGGCTACTGCCCTACTTGGAGCACAGCTTTGGAATATTACTCATGACAAAGTACAAGGTAAATATTAAGTTAATTGTCTTGAGAAGTTCTTACTAGAAGATGGATTTATAGGGCAGGCTTAACTCAGAAAAGTTGCCTAGTCATTTCTGTAACACATATAAATAAATATTCATTAAATATCTCCAACTGCATTCTTGGGGATTAAATTGGAAACATGTTGGCCTGTTTTGTCCTCTCCTGTTTGCACACTAGTGAAGAGCATCTCTGTACTCACATGTGCTCAGCAATAATTGGCTATGCAGAAGAACGCAAATGTTCTATGGTGTGCCCTTTCTCGACAGATTCAAACATGGTGATCTTGTCTCAGCCTTTGCATCACAGACTCAAGTCACTTATGTGCATTTAACTCAGTTCCTTCACAGTGGCTTGCTTTGCTCACCATGCCATCACTAGTATCCCACCTGATGTTGTTACATTCAAATACATTTGATCCTAGAATGGCTTAATTGTCTCTTCTCATTTGCTGGCTATTATCTTGGTATGTAATATCAGGTAGGTCAATTCTCTCCCCCTTCCACTTCCCTCGTTGTCACACACAAAGCATGTTCCCTATAGCCATTGTTTTAGAAGGCATATTATTTGCTTCCTTTCACTCAGATCTCTATGACAAGTTCACCTCACAAAGAGTTTGTCAGGAGTCTGCAATAGGGATGACAAATGCAGGTGGAAGCGGGTTACCAGAAGAAATGAAATGTGGTCCAAATGCCATTAGGAAAATGGACCTAATGCCAAATCAGTCCAATTGTAGCCATACTTCAGCTGGCTCTTCCATATTTGTTCCAGCTCAGCTGTGGGCCTTATTCATGTGTTGATTGCTGCCCCATTTTTCCTAGTGTATAGTCACCCCATTCATTCACAGCTTTGTTTTCTAAAAAAATTATCATTCACATTTTTGGTAGCTGCCTAACATAGTGATGTCCAAGAAGTTTGGAAACCCAGGCATTTGATGAAAAAAAGAATTGGAATATAATTAGGATCAATACAAAAGCAGAATGGTCCCATCAAATATCTAGCAAATGAAAAAAAAATGCCTCATTATAGCTGCTAGACCTACAATTTATCTTTTAAAGAAATTTTTATTTATATTTATATTAGAGATATAACATGATACATTTAACCACTTAAAATATTTCCACTCTGTAAATATTAGTTAGGCAAATGGGTAAGTAGAGATAATTAAAAATAAAAGGAAGAAAGAAATAGGAAAACACCCAAAGTCTGAGGATCAGCACAAGATAACACTCTAAATATATATATATATGTAATATAAAAGAAAGTACATAAACAAGGGAAAGCTATACAAAGAGTCACTGCTGAGGCTCGAAAATCTGGAAAGATCATACTAGAGAGATGCAATGTCTGGTCACTGGAATCACAGTCAATATTTTGGCAAGCTAAACCCATGCTGATTCTTGAGACAATTTTGCATTGGGAAAAGTTCATTGGTCTAGCAAAAACAATATCTGGAAATCTGAAAAAAGCTAAACAAGCCTTCATTTTTCACACAATCAAGAAGATAAAATTCAAAATTTGAATCACATTAGATTACAGAGCCTTAGCAAATACTTAAATACTGTATCATAGAGACTAATAAGTAATCATACTTAGACTCAAAACCAAAACTATCCCTACAACTTTAAGCTAATGAGCTAGAGTTTTGCAGTGTTTGAGAAAAATAATATTCTTTTGAAAAATAAAATAGATTTCAGAGTCCCTGAACAATGACATTTTAAATTTTGAATACAAAATTTTAAACGGAAAATAAATATGCAAATGAATATGAGTATGATTCAACATCAATAGTCAAAAGAAAGAAAATGGGTATAAACTGTCTCTCAATATCACAGTCACTAGAATTAATGAGAAAAGTTTGTGGAGCATGTAGTATGAGAAAATTAAGACTTAAAAGAAACACAGACACATGGGAAGACATGGAGAACTTCATAAGAGCAAAGGGAAGGAAATAAAAACTACGGAAACATTCAACAACAAGGAAATAGTTGTTTTATGAAATAAAAACTTATTGAACTAGATTAACAGAGCTATATAGACTCTCAAAGAATGAGTCATTGAACCTCAGGGCACATGAAAAGATTTTATTCCTACAAGGAAGAGATCAAAAAATAGAAAAGAAAATAAACAGCCGGGCGGTGGTGGCGCACGCCTTTAATCCCAGCACTCGGGAGGCAGAGCCAGGTGGATCTTTGTGAGTTCGAGGCCAGCCTGGGCTACCAAGTGAGTTCCAGGAAAGGCGCAAAGCTACACAGAGAAACCCTGTCTCGAAAAAACCAAAAAAAAAAAAAAAAAAGAAAGAAAGAAAAGAAAATAAACAAAGCTTTAGTGACGTGCATGATAGTCAAGCAAGTATGTCTCTAACTGGAATCTCTGGAGTAAAGAAAACAGAGCTGTCTTTTCCTCCCTCTCTCCCTTCCTCCTTCTCTCTCTCCCTCCCTCCCTCTCTCCCCTCTCTCTCTTGCACACACACACACAAAGACACGAAGGAACATAGATATATCATCTTCACTTCATCAAAAATCATCTATACCTACAGAATTAGAAAGCTCAGAAACATTAAGCACCACATACAAAAATTAAAGCACACTTAGAAATATCAGTATATCTATCAGAAACTTAACAAAACCTAACAAACACAGGAAATCTTAGAGAAAGCCAAAGAAAACCAGCACTTTATAAACTAATAAATATTGCATTGCAGTGCACAGACTTCTCATCAGCACAAATGGCTATCATCACATGATGGGGCCACAGTGTTCCAGTTCTTAGAGGATGAATAGTTGCCAGAGTTCTAGATCTAGGATATTAGAAATCAATACAAATATTTACAAAAAAGTATAGGCCTACTAAATTATCAGAAAAATTAAGGCCAGAATAATTGTTTGGCAACAGAGTTCCCTATTTGAAACTATAAGGTAAGTTTCATTCTGATTCAAAGAAGCATAAAGTAAAATGATAAATGAGAGAGAGAGAGAGAGAGAGAGAGAGAGAGAGAGAGAGAGAGAGAGAATGATTTATCATAATTACAGGAAAATATAACTGGATGCTGGGTAGATAAATTCAACATATGAGATTTATAATATGAACAAAAATAATTGGCAACAATATTTTATAAGATAGATCTGATTAAATTAATTTATTCTTAATAATTCTTATATTATCTAACACATTATCTCTGAATGAAATCTGAAGAATTAAGAGTACAAACGACTAGCCTTAGAAAGACAAATAAATTTATATCCAATGATAAAACAAAAAGTCTTGAAAACAATTTAGTCAAGAAACTTGAAATCAATCTAAAGAATACTTAATTGAATTATAGAAGACATAACAGAAAGGTAGTAAAAAATTAAAAGCTCTGATAGACTATATTAATAAAAATGACAGACCTCCTCATGAAAATGGAAACCTACTATAACCTCAAATGAACTAAGAACAATACAAAGACACAATTTTACCTCAACTATAAGATGTGCCTGTAAAATCTGAAGACATTAGAGAAAATGGAAACATATCCACCATGTAAACAGAACATCAACAAAATATTGAAGCAATATATTAATATATCTTTAAAGTTTCATGTTAAATTCAAATGAGATATAATGTACAACAATGAAAGAGATAAAAATTAAAAAGCCTGACAGCATCAAAAGCTGAAGCAGCTAGGAATAAGAACTCTCTAGAATTCTTTTGGGGGAATAATATGACTTTTTTTTAGTAATAGTTTAGAAGGTTTTAAAAGAGTTAAGCATAAAGTTGCCCTGAATCCCAGAAATTCTATGCCTAAGTGATTGTCAAGGGGAAAAATATGTTGGGCTTGAGGAGATGGATTATTGTGAAAGAATGTTTGCTGTACAAGTATAAGGATCTGAGTTTGAATTCCAAGTACCCAGATATAAAAACAAGGCACAAGCATGTGTATCTTATAATACATTGAAGGCAGACACAGGAAAATCCTAGGATCACACTGATCAGTTTCAGGTTTAATGAGAGACAGTGTCTCACAGGAATTAATACGCTGCAGAATGATAATAAATTACTCATCCTCCTCCTCTAGCCTCTGCACTGGGTACATAAGTGTATGCATATATGTGCATATATCACATGCACACACATACACAAACACAAGAACAAGAACAAAAAAGAGAAGGAAAGAAACAGAAAAGAAGGAAGAAGAAGAGAAAACACATTTATCAAATGACTTATAAAAGTGTGTTTGAAAGGTATTTATTTACAATAAACAAAAATTGAAAATTCCATGCATGTCCATCAGTTGAGGAGTGCATATAAACAAATTGGGGTATGTCATAAGACATAATGACACTCAGCAATGGGAAAGAACAAACTGCTAATCATGAAACTACAGAGCTGAGGCTCAAAAACATAACGTAAGCAGAAAAACCTGGACACGAAAGAATATAACCTGTTACACCTGGCGAGGGTTAATCTTAGTTACCAACTTGACATGATTTAGAATCACCATGGAAACAAATGTGTAGGCGTGTCTGTGAGGGCTTTTCTAGGTTAGGTTAATTGAAGTGTGAAGACACATTATAACTATGGGTGGCACCATTCCATGAACTAGTGTTCTGAAGTGAATAAAAAGAAGAAACGAGGCAGAGTATACACTTCATAACTCTCTGCTCCCTGAGTATAGATGCAAGGTTACCTCTACCCTGTTGCCATGACTTGCCTCACATGATGGATGGTATCCATTGGAGCTGTGTGCCAAAACAAACGCTTCTTTCTTTCATTAAGTTGCCTTTGTAAATTATTTTGTTACAGCAATTAGAAAGGTGCCTAATATCCTTTCTTTATTAAAATTTCAAGAGCAGTTGAGTTCAGTCTATTGTAATGAAAATCAGGTGATTGGCCTTGTTACAAGGGAGGATTGACAGAGAAAACAGGAAGACACTTTGTGTTGATAGAAAATTTCTGTCTATTGATAGACATACTGGCTAGATGAGAGTCAACTGCTATCAAAACTCATACAGTTGTTCGTTGAAGACCTAAGAATTTCACCCCAAGTAGATTTTTCTTTACTTAGAAAAGTCACATTTCCAAGAATTCTAGAATTTTAAATCTCATTTAATTTCAAGCCCTACACCCTTTCCCTCACTCCACACTGCACTCCTCAAAGTTAAACTTTGACATGGATTTTGTGCTATCACTTGGCATTTCTGACCGTGAAAAACTACCTAGTTTTTGTTGTCTCATTACAACATCCTCCCTTTGTAAAATTTGCCTTCTGTGGAGGAAAAAGGCAGTGGGCCCCTTGGGAAGTGCCTAAAGCTCTTTAAAGCCTGCAGGGGTGCCAATTAACACAATTTCAGGGTGTGCTGAACTCAGCTCACAGAGCTGGAGCCTTTCCAACAAAGCATGCACACTGCTTAGGAAACACATACTATTTCACCTAGCTCCTACTTCAACAGTCATCTCAAAGAAATGAGAATCATACAAAATTCCTAAAGTTCATGGAATCTGAACTCTAATTCTGGCCCCTGTGTTCCATTGGTATTTTTATCTCTATATTAAAGATTTAAGAGCTGAATATGTGCCTATCACCTTCTGTGGTTCAGGTAAAGAATATATAGATGTGTATATAAAGAATATATAGATGTTGAAAATAATAAGTTCAAGAGACTAATGGTAGACAACATAGTAGTTTGTTAGATATAATTCTACAGCAATGGATGCCGGCATAGAGAAAAGGCATTAATGGCCAGTGTGCTAATTTGGCTCAAGAAAGCAGTTTTAAAAGTCCCCTAATCTCTGTAGGTTCCTGCATTCTTCTACTATAGGCCAGTACTTGCCCCCTTCCAATATTATCCATCTTATTGTTTTAGGTACCTAAGTCTTATCAAATGAATAATTTGGGGCTTGAGACTGCTCGCTGATCATAGTCTCAGTCACTTAGCAGACTCTGATAACTTTCCAATTCTCAGAGTTCTGAGAAATCAGGGCCAGCTGCTATTCAGGGGATAGAGGGACCACCTGCCTCAGACCTCACACCTCAACTTACCTTTAACTATGATGAATTCTAAACATAACTCATACTGAAAACAGACCATAATATTTATTTCTTACACAGAGAGACATATGTAAATATCTATACAGTCATATTTACATAAATATGTACATATACAATTACAGATATCTATGGAATTAAGTATTTTAATGTCTATCAGACTAGTGCAATGTCTACCCTAGCACATCTATTGAGTTACTTAGCATGTTAGATATTTTTTCATGATAATATATCTGATACTAATAAGTTACATAAGAGGATATTTATCTTAGCTCACATTTTCAGTCCATGTGGATCTGGCATTGTTGTTTTGGCTGTGGTGAAGCAGAGCATCAAGTCAGAAGGGTATATGGACATGTCATCACTGCTTATGTTATGGTAGCCAGGAAACAGAAAAATATGAAGATGCTAAAGGCATGATCCTCTATCAAGGGCATGTGTACTCACTGACTTACCACCTTCAAATAAGCTCTCCCTTCTAAAATTTCCACTGTTTCAAGATGTACGCTATACATACCTGTTGGAGACATCATATACTCAAAGCACAACACTGAGTCACCACGATAAGGTAACATTAATGATTAAACAAGTTGAAGTAAAAATGAGATAAATGTCTTGGTGTTAAGAAAAAGAAAAGTACCTTAACCTAAAGCAATTAAAGTTTACTACAAATGTAACACTAAAGGTTCGTTGCAAGTTCTAGAATATAGAAAGATCCATGGCCACCAGGGTTCATGTGTATCAGTTACTTAAATATAGCTGTGCATGAACACTATTTCTCAATGGGAGAAATAAACCATTGCTTATCTAATATATATGCACACCAGGTCTCATCCTTTCTTGCATTGGGATATGTGTGCTATGCATAACTCAACACTCTGAGGAGCCACAACAGATTGTGACACCCCCTTGTTCCACAAACAAATGGATGCCATCATATGGTTAGTACCCATCTTAGATGTCTTTTTTTAAAAATAAATTACACCAAAAATTATTCCCTAACTGTTTTCTCTATTCAAGCTTTAATTATAGTCTTACCGGGGACAAAATTGGAACTTAAGGAAAAATACTTTCACCTTGAAGTTCTTTCAGCAATATGCCCTGGCTGTTTGGTAGCTGTATAAATATGTGTGGCATGTACTTTAAGCAATAAACCCATAGATGAGAAAAAAAATCAAAGCTGATTTTAAATTCCAGTACTGGTGGCTATCTTAGTTTCTTTTCCTGTTGCTGTGATAAAACAAGCTCACAGAAGCAACTTAAGGGAGAAAGGGTTTATTCAGTTCATGTTTAAGGTACAGTCCATCATGGTAAGGAAATCAGGGCAGCAGAGCAGGAGAAGGTAGAAGCAGCTGGTCATATTACCTTACCCTATAGTCAAGAAGCTTTCATCTGGTTGTTCCTACATTATACAGACCGGCACTCACTGTCTAGGCAAGAGTCCTGCTGATTGACAAGCTAGATATTCACACTTCATTGAATGCAATCAAAACAATCCCCATAGGCATTGCCCTCTAGAGGTTTGTCTTTCAACTGATTGTAGACTCTGTCAAGTTGATGATTAACATTAACCATCACCATGGGCATTTCTAGGAAGCAGCAGCATTCTCTGTTTCAGTAAAAAAGGGACCCTAGAAACAACTAGAGGCATTAGGAGAATATTATGTCATTTCAAGTAAACAAATCAGATTTTAAAGCTTGACCTGTTCAAATTTCCATGTTAATATGTCCAGATTTAAATATAAGCATGTTTGTTCATTTGTTTGTTTGAGATAGAGTCAGTCTCACTCAGTAGCCAAGGCAGTCCTTGAAAGTGTGGTAATCCTCCTGCATTCAGCTCCTGACTGCTAGGGTTACTGGTGACCTAGCAATTCCACCTTAATTAAGAAGAATTTAACAAGCAAGGAACCTAACAAATATCTATCTGCAAAAATCAAAATTGTTAATTCAATCACCAAGAGATCCAAAGTGCCATGGATTACAGGTTTTAACGTCTCTTTTCACCATTTATAACACACAAAGTTGAATCACAAGAAAACAATAGTTACTGGATATTAGAGAGCTCTGTAAAAACATCTGAATTCATTTTGGGTGAACTGTTTCTTTTACCGAACAGCTACCAACAACACAGACATATATATATATATATATATATATATATATATATATATATATATATATAATTTAGGTTTTATTCATACTTGTGTCCCATTACCATTTTAATATTCACCATCAGGGTAAATAGCAGCAAAGATGACACCTGACACTATCACTATACTGGCTCTTCACTACCCATCCCTTTGTTGGAATGGCTTCCAATTGGTTTCTGCAACTTCAACTTACGTTGGGCAATAGCTTAAGAGAAAATCTCCAGAGGAGGAGAGGAGAGTGGTTACCTTTGTCAAATGAGGCAAAAGAGGATGGATTTTAGTATGTGACACCTGGCCCTAGAAACTTCCAACTGGGAAGTTGTGATAACATCATGGAGGAGTTTCAGTACCGTAAGAGTATAGAGACCAAATTGACAAGAATATATGAGGAATGACTACTGTGGTCAAGTGCTAAGTTTCATACAGTGAATGACAGATTTCTTATTATAGTGACGACCTTAGTATTTTAGAATACTAAATTAACACTTTTCTATTTTAGAATGTTGCCCAAACTAGCACTCATTAGTGCCTAGTGGATGAGAATAATAATGTATCCAGGTATTCAGAGGAGAGGCAGGTCGACTCTATTCCACAGGAGAAGAAAATGCAATAGAGATTGCTTTTCAGTCCCCTGAGACTATGTCCAGGACAAGATGTAGAAGCAATGGGCCTGACAGGTACAACTCATTTCTATCTAGTGTTCCATAATTCTGTGTTGAGAGTCACTGCTTTGAAAACAGTCTATTAGTCACTTTCAGAGTATCCAGCATCTTCATACACATGCAGTGTTCTGTTTGACTGCCAGTCTAAGTGGAGAGGAGAATGAAAGGACTTTTTTTGGCTCCCTTACTATCGACACTAGAGTCCAAGTATGCACTTTCTTGAATTATGCAAATTACTCAAGAAAATTACTGAACCTAGTAGGATTATGGGAACCTCTAAACATAGAGTCAGTTCATCAGAATTGCAAGTGGCCTGGGAAGCATTAAATTATGGCTAATGCAATAAATTAGGGCATTTTGTCTGTAACTGGTAAGTGATTTTGATTGTGTCCCCCCAGATATATATGGGAGAAAAGACATATCTTTGGAGCCCAGAAGGTTAGTCATAATTTATAATGACATTCTATATTTTCACTCATATGTATTCAATTAGGATAATACAGAATACTCTACACCAAATAATTACAAGTTATTAAAATGTCTATTTCTAGCAAGGTAAAGAACATCAGCATATGTTTAAGTAATCAGAAGATAAATATATTTACCTCATCCCTCAGAGTGAGAGGCCCCTAGCATGTATAATGTCTGTGTCAATTGGCCTATTTGTACAAAATAAATATTGAAAGTAATGGAAGGAAAGGCAAGGTGGCAGGCGTTAAAGTCAGTCTGTGAGTTGCCCATCAAGACTTTCCATGGAGAGGGCTGAAAAAAATGGCATGGAAGTTAAAAGTATTTGATGGTTCCCAACACCTAAGGCAGGTGGTTCACAACTGCCTATAACTTTATCTCCATGGCCACCAACATTATCTTCTGGCCTCTGAGGGCATGTTGATTCACATGCCATACCCATAAACCACCACCACCACCCCACACACATTAAGAGACTTTATTTTAGAGACTTTTCAAAGGAAAAAGCTTTGAAAATAAAGCAGTATGTAGTAAGTTAATGAGTTTAGAGATGAAGTTAAATCACTTAATAGTCTGTGTGTGGGGGGATCTAGAGACTCATTGCTTCCCCTTCTCCAGCTGTTGGGTGATTAAAGCAATTTACCTACTTTGAGAGGTTTAGGAAAGAATGGTTAATTTCCTAAAGTAAGTTAAAAGTGAGAACTCCTCTGATTACTTTCAGCAAGTCTGTTCTGTGAATTTGTTAGATTCGGTATTCATGTAAATCCACACTACAGAACAAAACATTTCCCCATAGCTAACTTGGAGATCAAGAATACATACTTGGCAAGATGCAAACTGATGCAAGGGGAGTTAGATGTCGGTTACCAGACCTATGGTATTGAAGAGAATAAACCATCCTGATATCTGGAGGAAGTCCCAGTTAATAACACTTACTCATCAAACATTAATGAATGCCTCCTGTTTACTAAGGACTCCACTGGGCTGACAAAGTGTCGTTGATAAAATAAAAATCTTGCAATTTTTTGACCCTTACATTCTAAGACTGTGCTAAGTGACTTGAATACATTGATTCATTTTCTCCAAAATTATAATTATTGGCTATTTTTTATTATTTCCCCTTTTTAAATTAGGAAATGGAAGCTCAGAATGTTCAATTATTTTGTTCCAAATTATGTCACTTAGAGGTAGAAGAACCAAAATATAAACTCCACAGGCTATGACTATAGTTATATTATATACAAATACTATTTAATTTAGCTGCTTCTGCAATTGCATTTGGGGCTAAAGGATAGACCAGATGGAGATGTACTTAGGAGTGAGAGTTAGGAGTAGCTCACATAGCAAAAAAGAAACATGTGTTCACCCCTGTTACATTACTGCTTATCTTTCTGGTTTTGATCAATTAAAGTACAGTAGTGCATTCACTGAGTCCATTTACTGTTGTTTGCATGCATATGTATTTAGAGCTGACCACTTGACATTGGATAATCCCTTAGGAACTCACTCCTGGGAAAGACTGATTCTCTGTCTCTCAGCAGTCATTAATTACCTATATCTCTTAATTTAGTCATGGGACTAAGTGAGATTTCCCATCCACATAGGTTTGTCAAATTAAAGATCAAGTTTAAGGTACCATGTCATTTATATTTTATGGGTGCAGTTTCCCTAATATATACATATATATGAATTATCATATATATATATACATATATATTCATATATGTGAATAATACTACCTTGCAGTAGATGCACTGATGTTCTGGCTTTTACAGTCTATTTGCTTCTGCTTGTGATGTTTCCTGAGCCTTAGGTGTACTATAGATATATCAATCTGGGTTGGCACAACGTGGTTAGTTTTTTAGTCTGCATTTTTACCAGTTGTGGATTTCTGTGATAGGATATACATTCCTGCTACTTGATATTAAGTGGGTATTTTTTGGTTGGTTGTCTCTTTACTAGACTGTTAGCTATTAGAAAGCAAAAAAAAAAGTATGTTCTTTGCTGCTACATTCTTAGCATCCTACTGTTAGTAACCTATTACCTAGATATCAATTAATAAATCTTCACTCTAATTCTTTCAATACTTCCATAATACCCATTCAAAATCAGTCTGAAAATAAATAATTAAATAAATAACAAAGAATTGATAAAAAGTGAAAAAATGTTGATTTGAAACATCCAATTAGTATGTATCCAGAAAAAATATATATATGACTTCATCCTGTGAACAGACTGTCCTAATTATTATGATTGGCCTGATACTGTGCTTGCTGGTTAGATTTTACTACTCATGGTACTTTAAATGTGGTAACTCAGGTAACCATATTCTTGACATGTGTTCCACATGGGTTTCTTAAAACTTATCATGAAACTCTCTGTATTTTGGTATCTTAATCTTAAAAAAATAAAGGCAATTTTACCAAATTGTAATATTCTTTGTTTTTCAATAAATATACATGTATATGTGTGCATACATACATGCATTTGCATGCATCCATAAGAACAAATAACACAAACATCTGTATACACACACTCCCACACCACCAAACTAGTAATAAATACCTTCTCCACTGTTGCCTGTGAATATGACTTTGGAAACTCAGTTACCAAACTGATCCTCAACTGATTCTAAATAGGAAACTGGAAAGTCAATTTTTAAATTGATGCTGAATATTTAAATTATTTGACTATCTGAGGTCTCTAAGTGGAACAAAGTGACTGGCCATGTTCTGTGTATGCCTTTTAAATCAGATATAAATGAGACACTTATTTATTACACTCCTAGTGTTAGGAGACAGAACTAGAGTTCCTCTTTTCTGGTTAAGCACAGCAACAAACATTCCTGAGGATTCTTCTTCTTCTTCTTCTTCTTCTTCTTCTTCTTCTTCTTCTTCTTCTTCTTCTTCTTCTTCTTCTTCTTCTTCTTCTTCTTCTTCTTCTTCTTCTTCTTCTTCTTTCTTCTTCTTCTTCTTTCTTCTTCTTCTTCTTCTTCTTCTTCTTCTTCTTCTTCTTCTTCTTCTTCTTCTTCTTCTTCTTCTAATTAAGAGATTTTCTATTCATTTTACATACCAACCACATATTCCCCTGTTCTTCCTCCTCCCGGCCTCCAGACTCCCCCCCACAACCTATCCCCCATTCCCACCTCCTCCAAGGCAAGATCTCCCATGGAGAGTCAGCAGAGTGTGGTACATTCAGTTGAGGCAGGTCCATGCCCCTCGATCCTGCACCAAGGCTGCACAATGTGTATTACCATAGGCACTAGGCTCCAAAATGCCGGCTCATGCACTAGGGACAGGTCCCGATCCCACTCCCTGGGGGCCTCCTAAAAAGCCAAACAACTGTCTTGCTTATGCAGAGGGCCTAGTCCAGTACCATGGGAGCTCCTCAGCTATTGGTCCACAATCCATGTGTTTCCATGATTTTGGCTAGTTGTCTCTGTACTTTTTCCAATCATGGTCTTGATATGTCTTGCTCATAGAATCCCTCCTCTCTATCATTAATTGGACTCCTGGAGCTCTGCCTGGTACCAGGCCTTGGATCTTTGAATTTGCTTCCATTAGTCACTGGATGAAGGTTCTATGATGACAGTTAGGGTATTCAGCCATCTGATCACCAGAGTAGGTCAGCTCAGGCACCATCTTAACTATTGCCAGTAGCCTATGGTGGAGTCATCCTTGTGGACTCCTGGGAACCTCCCTAGAACTCTGCTTCTCCCTATTCCAATGGTGCCTTCATTTATCATGGTATCTCTTTCCTTTCTCTCCTATGTTGTTCCCCTTCCAGCTTGAACCTCCCACTCCCCTAAGCTCTCATCACCCATGTCTGGAAACAACCTAGATGCCCATCAACTGAAGAATGGATAAATAAAATGTGGTACATATACACAATGGAGTACTACTCAGCAGAGAAAAACAATGACATCATGAGGTTTGCAGGCAAATGGATGGAACTAGAAAATATCATCCTGAGCGAGGTAACCCAGACTCAGAAAGTCAATCATGGTATATACTCACTCATAAGTGGATAACCAAAGGATAACCAGACTGCAACCCACAGCTCCAGGGAGGATAGCTAGTAAGGAGGACCCTAGGAAGGATGCATGGATCGCGCAGAGATGGAGAAATGGATGAGGATTCTTGTACCTGTAGCTTCTGCCATGTCTTACAAATGTTAAGATTTGTGATGAAGAAACCATTTTTTAAGCCCTGTAGACTACTTCAGGATCCCAAGTGACTCATCATCTCATTGAAGACTCACATTCAATTATTATTAAAACTGAAAACAGCAACAACAAACAAAGCAGAAGCCCAAATTGGGAAAGCTCACTGACAACCAGCATTTGATCATTTAACATGGATTGTCTCATTAAATGTTCCAATAAATCATTTTATAGATAAGAAAACTGAGGAGCAGAAGATTAATTGCCTGACATCACTGAATTAATAAGTAATGGGTCCAAGATTAAACTAAGAAGATGTAACTAAAACTTCTGCTATGAATTTTATAGGTGGAACATTGGCTTTGCCACCCATCATATCAAATAAACCACTATGTCTATTGGGAAGTTTTGTCCTAAAGGTAACCCATGAGTCATATGTGAAGTGAATTTGTAGGCTTGTGGCTTGATTCTGATTTCATATTCCATCCAATCTCTTTATCTTTCAGCTTAAATGAAATCTACAGGATAAACACTCAACACACCCTCTACTTTACTCATAAAATATTAAGGTCAAAGTAATCAGTAAAGTGATGCCATCTGACCTACAAGAATGTTACAATGACAACAGGTGTCAGAAAAGGCTTTTCTATACTATGGTAAAACAACAACTTCATAGGAAGTTCAAAGTGTCAGAAATCATCTTCATATCATTGAAAGCTTTAAAATTATTCTGAGTTTTTAAACTTCTTCTATTCCATCCTGTCAAAAACACTCATCCCTAACATTAAATGTCTGGCTTTAATTAAGTTATTTATATAGTTTTTAAACTGAATGCATTTGTTGAAAAAGGTGGAGTGTATCAAAAACAAATTGTGAGCTTTTGGTATTCAGTGCAGCCTCTCTCTTCCTGTACATAAATGATTTAATGAGATAATAGCACTTGGAAAAGGCACACAAATTCAAAAGGCAGCAGATGCTGCCAAAAAGGTCATTTCATGATGCTTGCAGCAAAGGGGAGTGTTCAGAATGGACTAGCATAAACACATGGGAAAATTCTGAATAATGGCACTTGCAGTAACAAGTCATTTTATGTGACATGTTGAGCTAAAATCACAAATACCTTATAATGAATAGTGGAAATGCTGTCTTATGCTTCTGTTATCTTCTGTCATGATTCACATCATCTGAGAAACATGAAGAATTTTTAAATCTCAATAATAGGTCTTCATATTAACAGTTGAACACTTAAAGTTACTCTATCCTAAGTTTTTGAGGCATGCCATTGCTAGGCCTAAAAATCATTTCTTCAACTATGAACGTGTAAAATTGTTCTGCTCCTAATTCAACATTTTTATGTATATTAAATTTTACACAGTTCAAATTTCAGGGAAAGTTCTAAATTAGGAAACATCCACAATGATTACTTTGAGGCCAGCAGATCACTACCGATCTGCATGGCTTCAATGCCTTGGGGCCAGCAGACCACTACAGATACACTCATTATGTTGTTCCTTTAAAGTCAAAGCTTCAATATTTAGTCAGCATTTCTCATCTATTCCATTTCTGAGCCTTCACACAATTTTTTATGCAATTGTTTGAAAAGGCTGTGGTGTAAGATCGGATCCCCTAGTAGCTTAAGACATCATCCTAAGAACCTAAGTTCGACTTCTTTAGTATATCAAAGTCTCATTGCTAACACTGCCTTCCTTAATAGCCCACAGAGACAGAAGATCATTTTCTAATTCCCAGAGTTTCTGATCTCTTTAATTTGAGTACTTATCATTGGCTTCTCCTCTGAGTTTCTTGGAGAAAATAAAAATGGAAGAAATAAGGGTTTTCTGCCTGCAAGCTGATGAAATCATATCCTTTCTCCTTGGCCTTTGAAGAGAAAATACCAACTCTCCATGCCACACCAATGAAAATGTTTTGTATTTGTACAATATGAGAACTTACTCAATATTAAAGAATTAGGAGTTATCAGCGATGAGTGTATTGGTCAAAACCTTTACTATGGGAGAACTGGAGGCCTCTAATGGCACCGTTGCTGGGAATGCTCTTGTATTTTGAATGAATGCAGTCTTTTAGAAATATATCCATATTCATACATCCACTCCATTGCATGATTCTCCATGTTCCTCATGCATGCCCAGACTCCATTCATAGCTTCCTCGTAGGTGACTATTTCCAGAGAGTTCCACCCTCAAGTCATACTCTTCAACTCATTCTCCTCAATGGCTGCTCGCCATCCATGAAAATAGACCAAAACTACAGAAAAACACACACTTAAATCACTACTTTGAAATTCCATTCATCACATTCCTTTTGGAGAAAATCAACAGTCCCTACAATCTGGCTTTAATTCAACAGAGCAAAGCCATAAAACCTCAAGAAAAGCATCCATTTCTCAAATGCCAGCTTATATGGTACTGGTATCTTTCTAACATAAAGGCAAGGGCTTCAAAGATGTAGCTAAGACTAGCCTTTTCAAGATAGCCCATAATGATTCTCTTCTTCTTGGACATGTCACCCAATTCTTATAGCAATAATCACTACCTTCAACTTTAATAATTTTGTGCATGGCTTCCAAAAATTATGATACATATATGTACATGCATACATACATATACATATACATGGAGAGAGAGAGAGAGAGAGAGAGAGAGAGAGAGAGAGAGAGAGAGAGAGAGAGAGAGAGAGAGACTTTTTATCCAGGTGCTTCACTGATCTCAGTCAGCATTCTGTCTGAATGAACACAATGAGATGAGAGAGAATATCTCTTCACTGTGTGTCTGGAAAACAAAGGCAAAGAAACTAGTGATAGAAAACAATCCATTACAGATCCCCTGCAGCCAATCCAAGAAAACTGCATAATACTGTAAGTCTATACTTTTATACCTTCTTCATTGATTTTATGACTTGATGTTTTATTTATAATATTTATTTATCTTATTTTCTCTCTCATAGATTTTATGCTATCCATGGTACAATTGGATTTTGTGAAGAACTGCTTGCATACCAGTTGAAATAAAATCACTCTACCAAATGAAATTGGAATTTCCCCAAAGATGGGCTTCTTACCAAAAACATTATAAAGCTGAGGGGGTAAAGCAAAAGTGATGGAAAGTATATAAACAATTTCCATAGCTGGAAATTGCCTTTGGTTGTGAAAAAAATAGCCTTTGTCTCCTGAGCTAGCTAAACTGGTAACTGAAGGGGCTCGACTTTAAAAAAAAATAGCTATGTGGGAGCACTGAACCATACTTGCTTGGGATGTCACTTTTAGGAGACTAGTGAGTATAAGCCATCTATAATGTCAATTAAATAATTTTTTGCCAACCTGTGTCTTGTGCTCTACCTGTCACCATAAAAAAACAGTCTCCAGTGCCTAACATCTTGGAATCCAAAAGATGGGTGTGCTGGTGGGTGATAGAGGTGCTGTTACCTGAGCCAGGAGCTTTGTCTGTTCCTCCTGGCTCTGCTGGTGCCACTATGCAATCAGCAAGTGTATGGACTACAGTGTGGCCTTGTGTAGATTTTATGGGCACAAAGAATGAACAATAAAAATCACCCAATAGGAAATGACTGACTTTGTCAATGGGGAGATTCTAACTAAGAGTTTTCTGAGGTGACTCATTTAGGCTACTGATGGCCCCTGTGACCATTTCATATCAGAGGTAGTCATCAGTGGTAGGAGAGTTATTCTAGGCAGTACTTAATTTATTGTCAATATACTGATGTACCATCTTTTTGTATTAAATTTATTTACTCTCTCTCTCTCTCTCTCTCTCTCTCTCTCTCTCTGTGTGTGTGTGTGTGTGTGTGTGTGTGTGTGTGTGTGTGTGTGAACATTCAATCATGTACACATTCACAAGAGCATACCAGGGCACATGAGTAGAGATTAATTTGTCGAAGTTGGTTTTCTGTTTCTACCAGACTGGACCAGGTTATCAAACTGAAGTCATCAGAGTTGGCAGCAAGTGCTTTAGAATGCTGAACCATGTCACCAGCCATAATGTACCATTTCTGTCATATTATAATTCTATTTAATTGTCAAGTTCTTAAGATCCTTCCTAGAATATTTTAATATCTTTCTGCAGGTGCTATGAATTGAAGATTCTCTTAGCATCCAATTCAAGGTATACGTGAGCCAATTTCCCTTGGTAAAGAATTCCATGCGTTTTCCTAAATTTGACAAACATTTAACATCTTCCCTTTCAGCACATACCCCCATCAATGGAGCAGCAGAGACTGTGTCCTAGTAGTGGAGAAAGTGTGCTGAAACCTGGGGCATTGGCAAAGAAAATTCGTTTTAGTGCTCATCCAAAGGCTCACTGCTAAATATTCTATATTCAAGATCTCAATTTGCCTGGTAACTAGGGGCTGTTTCTCTTTAGAAAAAGTAAAGACCATAATGTTACTATTTCACTCAAGGATATAGTTATAAATAGGGGACGGTACAGACTTGTGTAGCTATAAAACTATTTTATTTATTCCACTGTTCCACTGAGTAAACAATGCTTGCTCTTACATGCATTAGGCATTGCTAAACAACAGATAATGGCCTTCCAACTCAGTGATAGTGCAAGCATTTTGCACTTACGGAATCACTTTACTATCACTATCTTCAAACATCTATGCAAGGTTTCATTTGTACTCTATAGACAAAAATTACTTTTATAAACCCAACACTACAGATCCTTATACTTCATCTAAAGGACCACTGCTCTGGGAATTTTTGGATGTGTGAGATCCCTTCCCTTTCATGTCCATAATCAGGTATTTAGAAAACAAAGTAGTTTGGGCATATGGCAGTGCTTCTAATGTTCTGTTCCATGAACAAAGTTATGAGGGAATAAAGATGAAACTCTGGCTGGCTTTCTAGTTCTTCAGTGGATTTTATCAGGTTCTAGATCTTAAAGACTTCTTCTAGTCACACATCTTCCCCTGCAAAGGCCACACCTTGTAATTTAGGAAGCTAAACAGTACCACCAACTAGGAATAAAGTTTTCAAACATATGAGCCTAATGGAGCCATCTTCATTAAAAATACCATACTTTCCAATCAGCCATTTGGGGGTTATTTTTAATTAAATTATAATTGTATATTTTTTTCTCCCCTCCCTCTGTTCTAGTTTTCCCATGCTCACCTTACCTCTCATTCCTCTCAAATTCACAGCTTCCTCTTTAACTATTTTTGTTACATATACATATAAATGAAAAAAACATATAAGTATGACCCCCTGAGCCCATTCCTAAACCTAAGAAAAACTCTCCATTTTAAAAAATTCATTTTGACCTCCTCCCTTGTCTTCTTGTGTAACCTTCATAAACTCACTCAGGACCTGTGTCTGTCTCACATCCTTAGGACTGTAGGCAGGAATCTCCATTACAACATTTAAACAAATTGAAATCAAGGACATCACCAGACATTAGGAGTAATGACTTCTCCATCTGACCTAAGCCAAGACCACTGAGTGAGCTGGAATGAGGTTGATGTCCCATCCTGAGTGCTTCAGTCTTGATGTCTCTTCCTATTCTCCTAATATTAAGGAAGGTCAAAAATGAGAAGATCCTTTTATTTCCTTCAGCTCATGGATGAATGCTAAAGTCTCTCTTTTTTTTTTTTTTTTTTTTTTTTTTTTTTTTTTTTTTTTTTTTCCGATACAGGGTTTCTCTGTGTAGTTTTGGTGCCTGTCCTGGATCAGGCTCTGTAGACTAGGCTGACCTTGAACTCACAGAGATTCGCCTGGCTCTGTCTCTCTGCCTCCTAAGTGCTGGGATTAAAGGCGTGCGCGACCACCGACCTGCTAAATGCTCTTACTTAAAGCTGGATGATTTCAGAGACTCCAGTAGGAAAGAAAGGGAATGAACAAAAAGAAATAGCAGCTAAGCTACCACCACCTCAACCTCAAATCAACAATATCTGTACTAGGCCAATATGACTAAGCACGTGAAACATTTTACTGGTAATATTTTCCTTCCTTTGCAGAGCCCCCGCTTTTGCCATCTAGAAACCCTGTATTCCGTGTATTCTTCCAAGTTAGCAAAGTTCCTGATTGCTAGTGTATCTTCAAGCTTGACTAACCTGAGATTAGATTAATAGATAGATAGATAGATATTCTCTCTCTCTGTCTCTCTCTCTGTCTCTCTCTGTCTCTGTCTCTGTGTGTGTGTGTATGTGTGTGTGTGTGTGTGTGTGTGTGTGTGTGTGTGTGTGTCTCCCTCTGCCTCTCCATCCTCTCTTCTCCCCTGAAAGCCTAGATTTGGAAAGGCAGTACTTTTAAGAGTTGATAGAATATTAAGAGGTAGAGTTACAGCCGGGTGGTGGTGGCGCACACCTTTAATCCCAGCACTGTGGAGGCAGAGCCAGGCAGATCTCTGTGAGTTCGAGGCCAGCCTGGTATCCAAAGCGAGTTTCAGGAAAGGCACAAAGCTACACAGAGAAACCCTGTCTCGAAAAACCAAAAAAAAAAAAAAAAAAAAGAGGTAGAGTCACTGGTCATTGTTGGTACAGACTTGAAAAGAACAGTGAGGACATTGAGTGCTTCCTGTTTGTTGATTTTTTTTTTCTCCCTGACTCCTGAGGAGCTTAGCTTTGATCTCCCATGCACTCATGCCATGGCACCCTGCCTAACTACAGGCCCTATGCTCTAAAACTGTGAACTGGAGTAACTCTTATACTTCTGTAAAATGATTATCCAAGGCATTTTGTTAGAGTAATGAAAACCTGCCTGTCACACTTATATACATACTCATTTGCACTGAGTAAATGTCATGTGGATGCTGTGAACCAAACCCAGGCTCTCTGCAAGAGTAATGAGTGCTCTTAACCACTGGGCCAACTGAAATCTACCCATTTGAAATAGATTCTAATGCATTTATCGTTAATGTTTCCTATTTAAAGTATGTATCAGAAAAATACATAATAAAAATATATAAGTTTACATATAAATTAATTCTATATGTAATATAAATGTATTGTTTATACATGAAACTTTCCATGTTCAATACTCAAAATATCAGTTTTTAAAGATTTATTCATATCTTCGATATCATCCTCCTCATATCTATTACAAGACTTTTTTTCTGAAGCCACTGTAGTTCAAACTGTAAGTCATGATACTGAATCAGTCTGAGTAAATTAACTCTGAAAATTCATCCTGAAGTCAAAACAAAGACTCCTCAATATTAGAGGACATCAGTTTCAGTTTTTAACCCATAAATATACAACAGTGGCTGATATAACTATTTGCTTTAGTCCCTGTGAAAATAAACTTGAAGATATGCTAAAAATGACACTTTGAACTTATAATTGTGAGTTCATAGTTTCATAACTTGATAATTCTTTGTTTCTTTTAAATAATTGCCACAAAGTATGTAGACAGAGTACAGACTAAGGTAGCTTTAGGTCATAGTGCATATACTATTGCAAACTGTTTTCTTCCTATAAATTAATTAATTAAGATAGTTCATAAATCTGCTCTCCTTGTAAGGTAATGCTTATTATTATTCTTATTGTTTTAATAAAAACCTTGCTTGTTATCTTGGTATTAGTCTATGTGTATAACAACATACAACCAAGACTACTTGTCAATGACAGACAACCATTCCACCTTCATAGTTTCATAGTACAGGTTACCAAATAGAAATTAAAAACAAAACATTAATACCATCACACTTGGGCATATTTCTGTTTAAACATGAAATCAGACTTATGCTAACGAGACCTGGACTCTCCTTTCTAACTCAAAGCTGCCTCAGGAAATCTCAGTCTTTGCCATAATTTTGCTTTTAACCACATGCTTCATTAGTTATACAATCATATATTGTTGTTCACATCTGACTCATAAACTTTTATATTTAAAGTATGATGACATTACTATTTAATCTAAATAGGCCTTATGACTTTAGACAATTAAAAAACATGTTCTGAGGATCAAGTAGTTTTCATGTCTAACTGAAGTGTCATGATTCATGTCTTAAAATGAAGTGAGTCTCTGTGACGGTCAAATTTCATTGTCAACTTAACTGGTTGAAATGCTTCACGGATTAGTAACTCAGACCTCTGGTTGCCACTATGAAGATATTAAAAAAAAAACCCAAAACAATTAGTTCCTTAGGACAGGTTAAATGCATACGTCAATCTCAGAATGGATCCATAATTCAATGGCACCGCTAGGATGGGATGAATGTTTGGAAGTGAGCCTAGTTAAGTGCAGTGGTTCATTAGGAGCATGTTTTTGTTACTTATATTTTGCCCTGGGTGCCTTCATTCTGCTTGTTGTTTCCCATACAGTAAACAGACTTATCTTCCATATACATCCTCAAGATGTACTGTAGGCTCAGGAACACACAGGCAAGTGAACATGAACCAAACCCTGACAAACCAGGAGATAAAACAAGAAACTCCTTCCTTTCAGTTATTGTTAGGTATTTGGTCTTAATAGTCCCAAAACACTCAGTTCAGCTCCTAATATGCTAGCCACTCAACTCCTTCTTAGGTTGAGGAAAGCACGTTCTTAAATGTGCAGAGTTTTGCTCAATTCTTAACACACTTAGAATAACTATACTTTCCAACTCTTCCCGTTTTGCCATGGTTGAGACTCTTAAAGAAGAATCTAGCCTTTAGCACATGAACCATATGCACCTTAGGACAGCTATGAACACAGCCCTACAAAAAATCATAAACTTTCTTAAAACATTATGGCAGTTTTCTGAGTGAATCAACTGTGCAGTTAGTTCTCTAGTATGAACCACATTTGACATTGTCAAAAAGTTGAACACTCCTGTCATATCTTCTAAACATACCAAAATCAAAGCAGAGGAACAAATTAAAAATCTAATCTTCATTAAGTACCAATTTAATATAAAACTACTTATCCCCTTTATATATAGGATGGAATACTATTAGTTGAGAAAGTAAGTGAATTTCGATACTTTAAATAGAAATATTTGTTTTATTTCAAACAAAAGAGAAAATATACACCATGGTATATGACACAGGTATCTAAATTAAATAAAATGGTGACATATCAGCAGCCAATATAATTTTGAGCCTGGGTATATCAAAATTAAATTAATTGGTGCAAATTAGGCAGACACAATTTTGACAGGGTTGATGTGAGACAAACTCTTAGTATCTTTGGTTCTTTCTCCGTTAAAATGCTATTTCTGCTGTTCTAAAGAAACCCAGGCCCTCAGTGAGCTATTAAATCAGACATGGAGTACTACCTAAGGATATGAGATGCTTGAGACATCTTTGTCTTTCCAAGTAATAAGGGGATGATTTTCATTTCTAGGCTCATTAAAATATACTTAGTCATTTAAGATATTCTATTAGGTGATCTACAGCATATGACAAGCTGGAGGAATTTGTCTTGGGAAAATGCGAGGGACTCACTTTCCTTCTTGAGCTAATTTTAAAAATGCTGCCCTGGATAGTTCCTTATTCTCTATAGATTGTCTTCTAATTTCATTTTGTGGGTACAGAAATTCAGTAGAGCAATATATCAGTGTAGATACAAGGATTTAAAGAGATGTATTACAGAGAGACATGAGGCTTCAGTATCCAATTCAACTGACCGCTCTATTTAAAACACACATAATTGCACATACCTAGAATTCAAATGATTCCTGTCCTAACTATTTCTCCTAGAAATCCCAGCATGCAGCAACTGGATTAAACTTGTTAATTGATCCACGACAAACCAATCACAGCAGAAGATGCTTCACAGCCATGCTTTGTTTGCACTTGGCTCATAAAATTATCTGCCAATGCACTTAGCTCTGACTTTAATACATAGGAATAAGATACCCACTTCTTACTACACTGACATTTTGTGAAGGTCTTGGAGTGGTCGCTGCAGAATTATGTAGAATGGTGGCATTTCCCAGAAGGCTTGTTTTAACTTGAACTTCTGTGCCTTGTCTATCACTCCAATAGCCATTCCAAAAAGCTAGAGGAAGGCCCAGGGGATGATGACATGGGTAGTCTAAGGACCACTCTCAGGGACCACTGGCCCATGTTAAGCCTCCATTACTTTTTTCCTAGGCTAGTTGTAGACTTCTTTCTGCTTGGTCCCTTTGAACCAATGTTCTCCAGAGTACAACCAAAATGATTTGCTTGATTCCCAAGTAAAATTATATCATTCCTCCTTGTAAACCACTCATTTTTGCCATCTTCCTCAGAGAGCAACCCATGTCTCTTCAATGTGTAAAGGACTAAAACATCAATTTCACCTGTTATCTATCTACTTAGAATTTTTCTCCAAATATTCTAGAAAATGCTTCATTAAAGCTATATTCAGTCTCTCCTCCATCTGTTTCAGATTACTAGAGATTTCACCTGCAGTCACTTTGACATGGTATGTTCTCTCTTTGTGATCAAGAGCTATCTTATAACACAGACTTTTATTACCTTTTATGCCTGCAAAGACCTATTTCTAATTGATAGTTTTGCTTACTTCTTGTCCAGTACCCTCGATAAAAATCTAAGTAATTGTAAGAGCCTAGATTTGGCCCAGGTTGTTCCTCACTTGATTCCAGGATGTGGAAATGTAACTCAGAGTTAATATTTATATTTTATGAGATCAATCAGCGAGGAAGTAAGTGAATACAGGCATAAAGGAGTGAACAGTTATGCTTTAGCACAAAAAATGGTGCAAGACATCTACACATAAAAAATATTCACATAATAGTAGGGCAATAGTTATGCTGTTATAGAGATTCAACACTGTAGCCCATTTTGTAAATGTACTAGGATGGCAAGAGGCAGAGAATTCACGCAACCACCTTAAATAACACAAATACAAATGGATTCTTACAAGTCTACAATGAGTACTTGGTATTTAAGACTTTCACATCTTAGGCAATGAATGAAGTAAACTTTTGGAAATATTTTATGCCAATTAAATGCAAGCTTTTGTCTAAGTATAAAGCATAGAAGGATAATTAACAGAAATTAATTCTCCATGTACAACCTGGTAGAAGAAAAAGAATATAGTGTTATATAATGCATATGTATATTATAATATGCATATAATAATCACAGTGTTATAACCACAGATGTTAATATACATTACACTACACACACACACACACACACACACACACACACACACACATTTACAAGGTGAAGCTAAGGTAGATGTTACTGTCTCAGGAGAATATAGTTTACAAGACACTATGCTCAACAAAATAATTTACTTTAAACCTGTTCTATGTGTTGTGCTAAAATTCATCTAAGAGCAAACCTTAAATAAGATCTGTTCTCATTATTCTGAAGCTCCAAATTAAAAGTCTGATTAGGAATTCTACTTTTTTGACTAATAACATGATAGGTGGTTAATGACTTCATTATGTTTAAGGACTTATTTTTATTTTTAATTATGTGTATCTGTGTGTGATTGTATGTGCACAAATGTGTAGATACCTGCGGAGGCCAAAAGAAGATATCAGATTCCTTTGAGAAGTAGTGGTAGGCAGTTGTAGTGGGAGCCAATCTTGGGTTCTCTGCAAGAGTAGTAAGCAATCTTAACTGCTGAGCCATATTTCTAGGCCCTAATTTTGTGATTTGAATATTAAAAAGACAAGTCAAGCTATGGGAAAATGTATATAAAAATATTTTGTGGAGTGAAAAATACTTGTGTCAGAAGTTCTGAATAACTCACTGAGATTTGTACCTCACAAAATCCCCACCGACCTCAAAAATACTAAAGTAATGGGGATCACATTATTTGGAGAACTTTTGTATGTGTGCATGGGGATAATTTGAAGGGATTTGTGGAATGTGTTAGAAGGGAAAAGGATAAAAACACTGTCAAACAGCTAATAAAGACAGTTTAGTGTTGTGAAACATCTCTGCACCAGTAAGCCCTACTCTTGCAAACTTCAAGTCTTTTCCTCAGTGTTTTCATACATCTCTGATTAAAGCAATTGCAGTCATTAATGGCCGACTGGCCAGTCATGGTTGGAAGATGCTTTCCAATCCATTGTTGCATTCAAGAGAAAATATAAATGATGTGAATTGTTTGAATCCCAGTATCACTTATATAGGTCTCCTCTTTTACTTCTAATTGTCATTGCTACCTCTCAAAAGGTTGAAACAAGGTATCGGCGTTTGTAAGGAATCATTCTTTCAAAGAGCGTGGTGACCTTTATCATCTGTCCTCACAGCACCTGCAGAAGAGCAGACATTATTCTCACTTAACAGCTGACAAAACAGTCACAGAAGGTGAAGTAACTCTCTCAGATGATGTTTCTTTATACTCTTGTTAGCAGTGACCTTATTCTGTGGAATTCTTTGAGGTACAAGCATTTCTTAGGAAAAAGACATGCTGAAAATCTGACTAGCTTCCTTAACAGAAGAGTATAGAGCATTGCTTTAGCACAATCAAACAAGTTATCAACAACACCATTGCTTATATTATAGATTATGCAACACATGAAAAGAATGTAGCCTTTATCTGTATTTAAACTTCTGATTGCCTGGTACCACTAGTGTGTCTTTAAAAAATCTTTAAAAACTACCTTTATTCTAATAACATTTATTAATTCTACTTATCACAGCACATCAATGGAAGTTATTATCAGATTCCAAGATGAAGATAATACTAACAGGAAGTGAGCCATATTTCTCTTCTACTTGATGACATAAAACTCATATACTAATTAATTAATTACAGTCTGGCAGTAACTTATATGCTAAATGACTTGTGATTACTCCAGGACACTATTTTCCCTAACCCTTCATAAAGACATCCTATTTACCATTAGAGTCTAGTTTTATATAATACCTTCCTAACTTCCACTCGATTCTGAGCATGGGTGGGCAAACAATAATCTAGTGCTTGCCTTACAAGCATGAGAAACTGGGTTCAATCTCCCAAGACCCATACTGAAATTAAAAGCCAGGAAGCTAGGGAGACAGTTTAATGGGTAGCATACTTACTGTGCAAGCATGAAGACCTAATTTTGAATTCCAGAATACTTATTTTAAAAAAAAGCTAGATATCATGGTAGACATCTGTGGGTAATATTGGGGCTGCAAAGAGGATTTATTGGTTAAGAGTAAGAGTGCTTGCTGCTCTTCCTGAGTAGCTCCCTTCAGCTCCCTTCATCCACACGAGGAGCCTCACAACAGCATATAACTCCAGCTTCGGAGGATCAGGTGCCCTCTTCTGGAGCATCTCCACACAAGGCACACCATACCTAAACTTGAGTACACATATGTACATATAAAATAATAAATAAATAAATCTTAAAAAAAATACAATGAAAAAGAGTTTTAGTGGCACATTCCTGAGCTGTGGAGTCAAAAATGGGCAGATCCCCGGGCTTAATGGCTAGTTGGTCTAGCATAATTCAGAAGCTCCAGGCCAATGGGGGACATTGTCACAAAATAAGGCAGGCGGGGGCTGTGAAGATGGCAAAGGGAGTAATGTGTTTGCTCTTTTAAGACCTGGATTTGGATCCCCATCACCCATGCAAATGGTAGGTAGTGTGGCAACCTGCCTGTAATCCCAGTGCTCAGTGGACAGAGCTGGGATTCTGGGGGATAGTTCACTGGCTGGACTAGCAGGACTACAAGTTCTGCTTCAAATGAGTCTTTGCTTCAATGTATAAGGGGAGATTGATCAAGGAAGACATTGTCAACCTTTGTCTTCATATGAACATGCCACACATGTGTACCAACATAGAGGAGTGCACACACACACACACACACACACACACACACACACACACAAGATTATTCCTGAAGTATAAGACCCAATTTGTTCTCTGGCCTCTAAATACGTGTGCACATACATGCACATGTACACTGTCAAAAACATATGAACTGTCACACCAAAAAAAACATCAACAGACACACATAATGTACATCATACTGATATATTTAAAAATAGAAAAAATGGGGAAGTACTTTGATTCCATATAATAAGTGCATCATTTCAGTAGAGAAATGACTGAGAGGCAATTACCTTCATTCTAATGACATTTGTCAATTCTACTTATAACAACAAATCAGTGGAAGTTATTGTCAGATTCAAAGATAAAAATAATACCAACAGGAAGTGAGCCATACTTCTCTTCTACTTGACCACATAAAACTCATGTACTAATTAATTAATTACAGTCTAGAAGTAGCTTATATGCCTTCTTTTTGTGTGAAAAAATGCTAGATGGTAGCTTCAATTGCTATTATCATCAAACGCCCCAGTGCTGTCTGTCTGTAGTATGCAAGACATCCTAACCATTCTACATGTTTGTCTGTGCTGCATTCATCCAGTATATCCTACAAAGACTAAACTGTTTAATGCTTGGTCCTTATCAAAATTTTTATGGTATTCTGCTCTTAGTTATTGTGCTATATCACATCAATCATCTCAAGTCTAAAGGCCATGCAGCATGCTGAGAAATGAATGCTTAAAATCTACTAGGTCAAAGAAATAGTTCTTTTTCACTTCACTGTGTTATATCTACCTAACTTCCTCTCAACAATTTTCTTCTTTTTAAAGATTTATTGATTTTATTTTATGTGTATGGGTATTGCTTTTCTTTTTTTATTTTTAATTAATTAATTAATTAACTAATTTTACAACCGGACCACAGTTTTCCCTCTCTCCTGTCCTTCCATCCTCTACCCCACTTTCTACTGCTGTACCACCTCAATCCACTCCTCTGTTTCTGTTTAGAACGGGGCAGGCCTCTCTTGGGTATCAACAAAGCATGGCATATCAAGTTTCTGTAGGACTAAGCACTTCCCCTTGCATTAAGACTGAGCAAGGCAATCCAGTATGAGAAATGAGATCCTAAGAGCCTGCCAAAGCATTAGAGACAGCCCCTGAACCCATAATTAGTAGTCCTGCAAGTAGACCAAGCTATACAACTGTCACAAAAATGTAGACTGCTTAGGTCAGTCCCATGCAGGATCCCTTGTTGTTGGTTCAGATGCTGAGTTCCTACTAGGCAGGTTAATTGTTTGGCCCAGCCTTTAAAGGCTAGGCTCAACAATTTTCTTGACAGAGGAGTTCACTTGCTTATGGCATATCCACGGTGTTTACTCGAGTATAGAAAAGAAGAGGTCTTTTATTGGTATTTTCGATTAGATTGTTCTGTTTAAACTGGCATTTTCAAATGCTTTAGAATGTCAATGTGTACCAAAAATGTGTACCAACAATGATGTTCCCAATAATTATTGAGTAAGTAAGCAAGCCATATTTGTATTTTCCCAAGCTAAATCGAATACTTTATATGCCTGAAGTGAATCTTTACAAAATATTAATTTAGTAATTAATTTCCTCACAATTTTACTTAAAAACCTAGAAGAGATAGCTTTCAATTAAGATTTCAAAAAGAAAAGAAAAGAAAAGGAAGAAAACAGAAATATTTGGAAGCAATGTAAGGAAAGTGCATCTTCTGCATAAGCCTGTGGTACAGAGGGTTGCTCCAAAGGTTCGTGTTTGAACCAGGATACTCTATTAATGATTCCTTTTAGGACATTCCATGAAAACTATATGGAGGCCCAATGCTTAGAAACAAATTTGGGCATGTACAAGATCATCACAAGTATAAGGTTTGCCTGGTGTGCATAGTGAGGCTTTTTTTTTCACAGAGAACTAAGAAGAGGAAGCACCTTGACCTTGTGGAGTTGAAAGAAGCCAGTGAGGAAAGGACACGGATCCATCTCCAAGGAGAATCCATGTAGACAGAACAAGGAGCTCCATCTGAATGCAGCTCTTACTGTTGCTTCTGAGATGCTCTATATTCTGCTTGGTAGGGAATCCTGGGTGTTAAATCCCAGAGCCTCTCTTTCCTTTTAGATCTGGAACCATCAATCCAAAGATTTCATGTTCACTGTGAGCTACTACAGAAAAACTCTGACTTTGTGGAGACCCTAAGACCTTCTCTGAAATTTCTTTTATGCATAAGTCTTATGACACAGAACATTTCTATTGAATTTGCCTCTTTATTTCTGGAAGTGAAGTACAAAAGTAGATGGGTAGTAATATAAAGAAGAGAAAAAGAAAAAAGAAATTTCCACCTCAGTCTTTTTCCTGGGACTTAAATGTTTCATGGAGTGGTGACAGTTTTTTTTTTTTTTTTAGCTCTAAGCTTTTATTCTTACATTAACATGTTCAGTTAGCTTTGATCAAAAACCTACCATGTACCAAGAGCATAGCAGGATATGCTCACTTGTATGTTCTTACTTGCAAACTTGGCAACCTTATTCCTAGGTAAGATATTCAGTCCACTGCAAAAGAAATGGAAGGTAACAGAATCAGGGTAGGATTTACATCAGTATGCCTTCAGCTGCCTGTGGGGGCGGGGGTGGAAGGAAAATGTTTGGAGCTTTGTTTTAAATTATTCAATCTGTCAATGGTCACTAAAGTACAACCACATACTATGAAAAATGCTATAAGCTGTAAATTGAAAGTACTCAAAATACCACTGTGTTATTAGCTCAAACAGAAGTAACTGTGCCTTTGAAAGTCTTATGGAAGTTTTGCATTGTGTGCTCAAGTTTTGAGTGTTTATCCCAAAAAAACAACAACAAACAATCCACAGACTGGCAGAAAACCCATGCTTCACATTATGATAAAAGTCCCTAAGACCAGCAAAGGTCTTTGATAGGAGTATTTAACACAGGACAACCCTTAAAGACAAAATCCCTCTCTGGGGGTTTAAGAGATAGGTGCTTCAGAACACTTAATACTCTACCAGAAGACCTGAGATCTCTCTCCAGCACCCACATGCCAGCTCACAAACATCTATTAACTCCAGTTTCAGGGGATTCAATGTCCTCTTCTGGCCTCTGAAGGCACCAGAAACACACATGGTGCACAGGCATACATACAGGCAAAACCCTCATACACATAAAAATAAATCTTTTTAAAAATCTCATTGTGATCTCTTATGGGTGCACTCACCATGCTTTACATTATAACAGCCTAAAAAGAGGTCAACTCCACACCCAGGTTCATGGAGATTTCTGAGTCAGTGTCTAGGTTTTATGGAGCAGCATTAGGGAAATCTCATTAAGTGCATCCATGTCTAAGCCTGATTTTCCTTGATTAAACTGTTAGAATCACAACAGAAACATCTTAACAGTACTATTTTGTGAACTGAGTAAGACAATGGATACAAAATGCTTAGTACACATTGAAACTTATAAGAAACACAATGGTATATGTTGGTCTTAAAATTAATAATAAAATTAAAGCATATTTATTTGTTCCATATTAACAATCATATACACATAAAATGTTATGTATCAACATTTATTGCTAATAATTTTCCAGTTGAGGTATGAATATCCAGTGTTTTTTTTTCTTTGAAAACCCTACATTTATCTTAAAATCCAATACATATTCCTTTTATTATCCTTAAAAGTATTTCTTTTCATCCTCCTCGGAGCACTTGGATATTTCTACTCTAAGATAAAATGTATCATCTGTTTCTCCAGTTTTCATCCATGAGGGTAAATAAATCATATATGGTTCATATTCACCTGAACTGGAAGTACTAAGTGTGTCCTAAATAAATTAAGTATGTTCAACACATACTTAACAAAGTAAACTCCCAACATATTCCAAACTGGACACTGTAGCCTAGATCATCTACAATTCACCATTTGGTAGTGTGGCAGAATCTGTCCACAGCAGATCTCACAGTGATGGAAGAAATAATCCAACATGTTACTCAGATATTTTTATTTGGCAAGCAGTGTTGTAGCTCTATGTTGAATTTTCTAAGATGGAAATCAAATTATTGCTGAACTCTACTTTGAAAATCAGTGATTATAAAAAATTATGGATATTTGTCTTTGAATAAAAAGAAAACTGTCCACATGCTTGTGATGTTACGGGCCTAAGCTACCTTTCTGAAACAAGGGAATTAATTAGACAGAGATACTCCCAGCTTCAAAAATCACATGGATTTTATGAGCCATTATTCTGAAACTATATTGACATTCAATAATAAACACACATTTTGACAAGATAACAGATGCAACACACACAGTTGAATTATTTTGAAATGTAAGGAGTAAGATATTCAAAGTGTTTTCTTCATATTTTGAGTGCATTTAAATATTTTGTCACTCTACAATTTAGAAGAAAAATTAGAAGAAAAACATCCACATAATATGATTGATCTGGAAATATAACTATGTTGTGAATAGATATAGGAAAATAATAAAATGTATAAAATTAAGAGAGTTTTCAGTAGCAACTGATATCGTAAGAAATGTCTCCTTTTTGCTAAGTCAAATGCCATAAAAGTGATGTCTTGAGGTCTGGAGAGGGGGTTCAGTGGTTAAGAGCACTGGCTATCCTTGTACAGGACCTAGGATCAGCTCTTGGTACCCATATGGTTGCTCACAAGCATCAGTAACTCCAGCTCCAGGCAATCAGACACTTTTTTTCCTTCTCAGGCACTTGCACTCATGTGGTACACATATTTATACACAGGCAAAACAGCCATACACATAAAATAAGAACAAACAAATTTCCTTTAATAGTTTCTTGGGATTCCTCCCAACAGTCTCTGTTTAAAATATGTCCTTTGCTCAGGTCATCTATAAAAGTGACATGCATCTTAAGGAGTGCTCAGTGTCATGATTGAAATTTTGACTGCTCTCATGACAGGATGGCTCTGGAAAACAGTGACCACCATACTACATATGTGAAACTCCTAGGGCCAAGCACAGAGAGGCTTTCTCACAGTATCTTTTCACAGATATAAAGAATTGAGAGACATTTTCACAACTTTAGTAACTTGAAGTAAGGACTTTAGATAGGATATACCCAGCAGTTAAATTAACATCCTGATGATAAAGTGCCAAACTAAGCATAATGATCATAATTTACCCAGGTTATTTAAGGACTTAAGATACTCTGAGAATTCCCCCTGTGAAAAATGTCCTTTCGTACCCTGCTCTGTTGGACAAGTAACAGAGCTTAAGAGGGTGAATTAATATACCTACACTATCATCACTTGTTTAAGATGCTGTAGGCTGTCAAATACTCATCTCAGTAGAACTGGGCGTATTACTGCTACCTGGAGTGATCTAGGACCACCAAGGAGACCAATATTAAGACATAAAGTGAATCCATCTATGAAAAGACATATTTCTTCTCTCTTTGCAGTTGCCATGGTAACTGAATTTAGCATTTTACTCAAACTATTTTTGGTAGACAGATATTTGAAATTAAGAAATACAGAATACATATTGGTCCACTGTCTAGGACTAGTGAAATGAAATCATGGATCTTGGAGGAGAACCTACAACCACTACTTTACTAAAACAGCATAATCTCTACTCTAAATATTTGTCATTATAGAAATAGAAGGGAGAAACGATGCAATTATATTATAATCTCAAAACTAAAAGAAAAAGTAAAATACAAGACAGAAAATATTACTATATTCATGGTAATGTTACTACTGTCTTGATAGATTCAAATGAGACTCATTTCCATACTATTTCAATACTAACTTGTCAATCAGCTTATCGCAGATGCCCAATTTACTAAGAGACTGATACGAAAAATACCTAATACAGTAAGTTTATAACTTTCAACATTGCGAATTTGGTGTGACTACTAGTTAGAAACTCTTTTATGTACCACACTTACTGCAAGGAACTTAGCCTTAATAAATGATTTTATATTCTGGTTCTTTAAGATACTTCTTTCTTTCTTTCTTCTTCTTCTTCTTCTTTTTTTTTTTTTTTTGGAGACAAGGTTTCTCTGTAGCTTTGTGCCTTTCCTGGAACTCCCTTTGGAGACCAGGCTAGCCTCGAACTCACAGAGATCCGCCTGCTTCTGCCTCCCAAGTGCTGGGATTCAAGGCGTGCGCCACCACTGCCTGGCCGATACTTCTTTCTATCATAAGTGTAGGTAAGAGCAGATGTTAATCTATTCTGTAGGTATCTATATGCAAATATTCTGAGAATGTTTAGCAAAAGGCCCAAGTGTTTCTTTGAGTGTTAGGATGGTGTTTCAGTCTGCTCTGTGTTTCTAAACAAAACAATGAGGCAGAACACTTCTGTAAAGGAAGACAAATATATTTGGTTGACTGTTTTAGAGGTTGAAAGCAGGCATCCCTATGTCTTTGGCTTTGGTAAGGTCATTTGGATGTCATAACATGGCAAAAGGGTCTTATAGTAGAAGAATAATCAAGAATAAGAAGTGTATATTTAGAAGAGAAATAAAAAACCAGAAGGCCCCAGGATCACTTTTTGGTTATATGTAGCTGTCATGGGAACTAGTCTACTCTGTGAGACCTAACACACTTAAGAAAATCAGCCTTAATTCTTGATAGTTACTGACTCTCCTTGAATTACCAGGATGCCTAACTTCTTGGTTTCTCTGAGATATATTGGATGAAGAATTGTCTTAGGCTACAAATTAAATCCAGACTAACCAGTGAATTGTAAGTTATAAAAGCATATGTATATATTTATTTTGTATGAAACCATGATGTGGTGACATATTCTGTGCCCTCTTTGATACAAAAATAGACTTCAAGTGTAGTGGGTAGCCATTCCAGCTTTGGTCTGGAAGTTCCAACCCCTACTGAGGCTTCAGTAACTATCATGCCTACAAGGCAGGGCCAAGAGAGGGCCCTGAAGACCCAGATCCAGATGCACCACCTTCTCTTGGTGGCCAGACCCTGGACGCTGGAGGTGGACCAAGCAGAGTTCTCCAGAGAACACCGCCAGACTGCGCTATGTCCTTCCCAGACCCTGTAACCTACCTATCCCTTCATTTGTAAGTTATGCCATTAAATAAACTTCCCTTTTAACTACATGGAGTGGCCTTAATAATCTCACCAAAATCGAGCACAGAAATTAACATACCAACCACATCAAAAAGCTACAGGAATTTTTCCTTTATAGTAATGGGAACAGTCCTGTCCCAACATAAGCAGCTCATCCCTGAGGCTAGAGGATGCTTTGATAGGAATATCAAAAGGTATTCTAACAGTGATAGATATAAGCTAATTATTTCATCCCTATTAACTCTTTCAAGCCTGTTTGATGATGGAAATATTCTACTCCAAAGTAAAATGTAGTTACAAGAAAATCTATGCACAAACAAATTCAAAGCAAACAGGACTCAGAACTGTCCTGCATCAGGCCTGCCAACCCATTCCTGTTTACATCACAAAGAGGCCCAGGTTTCTTAGAAAGTATAGAGTGACTCCTTCAGTTTCATGGGCAATGAATACTCTGTCTTACCAAGAAATCTAAAATATGAAAACTTCTGAAGTCTTGGAAAGTAAGAGAAAAGAGATCCTTTTGAGTCAAGCTAAGCCATTTGGCCATTGGTGAGCTAGCTGCTACAGGAGGATTTTTTTCTGTGTAGGTCTCTGACTCTCTCTCTATTGTATATGTATGTGTATGTGCATGTGGTATATAGGAATAAAGTTCAAGTTCTACACTTGTTCTGTTCTCCCCCATTCCACTGCTCTAACCTGTGTTTCCATGAAATTAGAAAAACAAAGAAACAGAAATGATGAGCAACTGACTTCAGGTAGAAATTCTTGTAGGGACCAATGAAGGAACAGGAACAGGGAAAGAAATCAGCTTGGCATTCAGGAAAATGGTGAGTTTTCTAAAACAACCCCTTGTCATTTGGCTGACTATTTGCATCAAACCAAAGGCAATGATCCTACATGAGAAACAATGTGTCATGTTGTCCTCTTGGTAGAGCATCTGTTGCCACTGCTACATTTCTCTCCAGCAAGTGCCATCCAATCAAATTAAATTTACCAGCAGCATATTATTTCAATGCTTAATTTTTATTTGGATCTAATGCAAACCATCCCATGAGGTGAAGGTATTAAGCATATGCAAGATGGGCTTTGATACCCTTTCAGGTAGATTATTTTCCATTTTCATCACCTACCTGGGGAAATTCTAAACAACATGGAGTATAGACCATCTTTTTGTGATAATTTTACAAAACATGTACTGACCAACTGTTCATTCTAGATCTGCTATTAGGCTTTCAGGATATGTTTGTGAAGGAGGAGTCAAAGGTTTACTCTCCTCTTCCATCTTCCATATATTTCTACAGGCAAATACTTGGCTCATCTGCCCTAGGAAAATGCTGCGGTAAACATGTACTATTTTATTCTCAGTACTGCTTCTTCTTTCTCTGTGGGAGGTGAATAATTTGATTAGTGCCAATGGAAAGCATATGTGGAAAATATTAAACTAAGTTACCAGTAAATGAAATTTCATATCTTAGAACCAGACATGCCACCTGTTGTTGGTTCCAAACCATGTGAATATCATGGATCAACAAAAGACTTAACTGAAGAGTTCACCCTCATCTGTTATCGACTGGCTATGGTGCTAATTATTCTACTATCATCCATACTGACAGACTACTAGATCACTGACCACCTCTGGCTACCGGATGTACACATATGATATAAGTATGATCAATAAGAACTTTCTATAAAACTTTCAGAAGACCCCTGGAGAAAATCAATGTATTTTCTAAAATGAACATATAGAAACTTTGAGTTTCTCATGTCTCTTCTCCATGCTTTGTTCTCAACTTGCTCTGCACAAAATGAAGTCCCCCCCTCCACCCTGTGGAGTACACCAGCTGCTAGCTTTTATAGACAGCCAGATTTGAACTATGGGAGTGTGGTGATAAAATCCAAGTGTCAAATCAATTAGATTAATAAATATCTAGGGACACATTGAGGTCTATAGTTGAGGACTTATACAGAGAGGGTTAATTAAGAGGGTAAGACCCACTCTGAATGTGAGCAGTAAACATCCTATGAGCAGGGGTCCTGGACTTTGTATAAAGAACAAAGGAGAGGGTTAAGTGAGCACCATCATTTCCTCCTCTCTATTTCCTGTTCTGCCATAATGTGAGCAAGCTCCTGTGGTCAAAGCTGTGAGTCATACCTGCTTCCATGTACTTCCCAATGATGGACTGACTGTCTTCCCATAAGTCATGAGCCAAATTCACATCTCCTCCATTAAGTTGCCTTAGCTTGTTATTTTCATCACAGGAGAGAGAAAAGCTACTGGTAAAAGGAAGCCATAGAAGACAAGAACCAAAGGAAGGAGGAAGAGGAGGAGGCCTGTGGGGGAAAAGAGGGGGAGGGGGAGGAGGAGGAGGAGGGGAGGAGGAGGGGAGAGGAGGGGGAGGAGGAAGGGGAGGAAGGGGAGGGGGAGGGGGAGGAGGAGGGGGGGAG
The DNA here is from genome assembly GCF_004664715.2 of Peromyscus leucopus. Lineage (NCBI taxonomy): Eukaryota > Metazoa > Chordata > Mammalia > Rodentia > Cricetidae > Peromyscus > Peromyscus leucopus. Next base: position 318,153 of record NC_051083.1, read on the forward strand.
GAAAGTGGAGAATTTATTTCCTCCTTTTCCCTTACTTGGAATGCAGAGGTTGCTTTCATTCCGACAGCTGTAACTCCAATTCACCAGTCTGCTCTTATAATGGAAAGGACTCCTTCACTGGTCCTTGTAACTAATCATTCCAATTCATTCTAGACCTTGGGACTTCTAAGAATTGCCCTTCTGTTAGCATGGACTCCTTTCCCTCTGTCCCTAGTTATTTATCAAACTGTCTGAAACTTACAAATGCTTTTGATATTAAATGCTCCACCCATAAACTCTCAATAACATGACTGCCCAAACATGAGCTGTGTAAGGGTGGCACCAATGAACCTGTCAAACTGGGTGGAGGAAGGCACACAGGGCACCAACTCTACACAAAGAACTATTGACAGCTGAGGACACTGGGAATGGCACAACAATTGGTTGTCTAGTGCCAAGTGTTCAACTCTGAAAATATGTATAGGTAGCATTATATGGATGGAACAGGTTATATTTAGGACTATATGTGTATATATATATATACATCATTTTCAAAATATTCATCATACATACATATACATATATGCATGCAGTAACAATTAGTGAAAAAAGAGGTCAGGAAGTGAAAGGAGAGTAAGGAAGGTTATATGGGATAGTTAGGAGGGGAGAATGGGAAAGAAGAAATGTAATTAATTTATAATCTTAAAATTTGTTTTACATTTTAAATAGATTCATAATCATTTTTTTTTCTGACCATGCCATTGCTTCCTACCAGGTATTTCAGGCTAATGCAGATCACAACACCATGAGAACAAGCTTTAGTCTGATAATGACCAGTTATGTGCCTTGTAGAGAAACTATACATTTAATTTAAAGCTCATTGATGAAAATAGAGCTAAACAATAAACAAAAAGATAGTCACCTAAAAACAATTTTCAGTTGTGGCTACAGCAATGCGTGAAGTCAGTGAAACCCCTGGGCCTGCTAGGTGTATGATTTAATATATTTTCATTTTCTCTAAGGTAGCTTAGATTGGGTTTTTGACATTTGAAACTGAAAAGAGAGGTCTAGCAGCTGTAATGAAATATATGCAGTGCTGAGAACTACGAATTCTGCAACATCAATACAAATAATAAGGTTTATGAGAAAAATAGGATTGAGGGCAAAACATCTAAAATCTGGACAAATGCTACTCTTTGTCTCACTCACTAGAGAAAGCAATCTTAATATTATTTTGGCTGAAGAGAAAAGATGTGTTTCCAACATAAATAAGCCACAGTGGGAAATGTTGCACAGAGCATGGCCAAGACATTGTTTATGACCAAAACTGGTTCTTAGAAAAGGTGATAGGTGATCTGCAGTGTGAGTATGTAGGAAAGTAAAAAAACAAAAACCTGCTAGCATCATCTGTGAAGGAAGTAAGTATACTTTACCTTTAACTATTACTTGATGGCATAGGACCTTAATGGGCTGAGGGAAAAAAAGCATGAATGAATGTGACTCCTACTCTATGCTGACATCATTGCCTTATTTACAAGTAATTCTCACAGAGAAAGCATGTGTTCTACCAGGGTAGACTGCACTCCTAAACCTCTGCTTAGCTGTTCTACTGGGGACACAGAAAGTGGCACATGCTACATTTATTTTAACCAGTAGTTACCTCTAAGTGTTTTAAAAAATGTGCATGTGTTTTCAAACTCTTTACAAATGCTTTGTCTGGGGTGATTAGTTGTAGACACTCCTTGCTTCAGCATCAGAGATGCAGCAACTTTATCTACCACAAATAATGTGAAATGAATACCTATTTTTTGTAATAACTACATCTTAGGACAGTAATTGTGCTGAATAGTTGGCTGGGGTATAGGCTGAATATGGTTTTATTAGAAGATAATACACACAGAACCTATTTATATGTTCAATATTATATTGTAGCTCAATACAGAAGGTACTTTGAGGTAATCCAGTACTGCAAGTTGAGAGATAGCAAGGTACCACTGGGCTTCTTGATCTTTATTTGACTTTTCTGTCACACCAGGCACAAAACTTGGTTTTTTCCCAGTGATATTTACTATCATTCATGTCCTTACAACTATAGTTTAGCCAGCAGACTTCAGACATTAGTGATATACGATCTTCTCAGTTTTAACCCTTATAGTCTTGCTTCTGGTCTTTCTCCTTCCAATAGCTGTCTGCTACTATTCAGAGTCATGCCTTACAGGTATAGGATCCTCTAACATCTTGTTTTCCTGAATGACTGTGTGAAATAGAGGTTGCCACTCTGCATGTCTAAAATGCTTTGTTCTATGTGAATTATAATTAATTTTCCACACTTTTAAGCCAGATATTTCTAGAATTATCTATTATGGGAGCTTGTGCTGCCTTAACACATATGGAAGCCTTGCCATAGACTCTGAAAAAGTACAATCTAGATGGGGGCAGGGAGCAGTTCCATTTTTCCTTGCACTGCTACCATCCTATTATTCAGCAGTCAAGTGGAATAGGGAGTGACATGGGGTATGCCTGAACAGGGAATTCCTCCTATATGCCATCTACCTTTATTTCTGTGTATGTGCTTTAGAGAAGATCCCTTTTTGTTCCTAATGACCCACCCAACATATTTCAAATAAAGAGAGGATTATAAGGTAAACAGGTTTTTATTGAATTCAGGATCAAGATCATGAGCCTTGTACAAAGAAATTAGGTCCTGTCTGTAACTGAGAAATCTAGTGTATCTTGAATGGTATCTTTTTTTTTCCTGCTTCAGCTGTTTCCTCGTATCTTCTGTCCTGTCTCTAATCAACCAGCTTCATCTGCTCACTCACTTTTCAGTCTCATGTTGCAACATGGCCTCAAATCCAACAAGAACAAGCATTATCATGGAACAGCATTTTTCGAGTTCTAGACAGGTCAGCATGAATGAATGTGGATGGGTCTAACAAGATTAAGGTAATCTATGATTTAATGGAACTTCATATACCACACCTTAATTGTGCTTAGTGCCCTAGAATTAGTGATGAGTTCTCCTTTAGATGAGTTGCTCTTGGCTTAAGACAGCTTGCTCGCATGATCCACACCCATGTATTAGAGATTATCTGCAGCAGAAGCATCTAAGAATATATCAGTACCAGGAATTAGAAACCTTCATTAAAGGTTGTTGTGTAGGGTAGTCCAACTGACTCCCAAAATGATATAGGCTAGTGCTGCTGTCTTTGGTTGCCTGTTCCAAAATGAATGTAAGTTCTTATTGCTGACAAACTGCACACTTTAGACACAGGACACAGAAAATTCAAGTTGGATCTAACCAGAAAGCCCCCTTCCTGTGACATAGGTTTCATAGTGCCAGAAAATACTATGAAAGCTGACAATAGAGAGAAGTAATCAATAGTTCTATCCAGCTTGATTCTTATTAACCATAACAATGACAATCTTAGCAAGATATCTGAAATGGTGCAATCGTGGCATTCACATCTTGGTGGTAAAATCTGTCTATTTGGATATGAGACCTACTAAATAGGAGGGGAATTATTCCTGCTACTAGAAACCTAGACAAACACCTTGGGTAGAGAGGACATGACTGTAGGAAGAGAACGTACTACTGACCTTTTATTAGACCAACATAATTTCTAAATGTATTCTAAACTTTATCCTGATACTCATAGATAAATGTATATCTCATACTTCACCAAAGAACCTCCTCTTACAACTTCTGCATCTAAAGCTCAGGGACCATCGAGAAAGAGAGAGAGAGAGAGAGATGGAGACAGAGACAGAGACAGAGAAAGGAAAGCTTGTAGGAACCAAAGTGCCAAAGGACCAGGAATTCTGTTGTGAGATGGTGCCTCCTAGAAATGAAAAAGAAGCCATATTGTTGAGGTATCATGGGTATAGCTTCATTCTCAGCAGAGTCATCTGGTGTCTCCAATGACTCTCCATAACACCCAAGTATCATCACTATTCATTTCAATTAGGAGATTTAGTGCAATGTTCTGGTAACATAGTTCCTCTTTTAGAATTATTTTACTGTGAAGAAATATAGCTAGCAAATGCTTTGTGAAATTCAATCTCTTACTCATTAGCAATATCCCAAATAACTACAATGTGGAAGTTTTATGACAACTGTCTACTTATAACATTTATGTTGTTGCTTAATTTTTGCATAGATTAATCTTTAATAGTTTATGTATGAGAAGATAATAGTCAACATTAACTCTGAAGTGCTGATTGTCACTATCAGATTAACCATTTGATATTATTTTTGGATGATATTTTGTCAAAGTCCTGGGTCCACAAATAAAATTAAAGACATTTAATAAGAGGGTCCATGTTTTGTTTCTTATGTTTCTTATCTTTGCTTAATATTGTATATACAGCTGGTGTTATATTTCTACATTTATTCTAATCTCCCATAGAATGAAACTCATCCTGTAGATTGGATTTCTGTTTCTTTCTTTATTTGCAGAAGGGTTTAACCAAGTTCAATCATCAACAACATTTTTTTTAATGGCAAGGTGTCTGCTTCACTTCCCTGAAACACATACAGGTTATTTAAACTCCATGTTCCACCTTGCTTTGAAAGTGCATCATAAAGTAAACTTTGCTAGCTAATCACTAGATGGTTGAAATTGTATATGTAGAATGTTTGATATATTCTCTCATATCAATTCTTGCTCATCTTTTAAGATACCCAGATAGTATATCACTACAGGTGTATCAGTATCTTCAGTTCACATCCCATCAAACCATCATAAACTGAAAGTGCAAGTTGCAGAATGTATATAATATCCCTTACATCACAGACTTCATTGCTGAAGAAGACAATAACTAAAGAGAATCAGTTACTCATCCTAATGGTCAAGAGACCAGCTGAAAGGAGGGAATCAGTGCTTCTTGCTATCATTGCTAGAGAGTATCTTACAGCATATTGACAACCCAATGGGGGAAAAAAATCAAAATTCAACAATAAGTGTCAGGTGTACAGGTCAGTGATATTGAGCATGGCTAATACACATGATTCTGAATTCAATCCTGAGCACATGCATACACACACACACACACACACACACACACACACAGAGGCATGAAGACACACAAATTAAACTGAAAGAGTGATATCCATTTCTACAGAATGGATATCACTTCTGCACATTTGTAAAATTAAAACTGTGTAAGTTGAATCACCATATACTGTCAGGTGTTTTGCATTATTCATTAATTTTATGTTTTAACCTTTTTTTGCTGATTATTTAAATTAAGGAAGGTGAAGGTATCAGTATTTCCTTTATATCTACTACACCTCTCAGGTCTTAATTGTGAGGTACAATGGTGTGTTGAAGAAAATCACAACTACATGCAGACTTAAAGAGGAGCTTGACCTGGAGAAACAGGCAATCCTGTTTTATTTTTTAGCATGTGAAAGCTGTGACTATATATGATTTCACGTTTTCTATAAAGACTCAATCAAATCTGAAAATTGTGCATCTTGTGACATACTAAAGTCTCAAACAATGCTGTGTACCATTTTCATTGTTATTAGTCATGGTATCATTAGTTATTAATATTAATATATAATAATATTAAAATTGTTATTAGTCATATTTATAACTATCAGTTACTCTATAATTATCTGAGAAATGGAAAAGCAATATAATAGGAATGCCTGTATATTATGCTAAACTTTCATGCAGCACCTTGCTGGTACTTATCTTCCATTCCCAAATCCTAACATGTAGGGTGTTTTTCAGGAGTTTGACCACCTGTCACTCTTAACACATTTATTAAAGAACATCATAAAATGCCTGTACTAACATGACAGCAAGTTCTAAATAAAATTAAAATGGCATTAAATTGCATGCAGTTGGGGAGAAGCTTATGGATTCAAGGGCAATGTGTCATATAAATCAGTCACCCAGTATTGCAATAGGCACTATCAAAGGGATTGAGGAATCTCCTGTGAAGTGGAAAAATTGCTTGAGACATGAACGGTGATAGATCATATAAATACTGGCATACACTTCCAAAGCATTGCCTTTATCTTTTCCTATTTTTGAAACATTCCTGGTTACTTCAAAATAAGCCTATTGTTCATTTATAGGCACAGGAACATATCTTGTAGATATGGTAAAAGAAATAAGCTTATTATTTTTATTAGATATGGTTAATCCAAAAGTGATTTAGGTCGTCCTATCAAATGGACTCCCAAACTAGAGTAGTTTATGTACCATAATTTTACTTATTTTTGTACCAGTTCATTACAGGTATTTCTGCTTCATGCATAGCTCTCCAAACAATCCCTTCTACTGTGTAGAAGGGACGCCCAAGGACACAGATTTCTACTCAATGAAGGGAGAAAGGAGGACATGGACAATTAGAAGAGAAACATCTTTGTTATCATCTTAGTCTAGCAATGGCAGCCGTCCTGCTTCTAAAAATTTAGCGAACACCAGTTAAATCATCCTACTACAGAATAATGCAGTCATACAACACCAGCAAGCTATCTCCAAAGTTTTGCTCCAAAGCAAAGGGAGCTTGAGGCATGGTAGATGTTGGGCTCTTTGTATCAAATTTGTGATAAAATGAAGGAGACACTTGGGAAGTGAGAACAAAAGCCTTGATATATAAAAACATGAAAAGACAAAAAGAAAATTCCAAAAGGAAGATACCCAAGAGGAAATATCTGCTTAGAGTTTCACCTCCTCTCCAACATTTCCTCATCATTCACAGAACATATTTGGGGGTGGGGGTCGTACTGGACTTCCCCTAGAAAATGAGCACATTTTTTTTTTCTTTCTAACAATGGTGTCTTAACTCATCCAGCTTGCAATAATACATTACCAAAGATTGGGTAGTTTATAAACAACAGAAATACATCTGCCCTAACTCTGGAAATGAGGATATCCAAGATCATATCACTGCCAGATCTGGGGCCTGGTAAAGGCAAATTTCCAGTTTCATAGAAGGCACCTTTTTGCTGAGTCCTCACAAGGTAGAAGGGTTTAACTTGGTGCTGGGAGTGTAAGTCATCAGTAAAGCACTTGCCTTATGAACAGGAGACCCAGGGTTTGACACCCAGTACCATATAAAAAAGAAAAAAAATGAAGATGAATTCTTTGGTCTATTTCAAAAGAATGTAAGTTTTGTTCCCAAGGGCACCACCCTCATGTCTACTGTATTTCCCAAAGGCTTTGCCTCCAATATCTTCATTACCTTGGAGATTAGGTTAGGATTTTAAAGCATGAATTTGGGGAGAGACCATAAGCAGGTACATCATAGTAGATAGAAAAGAAACTGTATAGAGCATATTTTAGTTACTGCTTACAATATGTAGCATCTTCTGTTGAAGATTTAGCATTTGCCATGATCAACAAAGCACACATGAGTGAGTAAAGCTTTTAGTCCTCTCAGATATCACTTCTCTAACTTCACACAGAAGAGACTGAGTGGAGTTTTTGTAGAAATTTTTCCAATTATTAAAACCTTCTGAATTATATAATGAGAAGTAAAGAGAGTGTGAGTTAGAAAAGGCAGCAGTCAACACAGGTCTCTTTAGATAAGGTTCGTTGTTATAGAAAGAAAGTTCTGTGTTTTGTAATATTTAAAAACATAAATGTATGGGTTGGAGAGATAACCCAGTGCATGAGTTAACACTTGTTACACATATATACATGAAGGCAAAACACTCATACACATTAAGTGAAAAGATATCTTTATGAAAATGTAAATTTTAGCTTGTCCTTCTTTGTGGATTCACTATGCTCTACTGAAAAACATTTTAAATGTTTATTCATTTATGCTCTATGTGCATTGGTGTGTTGCCTGTAAGTCTATGCACCATGTGTATACTTTGTGCTCATGGTGAATAAAGAAGGTGTCAGTTTCTTTGAGAATGGGGTTATATACAGTTTGAGATGACATGTGAGTGCTGGGATTGGAACAATGGGCCACTGGAAGAATAACCAGACCTATTAATCACTGAGCCAACTCTTCAGCCCCTGAAAAACTATCTTAATAGAACAATACAATAATATAAAGATAAACTCCAACTAAATAACAATTTTGTAAGCTATCAAAAATACCATGGAATCTTGAAGCATTTTGCCTTAAGATTGTCTGCCTAGCACACCAAGACTAAATACTCTCCAAATCTAGGCATCTAATGCCAATCAGTTCAAAGAAACCAATTAACTCAAAAAAGGAAACTAATGTGTCTGCTTTCAAATAATCTCAATTTTGAAATGGTTATTGTAGAAATCTACAGATAGACGGTTTAAGATTTTCAAGAGTTGGTTTATGACACTGGATAACTACTTTTCTAAACTACACCTTAACTAATAGAAGTAAAGTCAAATGTGATCAGCCATTTCACAAAGGCCCCAAATGTCCATTTTTGCACTTCTATAAAAGGTTTAGATTAACAAAAAAATAACATGGACTGTGCATACAAAGTTTAACTCACTCCAATTCAAACGAAGCCATCAAAATATCTCTGGTATATTTAATTAAGTTACAGCAAGAAAACTGACCAAAGACTTAACAAAAGTTAGAGAACTAAAAGCCTTTTAGTAGGTGCTAAGAATTTGTCAAATGGTAAAAAGCTTGTCCTGCAAGCATGAGAACCTGAGTTCAGATTTTGTTGCACTCACAGAAAAAATGAGGCATAGTAGCATGTACCTGTAATTTAGTCCTGGGAATGATCCTTGAGCTCACTTTGAAATGGGGACTCTTTCACAAATAAAACATATGCATAAATGCAGAGGTGACCAGAATACAGAGGACATGCTCACAAGTATTGTAATTAAATGGCCTTCTCGGAGAACTTCTTAAATGCTTAAGAACCTCTATTTGCATAGAAAAAACTCATCTGTTAATTGGAAATCATTCTAATCTAATGATTCCAACAAGTTTTCTAAGGATGCATCATGGCAATGTTAAACTACCCCAGCTTTCCACACCAAAGAGTCTTTACATGAACCTAATTGAATTCCTCTTCACATTTTCATTAATTCTTACCATATAAATAGAAGTCCCCTAGAAAGTCCAAATTAGACTGTTTAATTGCACTGAGAAATAATTTAGAAAATTAAATTAGGAAAAAGAAACAACATTTCTAATACCTTATATCTAGTAAGGACATGCATGAATTCTGTGGCCAAACCAAGCACTCAGTTTGGACAATAATGTAATAAAGTTGTTCAATACAAGTTACTGGTATTAGCAAATGCTGTACAGTTTTCAAAAGGAAATTACTCAATAGTTTTCAGTCTTTGTTATGTCACTATATAAAAATAAGTATAATTTTTTATAAAATATATGATAAATTTAATATTACAAATCTAATAATTATAATTATATTATTATATGTTACATAATAAAATGTATTATAAATTTTATAATTTTAAATTACATTATATATTATAAATTTATAGTATAAATTTACTATAAGAATTTAAACAATGTGGATGCATAACTGATAAACTTAACTCAATGAAACTCACACAGAAATTGTCATTGAAGACTCCGTATAGAAAGATGAGGTGGCAAGTAGATCTCAAGTTTTACACATTTATATGCAGCTAGAGGTTCTGATGTACCCTTGAGGTACAACTCAGCTGCCCTACTAGATGTGACTTAATCCAAGACTAGCACCATGAATCTATTTGTCAAAGCCCAGTGATTCTCTCAGTGAGCTATTGAAGGGAGTGCTTCTGTTCATAGGCATACCACATGTATTCTAGTTTGCTTTTAGTGTATGTGTGTGTGTGTGTGTGTGTGTGTGTGTGTGTGTGTGCAAGTGTACATTTGTGCTTGTGTGTATATGTGTATATGTGTGTGTGTTTGTGCATGTATGTGTGCTTGTGTGCATATGTGTGGGTATTTATATGTTCATGTGTGTATGTGTATATGTGTGTATGTAAGTGTGTGTGTGTATACCTCACATGTGCAGACGCCCTCAGAGACCAGAAGAAGTATGGGATCTCCTTACAGCTTGAACTAAAGGCCTCTATGAGCTGCCCAATATATGTGTTGGGAACCATTATTAGGTTCTCTACAAGAACAAGTGCTCCTAAGCACCATGCTGCATCTCCTACCCAGATAAATATTCCAGGTCTTGACTCCAGTGTCCAAGATAGGACATAGTTGGACTGGAGAGGTGATTGTTCAACGACATAGTCCTGTACTCAGAAGACTGCTCAATGAAAAAGGGATGTAATATCAGCTTCTTCTCATGTAGCATATTGGAATCTTATGACTATGTGCTGACTGACACTAAAATAAACCTGAAGAATAAATCATGAAAAACAACAGTCTTCCCCAGTTTCAGGAGGTAGGAGGTAGTCAAATCCATGAAATAAAGTCCTAAAAATATGCTAAAACATCACTCAAAGACAATGTATTTGCATTTGATCTAAACATAGGTGGATAGATGATAATGATGATGATGATGATGATGATGAAGATAGATAGATAGATAGATAGATAGATGATAGATAAATGTGAGAGATAGATATAGATATGTGATACAAGATAGATAGATAGATAGATAGATAGATAGATAGATAGATAATACAAAATATAACTTCTTTTGAAAAATATCAAAATAGCTCATCCAAAGCACAAAGAATTATTCAGAAGAAAACAATCAAAAGTGAATTAAAATGCAGAGCTCTTACCTCCTTTGTTCTAAAATTAGGATCGATATTTACAAAAACAAAAGGTCTCTTTTCCATGCTCTAAATTACCTTTACAATGCTTATTCACCAGTTCAAAGCTGAGAACGTTACAGGGATTTTTGAGCAGACTTCCCGCCAATAAATTTACCTTCACATTGTTTTCCAATCTCTGAAGTCATGGATTCCTTTTCTCCTGTTCTGTAATGTGGTGATATTTTATTTGTGCTTTAATAAATAAAGCTTGCCTGGAGATCAGAGGAAATAGCAAGCCACTTTAAGTGAACAAAGAAGTCGGGCAATGGAAGCACACACCCTTAATCCTATCACTTGGCCAGCAGGATCTCTGTGTGTTCAAGACCACACTGGAAATAGAGCCAGGTGTGGTGGCATAGTCCTTAATTCCAACACTAGTTAACCATGCAGGTCTGTAGGTCTGTATAGACAGAAAGTAACTGACAGAGCTACGTAGGAAGAGGAACTGATGTAACTGGACAGAGAGCAAATCAGACGGCAGAACAGCAAGGCATATAAAGCCTGGGTAAATAGGAAGTAACTTGCATTTGGAAACTGCAGAGTTGGTGAGGTAAGGTTGGCTGGTGGCTTTCCCTATTTCCCTGATATCTCTAAGGCTTTCACCCCTTTATTTGGTTCCATGTTTTTTTATTAATAAGTTCATTTAGAAATTTATCTACACTGTTATTTCTTTACAACTTTTTTATTATAACAAAATATTTAAATTAAGACCCCAAAATCAGCTCCTTGAGTTGCTTTTCTCCCATATGATGTTCAGCACATGGGCTGATGATAGACGGGCCTGTTAGGAATTTGTCTCAGCAACATGCTCATGCTAGCTAAGGAAATTTGTGTTTTTCTTTCCTTCAGTAATTCAACATTTATTTGTCATCATAATGGGAATAAAACAGTGTTTTGGAATATTATTTTAAGGTGTTACTTTTGTTTATGTTGCATTTGTTTAAGTCTGTGAAGCTGTGTTATTGTGCCTGTCTAAAACACCTAATGTTTAATTAAGTTCTGAATGGCAAATAGCAAGGATAGGCAGGGCTAGCAGGCAGAGAGAATATGTAGAAGGAGAAATCTGGGAGAAAAGAAAGAAGGAGCAAGAAAAGGAGGAGAAGATCAGGGGCCAGCCAACCAGCTACACAGCAAGCCATGGAGTAAGCATAAGATTTACAGAAGTAAGAGAATGGGAAAAGCCCAGAAGCAAAAGGTATACAGGTTAATTTAAAATTAAGAAAAACTGGCAAAGAACAAGCAAAGCTAATGTTAGGCATTCCTAATTAATAATAAGCCTCTGTGTGTGATTCATTTGGGAGCTGGGTGGCAGGCCCCCCAAAAGAGCAAAAACAAACAGCAACAAAAGAGATCAGATTTACAGTAAAATAATAGGAAAATTAATTCAGTGAATCTTGCTATTATACCCCCTTATGGACTGAAGGCTTTTTCACATGGTTTAGTGAAAAGGATTGTGAACATAACCTAAGAATTCAACTGAAACAAAAATTAATAGTTTATAATTCATGGAGGCCAAGATTCATGGCATTATGAGTGAGAAGAGAGACATCACTGCAAGGAAAGAAGAATGGAGGGAAAAACACACAAACAGACACACACACACACAGAGAGAGAGAGAGAGAGAGAGAGAGAGAGAGAGAGAGAGAGAGAGAAACATCAAAAGAAATTAACTTGAAGCTTTGACCTAGCCATGATCTAAAAATATGTGTGAGAAAACTAGCAACTGGTGGGAAGTGCCATAAGATATAAGAAGATGGGGGATGTTGAAAGCTCACAGCAGAACTGAGGATGCTTTGTGTCCCTGATGCACAGAGTATGGGAAAGCACCACCAGAAATGTACTGCTTCAGCAGGAAAGCCTAATCAGGCCTGGACTAATGGCTACACAAGACATGACCTAACATGCAAATGTCAATACCAGAACATAATATTACAGTTAACACAATGAATATAATAAATCTACTCACCAACAATGTAAAGTACAAACCATGCAATCACAACATGTTCAATATTCAGAACAGTAGCAAAGAGAAACAATCAAGTTATATAATCCATAATTAGGAAATAAACTTGGTAGGAGAATCATGTCTAGAAATGATGGCTCTGGACTTTACAAATATTCTCCATATATTCAAGAAGGCAGAGTGTAGGTACAGATAAAAGAAATTTTAAAATACATAAAATCAAATGGAATTTGCATATTAAAACTATAAGCAGGATAAAAAGATATGTGATAGAATAAAAAGCTGTGAGAAAATTAATGAAAATGAGTAGATAGTAATATAAACTATTCAAAACAAAGTTTACTATAGTCATGAGGTGGTGCATTTTGATTGCCAGCTCTCCTGGATTTGGAATGTCCTAGGAGGTATGCCTGTGAGCATGTCTGTATAGGTATTTCCAGATGGGTTTAATAGAAAAAGGAATCACCACCCTGAATGTGGGTAACACCATCCCGTGTGCTGGGGTAGGGGGCTCAATAAAAAGGAAAAACAGCTAAGTCAGGAAAACCAACTTGCCATCAGAATTTTTCTTGAGCTCTTTTTGACTGTTGACAAAATGTGAAACCACAAATGGCACTGAAACAATCAAATATCATCAGGAAAGAAAAATAGCAGGCATGACAGCACACACCTTCAATCTCACCCCTCAGGAGCAAGAGGCAGACAATCTCTGTGAGTTCAAGGTCATTCTTTTCTACATAGTGAGACCCTGTCTCAAAGCAAAGCAAACCAAACCAAACCAGTGAGTCCCTTTCTCAAAGATCAAGATGGACAGAATCTGAGGACTAATACTAGAGGTTGACTTCTGACCTCCACAGGAATGTGTAGACACATGTATACTCACTCACACAAAAATACACAAGAAATGCTTGTATCTGGAGCCTTCTTAAAGGGAAGAATTAACAAGGGATTACATGGTAGTATTTTAGTACTAGCATGAAGCTCAGCACTGGGTAGCATGGATAAATCTTTTTAATCAGAAATTGCTTCTAATAAGAATGATACACTTGAATTAAACATTAAGACCATCATATCATGTTAAAAGAAGAATAACCACTCATACATAAACACATTTGGTTTAAGTATCAAGTATTACTTCTCTGTTGTTTGAAAAAATTTGAAATTTGACACCTGGGATAAAATACAAGGTGAAAATCAGTATCCATAAGGTGATTTTCCCTAATATAATTTATTTTTTATGTTAAGACTCCAATTTTTGTTGCAGTGAAATTTACAAAAGAAAACACTACCTCTGTGAAGATGGATACAACTATCACCTCATAAAATGATTCATATGAATGCATTTCACAGCTAACTAAGTTAACTAAATTGGTTTTATGTTGCTTCTAAATTATTAAATAAAATTACCCATTGGTGTAGACTTTATATGTTACTCCAGCAGGTCAACCTCTCTTTTTAATTTTTCTTTTAATTTGTGATATTATAATTTAATTATAACATTTGTCTCCTCCCTTTTCTCCCTCCAAACACTTTCATAAACCCCTCTCTGGTCTCCTTCAAACTCATAACCTCTTTCATCATTATTACAATGCATATATGTATTTGTTTATATTCTCCTAAATATAACCTGTTCAGTCCATCTAATGCTACCTGTATGTATGTTTTCAGGTTGACTGTTTGGTACTGGATGCACGGTTGGCGTGTTCTTTCCTGAGGAAGACCACCTCTCTGGCTCTGAGCTTTTTTCACTTGCCTGTAGTTCTTTCTATAGGGTTAAGGATTTATGAGTTTTTCCCCATGTAGTTTGGCATATTCATTGTTATCAGAGTTGTCTTGGATTTTTAAATTTTTTTAAAAATTTTTTTGTGTATATGTGTGTTTGTCTGCATGCAGATATGTGTATCATATGCTTGTCTAGAGCCCACGGAGATAGGAAGGTATCAGATTCCATTGAATTAGAGTTATTAATGGTAGTGAGCCATATGGTTAATGGGAACCAAACCCACGTCCTCTACAAGAGTAGTCAGTGCTCTTAACTGTTGAGCCGTCTCTCTCCAGCTCTAAGGTCAGCTACTCTTACTGTTTTTATTGTCTAATAAGAACCTTCTAAAACTATTGCTCTGGTTGAAATCAGTAAGAACTACAACAAAATGTAAAAACATGGGATGCAAAAGACATTTTAAACTTTTGGCTTCATTAGATCTTCAAAAATTGAAACCGAATTGTTTTACATTCACGGGCTTTGAGGTAAGGAAAAGGAAGAAGTATCCTGGTTACCTAGGTCCTGCAGACAGTTGGGAGTTATATGACATAGGTTCAACTTTTACTAAATACGTTTTCATCAACTGTTTCCATTAAATAGAAAAAAAGTTGTCAAGACCCAATGACTGATAGGTGCTCTACCCTAGTGTCTCTTCAGACTGAAGATATGCTATCCAAGAAAGAGACAGAAAAACAAAGGGGCATGGAGACTGACATTCTTCCTCACAATAATGTGCCCAACATCCCATTAGGAATGATAATACGCTGTGAATTTGAGTGAGACATTCTATTCTTTTTTCTCTGGTCTTGTGTGACTTTGCCCATGGAGACAAGAGTGGTATCTTCTCACTCCAGATAGTGCATCAAGGACAGACCAAAGAGTTTATTTACTCCACCTATATCCAGCTTGGTGAGCCAAATAGTTTATTGTACCACTGACAAGAGGTGAGTGAGGTGTTACTTGTTGGAGCAAAGGTGGCTCAAGGCAGCTTGTGTCACTCAAATCCCTCCCTTCAACTACATGGATGCATGAAGCTGCATCCTTGGAATTCCCTAAGCAATCTGCAACCAACTCGCCAAATAGTCTCTACTCCCCCAAGAATTATTTAATGCTTTTACAAGCTTGTGGTAGGGATTTATGAATCCTGTCATTTTCTAGGCTTCTTGAACATTGGTTAGTTTCCTGAACCTTTTGAGTCTTCCTCCTCCAAAAGTGAAAATATTTCAATTTTGGAAAAAAACAAAAAACAAAAATAAAAACAAAAAACAACCAGCTGCACAACAACTGAACACAATCCACCCTCCAGACAGATCAAGCACTATTTTCACATATCTGTCAATATCAGAAGATCGTGCTAATAATGAAGGGTAAATTGAGGGTATTTTCAGAAAAGATCCTCATAAGAAACAGAAAGAGCCCTTGCTTCTGTAATTACTTAACTACAAAACCCTCTGATTCTTAAACTTGAATTAAAGTAATGTTCAATCTCTAAGCAAATGTGTGCATACAAACAGGTATATATGAAACATACCATAATAAATATTTTAATGAATTAAAATAATGAGGAAAATTCAGTTTTGGTCATTTTCTCTATGCCAGTGAATTTATACAATGTGGGAAGATTTAACTAGCTAAAAAACAAATTGAGATCTGATTTCAAGACAACTGAAACCTTCCCTCTGGTATCTAATTGGTATTGATAAAACACCAGGGGGAAAGAATTAAGCATTTATAAGGTGAATCATCTGAATGCCCTGAGAATTTGGTGATGCCTTTGGCACATACATTCCCAAGCATTTACTAAGGAACACAATGTACAGTGATGTTCATACAAAATCGTTCCTATGCAAAACAGTAGAATGGTCTGTGAAAATGAACTTTTGTGGCTCCCTCTCTATGTGTGCACAGGTGTAGTTTAACTTGCCTTGTAAGTTTTTAGCACTACTCCTTGTAGGTCACAAATATGTCTACCAGTATGGGAAATGCTAAGTGGCCTAACAGGCTCATAGTCCCCAGCTGGAAGTGCTTTTTGAGGGGATATAGAATATTAAGATGCAGGAAGTAGATGTCAGACAACGAAGGCTAAGGGTGAGTCCTTCCAGGTTATAGGTTACCTCTGGCCTTTTCTGCTCCCTAACTATCCCAGTGATGTGACTAGCCAAACCATGTTCTTCATGACAAAAGGAGAAGCCTATCCTAAAGTCATGATTTCTCTACCACTAGAGACTATAGTCTCTAAGCTGAGAGTTAGGATAAACCACTTCTCTTTTACATTTCTACTGGCAGTCATTTTGTCCCAGTGACAAAGTAAGTAACTAAAACAAGTAGTTCTTTAAAGTCTCCTCAGTTCACATAAGAAAATGACTGTAGGGCTAATAAGATGTCTAGAGGAGTAAAAGTGCTTGCTTCCAAGCCTGAGGACCTGAATTCAACTGCAGATCTCACAAGATGGAAGAAAATAACTGACCACAGCAAGATGTCCTCTGACTGCCACACATTCACTGTGGCATACCCAACACCCCCAGACACACAAATAAAAGCAATCTCTAAGTTTCCCCATCATGATCTTGATGCCCCTTTCTTCGACTGGACTTTTGGAGCTCAGCCTGGTGCTTGGCTGTGGATCTCTGCATCTGTTTTCATCAGTTACTGGATAAAGGCTCTATTATGACCGCTAGGGTATTAACCAATCTGGGCCCCTGGCAGTGAGAATAGGCTCTATCCCTGGTGCATGAACTGGCTTTTTGCAGCCCATTACCTATGGTGGGACACCTTGCACAGCCTTGATGCAAGGGCTTGGGCATGCCTCAATTGAATGTATCAGGTTTGCTGACTCCCCATGGGAGAGACCTTCCCTTTTTGGAGGAGAGGGGGGGGGGTCTGGAGGGGAAGGCTTGGAAGGAGTGGGAGGAGCGATGAGAGAAGGCTCTGTGGATAGTATGTAAAATGAATAAAAAAAATCCTTAATAAAAAAATAAAAGCAATCTTTAGTTCTAGGCAAGGCTTAGCTACATAGTAAGACCACATCTTTTTTTTTATTTTTTTTTTATTTTACAACACTGTTCAGTTCCACATAATAGTCACAGATTCCTCTGTTCTCCCCCTCTCGCCCCCCTCCCCCTCCCCCAGCCCACCCCCATTCCCACCTCCTCCAGATCAAGGTCTCCCCCGAGGACCGGGATCGACCTGATAGACTCAGTCCAGGCAGGTCCAGCCGCCCCACCCACCCAGGCCGAGCCAAGCGTCCCAGCATACGTCCCAGGATTCAAACAGCCAACTCATGAAACGAGCCCAGGACCCGGCACCACCGCACAGCTGCCTCCCAAACAGATCAAGCCAAGTGACTGTCTCACCCATTCAGAGGGCCTGATCCAGTTGGGGGCCCCTCAGCCTTTGGTTCATAGTTCATGTGCTTCCATTCATTTGGTTATTTGTCCCTGTGCTTTATCCAACCTTGGCTTCAACAATTCTCGTTCATACAAACCCTCCTCTTTCTCACTAATTAGACTCCCAGTGCTCCACCAGGGGCCCAGCCGTGGATGTCTGCATCCAGATCCCTCAGTCCTTGGATGGGGTTTATGGCACAACTATCAGGGTGTTTGGCCATCCCATCACCAGAGTAGGTCAGTTCCTGCTGTCTCTCGACCATTGCCAGCAGTCTTTTGCGGAGGTATCTTTGTGGATCTCCGTGGGCCTCCCTAGCTCTCTGCTTCCTCCCCTTCTCATGTGGTCTTCATTTACCATGGTCTCCTATTCCTTGTTCTCCCTCTCTTTTCTTGATCGAGCTAGGATCTCCCACTCTCTTTCCCTCAACCGTCGCCCTTCATTGCTCCCACTCATGACCAGGCTGTATACCACTCCTGGGCATATACCCAAGAAATGCTCAATCATACCACAAGAGCACTTGCTCAGCTATGTTCATATCAGCATTGTTTGTAATAGCCAAAACATGGAAACAACCTAGATGCCCTTCAACTGAAGAATGGATAAATAAATTGTGGCACATATACACAATGGAATACTACTCAGTAGAGAAAAACAATGACATCATGCGGTTTGCAGGCAAATGGATGGATCCAGAAAAAATCATCCTGAGTGAGGTAACCCAGACTCAGAAAGACAAATATGGTATGTACTCACTCATAGGAAGATGCTAGATGTGGAACAAGGATGACTGGACTGCTACTCACATCACCAGTGAGGCTACCTGGAAAATGGGACCCCAAAAAAGACACAGAGAAATGGATAAGACCACATCTTAAACAAACCAATGAGATAGATCAGGTAAATGATTGGATAGATGGATAGATAGATAGATAGATAGAGCAAGTTCCTTATCCCTTAATGACTGCTAGATGACTTTCCTTTCCATGCTATCAAGCTTTAACTTTGAGATTCGAGCTGGACTGCTTCAGGTGTAAATGAAATTGTCTTATAATTAGTTATATATTATATTTTGTATTAGTTATGTTCTTGATTTATCACTAAAAGTACATGTTTTCTAGGCCACAGAAAGTCAGGAAGCAGAATCCATGGAACAGTTATGAAAGAGGCCATTTCATCATATCTCTAGCAGATATCATATACAGTAGAAGAGTGTATCATCCACAAACAAGGATCTGTACAGCATCATCCCATTTTAATCACTGTTTCCATTTACTACCACACTACTAACAGAAGCAGTATTTTCAAATGTCAAATATAGCATGTATGAAAACTTTTTAAATGGCATGCACAAGAAAGTCAGGACTGCTTAGGATTATAGTCTCTATTTAGTGTAATACACTCTTCTTGTAATGAGCTAAAGTGGCATTGCACCATTTTTCTGATTTATCCATGGTCCCATCCCTCCATGATAGGACCTTAGAAACACAACCACTCTGCTTTACTTATTGCATCCTCCACTCTTCTCCATCTCCATAACTGGTGCCATTATCAAGGCCAAGAACTAATGGCTAACACAAGTTCCAGGAAAGAACCCAATACTATTATTCTACTAAATGGACATAGTATTAAATCAACTCCTAATCACTTATCATTATAACCACTGATTAATTAGTCTCTCAATACTCATCATAGAAGCTTCTATTTGTAGTAGAAGATGGTAATTAACACAAGAGACCCGTAACTGACTAATTCACAGAATGTAAGAGACCATGGAATGCTTAATCTAAATGTAGCATACATACTGCACTCTACCTCCCAACCCTCAGGGATCATTGAGGAAGTGGGTAGGGAGAGTATAAAATGCAGAAGCAGTAGATGAGAACAAGAAAAAAAAATGTCTTATGGACAAATGGACATATCAGGGCAGTTGTACAAATGAGCCCACAGTAGTTGTGACAGCATGCAAAGAGCCTCTACAGACCCAAGCCACACCAAATCCCAGCATGTCAAGGGGAGCTGGGCATGAAGCTCCACCCCCTAGTGCAGACAAGGGGAGCTGGGCATGAAGTTCAACACCTAGTGGAGAAGCTATTGGCAGTTATTAGCTGCTGATGGTGCTGGTTTGGGTGATTGTAGAACCTTTTTGCCATGTGGCCTAGCTATCAAGAATTGATGACTGGGAAAGAACTTCAAAGGTTACAACCATCTCTCATTTGGACCATGTCTTCTGTTATTTGAGCCACTAAAATATGAGAAGCTTGAAACTCTGCCATGCCTTCCTAGCTGTAGAAATTGTAAACTGGAATAAATCTTTCTTCCTTTAAGCTGCTTCTGTCAAGACTTTTTTCACAGTAGTGAGGAAAATAACCATTACTTCATGTTAGAAATTCAGAGCAATGTGCAAGAGTAAGTATAAAGCAGTAAGAGCCATCTAAAACACTCCCAAACTGAGTGAATATGGCAAGTTGCCCACAAGTCTCTATCTTTGAAAGGAATGTCATGCTTCCTTCTATTCAAGGTGGAAGACATTTTAAGTTTAATTCATTTTATCTATCATCTGTCTATCTATCTGTCTATCTATCTATCTATCTATCTATCTATCATCTATCTATCTATCTATATCTATCTATCAATCTATCTAATCTATCTATCATCTATTTATCTATGTGTGCTATTTCCTGAGATAGAGTCTCACTGTATCCCAGGGTGGCTTAGAATTCATCATGTAGTCCATGCTGACCTATAACTTATGTCAATACTACTGCTCTAACTTCCTGAGGGCTAGAATGACAGGTGTGAGCCAGTTTATGTAAATGTCACTGATTTTCACATAGGGAAATGCAGAGTATTCAGAAAGAGATGCTCTAAGAGTCTCCTTTACATGGACAATTGCCTATGAAGCATCTGATTGGCCTATATGCATTTTGGTACTGTGCCATAGAGATTTTGTGCTTCATCAAAGAAAATATCAACAGCATTTGACTTTATGAAAGTCTACTTTAAAAATTTCATGGTCATGAACAATGCCAACAATAGATCAAAAGCATGCTGCTTCTTTCCATATCAACATTCACAGTTAGTGATCACAGATTTCAGGAAACTTCATCTGTATACAAATGGGCTTCTATAATAAAAAGGAGAAAAAGACAAATGGGCCTTTGTGCCTGCTATTGACAGTCAACATTAACAGGATAAGAAGAGAATTCCACAATTGATTCCACCTCAAGAGTGTCTGTCAACAAACAGTACTTTCTAAACCAATCTTCAATTAGTGATGGGTTAAAAAAAATCATTCAATGAGTAAATATAATTGAGAACTGAATGAAGAGAAGGGAGAAAATTGAGTCCTGCAAGTACTTGTGGAGATTAAGTTTGCCTTGAGAACTCAAACATGAAAGTGCTCCATCTTGGGAAGACTTTAAAAGTTATGTTGAATTGGGAGATGAGATCAACACCCTCCCACATCTGAAAAAGAAACAGATGCACTGCAGCAAAGATCCTGAAAGGGATGATTAAAGGGATAGGTTGTAAGCCCTTTAAATTGAAAATATGATCCTAGAGAATTAGTCAGGATTGGCTAATAGAAAGTCACTGTGAACTTTCTCCTGCATTAATTTCAAAGAATCATGCTTTTGATGAATTATAGAATGGCAGAATTAGGGAAATAATTTTAAATTTGTTTTCTCATTAAAATATCTGTTCTGTCACTAGAAATATCTGTTACAGAAATATTAACATAATAAAGATCACCTTTTGTGTTCCCCCCAGAAGAGAACTTCCATTTACATTTCAATCTGTCCAGGTATATATGCATTAAAAACATGGAGAATTTCTAAATATGTTTCAGGTTTCTTATCAAGGCAGATACCTGCTTAAGATGTCTGAAAATACAAATTGAGTGGCCATACATTAGCGAATCTGTGATTGGTTAGCTGAGTAGGTGCAAAATATTGATTACTGAATCAATGCCAGTTTGAACTAAGGTCTCAGCAGAATGTTCACGGAACTATCCCAGTCAATATTTTTATCTGTGACTTGCTGATGCTATAACTTGGCAACCTGTGTTTTGTGATGGTACTGATATCAGTCATTCTGACAATATTATGACAACTTATTTTCCCAAAATGTATTGAGTACTTGGAATAATGGGCTAAAGTAAATAAGACAGCAATGAAATGTCTGAGTGATGAGACTGAACACTGAAGGCGATGGGCAGCTGAAGACATGTGACTCTACTTCCAGCTACAAGTAAGACTGAGGTGAAAAGATTACATGAGGTCACCTGGTCAGATTTTACAGAGAGAGAGAGAGAGAGAGAGAGAGAGAGAGAGAGAGAGAGAGAGAGAGAGAGAGAGAGAGAGAGAAGGGAGAGAGGAAAGAGGGAGGGAGACAGAGAGGAAGGGTGAGAGGGAAGGGATTCAATAACAGAGGATCATGATAGAAGAACATCAGTGGCCTCATCTGTGGGTGTTCAATCAAATGATATTCAGGGTAGCCAGGAGAAATAGAGGATAGAATCATGCTGTTTCTTCTGTGTGTAATCTCTGCTCTTGTCCAACATGAGCTAAGATATGGCTTCTGTTTTCATGTGAAATTATTCAAAGGTAGAAAAAAGTCATAGAGAATAGTATTTGAATTCTGCACCATAAGCAATGAAACACTATGACTTCTGAAAGTTAAGAATGAATCAACTAAGTCTCATGATTTGTCCCAACTGAAGAGTTTATAGCACTTTAACCCCTTAGATTCTGAATGTGTGGTAAAACATGATGCCAAAAACGGCTTGAACGTGTGAAAAGAATGGGAGCTGAGGACAAAGAATGACACAGATTTACATGGAAACTGTGGACAGTAGTGGGATTCTATTATTGTAAGCATTTTGTGTGCACACCCACTCTTTATGTAAGTGTGCTTTCTTCTGTGCACACTGGATAAAGCTGTTTGAAACTTTCTGATGGGCAATCACCAGACCTTGGTTTGAAGTATCCTTCTAAAGAACAGGTTCCCAGTTTTATTTAAGTTTCTATGTTTCTAGCATATTGCCCAATGAGACATACGGAATTCACAAGAAACTCCTTTTAAGTAACAATGAACTAGATTCATTCTTGGGACCCTAAACAAGAGAAATGCACAATTAGGTAAGGATTATATAGAGACAGAAATCAAGAAGCACACCCACTGTGAGAGATCACATTTTCTGTTACAAGAAATATTGAAGCTCATTAGTCACTCAAAAGTCTCTTGAGTGTGTTGGAGAAGAGTTAAGACTAGAACATTTTTAAGGTTCCTTTCAAGGCAAAAATTTTATGATTCACCAAACTTCAACTAAATGAGTTTTATAAACTGGCATGTTTGGACTGTGGCTCTGGAAGAGATCTAATCTACTAGACTAGTAAGAACAACATGGGGAAGTGGGGGAAAATTCCTCACTAATGAGAGAAACCTCAACCATCCATCAGCAGATATTTATAGAACATTTGTTGTGTGCTGGGGTTATGTGATTCACTGAAAATCATCACTTTAAAGGCCATAGAGATAAATAAGTGGATAAAGTGCTTTCTGCACAAGTGTAAAGTTCTGAGCTGATTCCCAGATCCCAGGTGAAAGCTCAGCATGGCAGCGTACATCCATAACCTCAGTGCTGATGTATGATGATGATACATGGAAGCACATGGATCCCTGCAGCTCACTCTCCAGCCAGTCTTTCCAATTAACAAGTTCTCAATTCAATGAGAGAGGCCTTGTCTCAAAACATGAAATGAGGAGTGATGGAGTAAAATACTGAACATGGACCTTTATCCTCCACCCAGGTTCACGCATTTGCATGTGTACCTACACAGTCACAGGCACACATTACATGAACACATATACACCACACACACTTAATGTTATTATTGTAAACATCTCTATGGAAACCAATATTCGCTCCCACTCATAAACATTCCAAAACATTGAATTAAATGACAAGTAATGAAGCTGTACTTTCACAGACATCACCGCTCAAAAGGACAGATTAACAGGTAAGATCGGGTTATTATTGTAAACATCTCTATGGAACCCAATATTCGCTCCCACTCATAAACATTCCAAAACATTGAATTAAATGACAAGTAACCAAGCTGTACTTTCACAGACATCACTGCTCCAAAGGACAGATTAACAGCTAAGATTGGAGCCAGCAGAGCAGACTGGACTCTCTAGGATTTGTCTGGGATTCTCAAAGGTTCTTTTCCTGCTCCTATAACAGACAATTGTGGGGAGGATATTCTCTCTGGACTGCATTTCAGCTTTGGAGTGAGTGACACTTCCTAGTTAGGAACCCTGGGCCTTCCATCTCCTCTTATCAGGGCATGTCCAACTTTACTCATGCAACCTGCAATTTCCTTGTTGTCATTGTCACAAGCAGAAGACTAGCACTCCAGATTTATTAGCAAATCCACTGCAGTAGCCCCTTGTAAGGGAATAGGCTGTCACAAATGCTTAGGATGAAAAGGCTGCTTTGTACCTCAGTGCTCTTCATTAGAGAAATGAAGACATAAATAGAATTTCTTAATCCATATAATGCCTGTCACAGAACATAAAAAGAAAAACCTTTACATTTTCATTTAACACTTAGCCAATTTCCTCCATGTCATCTGCCTTCCTATATGGTTAGCATTGTGTGCCTCACGTTACAATGTGACAGGAATAAAGAAGTCTTAGGCTTTCCTCAAGTTCTTTCTGACAACTCCCTTGTCACAGTTTTTTGTTTTTTAAAGAAACCCAGGAAGTGAAGCTGGGTTTGTGTACCCATTTTTCTTTTTTTTTTTTTTAAGTTTTTTTATTAAGAAATTTTTTTAATTCATTTTACACACCAATCAAAGATCCCCTTTTCACTCCTCCCACTCCCCCATCCTCCCCTCCCAAGCCACCCCTACTCTTCCCCAACTCCCCCACCCCTTTCCTCAACAAGAAGGCAAGGCCTTCCATGGGTAGGCACATCCAGTAGAGGCAAGTCCAAGTCCCTCCCCCTGCCTCAAGGCTGCAAGAGGTGTCCCATCATAGGTAGTGGGCTCCAAAAAGCTCCCTCATGCACCAGGGATGGATTCTGATTCTACCGCCAGGGGGGCCCCCAAGCAGATCAAGCTACACAATTGTCTCACAGAGGGCCTAGTACAGCCCCATGCAGGCTCTGCAGCCATTGATCAAACTTTCATGAGTTCCCACTAGTTTGGTTTGGTCCTCTCTGCAGGTTTCCCCATCATGATCCTGATGCACTTGCTCATGGAATCCCTCCTCTCTCTCTTTTACTGGACTCCTGGAGCTCTGCCTGGTGTTTGGCTGTCGATCTCTGCATCTGCCTCCATCAGTCACTGGAGAAAATTTCTGTGATGACAGTTAGGGTATTCACCAATCTGATCATTGGGGAAGAGAAGCCCCAAGGATGACCCCAGCTTGGACGATTAGAAATAGTGGAGAGGGTGCCTGAACTGAACTGGCTTGCCCCAGGATACCCATTTTTCAATCCCTTCAGAGGAGAGGGGTTTTAAAATTTGAGGCACTGAAACATGAGGCAGAGGTCTTTAAACTTCAGATCTATCAAGAGAGACCTGGAGAATTCAGCGATCTACAAGTCACTTGGTCACACCACTGAGCTTCCCTCACTCAGTGGATCCAGAATGCAGCCTTGGGAAATTAATCTGATGCTTCTCCTTGTGATATGATGCTTTTGAGAGCTAGGCTAGGAGCTCATGTATGTCCGTGTCCTATTGCTGAGCTGCAGCTGCAGCCCAAGCCTGAGAATTTACATTTCCAGCTCCCAGGAGAAGATGAGTATTGACCTCTGCTGACATCCATGCTGGAAACTCCACTGTCATAAAGGTTAATATGTTGGGATCAGTAATATCAACAGGGTTTTAGGGGTTGCTATGGTTTGGGTGTGATATGTCCTACAAAAGTTTAGTGATGGAGGATTTTTCCTCAGTGTGAGGTCACTGAGTTGGTTGAATCTTGAAGGGGTGGAGCACAGAAGAAAGTGCACTACAGAGATAATGAAAAGACTAATCCTATAATGTCTCTGAGGAGCAGATTTATTACCTAAGAGTTTAATCGGGTACTAGAGCACAGTGCTACAAAGCCAGGCTAGAATCCTGAAGATGTGCTCAGAGACTAAACATACTTGTTCCTCGTGCAGAGGACCCAGGTTTTGTTCCCATCCCCCACAGTAGGAGTATCAGAACCACCTGTAACACTAGTTTCTATGGGGATCTAATACCCTCTTCTGGCCTCTGTAGACATCTACATGCACATTACCCACATACATCTGATCAAGCACACACTCAGACACAGAAAACAAATAATTTAAATAATAAAACTAGGCCACAGTGAATAGTCCATCTTTTCTCTTTAAATAGCTTGTGTTTGCCCCATGCTATCCATATGGTACAATACGGTGAAAAGATCCTTACCAGGTGCCAAACAGCTCGGGCCATCTGAGTTTAGACTTTCAGCCTCTATACCAGGAACCAAGAGAAACCTCTTTTGATGTGCCATGTGCAATTTCTTTTGAATAAATTCTAAAACTTTCTAAGCCTCAGTTTTTTTAATCAGTAAAACAATTTGACATTTTTTTTATTGAGAGAATTAGAAAAGTGCTTAGAACAGAAAAACAGTAGCTGATGCACTCCTATGAAAAGTAGTTACAGTAACAGCACCATTTAGGTGATATAAGTTGCTACCCACTGGGGACATGGATAGATCCTAAGACCACAGGCATACTTTGAAAACTTCTCAACCTATAAAGCTCCTCCCCAATCATTCATGAACCTTGGCCCAGTAGCTATTTTTTTTTTCTTTCCAGTAGCAACTAAGTAATGGAGTTCTGCTTTTCCTGGCTCTCCTCTATTGGTGAAAATCTGTTGGAGATTTTTGCCAAGGGAAAGAAAGAAGGGAATGGAAAACTTGTTGACGAGTCCCAGGTAAGCAAGAATTGGGGAGTGGAGAGAAAACATCCAGATTCTTAAGAAGGCTGGTTGGTGAGGCTGTGTGTTAATGAAGACCTCTGAGCTTTCTTGCTCAGATAGCTAGAGAGTGGAAGCCAGGTAAACCAAGATCATTCCTAAGTACAATCTGAAAGTTTATGATTTTAAAAAAAATGGATATCCTCCGTTAACTTACTCAGGTCCTAGCATCCCATGAGGATAGAGCTAAGATGCTGCAGTTGCTATGGATAATCTACCATTAGTCACCAGGGAGGCTTCTATGTGTAGAGAAAACTTTTATTACTCTGCATTCCAATTTAGTGACTGAAGTGATGTTATTTATTATCATTTACTAGCAGAAGGGAAAGTGGCTACCTCTTTAATATGGAAAGCAATTAGACTTCATCTAAATTAGTGTAGCTGAACTGGAGTACTTGATGCTTAGAATGCATTTCCATGCTTATGAGGTCTTGGTTTATTATTTAATAACTAGAGACTTGGAAATCCGCTCCCTGCTCTGAGTACAATCTTCCCTTTGTGGTTTCTATGACGACTCTCCCCTTTATTTTAGAACACATTAAAATCAGATATGTGGCTGTTGCTCCAGTAACAGGTTCTACTTCAGGAAAAATTAAAAATATTTGTACCAAATGCACTTTCCCTATTCTAACAGGCATTGTACAACTTTTTGGTGTGAGTGAGTTTCTTCTCTCATCCAGCCGTGGTATGTTCAGTGTTCTTTTCATGTCCTCAAAAGATGCAGAAGGCTATTTCATGTTTCTGCAAAGAAGTACCTCAGTTCTAAGACAGAGGGGAAATATCAGGTGATGACAACTAAGCAATGTCAAGCTCCAGGCTGCAGGAACTATTTGAAACTCTTTAAGTACACGAGCCCACTGTATCTAAGAACTCTGGTATGTAGTAGCCCGACTACACGTTGATGAGGAGGAGAGCACAGAAGATTCATTTGTCCACCTACACACTTATAGTAGGTTACCCAGCTAGGTTCTAAACCAATGCAGTCTAGCATCCTGATTCTTAAGTAAAAGGAAACCCATAAGCATGTAGTCAGTCACTTGTTAAAGTAAATTCATTTACAAGAACACATGTAGCTGCAATGGGGGAGATAGCCAAATCCATGTAATGCTTGCTGCACAAGAATGAATACCATGGTTTGATCTCCAAAACACATGTGAAGAAACCAAGATGATGCCACACACCCATAACCCTAGTGCTAGAAAGGTGAAGGTAGGTAGATCTCTAGGGTTCCCTGGCCAGCCAGCTTCATCAAATCAGCCAGTCCTTGACCAATGACAGAAACTGTCTCAAGAAATAAAGCAGTGACTGAAGAATGAGTCCTGCGGCTGATAACAGGCCTCTACATGCACATACACACACATGAAAACATAAATATATCTACTAATAGTTAATATATTATACATTATTTAATATTTATGCTTAAATATTTCTAGACATTTACCTGAAGCAAATGATGAGGCTAAGTATTTGGTTGATCAACACTACAAATATTAATCCATACCTCAATTCATCTAAGATACTTGGTTACTCATTACCTCTGTTGCCATGCCAACTTGATTTGAATTATTTGGGGGGCACGGCGTGAAATGGCTTTGTGAATGGAAAATCAGAGACCGAAGGCAGACCAATCCTTAAATAAGCAGTCACTCTGTTCTGTGCTCTTCATTACGTAAATTCAGGCATGATTGTGGTCAGATCCATCTGAAACATGAAAGAGTTCATGCCTTGCCTGCATGTTATTCACATTTTGGGGCTGAGTTTGTAACTGCTATTTAGCGTAATAATAAGTGATGCCAACTTTCTTAAGTATTCAGAGGAGTAGTGATTAACATCATAAAATTGTGGAGCATTAAGAAAGAAATTGAAGACATACTATTTCCTTATTAAACTGGGAATCCTTTTCATTCATTCAGTGAAATTAAAGTATATAGATCTTGATTATAAAATGTCCACTTTATATTCAATTAGTTCTTCACTTAGTTAAAATTGAGTGGCACTCTGCTGCCTTCCCTCTCTCAGCTGATATTCATAATGACCTCAATGTCAAAGGTAGAGGTTCTATGATCATCTCCTGATGATTAGGACCCCAAGATCTCCCCCTACTTTCAAAATACCATCTAAATAATAGACAAGGCACACAAGACACATCCTCACTCCACAAAGTCATTGCATAACTCTACTCCCATAAATATGTGTAGCTATAGAAATTACATTTTTTTTTTTTTTTGAGACAGGGTTTCTCTGCGTAGCTTTGCGCCTTTCCTGGAGCTCACTTGGTAGCCCAGGGTTTTAATTGCACTATGACATAGCTCTTTTTTTTTTCTGTTGTTATTTTCCCTTCTCTTCAAGACTACTCCAAAGCACTGACCCAGATTCCACGAACAGCCTCGTCTTATCTCACCCTTTCAGAAATATTTATCACAGCATTTATAAGTCATAATGTGACAGCTGCTAAAGCACAGGTTATAAAAGAATAATTGGCATCTGGAAAGCCTAGATTTAGGTCCTAGATCTGTTCTGCCCATGCTCCCTGACCTTATACAAGTTAAACCATTTCTCTCAGCCCATTTTCTTACTTGTTAAATAATGACACACTTACCGACATTTCTTGCGAAAGACAGAATAGAATGGCTGACACACGCCATAACTTTAGCAACAAGAAATAGTGTTGATTCAGTGTGCACTATGTACTCAACACACATTGGCAAACAGGAAACAGCTCAAGATTAAGCTTCATTTTGTGTTTGTTGGGTGCCAGCTGACTGGACATGTTTTTCAAGTGGTTCTTAGACTTTTCTCCAGATCCCCCAATTCTTGGCATATGCTCATTTTATATGTCTACTGCGTCTATATTGTCACAGGGAGGAAAGTCACCACTATCCTTTGGTAATTCCACAGCTAAGAGGAAATGCATCATTTAGAGGGCCCAGACAATACCTTTGGGGTGGTTCAGCTGTGGTAATTCAAATGAAGGTCACATTCTTCAGTAGTTTAAAACTAGTCTTTTCAAAGTTGGTTAATTTTCAGAATCACCTGGGGCAGCTTGTGATAAACACAAATTTCTACTCTCCACCAGAAACTATTAAACCTCAGGAGATGGGGTCAGAAAACCTTTTATTTCCCGCCCCTTAAAATGGTTCCCAAATGATTTGGATAATGAGACCAATTTAGAAACAAATGCTCAATGATGGAATGAGATCACTGGAGGAACCTGGTGTAATTTTACCTAGAGGACAATTTTTCCCTTCGTCTACCCTTGACAAGTTCCTTTACTTTGTTGTATGACTGTGGAGTGCAAGAAAGAACAAGGCTTGGATAATCAAATCCACAATGAACACTAGCTGAAAAGTCCCAACCCTGTAAAGGGTGTGCACATGTACGTACAGATAATTTGGACAATTTCTCATTGTTATTTCAATCAATGATCTTTTATACCTATGATGTAAGGCAATTTCTAGCAAGTTGAAATCCTAGAAACATACTAAAGTCATGGATGAACACTATTTGGTTCATGCCATCACTTCATCTTCCAGAATCATTCACCCCCGACAGCCTCCACTAGCCCACTTTGCCTGCAGTTGATGGGTATCCTAGGTTTCCAGGTGTGCTGAAGTCCAGACATTGGGGAAAGTGAGATGGTTGGTCTCTTATGCATGCAGGAAGAAATTTTAAATATGCGGAAATGAAAACAAATGTAAGGGTGGCATGAGAACAACTGCAGATTTAAGAGTGACTTCAGAAATATTTCACATGAGGCTTCTCTTAGAAAGAATCTAGACATGAAGGAAAAATAAGCCCCCATATATAGGTGTTCAGTTTGAAAAGAGCTTCAGGTTTGTTTCTACATTTTCGCAAGTGCTGTTGCTTTCAAGTCGGGCCCAGAAGTGCACACCTATAGCCCTAGCTCTTCTGGAAGGCTGAATGAAGCTTGAGTATTTGAACTTTGAAGTTCAAAGAAAGCCTTTTGCCAGCAGACTAAGAGTCCCCAAACTGAGGACACACAGACAGGTTGATTTTGGTATTTAGCCATAAATAACACCAAATGTAGAATATTTGGCTTTCAAACTCTTTATGTTACATTTTAACATGTCAAAGTAATTTGCTCACATTATGACTTAAACAGCATTGAAATCATCTCAGTCCTAACTTTACTCATTTTGTTTTCCTAACAAGCTGCTCCCTGGGTGCTAACTTCCTAGTGTGCTGAATCATGAAAGGAAGTAGGATTGGAAGATGTTCTGAGATAGCTCTGGGATTGTGGAACTTGAGTATGCTAGACTTCTTCAAATTACTTTATTATTATCATACAGTTCGACAAATTGGTTCATACTAACAGCTCATGCAATAATAATTGTGAGCAAATAATTTAAAACTATAAGCACCAATTACCTTTTTTTAAAGATTTATTTATTATGTATACAGCATGTATGCCTGCAGGCCAGAAGAGGGCACCAGATTTCATTACAGATGGTTTTGAGCCACCATGTGGGTACTGGGAATTGAACTCAGGACATCTGGAAGAGCAGCCAGTGCTCTTAACCTCTGAACCATCTCTCCAGCCCCAGCACCAATTACTGTTATTTGAAAATAAAAACAGGAAATAGAGTATTTAATAATAGATTTTGTTTTAAGACAGGATATGTGGAGCCCAGGTTTGCCTGGAACTTGACATGTAGCCAATGATGACTTTACACTTCCAAACCTCCTGGTGCACCTCTATCTCTGAGTTCTGGGATTACAGGCCTGTGCTACCACAAACTGTTTTGTGGTATGCTAGAGATCAAAACCAGGACTTCATGCATGTATAAGCGAGTATTCTACCAAGTGAGCTATACTTCATCTTAAAATTTATCAGTCTATGTTCATCTCACTCTGTGTGTATGTGTGTGTGTGTAATACACATACATGTCCTGAGAGTGTGTGCATGTGAGTACACTCACATGTCCTTGCCAGATATAGGTCTGCATTAAGTGATTTCCTCAGGCACTCTCCACCTTACCTTTTAAAACACTTTTTCTCCCTGAACCTGAAGCTTATTCATTCAGCTAGGTTGGTTGGCCAGTGAGTTACTTGGATCTGCATTGGGGTTTCTGGCACACAACTTTCCTTGGGTGCTGGGAATCCAAACTCAGGTCTGCATGCAGTGAGGTAAACACTTTACAGACTGAACCATCTCCCCAGCTCTAACACTTAGTTTTTAAAAATGGAATCATTAGATGTGGAGGAAAGGGTGTCTTTTCAAAATGTGTTTGTTGCTGATTTCTCTCAAGCTTCTAAATTGGGGTTCAGGGGATGATAATCTTTAAATCTGCCCCCCCTCATATTCTGAGTAATTGGATCAAAGGAAAATTAAAAGGTCTTCAAAGGAAGCTCAGAGTCAAAGGTCCCTTTGACCTTTACTTATTTCTCCTTCTTCTAGGGTAGTAAGAGACTTTCTCCAAAATTCCATTATATACATAAGGCCTGAACCTGCAAAGTAGGAGGAAATTAAGCCTACCCCTTTCCTGAGATTTCTTTGAGTAAACACATCACAACAAAAGACAAAAGACCGTAAACACAGCTGGACAGACTTGTTGTATACCATTGTCCTCTATCTCAGTTGCACAGGGAATCAATGACATATCAGTGTTTGTCCTGAAGACAACCTTTGTCTTCCTCCACTGCATGTTTTCCCATCTGAGTATAAACTAAGACCAACCTTGTTTAGTTTGTAAACTGGTGTGTTTATGGTGGTTTGACCACAGGCTAACTGTGTATCCAGTAAACACACTGAATTCCCTTAAAATCTGTGAATACTCATGAGTGAAGTGTCTCCATTGCCCACTCTCCCCATACCACCACTGAACAGGGGAGTATAAGTCATAATAACACTTGTCTGTTGGGTAATCAGAGTCCTGGGTTTTGCCCCATGCTGGAATCTTCCTTTATTTCCGTGAATCTGCCTCCCACCCTCCTTCCTGATCTTGATCCCTTTAATGCAGCAAACCTTCAGTTGATGGAATGGGAAATTTCTTCATTCCATTAAGAGCAAAAATTAGAATCAACACTATTAAACATGTATCAGATTCTATATCCCTTAATGCCTTCAATCTACTGTATGCTTTAATCTTCACATAACCTCATGAAATATCAAAATATAGAGTCTGCTCCTCTTCTCATGTCTAGCCAGATAACTCACAGCACACACTCCAGAGCAACTCAGGGCAGTTTGGGCTGAAGGCCATATTTTCCCAAGGCTACTTAATCAGTTATGCACCGGTGGGTGAAGTATAGATTACATATTCTTCTCCAGTGAAAGGCCTACATATATTTTCTACAGCAAAGTCATCATTCAAAGTATAAGGGCATATTGTTCCACAAGCCGACTTGCTGAATTAACTCTCATTGCTGCTGACACCTATGTGAGATGTCCTTTACATATTTTAGGAAATCAGGTACTTCACATGTAATATTCATTTGCAGATCTTTCTCTGAGACACAGAAATATCGATTACCACTTCCCTAAACTTCTGAGATCAATGGTAGGTTAATGGGTAGGACACAGGTCAGAAGACAGTTAATTCTTAGTTGAGTTTCTTTGGCTAGGTCACTAAATCCTATCTCTGTTTGATTGATTTGTTTATCTTCATAATATATTTGGAAGACACATAGTTATGCTAAGCTCTGTGCTATACACTAGGGCTAAATTAGTAAACAAAATGGAGCCAGGACATAAGGTACATGAGGGACACAAAAATGAGTCACATGTAATTATATATTTTTGTTACTTATAAATTACAGCAACACCTTACTGTTAGAACATTAAAGTTTAATTAACACCCAGTATTAGCAAATGCAATGCTAATAAAGGAAAATAACTATAAAGCCAAATCTTCAGGGAAACATTATTCAAAAGCTATTTGGAGTAAAGATTGCAACAGAATTTGAGTATGATCACTGTGAGGATAGGAACATCCAAATGAAGTTAAGGGAAAAAATGCATCCTTGGTACAAAATAAGAGGTACAGATAAAGAATATTAGGTGTGAGAGAGATTGGCAAGTTGGTGAAAGGTAAAAAGCCATACAAATAGAAGTATATAAAGAAAAGAGGGGATAGCCATGCCAAGAAAAGAATTAATGTAATCACGTGTAACTACCAGATCCTGAAGTTTTCACATCTGTGAGAACAGGACAGTTGTATATTTATTTTTTTTAATCTTAAGAATAATGAGCCAGAGGTGGAAAATATATAAGTACCAGAGGTGTATTATTATACCAGAAATACAGGTAACTTCAAAGAAACAACATTTTCCAGACACAACAGGGCTGATACACATATGAACTCCTGGAGACTGTGACAGCACACCCAAAATGTGCACAGGTTCAAGTCAGACAAAAATCTCAGCACAGAGGAAGGGAAGTGGACCCAAAGTCCTATGCCTAGCTATGAAGCTATTTGCAGTTAATAACTGCTGAGAGAGGGCAAATCAGGTTCTGCCAGTGGAGGGATACTGGATATATTGACTGCATTCTATGGCAGGCCTCATGCTCAGATGTAGTTGTCCAATACAAACAAGAATCCCTGTTTTGTCTTGGTTTTGTTTTGTTTTTTGTTTGTTTGTCTTGTATTGTACTGCTTTGTCCTTTGATTGTTTTTTTAAGTGAGAGAAGAAGGATCTAGAAGGAGTTGAAGGAGGGGAAAATATATTGTTAAAATATATTGAATTCTCAAAAAAAAACCCATAAAAATATAGAAATTTAAAGAAAAACTAGTGGCCTCGAGAAATGACTAAGCAATTAAGAGCACTGGGTACTCTTGTCGAAGCTCCATATTTGATTACCAACATGGCAGATGACAACCACCTCTAATTCTAGTTCCAAAGGATCTGGCACCTTCTTCTGGACATCACAGGCACTTCATGCATATAGTATGTAAACATACTTACAGGCAAAACAAAAATACACATAAATGATTTCTCACATTTTTCTTTTATTTTTCCTTTTGTTATTTTATCATTTGCCCTTTCCCTCTCCTTTCTTCAAACTCTCCCATAGACACTTGTAGTAGGGCAGGCCCATAGTGTTGAGAAAATTGGCTCAAACCAGTTGCCAAGGCATGCACACAATGTACTTCCTTATGAGCTAACCTGGAGTCTGCCTGAGGGCCTAACTGATGGTTTGATAGGTTTATTTCCTGCCTCCTGGCAGGCCTCTGTAAGGCTGCCCTAAAACCAGTAAACTATGAAAAACTAAAAATGATAATTCAGGATAAGGACAAAAATCCATCTCCTTTCTTAGAACAGTACACTAAGGCCCCCCTTCAGTATACTAGCCTAGATTCTGAAAGCCCAAGGGGCAGGCAGCTCCTTATGACCCACTTTGTCTCACAGAGCTTCCCCAACATAAGGGTGAAACTTAAATGTTTGGAGAGAGGCCCTCTGGCCCCACAGGCAGAAGTGTTAGCCATGGCATTTAAAGTGTACCATGGGAGAGATGAAAAAGCCCCAAAAAGGAGCTGCCATTTGTGTACCAGGTATAAGTAGCCTGAGGCAATGTGTACTCCTATATGTGTGAAGGGTAAGGTAACAGTTTTTCCAATGTTTCAGTGCAGGAATGAGAAGGAGAATAGTTAGCATTAGGTTGGGGGAGGAGGCTTGAAATATTAAGGGGTGGACAGGTTTGGAAAGTAAATGTGGCATCTTCTAGTAATGCCACCTAGAGAGAAAGAACCCAGGAAGAAGGTAAAGTTTGTAAGCCCTTATAAGTTAAGAGATGGGACAGGTTATGGTGAGAGAAGAGAGTAATAGGTGACCCAAAGTTTAGCTTCTTTGATTTCCAAATAAGGAGCTCAGCAGCTGCCAAAGCCCAAATACAAGGTACCCATCATGGACTGGTAAGGTCTAGCTTCTTTGACAGATACACTACAGGTGCAAAGGAGGGTACCAGCTGATGCCCTAGGGTTCCAAGGGCAAATCCCTCCTTCTCCACTACATAGAGGGAGAAGAGACAGGTTAGGTCTCAGAGGTGAACTGCTGGGGCCTGGAGAAGAGCCTGTTGGAGCTTCTGGAAAGGTTTAGTAATGGGGTGGAAGAGGGCCTTTTGTGGGGTGTCCTGAGCTGCCTCACATAAGGGGCGAGCAAGGAGAGAAAAAGATGGAACCCAAGACAGTAGGAAGCCAGCTCTTCCTAGGAAAGACAGAATCTCCTGTTTAGAAGAAGGGACTACAAGAGACTGGATTAGATGCTTTCTATCTACAATAATAGCCTTGTGGGTTGGAGTAATGGTTAGACCCAAATAGGGACCTGGGGAGTGGACAGCTGAACTTTAGAAGGGGATACCCTGTAACCTTGGCTGGATAAGAAATTTAGGAGAGCAGAGGTGTGAGTTTGGCTAACTTGTAAGGATGGGATGCAAAGTAAAATGTCATCCACATACTGTATAATTTTAGGACCAGGAAGAGACAGAGAAAGCAGGTCAGAGGCCAGAGCCCGACTAAATAATTGTGGACTTTCCCTGAATCCTTGTAGCAGAGCAGTCCAGGCCAGCTGTGTGGACAGATGAGTGTCAGGGTCAGTCTAGGTGAAGCCAAAGATATTTTGAGACTGAGGACTGAGAGGAATAGAAAAGAAGGTATCCTTGAGGTCTAGAACGGAGAAGTGAGAGGTTCCTGAAGGGACAGTGGACAGGCGAGTATAAGGGTTAGGCACTGCAGGATGGAGAGTGACCACTGCAGAACTAAAGAGCTGGAGGTCTTGAACCAGGCGGTAGGTTCCATTAGACTTTTTAACTGCAAGAATGGGGGTGTTAAAAGTGAAGAGGTTGAGAGGAACAGCTTTTCCCTAAGAAGGTCAGACATGATAGGCTTAAGTCCTCTTAGGCTCTGGAGTGAGAAAGGGTACTGAGCTTGAGTAATATATCTGGTAGGGTCCTGTAACTAGATAGTAATAGATGGATGGTGCCTAGTGATAGAAGGGTTCTGGGTGTCCCAGACTTTTGGTTCTACCTGAGAGGCTGGGAAGGAAAAGGAACTGTTAGAGTCAGTAGGGTGGGTGGATAGGAGAAGAAGAAGAGGAGCTGCTGGTGAGTCTGGCGTGAGGTGAATATGGGGAGACAATGAAATGGACACTCCTACCTTAGCTAGAAAATCCCTTCCCATTAGAGGCACAGGGCAGGTTGGCACCACTAAGAATGTGTGTGTGTAAAGAGATGCCTCTGAAAATACAATTAAGTGTTGGGGTCTGGTAAGGTAGGTAAGGCTGTGCCCCAACCCCAACAATATGGTGACAAGAAGGAGAAGTAGGGCCCCAATACTCTCTCAGGACAGAATAGGTAGCTCCAGTGTCCAGAAGGAAGGAGATGGGTCACCCAGATATTATTATCACTACTCTGGGTTCCCTGTGTGAGATGGGAGTGGCCAGGGCGGAACCGGGGCAGCGTCAGTCATCAATGAAAGCCAAGCCTAGAAAGTCAGCAGGAGGGTGATCTTCAACTGGCATTAGGCACTAGGTGCATTAGGACAGTCAGCTGACAAGTGGCCCTTTTAGCAGCATTTTGGGCAAGGCCCTATCAGTGCCCCATGTGAGGTGGTGGTGCAGTCCTGGGCCCAATGGCCAACTTTCCTGCACTTATAACAGGGACCTGACAGCTTTCTGGGAGCTGGTCGGACAGCGTGTTCCAGCATCTGCCAGTTCCTTTTGGGGGGGTTTTCATCTCTCCCTTGGTACACCTTAAATGCTACTGCTAACACTTTTGCCTGTGGGTTCATAGGTCCTCTCTTCAAGCATTTAAATTTTGCCCTTATGTTGGGTAAGCTCTGTGAGACAAAGTGGGTCATAAGGAGATGCCTGCCCTTTGGGCTTTCAGGATCTAGACTAGTGTACTGAAGGAGGGCCTTAATGAGCCGTTCTAAGAAGTTAGATGGATTTTTGTCCTTATCTTGAATTATCATTTTTAGTTTTTCATAGTTTACTGGTTTTAGAGCAGCCTTACAGAGGCCTGCCAGGAGGCAGGCAATAAACCTATCCTTGGCTAGAGACCCGCCCTGGGTGTTATAATCCCAATTTGGTCCTGATCAGGAACTGCCTCAGCCCCTGGAGGGTGTGCAGCGTTAGTTTGATGAACCTCATCTGCATGTGTCCTACCTGCTCCCAAACCTGCCTGCACTCCTCAGGAAGTAGATTATTAGCAAGTATCATATATACATCGTGAAAGGTGAGACTACAAGATTGGGCAATATATTAAAATTGTTTAATAAAGGAAGCAGAATTGGAGGTATAAAAGAGGGCCTGTTTTACATGGCACCAATGGTAGTTTGTTAGCACACTTTTACCCTGCAAGGAAAAGTTATGAAACACAACAGAATCCACTAACAAGAGTTTTATTTAGACAAGGAAAAAGGTATAGATGTGATCAGGCCTGCAGAAGGACACATGTGAGAAGGGGGTGGGGGAATGTGGGACCTGTCTTCAGGCATGCACATAGATCACGTGGTCAGGCCACGCGATTATGTGACCACACAGCCATGGGTTATGCAAGATGTATGACCCAGAAATGACTAGATGGAAATAACTAAGTGTCCTGCCAGGCACATGCAACCATGGGGGTGTGGCTGGCATTCTTATCAGTAGCAACAGGTGATGTCAGAGTTCCTGGTCGCTGGCTGTCAGAGCTCCTGATGGTGTCCAGGTAATGAGGGATGACCACACAATGCCACCAGATTGGGATACAGCTTGGGTGCTAGGAGGAGGGTATATAAGGCCTTCTCTATTATTGAATAAATGAGTTTGCTGTTTGCCTTCAACTGACTCCCAGTGTCTGTGTTGTTAATGCCATGCCTTCTTATCTTCTCCTCCGAGGGAGTCCTTAGGATCCAGCAAAACACACACACACACACACACACACACACACACACACACACACACACATACACACAAACAAAAACACCCTCCTTGCTCCCTTTCAAATTCATGGCCTCGTTTTTTCAAACTAAATAAATGCAGGTTGATGTCTGTACAGTGTTACTTATTATGTATGTTTTCAGGACTGACCATTTAGTATTGGATATCCAGTTGGTGTACTCTTCCCTAAGGACAACTATTTTTCCCATTCTCAGGATTCCTTAGTTGCTTTTAGTTCTATGTGTAGGACTGAGGCTTTTTGGACATTGCTCGTCCACTTTGGCATATTTATTTTTGTCATTCTTGTTCAGCTCATGTTTAGACAGTCATGTTGGTGAGTGTGGGTGCAGTTTCTCAGATTTGTAGGAGATACAATCTCACAGCAAACTCCCTGATATCTGGTTCTTACAATCTTTCCACCCCATCTTCCAAAATGTTTCCTGAACCTTAGGTACAGGGGCTGTTTTGTAGATATATGTATTATGACTTGGTGCTACATATCTCATAAATTTTTATAAAAGAATGATGAAGCTATATTTATGAATATGCCTTGAACAAATTTTAATGAGAAGTATTTTCTAATTCCTTTTTTAGTAAGGACAACACAGGATTGTGTTGTTGGTCTTTTGTCCTTGTGTCAAAAACAGTCCACACACAGTCCAGAGAAGAAGGAACTTCAGTATTATACTCCCAGAGCCAGAGCTTTGGGCGCACCTGACTCTGAACAATTTGCTTCTAAATAATAGATGCTAGACAATTTTATGTCAGACATATTAATTATTCATTTGAATAATTTAAATTGATTTCAAATTATACTGTATCATTTTTTATATTAAATTTCAAAAAGATTGTAAGGAATCCATTAAATCCCAAATCATTATCATTAATTTTCATTAAGATACATGGACACACACAATGCCGGGCGGTGGTGGCGCACGCCTTTAATCCCAGCACTCGGGAGGCAGAGCCAGGCGGATCTCTGTGAGTTCGAGGCCAGCCTGGGCTACCAAGTGAGTTCCAGGAAAGGCGCAAAGCTACACAGAGAAACCCTGTCTCGAAAAACCAAAAAAAAAAAAAAAAAAAAAAAAAAAAAAAGATACATGGACACCAAATACATTCAATCTCCTAAAGCTGGTGATTTCCAGGATTCATTTGATCAGATTACTGTGAACATGAGCCAACTCCTGGATCCTGCCCTTATAAACACCAACCACTTTTAGATCAGAAGATCAACCTGTGAGTATAAATATTATTCAGTTATTACTGTACTATATGTGCTATTTTAAGTTTTTTATGGCTCTTGTTATACCTATAACACAATGAACTTCACAGGTTTCATGGTTCCTGATAGATGGCTCACTGAGTAAAGTACCTGAAATATAAGCCTGGAATCCTGACTTAGATTTCTAGGATCCATGTAAAGGTGAAACACACACACACACACACACACACACACACACCCTAAAAAATTTTATTGTCACACCAATGAGTGATATAACTTCATTTAAAAAGTACATATGCCTCTTTGTGTCTGTAAACACACACACACAGTGTGTGTGTGTGTGTGTGTGTGTGTGTGTGTGTGTGTGTATAACGTAATTTAAAAGATAATATTTGATCTTAACAAAAATCCCAATACCAGGCATAAATAATATCCTTTTCAGTTGTATGGGGAAACCCAAGAGACCTCCAAAGCAATAGAGGTTATTTCTGTTGCTGTTGGTTTCCTCCAATAATATGAAGGTGAGGCCCTATTGCTAAAGACACCACATTCTTTGGACACATGATTTGGAGGAATCAAATTGTATCTGACCTAGAAGCCTCCTCCCTGAGGATTAGCTTTCTTAGTGCTAGAAGGTGACACACAAGCTGCCAAAGGAGAAAGGTGATTAATAGTCCTACCTAGGTGCAGTACCTAATAACCACAACAATGACCAAATGACAAGATATCCCTAAGGTGCAGCGGTGGCACTTACATTTTGACTCCTGCAAAACAACAGCTGTCTAATTGGACTTAAGGACTGTTCAATAGGAGAGAGTTCGTGCCTGGCATGTGGCTTGTTAGAGCATGGGACCTCTACTACTGCCACTTTTTTAGACAAACATAATCTCTAATTGTATTCTTAACACTTATCCTTATACTCATAGGTAAGTAGCCATTGTCTCCCTACAAAGAAACTTCTCTTGCAGCAAATGGAGGCCATTAAAGAAAGTCAACAATTATTGATTTTCTACTAAATGTCTGCAAAAGGCCCAGGGCTACATATTGTTAGTGCTTTAGTTTTTAAATGTAAGATGAAGGGTGCTCTTATAACAAACTTACACACTTACTGGGAAGCAGCAGTGCAGGTTTGTATCCTAAGATGTTCCAAGCCAGGAGTCTGGCAGCAGCAAATGTCACTGAGCTGACTTAACAGTGGTCAATCAACCATATATTTTCTGCACTTTGCTTGGCTCAGGGAAGACAGCAGGAAATGGGAAAAAGGAAAGGTAGGATTTCCAATCTCCTGAATTTTATATTCTACTGAAAGTGATGAGGGGAGGAAAAGAGGTATCTAAATACCTAAAGTGAATGGCATTAAACAAACATAAAAATAAATTATAATTTATGTGATTAAAAATGGAGTGACTCTCCTTGGATGGTTCAGTAAATTTTAAGACCAAAATGATAGAAGGAACCAGCCATGTAGGGATCTATATGGAAAGCAGTCAGCTAAGAACAGCAAAGGTCTAAAGGTGGAACAACCTGAGAGTTGAAGCAAAGGGTAATGGCTGAAGTATAATTAATACCTGAAAGGGGGTCTCAGTGAACAAGGATATTGAAATAAATATGCAATTTCTCTGAATTCAGTGGAAAACCTGAGAGATGAGGAGTTTGAATAATGGAATGATAACTTCTATCATAGCTAGAAAGAGAATAGACCTTGAATCTTTTTTTTTTTTTTTTTTGGTTTTTTGAGATAGAGTTTCTCTGTGTAGCTTTGCGCCTTTCCTGGAGCTCACTTGGTAGCCCAGGCTGGCCTCGAACTCACAGCGATCCACCTGGCTCTGCCTCCCGAGTGCTGGGATTAAAGGCGTGCGCCACCAACGCCCAGCTAGACCTTGAATCTTGACCACCACAAACCCCCTTTGTCCAAGAAGCATATAGAAGAAGGAATAAATGCCAGGTACCCTAAACAAATGCATTACTCAGGAAGTTACCATGTTTTACTGAATGCCACGGCTCCAGCTGTACATACAGCAGAAAGAGCCCTTAACAGCCAAGAGTGTTACTGCTATATCCACTGGCCACATGGTGCCATGCAGATTATAGGTGGTACTAGGAGTTAATGACTTCAGCTAACACCTGCAAAGCTATTTGGCTTGTCATAGACAAAGGCTGCATGAGTCATAGTCTCCAGATCACTGGGTTGTGTCAAGTATTATGCTCTTTGTTACAAGACTGACAGCATACTGCCATAATCCATGCCTTCTCCCACCATCCCCTTCTGCTTAGGGTATAAAGTAGATGTTCAACTTTGAGAAGCTGTTATTTAATCATTTCAGGGGGTGTAGTGAGGATGATAAATATTCACAAGTAGTCATCTAGCTGCATTCTTTTAACCATGTAAGGTTATATAAATAGGTGTCATGAGCTGGGAAGGATATAAATACATCAACGCATTACACTCTTTTACTAGAGACTTCTACTACCTGTAACTAAATGACTGGCACAATAAAGTTTGCTTTTCAAAGGGAAGTACTGAAGATGCCATTCACTCATTCATGATCATTCATTCACTAAAGCCCCTCTAACTTGATCTTTAGATAATGAGGTGTATCTGGGACTATAGGAAGTCCATGTTAGACTAAAATTCAGGCAGAGTAAACTGTGCATTTAGGAAGA
This sequence comes from Peromyscus leucopus, assembly GCF_004664715.2. Taxonomy (NCBI): domain Eukaryota; kingdom Metazoa; phylum Chordata; class Mammalia; order Rodentia; family Cricetidae; genus Peromyscus; species Peromyscus leucopus. Next base: position 360,706 of record NC_051083.1, read on the forward strand.
CTACCAATAGAAAACACCAAGGGAGAGAATGAGATAAATAGATAAGCCATAGGATTCCAACAAAGTCTATTTAGGGAACCTCTGCACATGGTTCTGTGTATGACTTCTAGAGCTGGTGACCCCGTAAGTGATGGAGAATAGTCCTGGGGAATATTTGATGTTCTTTGTTGAAAATACTTTTCAAGATATGCCCTCAGCAATATGTAAACCAGGAACATCTTCAGTCATCCACTCTGACTCATTTTAAGTCCTAAAATAAAGTACCCTACATTCTTCTCATAGCAGAGATATATTGATCTCAAGTCTCTTTTCATTATTTTTGTAGGGCATACAGAATATGTACACATTCTAATTCCTGGAATGTATAAGCTTGTCACTCATTTGGCAAGAAAGAACTAAGGTCATAGGTAGAATTATGACTGTTAATGAGGTCACTTTGAGATAAGGTCATTACCCTAATTGTCCACAGGGGACCACTGTAATCATAAAGACCTCTTGAAGTGGAGAAAGGATATAAAATAGAGACAGAAAGAATGTGAGGAGTGATCCAACCATTGCTGGGTTGAACAAGGATAAGAACAGTCTCTAAATGTTGGAAATGGCAAGGTATAGTCACCTCCAGAAACTGTATAAGGATTTCATTTTGACTTAGCCCATGACATGCATTTTTACTTGTGACCTCAAGAAATGTGAAATGGCACAGTTGTAACAGCAGCCATAATTGACTAATACACTATACTCCTCCTCTTCAAATGTCTCTGCACTAGAGCATCAATTAAATACAGTTAGTTTCCCATGGCAGAGCTAGTGCTAAGGAGTGATTTCTGTAACCCCTATAAAGTCGCCTATAACCTATCATATACCCTTCCTTACCTTCTTCTAAGTGAGTCTCATGGTTATAACAACTGCTGTTTGTGGACAGTGTCATGGTTGCCATCCTCTGAATCTCTAGCCCTGATGAGGTTTTCATTAGGTGTTGTATCCCAACAGTTAATCTATTGTGCCCAGAAATATTTTATCCTTGTGGGCCCTAGTCCATCACTACCACCTATATCAGTGGTTCTCAACATGCAGGTTGCAACCCCTTTGGGGATCAAGTGACCCTTATACAGGGGTCACTTACCAGATATCCTGGATATCAGGTATATACATTATGATTAACAACAATAACAAAATTAGAGTTATGAAGTAGCAACGAAAGGATTTTATGACTGGGGATCACCACAACATGAGCAACTGAATTAAATCTATATGATCACCATCATGCCATTTGCCTTGTCAAAAAGTAACTTTTCTTTGTGATGCGAACCTAATGTTGACATGACCAGTTTGATTTGCCATGGAAACACAAACAGTAGTAGATTTGCCTGACTAGTTCAGTTTGCTTTGCTTTGTTACTTATCAGAAAACAGGCAGTGGATCTGTCCCTCCTGAGAAAGATTTAAACATTAATCCTTCCCTGACCTAGATGAGAGAAAACTCTTTTTTTTTTTTCATTACTAAAGATTCAGGCTTTGACTTAAATAAATCTGCTGTAAATAAAACAAAAAGAGGATTTGAGGAGAGACCACCCCTGCTAGAAATAAAGAGGAAGTGTGATTTTTCCACAATTGAAAAGATGCAGGATAGAAGTTATCACAGTTACTTGAAATGTCACTCCATAATGAAATGTCCGTGGTCTTCATGGTTAGCATGCCTCAGAGAATTGCCTAGAGGATATAAGATGATCCTCCATCACTACTAACTGTGGTGGAGACTTTCTATCTTCATTCAGTGACTGTTGCCCAAGAATGATGCCATCATGCCGCCACATTATAGTTGGTCACTTTTCCAAAAACATATACAAACACTCTGTTATGGATTGTATGGGTCCCCTCCAAATGATAAGTTTAGTTACCAGGCCTTCCGTCTATAAATGTGACTTTATTTAAAAATAAGGTCTTTGTTGAAGTAACTATAGTGAGGTGCAGTTTTTAGGATGGGGCCCTAGTCTAACATGACGGTCCTTACAAGAAGGAAAATGGAGAAAAATGCAAAAAAAGATCTGTGGTGACAGCTATTGATACTGTAGACATGTAGCTTTAAGTCAGAGAACACAAAGAACTTCCTGCTGTCACAAGATGTTGGGTCTCCTTCAAAAGGGATCAACATTGGGGCTTCCTTGATTTGTACTTCCAATCTCTACAACTGTAAGGGTAATGTATGCTAAGCACTTCACAGGACTTGGTGACAGCAGCCTAAGGAAACTAATATCCAGTCTTCAAAAGGAAGCTTGGCCAAGAAAGAGAAACCCAGGACACCTACACAGGGAAGGATGGGGGGGGGGGGATCATTTCAGCTGTCATGGCAATGTGGTGACCTCTATGGGCTCCAGGCACTTTTGCTTTCTTGGACCACTACTACTATCAATAATCTTAAAAATTTTGAAAGTCTTATGGCTTCATGGAAGAGTACCATGGGGTCCCAGGTTAATCTCAAGCACCTATTAAAAAGTGAAAGGTTGTAATCCACAAATGCATTCATGTCACATCCACAACTGCATAAATAAAGAGATGAATGTATTTATAGTCTGTGTTTAAGTATTTCAACCTGAATCTGATTTTAAAGGAAGTTAAAACACTGTTCTTAAACACCTAGATTCTTAAGGTACCTACCTCCTGTCACTAATCAATCACTCCAAGCACAGTAAAAGTAGGAAGGCTGGAACTCTTTGAGCTGGAATGAGTCATCAATATCATGTTGTAGTGCATATTTTAAATTTGCAATCCTTTTCTAATCTTCTTTTATATCATATCACATATGGTTGTCTATGTAGGTAATGTGTGTTATTTATTTCTACATGAAAGAGCTCCTCAGAGTATTAACATGGAACAATACCAGCATGCTGAATGAAAAGCACTGTAAAGGCTATAGGAAAAAAAAATCTATGGTATATGGCAGAAATTCAAGGAATATTTACTGTGATAGTTAATCTTGTCAATTTGATGGGATTTAGAGTCACCTAACAGCCAAGCCTCTGTGCATGCCTGCCAGGGATTATCTAGATCAGGTTAATTGAAGTGGAAGACTTGCCTTGACCACAGGTGGCATCATACCATGGCCAGGCTCCTGAACTGAATATAAAAACATAGCCAGCTGAGCCTGAGCATTTATCTCTGCATCTTGTGTATAATTGCAGTCTGACTGGCTGCTTCATGCTCTTGCTGCCCTGCCTTCTCTGCTGCAACAGACTGTGCTTTCAAGCTGCACACCAAGGAAATCTTTCTTTTCTTAAATTGTTTGCATCAGGGCATTTTATCACAGTAACTGAAAAGTGACTAAGATATTTAACAATCATGGAAGAAGATATTTAACAATCATGGAAGAGCAAACTTATAGGAAAAACTACATAATTGAAATGCACCTAGGGTTTGCTCTCAGATTTCCTACCTAGGCTTACTTAGTTGATTTATCAGAATTCATCAGCCTGTGCTACATAGTGAGAGACCCTACATCAAAGCAAAAGGAGTAGAAGAAGGGTGAGGAAGAGGAGGGGGATCAAGAAGAAAGGGAAAGGGGGGAGGAGACAAAATCTTTATTGAAAGCTTTATGATATTTTTTAAAATTGCAATTCTTAAAAATTGTTGGGTATGCTAATTATATAGGGTATTTATTAAGTATTATAAAATTCAGACTCCTGACTCTAGGAAATCATGGTGTCAGCAGGTATACTATTTCCTGGAGTAATCTACTGTTGAGTAATGAAGTTCTGTGTTATAACAACCTATTCTCTTTTGATGCACATGAATGAACATCCAAGTTGAACTTCATTTTTCAGAAATGTACTTATTTTAAATAAATTTTACATTTTACTTTATTCATTTTATTTAAAATATATAGATTTTATTTTTAGATACTTATTATATACCATCTTATAATGACCACTAGAGATGGATGATTCAATGCAGTAAATCAGTCAGTGCTGTCTGTGTTTCTGACACTTTAGCATGCCTATGAATCACTGGAGGGGGATCCTATGAAAATACTAGCTCTCATGCCCTGCAGCTGAGCTGGAACTGGGATTCCATACTGAGGCTGGTGCTTCCAGGACACAGAACACACTTTCCTCAACAACGATATACTGCATCTCATTTCAAACTGTGACACATAACACAGAAGTCTCATAGCATCCATTTCATCAAAAGTGCCTGTTGGTCTTATAAACTTTCATACTGTACCTTACCACCTCACTATACTATAATATATGAAAAGTTGTCACCAACATTTATACTGCTAAGAGACAGAAGGTAATTTGGAAGACTGTATACTGTAATTCTAAACCTATAACATTCTGAGAAAGTTAAAATATGGAGACAGTTAAAGAAGAAATGCTTGACAAGGCTTGGCAGAGAGGAAGGTGTGAGTAGGTGGGGATTTTCAGGATAATTAATCTACACTGTATGATGCTATAATATTGGGTATAGATTATATATTTGTTCATCCCATAGGGTGCATAGAGTGTATACCAACATTTAAACCTTACATGAAATGTGGACTTTTTGATAATAGTATATTAATGTGCCCCTCTTTAGTTTTTCAAGACAAGGTTTATCTAGGTAATAGCCCTGGCTGTCCTTGAACTCACTTTGTAGCCTAGGCTGGCCTCAAATTCATAGAGATCTGCCTGTCTCTGCCTCCTGAATGATGAGTTTAAAGACCTGTGCTACCACTGCCCATCAGAATCAATATCTTAAGCAGTAAATCCATTAGGACAATAGATAAGTGTGATAGTTTATATTTTATTATGTCACTATTCTGCTCAATATGTTAACTAAGAAATCAAGAAATATAAAGTTAAATCATAGCTCACAGTAATTCTCCCAGTCAGTGGTCTTCAAATATGACTGCATATTGAAATTGTCTGAGGGCTTTTAAAAGCATTTGATGACAGGACTTTACAGTAAAAGAAGTCAGAGTCTCTAGGGCTGAGTGATTATTATTCACAAGAGGTAGGAAATCGTAGGCACAACTCCTAACTACAGGTTGGATGAATGTCTATGAAAAACTCAGAGGCACTTCTACACTGTTGCTTCTGAGTATCAAATGCTGTAATATTTTCCCAGCTCTTTCACAACCAGTCAACAAGGATTCCCAAAATTGACATCTTTGTCTTGTTCATGGCTTGTTGACATTTTGTGAATCTCAGCCATAGACTTTATCTCTTCTTGGATGTAAATAAAGCTTTCTCTTTCTCTGTGGTCCAGCTTAGCTATGCATCATAATAATTACTTCCAGCCCAATGAAAAATATTCCCTCTGGGACACAGAGATGACTCTGAGGCTAAGACTACTTATTTTTTTTTTGTTGTTGTTGTTTTTGTTTTCCAAAGGACTGAAGTTCACTACCCAGCATCCAAATTGTAAGGCCTATACCCAACCTTCTGTAACTCCTTCTCTATGGGTTCTGACATTTTTTTTCTGGCCTACACAGGTACCAACATACAGGGACCATATGAACCATATTCACATTTTAATACACACACACACACACAGACACACAGACACACACACACACAGAGAGAGAGAGAGAGAGAGAGAGAGAGAGAGAGAGAGAGAGAGAGAGAGAGAGAGAGGGAGAGAGAGAAAGAGAGAGAGAGAGTATGTGTGTATTTCTTCTTTTAAAACCCGAATAGTACTTAATTTAGTTGAAAGGGGTAAGCTGAAGAAGCACCAACACTGTATATATTAGGTCAGAATTCTATTTTTATGTATATAGCTGTAATCTTGTGTTTACATGTGCAGAATTTAGAATTACTGTATGACTAGAAACATCCATTGGATAATTCATTGCAGAAGTGATTCTCAAATCTCAAAGTATTTATGAGTTATATAAGGCTCCTTCTAAAATGCATATACTCTGTAACTGGGAGATACTCAGTGGGAAAGAGTACTTCCCTTGCCCCCATGATGATACAAATTTGAATTCAGAGCAATCATGTAAAAAGTTGGACAAGCTATGAGTGCTTCCACACCCAGCACTAGAGAGTAGAAACAGTTGAATCTTTAGAGTTCACTGCTCAGCCCAGCCCAGACCAAAATGTGATCTTCAGTTCAATGAGAGCCTACCTTAAAGTAATTAGGCAAAGTGTGATAAAGGAAGACCTCAAGTCCTTTTCCAACCTCCACATGTACACATCTGGGTGCACACATGCAACTCCCCACATGGACACACTCACACATCATTAATAAATTGGAAAATAATGCAATATTCCTCCTCATCTGGTCTAGAATGTGGCCTGGGATTCTGCTTTCCCTGCAGGCTCGCAGGTGAAATTAATGCTACTGGTTCCCAAACATCAAAGACTCTAGCAAACAACAATTGCAAGGCAATGGTACACATGGAATGAAAATTGACTGAGTGGATTCTACCTTACCAGGGAGTGGCCTTGGATAAAATCATTCAGACTCCTCAGTTCTCCACTTCTCTGTCTCTAAAATAATACCAATAAGCTGCCATGGGCAGCACTTAGTATTGTTGCCATAGTAGGCACCTTATGTAAGTTACTCTATTTTTATTATTACTGACTTCATGGAGAAGTACCATCACCTAGTTTTTCCATGTGTCAGAGTATAACTGAAAGGGAAACTAGCCTACCTAAGGCCACTGTTTAGCTAGTAATATATCTAACTGGGATTTTAGTCCAGATTTTCAAATCTTCCATAACTTCCCATTCTTATGCAGCAGTATTCCATTTACTGTTACATCACTTTGGATCCACACTGTGTCTTTCGTGGAGAGAACTTTGAACTCAGTAGTAACAATTACAGTGGTTTAAAATATTACCAAAAGGTTCTTATCACCCTGTTCAAAAGTGTAATGTGGTTGCCCTCCCATGGAGTCTGGGTTGCAGTTAGCAATTGGTCTGTCATGAGTACACAAGACAGAAGAGCAATGCAGGATTCCTGAGACCAGATCATGGAAAACACTGGTCTCCCTTGAACCACACTTCCCAGAAGTGAGCTACCATCTTAAAAAGACACTCAAGTGGCCTTCTGGAGGGTCACATGTGTCACCAAGAAACGTGGTTTTCTCCCAACAGTTGCAGAGAAATGAGACTTTCTGTCAACTACCATTCACAGGAGTCATATTGGAAGGATTTTTTTTTTCTGCAGCCAAGCCAGCAAAGCAATACAGCCAAACTGTGCATATACAGTACCATCTTCTGTGTCCTCCATTGGAGTTACCCCTCACCCAGAGAAATGGATAACAAATGTTCCTTGTTTTAAGCAAGTAATTTGATATGCGAAAATAATTAATGCATCATTTACTTATCTGTGCTCTAATAGAATGAAAGCCTAGTACCTGGGAAAGCATGCATTAATCCATTTATGCATCAAATTACCTATCCACTCTCATATCCATCCAAGACCTGCTGTGAATCTATAAGCTCTCAAGTGATGCTTTTAGATGGTGGCAATACAATGATTAAACGTGGCATATACTATGCTTAAAGAACTCACTATTCAGGCAAAGAGAGAAATTAGAATTTAACAAGGAACTATTAAATGAGTGAAAACAGAACACAGTAAATAAAATGAAGCCTTAGTTATTATTAAATGCTTTAACCATATGCTAACTTTTCTGATTTAATCACAAAGAGACAAATATTGCTTATATATTTTTCCAATTTACTACAAAAAGGATAGTCCAAGATAGAGTTGAGCCAACATAGGATCGTATTATCCATAGTTTTTTTTTTAAATTCTGCAGCAAAAGAATATATTTACACAATGATATTGATTGATATCACATTAGTAAAAGATTCATCCATAAATCTTATATATACACAGGGGAATACAGAATTACAGGTGATTGTACATGTATTTTTACCCCAACTACCCATGGGGGAATAAACAAAATCAAAGTTGCCTGACCAATACAGATTAAGCCTTTTTATCTAGTTTTAACATACTGAAATTTCAAGGGAGAAACAAATATGTCAGAAAGTATCACACAAAAATTCAAATATTGGTAAATCAAACATAAAATATTGTCATTTAACAGATTAATTAAAAAATGAGATCAGTGAGATAAGAAAAGCTATCCTAATAGATTAAGGAAAAGATTCATAAGACACAAATCACCACTATGTATTGCTTTTATTTGATGCTCAATCGAAGGAAATTTATAAAAGGAATGATAAAATGTAAAAATATATATGCATGTAAAATACTCAAAATGTGAATATTGACAACACACTTTTTTTTTGAACCATAGATATTCTGAATGTATTTTAGAGCCATCAAAACCCATAGGGATGTACTAAAATTGTACATATTAATAATGTCTGTAGTCTGCTTCACGATGATGAATGCAGAGAAAAGAAAGAGACCAGAAGCACCATGAATTGACACATTTTCAATGGAGGAAGGCTAAATGGAATTCACCCTTCTAGGTCTAGGTGGAGGGCTGCATAATAGAAGATAGAGAAGCAGGAAGAAAACTTGTAGGCTATGGGATTTAAATTGAACACTGCATAGGATCTTCACATGGAAGTGAAGAAATCAAAGACATGGGGTATTTGGAGTATTTTTGTTTTGTTTCTTTTTCTTTTAGATTTATTTTTTGGTGTGTGTGTGTGTGTGTGTGTGTGTGTGTGTGTGTGTGTGTGTGTGTGTGAATATGCATGTGAGTGCAGATACCCTTGGAGATCTGGCTCCCCTCTGGAGCCGGAGTAACAGGCTGTCATGGATCTTCATAACATGGGTATGGGGAAAGAACTCAAGTTGTCTATAAGAAGAGTGTGAGCTCCTAATCACTGAGACACCTCTTCAGGCTGTGCTTCCATCACCCCCTTTCTGCTAACAGTAGATTTGATGAATAGTTATTGGCAATGCAGAACTATAATGCAGAAATGGTATGATGTAAGCCTAATACACCAGGGGACACAGCCCTGTTTACCCGGGTGGTCTCTGTAACCTCAGAGGCAAGGAGGAGGTTCCTTAACTCTGGATAGAAGTGGCCTTTTTCAGAGGGAGCTCAGAAATATTCCTTAGGCTTTAGGACCTACTTGATGGGAAAAAAGAAGGGAAAATATGGCAAAGTCTACATGCCTCCATCTCTTCAAATGCCTTCAACTACTTGACATGCCAAAGTGACCCATTTTGGGGTAATGTGTCATAAACACTGGGGATATGGAGTTTCGCTGAATAGTTTTCATTTTATGTGGTTGAAATCCTAATATATATGTCTGTACGTGCTTGTATGATCTTATGTGTACCACATGTGTGTAGTAGGTGCATGGAAAGGCCAGAGAGTGTCAGATCCCCTGGAACCAGCGTTTCAGGAGGTTGTGAGCTGCTGATATGGGTGCTAGGAACTGAACCTGGGTCCTCTGGGAGAGCAATAGGCACTCTAATCTTCTAAGCCACCACTCTAGCCCCCATCACTTATCATTTAATTAGGAGATTTGACAGAGTCTCTGTCACTAGATCAAACATCCCCATATAGAAAAATTTCTAAGTTTTCAAATTTCCAGTGAAAAAAATATAATTATAAGTGAATAATAACATATATCTTAAAAATGATCTAATCATTGAACACCACCAAACTGCAGCTGAGATTGCTTCTTTTATGTAAAACATGGTTTACTCTGTGTATATGTGTGTGCTTGTGTACAAATACAATTGAGTATATGTGTACCTGTGTCTGAGCAGTACACGTGTGTGTGTGTGTGTGTGTGTGTGTGTGTGTACGTCAGAGATCAACCTCAAATGTTCTTCCTCAGGTGTCATCCCTCAGGTACCATTCATTTTGTTTCATACCAGAGTCTCTCTCAGGCTGGCCTGGGCTTCATCCATTAGGCTGGTCTGGGTGACCAGTAAGCTCCAGAATCTGCCCGTGTCCAACTGCACAGTATTGGGATTAAAAGTGCATACATCCACACCAGGCCATTTTCTATGGGTTCTGGGTCTCTAACTCCGGCTTGCAAGAGCAGTACTTTACTTACTGATCAAACTCATCTAAAACAAGCTTGCTTCAGAGGACTGTGTTATTCAGGCTTCCTTGATAAAATTATTTCCTGAGCACTACTCAGTGCAGGTGATTTCTGTGGAAAGAACCTTTGGAAACATCTCTAGAAACTCAGCTTCTCAGGACTCTGAAGAAATGAAATGAAACCCAGGAAACAGGAACCAGAGACAAGGGGATCTGATTCAGCAGTTTAACCTCTTCCCTAGGTTAATTCACAGCTTTATTTTAGAGGAAAGCTCTCTTCAAAGAGCTTTCATTTGCAAGACAATGGATGGAATAAAAATGAGCCCTTGCACCCAAAGGGCTGATTTGCCATTTCCTAGGGCTTTTGTGGAAGCTCAGCTATGAAATGATACTTTTTCTACTGTTTCCATTGCAAATTCACTTAACATCTTATAATAACTTTTTAATCCCTCAAGACTCAAGAACAGAAATCTCCCCCATACCCTGTTATCACACAAGGCTCTTGGTATAGGTGGCTCTGGCTTTCTCTGTTACTAGGTTTGCTTTCAATTGTTGGTCAATTATAGGAATAAGTTCTTGGTACTATTAAGTAGATCCTATTTTAGATAAAGCAGATCCTGTACTGCTAAAGCCACTGGCATTGAATGATAGCTATGTAAATGAAAAATAGAAGATAATTACCCTGGCTATTCTCTGCTTTAAGCTTTGGTTTAAAAATGCATACAAAGACTAAAATCACAAGAAGAAAAAAAAAAAAAAAAAAAAAAAGGAGGGAAGAAGAAATTCACCCTTTGGTGGTCCAGTTCCATGAAAGACACAAAATGCTCACCTAAAAGTTCAGACATTTATTTAGTCAGACATAAGCACATCAACTTGATAAATGGTTTAAAAATAAAGCATGACATTAAAATATCAAATAAAAGGGCTATTTCCTTTTCTTTTTTGAGTATGTGTGCATATTCATGAATATGTGTGTGGGTGCATATTTGTGTGTGCATGCACATGTGAAGGACAGGGGAAAATCTATGGTGTCATTCTTCATGTTTGTCCTACCTATATGTCTATCTGCCTATCTATCTATCTATCTATCTATCTATCTATCTATCTATCTATCCATGTATCTATCTACCTATCTTTCTATCATCTATGTATCTATGTATCTATGTATCTATCTATCTATCTATCCATGTATCTATCTACCTATCTTTCTCTTTATCTTTCTATCATCTATGTATCTATGTATCTATCTACCTTTCTATCTGTTTATCTTTCTATCATCTATCTATCTATCTATCTATCTATCTATCTATCTATCTATCATCTATCATTTGTCTATCTATCATCTCTATCTCCATCTCTCCCATTGTAGGATCTGACACCGGCTTGGAACTTGCCAAGTAGGCTGGGCTGGCTGAGAGTAAATTACCGACCCCTGTAGTGTTCACTGTCCCAGAGGCTGGGATTACAAGTGTGCCATCATATGTGATTTTTTGCTGTTGTTTTATATTTATTTGTTTGGTTAGATTGGAGGGGTATGGGAGAGGGAGAGAGAGAAAAGAGAGAGAGACACAGAGAGACACAGAGAGAGAGACAGAGAGAATTGCTGCAGCTTGCATGTAAAGTTAGAAGACAACTAGTAGGAGTGTTCCCTCTACTTACACATGGGGTCCAGGGATAGAACTCAGGTTCTTAGAGTTGGTGGCAAGTGCCTATCCATGCTGAGACATCTCACCAGCCCCACTACCGGATATTTTATATAGGTCTAGGGAAAGAACTCAAGTATTTCCCAAGCATTATATAGATGTCACTAACTCACCAGCTTAACTACTGCCTTTTCTTTGTGCATGCTCTTATATAAAGAGACTTTCAAATGTACTCACACTTTAAATGTTATTTTTTATTATTGTCTTTATTATTGCTAATAGTAAAACATTTTTTCTTTTTCTTTCTTTTTTTAGACAAGGTTTCTCTGTGTAGTTTTGGTGCCTGTCCTGGATCTCACTCTGTAGACCAGGCTGACCTCGAACTCACAGAGATCTGCCTGTCTCTGTCTCTGGAGTATTGGGATTAAAGGCGTGTGCCACCACTACCCGGTCTGCTATTAGAAACTTATGTGTGTTTGCGTCATATACATTCTTCGTGTATATATAGGTCAGCTCAATTAATTCACAGTACAATTCCCCAGTACTTAAAAGCTTTGTCCTCATTCCTTAACATTTCTGTCAGGTAGGAGAGAAAGCACAAGGACTGGTTGATCTCAGCAGAGCACAGGTGAGATCTCAGGGTGTGAGGAATTGGGTGACTCCTCTCTCAATGACTGTGCCTATTATCATTTCCTGACTTCCAAATGTCACAGAAGAAAATGGTATATGCATGTACTTGTATGTATGGGGGGGGGGTGTTTTTGTGTATGTGCGATCACTTCCTGACAGTGACCTGATCTCAAACTATCCATGTTCGCTCAGGAAGTTCTTTGCAAAGGAAGCCGAAACTCATGTGGTGATGCCCCCATCCCTACCCCATTTTGCAAGTGTCAGATATCTCTTACCAAACTTCACTAGGGCTTCCACGAACTTTCTTCCAACTAGGCCTTCCCTTTGGGGCTGTTTTCTTTTTCCCTGCATTGTTCAACATCAGCCATGTAGCAAGAACTCTCCTCGCCAAAATGTAATCACCCTTGGTATGCTATCAACCTCTTCATCATCTCAGTCCTAGTCATGTCTGATCACCCTGGGCCATCCTTCAATGAGAGTTCTCAGGCCTGTTAAACTGGATTCTCTCCTTTCATGCATAGTGAATTTCTACAGGTTGATCTTCACCTAACACTTGGTTATTAAATTCCTACTTCTCTTTGTAATAGGAGTTGACTACATCTTTCTCTCCTACTAAAACCACAAATCCCATTGCTATGGTCCCTACAACTATTACCACAGTTATGAATGAAGTTTTTCTTACACTTCCTTAGCAAGAACCACAAAATAATATCCTCAGCAATGCAGGTCTGGGTTTGAAGGTATCACTGCTGAACTTGGGCAAAGGGCTGTGCTCAACAGAGACCAAAATATCGTGATGTTTTTAAAGTAGTTTATTGAGTATTAATATTTCCAGTGTGAGAATCTATAAAGTGATTCAAGTGCTCCAACTCATTTTGTTTAACTATAAGGATCAGATCCCTCAGATTCCCCAAATCAATCCAAAGGTCTTCTGGAGACCTTTCATTTAAGTACTCTTTCTTTAGATCATTCTACAGACCTTATCCTAAAAGTACCAATCCTTTCTAAGAACTGAAGCAGATGGCATGCATAGAAAAAGACATAAGGAACTCAACACAGACCTGAGCTCTGCTTCTGCAAGTAAGGTGACTTGGGGTAACTTGTAACAAATGTAATGTCATCATTTCTCATTTGTAGTCCCTGCACCATAGTTAATATTACTAAATAGCTCAATATTTAACATATATATTCAGTGCATACTATAAAAATGACAAAGATGTAGCTGTATAGATATTATTATTGTAAGAAGAGACTAAGCACCAGATTTAGATCTGAGGTCAGAATATGAGGAAATTGTTGTAAAAGTATATGACAGAATTAACATTCTTCCTAAAAACCAAATGTCTCCATGACAGCAAGAATGAACAGTTTTGAATTTTTCTTTACTTTAGCAGCAACTCCTCAAAGTAAAGACACAGAGTTTTGTAGAAGATGTCTTATCATTCTTTATGTCATCCAGTCTTCTCATAAATGTATGAAATAATCAATATTATCACCTGCACCTTTTTTCCAGATAAGACAATAGAGAGCAATGAGGTATTTGGGATAAACGTGCATTATTAATTTGCAAAGCAGATGGAACTTGAGTACAATCATATGGCTTTGATTCCAAGGAAGAAAGGTGAAAAATGAAGGGGGATGTGGTGAAGAATAGGAAGAAAACATTGGAAATGATAGAGGAAGCTAGAGAATAGGCTCCCTGTAGCTCTGAAGGCCACTTATAGCCCTGCAATGAAGTGAACACAACAGATCACTTCATAGAAAATTGAAGCTATGAAGTTGTAATTAAAAGGAGATATAAAATTATCATGGATTAGGTGGGGGTGTTCTTGTTCATCATTTTGCAGACCCTTTTTCTTCCACAAGATGGTATTTTAATTTGCTTTCCTTCTGTGAGTGTATTGGAGGACGGCAAATCTCTAAACAACCTAGCTTCACAGCAACTTTCTCCTGGTTGAGGAGAGCTGTCTTAATTAAATGTAAATACATTTGGCGAAGTAGTGCAGTGATGATCTAGTGTCTCCCACAATTGGATGAAGGGAGCTGTTATCAGAGTTTCCCATCAGTTATGAGTGTTTGGTCTGAATACCAAGTGATTTCTTTAAGGACTGCACCCCACACACAGGATGAAAATTGAATCTTCAACAAGAATAAGTAGGCCAGTCTCACAGAGGTATCAAAAACTTAAGAAGACAGATTCTTCTGATGTGCTGGGATATGATGTAGATGCTCAAAAGCCAATGTAATCTGTAATAACTTCTTGGTCAGAATGGTACCTTGTCAAAATGAAAGGGTCTAACCACCATAAACTTAGTCTTAGAAAATACAGTTGCAGATGACTATGTATCATCTTGCATCTCTTCATTAGATGCTAGGTCTTGTAGCTTAGAAAAAGCCTTGATTCCCCATAAGTTTAGTATGAACAGGAAGACTCATGACTGTTACAAACATGCCTGTGTTCATAGTTCTTCAGACACAGTTAGCCAAACACCAATTGGCAGCTTGTTTCTCTATAGGAAAGTTGCTCAATCTTGCACTATCATTTCAGTTTGACTTTACTTGGAAGCTGTTTGTAACTGCTATATGCCACATGTTGAGTGTTTTCTTCCTTGAGAAAGAGATTTTAGATGAATGTGAACATTCTTGGGTTCATCAGATCACTAACAACTATCAGTACTACTATCCAAATTCGTAGTAAGAGGAAAACCCGGGTCAGTTTTTTCCTGGACAGTGTAAACTCAGACAGGAAATGATAATTTCAAACTTTCTATCTTAGGCCATGAGACTAATTCTAAGCATATGTGCTAGGGTCATTAACTGGGAGGAAAAGCAAACATGAGATAGTTTTCTGTTTTGACACCTTGAACTACTTCAAGTACCAGGAGACAATTGCTTATAGTGATGCAGATATGTGCATGACTATGACTTCTCAAGGTAACAAAAATAATTCCTATGCTGGGAATGTAAGATCTGTTAAAGATGGGGTATGACTATAGAAAACTTTACAGACAAACAATATCTGTTCCTATTCAGTAGAAACTCTTCCATTTAATCTTGACAGTCACCATAGATGTTGTATGTGATCCATCATCTCCATTTGATTGATGGTGCTCAAAGAGCCAGAGGAACTTACTGAGGGACATACAACAGAGCTGAGATGACAGAGTCAAAGTCAAGAGCAAGTTAAGTGACTCAGATCCTCTTTAGCTATAGCTTCACTGATCATTTGAAACATTAAGTTTGAGATGTCAACAAAAGTATAACTGTGTGGAAAAAGTACCAATGTTTGTTACTATCCAGAAATAATTGCTAAATTAATTCACCCAAGTTGTCTCTTAGACAGTTTTGTCTGTGCTTCCTAAGATGTTCTCTATTGAAGTCACTTAATCATGTCTATGCTTCATTAACTTTTGCCTCTTCCAAAGAAAGACCATTTATTTTTAGCCTCACATATCATTCTAATCCTAACCATAGTAGGTGCTCAGAAAAATTTTGAACTGAATTCATTAGAAATACTTCAAGTTTATAAATAGAATGTTCATTTTACCATATGTTCATAGGTATATATAATATGTAAAACATATTTATATATTCTATAAATCTATATTACACACATACATATGATTATATGCAATGACATTATATTTATAGGAATTATTTTCCTATCATGAAGGTTAATGAACATATTCTGACTTCTAATATTATTTAGTATGACTTATGTTACTATTATAAAATTATACATTGAACAACAAGGCCACAGAAAGGAAGGGAGAGGACATAACAGCCAAAAATATTAAAATTTTTTTAATAAAATGGCAACTTTTCTTTCATGCTTGCTTAAAGCCAGGGGGACAAAAGAGAAACAAAATTAGATAAACAATCTTTTTGAACTAACAAAATGAAGCATATTAATGCATCAAGAGATGTTAGATGTAACTGATCCTATGAGCATTCCCACTGAGAAACACTCAGTAATTCTGATAAAATTGTTCAGAGAGACATGTTCTTTGCAAAGTTTCCTGTGCTCTAGCTGTGATTGGGAATCTCAGGCTCTCTACTGAGTTCAGTAGACATTAATGAGCTGAAGAGCTTCCTATCAAGTATCTTATCTAGGATTGGTAAAAGTGGGAATGGAAATATGGCTCAGCTGTTAAGAGCACTTGCTGCTTGCAGAGAACATGGGTTCTGCTCCTAGCACCCACATCATGTAGATTACAACTGTCTATAACTCCAGTTACAGAAGATATGAGCATCTTTTCTTCTCTACAGGCTCCTGCACACATTATCTACACACATATACACATATACTGATACACAGAGACACACACACATGCATATAAAATAAAATAAATGTTTTACAAATGAGAAAGTCATGATATTCCTGAACATTACATTCACATTAGTATGTGTATTGGATTTGGGCATGAGGATGAATGGTCTGTGTTTTGTTTATATATATATACACACATTCATACACATACACAACACACACATATTCCTTCTGAGTACAACTTCTTTTTCTCTTTTTAGGTGAATTCTGCATCTTTCAAAACTTTATCTCATTGCCTGAATGGGATTGACTATTTTCCTCATTGCATGAGTAGCTGCATGAGGCAGTTCCTCTCCACTGGCCATGTTTCCTGGCTCAGCAGCAATGAGGCTCAAGACAGAGCCCTGTGTTAGAGCCAGGAGGAGAGGAGTACCCTACCATGCTAAATGTAGTGTGAAGACAGCAAGTTAGCCTGGGGGCTGCCTACAAATAGAAAAACAAATAGAAATACCAGTGCCTGTGGATAAGCTGGCATGATTTTCAGTGTTTCTGGATTCTCTCATAGCTGAAGAAACCTTGGGCTTTTCAACTTAAATTGGAATGTTGACATGGCCTATTGCAAGACCCCTAATGTAGCAGATCAGTAATATCTGGAAATCAGTCAAAGAAACATTCACAATCACATTTCATAATACGTCAACTCAGAAAAATGAATGAAATGGTCTCCTGAATTGTACCCCAATCTGCAGACCCACCACTGAATGACATACACCACAAATGAATATAAGTTCATGCATAAAACACAGGCAGGTATTACTGAAATATTAAAACCTGGAAATATTCTTTTTTTTTTTTTTTGGTTTTTTGAGACAGGGTCTCTCTTTGTAGCTTTGCACCTTTCCTGGAACTCAATGTGTAGCCAGGTTGGCCTCGAATTCACAGAGATCTGCCTAACTCTGCCTCCCGAGTGCTGGTATTAAAGGCATGCACCACCACTGCCCAGCACAAAATCTAGAAATATCCTTACAAGAATAAAGATACCTGCATGATTTTTTTTGTGTCACACTCCAAATAAATAATATTCCTCTGCTGAGGATGAACTTTTTTTTACTATTATCTCACTAGGCAATTTTGTCAATGTGTGTCCATTATAGGGCATATTTACAGGAACCTAGATGATGTAGGTCCATGGCCATATAGACTGTGCAATCAACAGACTTAATAAATGAAGTATATGAGACTCTTGCAAGAATATCACAGCTACTGTTTTATGTTATTATTTTCTGCAAGTATGAGTACACTATAAAATAATAGTAAATTGTACAGCACAGTAAACATATAATCCAACCACCTAGTGATTTATTAATATCATTAGATATTAAGTACCCTACCATACACATTTGGATTGTTATAGCTTCATCATGTGGCATCGAAGGAGGTTTGTGTGGTCCAAGAGTAAAACCTCCTGAATAATGCATTGTGTTATGACTTTACCATGATTGTGTCACCCAGAAACAGGAACTTTTCTGTTGTATAGGCTATGCCTGAGCTACAGGTTTATGAGAGCTCAAGTGCCTATGAAGTAGTGGGAGGAAGAGGTGAAAACTAATTCCTCCTTGATCACGATAACTTCTAGATATGGGCAAACAGAGGCCTTGGGCTTCCACACAAGGTAGTCTTGAGAGGAACTATCAAGTAAGAGTAGGGTCTTCCCTAGCAGTAAAAATGATAACCAATATCCAGTGTCTGTTGCTCTATCTAGATATACTAATATGGCAGAAATGAATGTGGGCTTTCTGGTGGTGCCTACATATGGTATACTATGGAATGTCTCACAAAGTTTGTTTCCAATCTAGAGTTCCACGTATAAAGGGCCTACTCAGTGGGATATCAATCAGGGACTTGCAAAAGAATGTTTGCAACTAGGAGTCTAAAATATTAGCTTCATCATACATCGATCTGTCTGTCCATCATCTGATATAGGTTTTAGAGGCATTTCTCTGATAAGGTATTTTTGAGTAAAATTGGGGTCTCTAATCCAACAAAAGAATTCATTTTGTAAATTAGAGTTTCTTCATTATTTTGAAACACTTGATGAAGAAAAGATGGATCGGATTTTAAATCCATTCACATTTTCACAATATATTGAAAAGAAAGAGCATTAGTACTTTTAAACATAATTCAATATGAATTTTACATGGTTATAAAGTCATTTTCATTAGTTTACTGTCTGGTTGCATGAATGAAGTTTTTGCTGAAGATGATTATCCCGAATTTGAAGAGACAGTCAAGATAAGTCTTAATTAAGAATTTCATGTAACTATTTCAAGCAAAAAAAGTTATTTAAAAGTGTGTGTGTTTGTTTCCAAAAGAAAGCACAGGTTTCTCACTATGTACTAAAACATGTTAAAGTTTTACCCATATATGCCCTTAATATTTAGAGTCTATAATTCTAAACAGTTATATGTAGCATGAATCTTAAAGGGTCTTATTAATTTAAAAAACAAACAAACAAACAAAAAACATGGGAGCCAGAAATTGGGGTGAGCACTGAAAGATCAGAGAAACAAAATAAGCCACAGACAACCTTACCTCGCCAATTCCTCAGCTGATTTTGTTTCCTCAAACTGAAAGCTTCTGAGTCCTCATCCCAATGAATCTCAGCTAACTGCTGCTCAAAAGCCTAAAAGCTTAAAGGAACTCTAGTTACTGGTCTTCATGCCTTACATATCTTTCTGCTTCCTGCCATCACTTCCTGGAATTAAAGGCATGTGTCACTATGCCTGGCTGTTTCCAGTGTAGCTTTGAACTCACAAAGATTCAGATGGAGCTCTGCCCCCTGAATGCTAGGATTAAAGGTGTGTGTGTCCACTGCCTAAACCTATGTTTAATATAGTGTCTGTTCTGTTCTCTGACCCCCAGATAAGTTTATTGGGGTACATAATATATCAACCACAGTTATTATATAAAGACAAAAAATGATAACGGTATCAGTTTTACTAAATGTCATTTGTAAGTTTCCAAATAATTTCAGTTAATTTTAATGTCACATGTGTATATTACTTATTTTTCCTATGATTCCCAATATCTAAAATGGGCAAATAACTCATAATTCTTGATTTTTCACATTTACTGCAATGGTTATCTTTAACTGTCAGTGTGACACAACTTAGATCACTTTTGAAGAGTCTCAATAAAGGATTATCTCTACTGGATTGCCCCCATGGGCCTGTCTCATAAGGATTGTGTTAACTGATGTGGGAAAAGCCAGCTCAATGCAGGTGGCACCATTCCCTAGGCAAAGGGGTTCTTAAACTGTATAAAAATGGAAAAGTTCATGCTGAACAAAATCAAAGGAGTGAGCAAGCATGTATGCCTTTACTTTTCTCTGCTCTTGATGGAATTTGATAAGACTAGCTGTTTGAAGTTTCCACCTTAGCTTTGCTACAGTGATGTATGTTATGGAATATTCCTTTACATTATGTGAAAATAGGTCACTGTAATTGGTTTAATAAAACACCAGTCAATAGCTAGGCAGGATTTTGGGGACAAGGAGAATTTTGGGACATGGAGGAAGCATGACATGTAGAAGATGAGGTAACAAGCCATGAGCCACTTGGCAGCACATAGATGAATAAAAATGGGTTAACTCAATATGTAAGAGCTAGTTAGAAACAAGCCTAAGCTATCAGCTGTGCTCTTAATTAATAAGAGGTCTTGATGTCATTGATTTGGGAGCTGGCTGGTGGGACAGAGAAAGATTCCCTAAAGATGTACTGTAACCTGGGATTGTAAACTAAAACAAATCCCATTCTTCTCTATGTTGCTTTGTGTTAGGGTATTTATCAGAGCAACATTAATGAAACTAGAACATTCATATTTATTTCTTCCTATATTGAACTTGACTGGCATATATATATATATATATATATATATATATATATATATATATATATATTACCATACATATATATGACCTTACAACTATGAGATGCTGAATTAATGATAGAATGTGCTGGCTAATTTAATGTCAGCCTGACACAAGCTATATTCTTTGAGGTAGGAACCTTGACTGTGAAAATGCCTTTGCAAGATTAGGCTGTAGCAAAACCTGTAGAGTAATTTCTTAATTAGTGATTGATGAGTGAGGGCCCACTCCATTGTGTTTGATACTACCCCTGGGCTGGTAGTCCTGGTTATGATAAGAAAGCAGGCTGAGCAAGCCATGAGAAGTAAATCAGTAAGCAACACCTTTCCATGACCTCTACATCAGCTCCTGCCTCCAGGTTCTAGCCTTACTTGAGTTTCTGTCCTGACTTCCTTCAGTGAAGAACTGCAATATGGAAGTATAAACAAATAAACCCTTTCCTCCCTAAGGTTTTTTTAATCATGCCCATGGTGTTTTATCTAATCAATAATAATCCTTACTAGGACATAGACTATGAGATGTAAGAATGGATCAAAGAAAAAAGATCATGTTGCCTCTAATGAGAAACTTAAGGAAGGAGAATTATTCCTACAATCTTTGCTACTTTGCAAGATATATGATATTAAAATCTAGGAAGTGGACTCCCAGGTCCCACTAACAGTTCAGATGGCTTTAGCTAGAGCTGGCATCTTGATTCAAACTCCATCAGACATTCTGAGTGAGTTCAACTAATCTAAATATCCATGACACAGAAACTACATGCATTTTTTCATTATAGCTTTAAACTAGTGCACTTAAGGGATAAGGAGAACTTGCTACGTAGGAATAGACAGTGTCATCAATTGATTATGTCATTATTATAATACTATGGTGCCTTGGCTATTGTTACAGTATCAATAATTCTGCACACAGCTCAAATTACAAATTTTAGATTGAGCCATGTGATGGTCAGTAGTTATCATTAACTTGACTGAACCTAGAATTATCAAGGCATGCATGTGAGGGATTATCTTGATGACTTTAATTAATACACAGAGACCCATCTAGGTTTTTATTTGGGGGGATATATTCTCTGATCAGAGGATCCAGAATTATAAAAATGAGAGAGTAAGTTCCCAGTATCATGCTTTTATTACTCTCTCCTAATTGAGGAAGGAATGTGAGCTGCAAGCTCTTTGACTTCCTTACCATGATCAGCGGTACCTTGAATTGTGAACTTAAACCAACTCTTCTTTTTGGGAATTGTTTTGTGTAAGTATGGTATCACAGCAAGAGGAAAGTAAAGAAACCAAGTTGTGGGATATGTGCACACTGTATGAGAATGAATTGCTGTGATTGCTGTAATAAAAAGCTGAACAGCCAATAGCTAGGCAGGAGGGATAGATAAAACTTCTGGGCAAAGGGAGATTTTTGGGAAGAAGAAGGCAGCATGGACAGTATGGGAGATGAGGTAACTAAAAAAAAGCAGCATGGACAGTATGGAGAGATGAGGTAACTAGCCATACAACAGAATCTAGATTAAAATAAATGGATCAATTTAATTTACAAGAGCTAGTAAGACAAGCCTAAACTAAGCCAAGCTTTCATAATTAATAATAAGTCTCCAAGTCATTATTTGTGAGCTGGTAAACCAAAGAAAACTCTGAACTGCAACCAAGACAAAGCATAATAGCAAATAAGAAAAAGGTTCAGGAAATTCAGTTTTCATTATTGGTCTTAGAGTGAGTAGAAGTCTCAGGTGCCAATCATCAACACCTAAAGATTTTTGTTTGGCAAGATCTTCTTAACACCATTGCCTCAAATTTTACACCACAGTTTTGTATTGCATGTGCTTACTACAAACCATTATAATTTAGTTACTCCACTATTGGCTTTCCATCTTCCATATTCCCCAACAGCTAGTGACAAAGTTCCCAAGATATAACAGGTTTTTAATTCTATCCTTTCATTTACACATTTAAAATATTTATTTTTATTTATGGTGTGTGTGTGTGTGTGTGTGTGTGTGTGTGTGTGTGTGTGTGTGTGTATCTGTGGGAAGGTACTCCCGTAGGTCAGAAGAAGGCATTGGATCTCCTGGAGCTGGAGTTACAGGCAGTTGTGAACCACCCAATGTGTCTGTTGGCAACTTAACTCCAGTCCTCTGGAAGAGCAGCAAGTGCTCTTAACACCACCAGAGCATCTCCCCAGTCCTGAATTTAAAAAAAAAAAAAAGTACATGCATTATATATGTACATATTAGTGTATATTAGTGATTCTCCATCAGTAATACATAATTTTGAATTCATACAATCTGTTAAATGGAGCATACTATAAAAACCATGCTATAATGAGCAACACTATCTGTGAGGCAATCATTCCTAATTTAATTATCGGAGCGAATTCATGGTTAACCTAGTTCTTCGGATTAAGACTCTGAACATAATAAAGCCTGTGCACATTTCTCCAGGCACAGTTCTGGAAAGTACAGAGTGAGATTAGAACTGAGACAGACTAGTTGGATTCTGAGCTTAGGTTCTTTAAGCACTGCAGCTTTAAGGTATTAGCCTCCATTCCAAATTATTAATGGCTCAATCTACAAAGGGAATTGACTTTTTACTACTTTAGAATATTTTTAAAGTAAGACAATATATCTATAAAGTGCCTTCCAAATTGTCTGGAAATGTTTCTCACTAATTAAAATGGAATTTTGAGGCTATAAATTTCAAGTGCTTCCATCATTAATCATAAGTATATAATTAAAGATGAAAATAAATTAAATATCTCTACTACACAATTAGCTGAGGTGAGGGGACTTAATACTGATTCAGGAAGAGTCCACGAGCACATGTGTTGTTTGTAGGAGAGATGTATGCACAGATGGGACTCCCACCTGCAAGTGGTGTATAATTCATGTTTATTGCAGAGAAAAGTTTGATGCAGGGCTGTAAATATGGAAAATAAACTGTTGAAATCGCTTTGCTCTTTTTGTTCCAAAGAGTTAGCACAAACGCAAATTAATACACAAAACTTACACTGAGCACATTCTGTTCAAAACTAAATTAATTTCAAAGCCCTTAATTCAGTTTTTAAAAGTGAAACCACTCCAGTAACTCAATTTATGTGTAACTTACCCTTTTTATTTTCAACTCAATTTAAACTTAATCACATTTTATTTAAAACCTTGAAAAACAGGCGATTCTTAATAGATGGGAAGCACCTACTTGCCAGTTTACAAATTTACAAATAGGTGTATTTTCCAGTTTGTAGTAACAGATCTATAGATAAATTCACAATTTCATAGCTGTCTATAAATTCCATATAGGTGAGGTTAACGGGGATGCTGCCCCTCCTAACTATATCATGCCCATGCAGGCACAACTGTAGCCTTTGAAAAGGCTTATCCTGATTTTAAATTCACATTTTTTTCCTTCTTAACCTTTTCAGTCATGTTGCATGGCTTGAGTACTGATTTTTTAACTATGATTTTCAGAAAAAGATCATAAATCCACTAAGAGACCTCACGGTTGGTAATGTCACTGAAGCATATTCTGTTTTTCTTCATTCACGCATCCCCCCCTCTTCTCCACTGATGTAAGCAGTCTGCTCTAGTTTGATCTCTGTTGCTGTGATAAACACCATGATCAAAAGCAATTTGAGGAGGAAAGGGTTTACTTCATCTTACAAGTTAAGTCTATTATCAAGAGAAGCCCAGTTAGAGGGGCTCGCAATAGAAACCACAGAAGAAGTGCTGCTTATTGGCTTGCCTCCAGCCTCATGGTCAGCTGCCACTTTTATGAAGTTCAGTACCTCCTAGGAATGTGCTTTCTAGTGTGGACTGAGCCTTCCTACACCAAGTAATTAATTATCAAGAAAATGCCCCAAAGTCATACCCACAGACCAATCAAGTGACATTCTTCTCAGAGGCTTCCCCTTCTCAGGTTGTTATTAGGTTGACAACCACCACTGCCCACCACATCATCTGAACAATTCCTTTTGTGTCACAGGTCACTGACTGTGATGGTCAGGTTTGACTTTGCACTTGATGGAATTTAGAATGACATAGGAGGCACCCTTCTGGGGATATCTATGATGGCATTTCCATAGATATTTAACTGAGATGAGAAGGCCAAGCCTGAATATGGGTGGCATCCTTTCATGGGCTGAGCACCCATACTGTATAAAAAGGAGAAAGTGAGCAGAGGTACAACTTTCTGTCTGTAGTGTAACACATATACAATCAGTCACCACATGCTCTTACTGACATGATTTCCCCATCATGATGGACTGTTATCTTCAAAGTGTGAGCCCAACTCAACTCTGTCTTCCTTAGCTACTTCTGTCAGCTATTTTGCCACTGCAATGGTGAGTGGTGCAGAAAATTGAGAGATGTCTCTATGATAAACCAGAGCCTGTTTCATCAGCTATTGGAACTAATTTATGATGAGAATGTCAAAGAGCTTGACCTTAGGCTAGAGAAGCTCTAGAGTGCTGGTTGTAAGCAGAACTCAATCGGTTATTCTTGGTTGAATGTGGAGGAACAGACTATTAAGAGAAAGATAGACAATGGAGGCCAAGTTCATATGTTTCAAAAGAGAACACGGACTCCATTGAGCACTGGAATAGAAGCCACTTGTAAGACTGAAATAAGACTTTTGAAAGAGAACAGCAAGCACTGAGTATTAATTGTCTATTATCCTGTTTAAAGTGAACAATGGCTACAGGAGGTAGGATTTTTGCTTCAATGTTATACAGATAAGGAAATTGGGGCTCATGGTTATTAAATCACCCACATTACAAAGCAAATGTAGAAATAAAACTTCAGCTTAGCTCTGTTGGACCCTGCTCACAGAATGCTCTTATTTAAAAGTATCAAACTCTGTGCTATTACTATTACTATTGGGGTTTCATTTGTGGATTTTAAAAATGTAACTAAACACTTTTGCACAGGAGAACAATTTTAAAATTATAATGTACAAAGTTCTTGCCATTGATAGTGTGCAGAGAATCTAATAAATTCAGGTCTGGAAGTATATATTATGGTCTGAAGTTTAATTTGAAAACCTTATACCCTTAAACTATCAATGCCATAGTCACTCTTTTCAAGCATTAAGCTGGAATTTCTATTAAACAGGAGTTAAATCACTATCACCAGCTGAGAGACAGTCTCAGTGAAGGCAACTAACCAAGAAAATACAATTTTCCAAAATACTTAATACAATTAACCTTAAAAATAACTAAAAGGGGACATTGAAATCAGACAAAATAGTTTTGGAATAATGAATTAATAATCCATATAAAATTTTAACTTCCCCATACAGAATGAGGATGAAAAACAAAAGACAATTAAAACCAGGATTCTAAAATCATCAACATATCAGATGTGGATTTTTAATCACATTTGTTTATTACATTGCAGTTTGAATAACTTTTCATCGTTCAGCATTTCATCTGCATCCTGTCTGTTTGTAGGTCAGGGAATTGGATGGATAATTTTTCCTACTAGAAGACTGGTATGTGCTTGCCAATTCCCTGGCTTTTCTGAGAGCTGCTGGATTTGTGTGCCAGGGATTTTGATGCTGATGCCTAAGACCCCCTCAGTTCCCACAAGAAATGCTTGGCTCAAGTTTTCATTTGGATAAAGCAGGAAATCAGCTACATGAACGACAGAGGGAGATAAGAAAGAAAGAAAGAAAGGAAGGAAGGAAGGAAGGAAGGAAGGAAGGAAGGAAGGAAGGAAGGAAGAAAGAAAGAAAGAAAGAAAGAAAGAAAGAAAGAAAGAAAGAAAGAAAGAAAGAAAGAAAGAAAGAAAGAAAGAAAGAAAGAAAGAAAGAAGGAGAAAAAAGACAGGCTGCGGGGAAGAGAGATGCTCTGTGCTTTTGTGACAGAAAATCACAGGAATGCAATGAATTTGACTAGATGTTCCATGTTGCAGAGCAGAGCAGAAATAAGGACATTTTCTCACCATTTACACACATTGTGAGGTTTTTTTCCTAAAAGATGCAATTTTTTAGAAAATAAAGAAGTTTGGCAACCAAGTTTCAATATATCAACCAGAGAGCTATGGACTATGGTATAGAAAGCTGCCTTTGACTGATAGGCCAATCACACTTTACAAGATACTGTGAGTTCTACATTGTGCATTTATTATGTAACATTTCACAAATTGTTTCACTCTCAGCCTCTAAATAATTGTGATTCTTTAAAATTATTTAATTAGCTGGGCAGTGATGGTGCACACCATTAATCCCAGCACTCTGGAGGCAGAGGCAGGTGGATCTCTGTAAGTTTGAGGCCAGCCACGTCTATAGAGTGAGATCCAGGACAGACACCAAAACTACACAGAGAAACCCTGTCTTGAAAACAAACAAACAAACAAACAAACAAACAAACAAAAATCAACAACAAAACACTATTTAATTGAAGTAGAATATCCATGAAGATATGTAAACAAACAGACAGACAGCTGCATGTCACAGAGCTAGGAAATCTATACAGCCATGAAAGAACGCAAGGAAAAGAAATTCCCCAGTATCTCTGGTCTATATTTTGCCTCTTTTTAAATCTCTACAAGCATAGTTACATGATTAAATATAAAGTTAGTATTCAAGTCATACAGAAAATGTCAGGAAACATCGTCTCATTGTACTTGCTTAGACATCACCTCTTCTCCAGGCATCTTTTCACTGCAGCTTTTCAGAGATATCTTATGGGTTTGATTTTTGTTTGTTTGATTGTTTTTGTTGTTGTTCTTCTTTCCTGAGTGTTCAGTATGGAGGAACTTTTCTGTTAAGGTTCAAACCCAAGGCAAATGGCTGAGGTGTGTATTTAACTTATCAAAACAGACCTGACCTCCAGGTTCTCCCAGCATCTCTTAATCCCTACCTGTTACAGGATATGGCTGGCATACCTTATCTTCTACCCTGAACTCTCTAGCCCAGGGACTGGGCTGCCTTCCCCTCAGAGGCTCTTCCCTATGCAATCCAAACATTTTCGTTACCTGCTGCTTTTGTTCTACTGGCTTCCTGGCTGCTGCACCCCTTTCCCCTCTCCCAATTGTCTCTTCCCCTCCTCCTCTCCCCACATGACCCAGCTCAGTTTGGTCACCTCCACTCTGGACTGTCCCAGATGTCCCTGCCTCTACATATGCTTTCCTTTTTTATTTACAATAAACTTTATCCTCCATCATGTCTAGGAGCTGTCATTCCTTTCCTTTTTATTTTTATTTTTTCATTCAATTTCTCTATGACCCACTTTTACTCAAGTAACTGTCCCAAGTAGTTTTTGGCATGAGCATGTATATAAATTAATCCTTCCTACTTACTTTTCATTATGAAAGCAAACCAGGTATCTGTTTTAATGCAGGATGGTAGAAGTGTATAGTCTGTAGTGTATAAGAAACAACAATACTGCATTCTGAAACAAATCTAGTTTTCAGCATTGAAACACAAAGCGCACCTTAACTCAGCTATATAAACCTGCAAGAAAACTATGACAGAGTTCAGAAAAACAGGCAGCTATGTGCTGTGGGATGTTCAGTATGCTGTGAATATGTGTTGCTCTGATTGGTTGATAAATAAAATGCTGATTGACCAGTAGCCAGGCAGGAAGTATAGGTGGGATAAGCAGAGAAGGGGAATTCTGGAAAGAGGAAGGTTGAGTCAGGAGATGCCAGCCCGCTGTCCAGGGAGCAGCATGTAATGACACACAGGTAAGGCCACAAAAAATGTGGTGACATATAGATTAACAGAAATGGGCTGAGTTTAAATGTAATATCTAGTCAGTAGTAAGCCTGAGCTAATGACTGAGCAGTTTCAATTAATATAAGCCTCTGTGTGTTTACTTGGGTCTGAGAAGCTGCAGACTGGGGTGGGACACAGAAAAACATTCACCTACAGGTATGTGTTGTGGAATCATCTTTTGGTACACTCTGAATATGTGTACTTTGGATTGGCTTAATAAAAGGCTGAACGGTCGATAGCTAGGCAGGATTTTCAGGGCAGAGAGAATGCTGAAAAGAAGGGCAGATTGGGAGGAGACTTAGAGGAAGCGGCATGGATAGTAGAGAGTGAAGGCAATAAAGCCGGGAGGCAGAAAGTAAATTAATAGAAGTGACTTAATTTAAGATATAAGAGCTAGTTAGAAAAAAGTCTAAACTTTTATAATTAATAAGAAATCTCTGTGTAGTTTTTTGGGAGCTGGCTGGTGGGACAGGAAAGTCTGCCTACAGGTATGATGACTCATTCCTGTCACTTCAGGAGTTGGGAAGTTGAGACAGCATAATTTTGTGAGTGATCAGTATAGACTAAAAAGTGAGTTCCAAGCCAGCCTGAGCTATAGTATGAGATGTTTCTTCATAAAAACAAACAAAATGGGCCAGTGAGATAACCCAGTTCAGTTAGTCAAGCACTTGCCTTTTAAGCATGAATACCTGAATTTTATCTCCATGACCCTTGGAAAGGAAGTTGGACATGGTAACATGATTATAATCCCAGTACTACTAAAGTAGAGATAGGCAGATAATTGGGGTAAATTGATCAACCAGCCCAGCCTACCTGGCAAATTTCAGGCTAGGGAAAGATCTTCTCAAAAAACAAAGTGAGTGGTATCTAAGTAGCAACATCTGAGGTTTGCCATCTACTGTATGGACACACACACACACACACACACACACACACACACACACACACATACACACACACACACTTATGCATACATACGCACACACACATACGCACATTGGGGGAGGCATGCACCCATCTCCTACATTAAGCATACAAGAAAAAAAGGAAGGCAGAAGACTAGAATCAGTTGTTCAATCATTCAGCATACTTGTTGCACTTGCAGGGGACTGGGTTCAATTTCCAACACTTAGACAGTAGCTCTCAATGATCTGTAACTCCATTTCTAGGAGATCCTATGTCCTCTTCCATCCTTCTGGGGTACCAGACAAGTACATGATGCACACACACAAGCAGAACACTCATACACATAAAAATAAATATAAATAAATCTTGAAGGAGAAAAAGAGACTTTAGACAACTTCATAGAAAAGTTTTAAGCACTTATCATAATTGCTAAAAGATAGTGAGACCAATTTTATGTTTATTAATGGTCAAGAAATCCAAAAGTAAAACCCACAGAGAGTATATTAAGACACACACACACACACACACACACACAATAACAAAATAATCATCATGCCTGAGACCAATATTCCACTGGTATTCTTAAAACATGTTTTCTAAATTTTTCATCCAAAAGAAAGAATAAATTGAGAGAAACTAAGAGCTGCAGCTTTGCACTTTAATCATCAGGAAATGTGGCAATTTAATTATTCACTGGGTCACTTTTAGAAACTTGTGTCTCCCTCCTGTGGACTCTTGGTATACTGTCATTAAATTTTATTAAAGACAACTCATGCCAGGTTCCATTAACATAGAAATGATCAGAAACCTGAAAGAAAGAGACTTATTCCCTCCTCCCTGTAACAGAGTCAAGACTCCTCTACCAGGCAGGAAAGAGCTTTGTTGATCAGGCACAGCACGTCTGAGCACATTGTCTGTCCCACACTGCTCTTTCTCTGTCAGAGTCCAGGAAGAGTAATTTGCGTAATTGTCCACTCCCAATAGTCTTTCTCAGCCCTAGTTCTTTTTAGAAATGTTTTACCTTGAAAACACCTCTTTGCCTGGCCTCTAATGGACCAGTGTTTTCTCCCTTTCTTCTCTGACCCTAAAATATACCTTTCCTGCATCTTATATTGATCCTTTTATGTAATCACATTACTGAGATGTGATTTGCCAAATTGCCATTATTATTAATAATAAATCCATTATTATTTTCTATTCTTGGTAACATGATTTACTCTAAGCCCTCCTCTCCAATCACTGTGAAAGTGAGTCCTTTCCTAAGAAGCCACATCATAAAGCTTGGAAGTGTGGTCCAGTGTGGTGTCCTCTATTAGCTAGAACAAGTAATTGACATGAACTCAGCTTTTCCTCCCTCAGTTCCTCCTATTGTAGTCTTCCTTTTCCATGCTGGGTAACAATGCACACGAAAAACCTTTATTTGAAGCTGAGGAGGTATCTCAATGGGTAAAGCACTGGCTGTGGAAGTGTGAGCATATGAGTTTCAAACCCCAGAACCCATGTAAAAAGCTACATGTAATGGTATGTGTCTTTAGTCCCAGGACAACGAGAAAGGAAGTGGAGACACAGAAGCTTGCAGGCCAGTTAGTATGGTGTACTCAGTAGTAAACAAGAAACAGTTTCTCAAACAACACTAGAGGTTGCCCTCTGACCTCTACATGCATCATGTGGCAAATGCATGCCAGCTCTTACACACAAAGCACAAATTAATTAAAAATAACATTAATAACTATTGGTGAAATTATTAAGGCCACTCCATGTAGTTAAAAGAGAGGTTTATTAGTGGCATAACTTACAAATGAAGGGATAAGTAGGTTGCAGGGTCTGGGGAAGGTGTGTCGCAGCCTGGCCGTATTCTCTCGAGAACTCTCTTCAGTCTAACTCCACCATCCAGGGTCTAGGAACAGAGAGAGTGCGGTGCATCCGGATCTTGGGTCTTCCGGGCCCTTTCTTGGCTCTGCCTTGGTCACAGTTATCAAAGCCTCAATGGGGGCTGGAACTTCCAGATCAAAGCTGGAATGGCTACCCACTACAAATAACAGCCTTTTATTCTTACATTTCCTTTCACATTTCCTCGGCGGCTATGCCCCATGAGCTTTAGAACCATTATATTCTGCTTTCTTACCAGCATGTGAGCTCATGTTACTTACTGAAAACTCTCTCTTGCCTAGTTTCTTTGCAAAAGCTCCAGGCTACGCTTTCTGACAGTAGGATATCTCAACATGTTTTTGCTTCCAAGTCAATGTCATTTGAATGAACCACAATCCAAAGCTACCCATCAAGAATATACTCAGTTCTCATATCCCGTTTTGAGATCACTTCTTAGACATAAGTGGCATCATCAAGTTGATTTGAATAACTGTCTTTCATTTTTTCATTTTTGCCCCTTTCCCCAATCTCTCACGTGCCTGGGCATGCTATCCTGATATTAACATTGATATTTTGCTCCAAAGCTAATATGTGTATGTAGACTGCTCCCTTTTGTGTCAAGATAAATAGTCACTATTTATTCTCTCATCTTCAGACTCTTTGGCCCTTTCCTTCCATCGTCTGAGTCCCAGAAGGCTGTATTGAATGGCTGTAGTGTCCTCATGATGCAGTGTTTCTACCTCAGCAGAAACACTTACGTTTTGTCTGGCCAACAGTGCACCATAGGTGGTGATCAGAAGGTAGGGAGAGGGGTGGGTGGGGTATTTCTTTCTCATTCCTTGCTCTAGGCCTTTGCCACCCTGATTTTGACTTGTTTTCTCCCTAGGTATAGCTCTTGCAGCACACTCCAGTATGTTTCCATCCCTCCTTGAACAAAACTATTTCCTTCTGTTGGCTCCTTTCGGGCTAGTGGGTTAACAGCTTCCTATGGTATCTGTCCTCTGCACCTTCACAATCCCCAGTGAGTTGCCCTGAAACCATCTCCTCTCTCGGTGAGTAGTTCCTTTATTAAGGATCCTGGAACTATCTCAATTGGATTCTGTACCCTGCTGACAACCTTGCTGAAATGAAGGGGTGACATGATCTGCTTAGCACTCCCCATAGGCAATTTGTTCTTGCATTTGTGACTGTGTCCTACTGTGCATTGCATTCCAGTTTTTGTATGTGTGTACACTTTTCTATTTGGCTGTAAATAAGCTCTCATTGAATATTTATTTTTGGAGGTTCCAGAGAGTCAATATACAACTTTGATGATGCACAGGCTCAATAAATACTTGTGAGTTTCAGTGTACTAAACAGCAGTAAATCATGTCAAAGAGCACAGAATACAATAACAGAGAAAAGGAGGGATACAAAGCATAATGTTCTGGACAAAGGCTCTTTTTAGAAAGAAGCACACTCCCTAAGTAGTGACTGAGTACGTAGTCTCTCATTACCTTGTTCCTGCTTCTGCCTTGTGTGAGTAAAACTTCTGCCTCACTCCCATGTTTTCTCATTGCTATCCACCTCTGCAGTAACATTTTTAAAATAAGAACATTATGAAAGCTAAATGTTTATTAATAGTTCTAGAAAAACAAGAAAATGGGAATTAATATTTGTAACTTTAAATGCTGGTATGTCTGGAATTTCACTAGAGAGAAATAAACAAAAAATTCCTTTCATGTTTTGTTTATATGTATTTCCCAACAGCAGTCTCATAATCTGAGATTACAGGGTCTGGAGAAGAAAAATAAACAGTGGACTAGAGAGAGATGGTTTAGTGTTTAGTAATACTTGGTTTCAAAAAAAATCACAATTCAGTTCCCAGGATGCATACATATGGCAGCTCATAACTACTTGAAGCACCAGGTATAGGGGATCTCATACCCTCTTCTGGCCACTGCAGGTACCCACACATGTGTGTGCATGCGCACGCACGCACGCGCACACACACACACACACACACACACACACACACACACACACACACGTGCACCCACACAGCCATAGACATATTGTTATATACGCATGTTAATAAAAACAGAATATATTTTTTAAAATGGCAAAAAAGCAAACAAACCCAATAACAAAAAACGTTTGCTACCACCTCCCCTCCAAATGTCCATGAAGTAGTACTTTTGGATTAGATTCTTTTCTTTGGCTGCTTCTAAAGATTTTATTTTGTTTTTCACCATGGAACTCAGGAAGCAACAGAGGAGACAAGATAGCTAAAGAATCAGCACTTTACAGAGATTTGAGAAAAGAACTTTCAGACATAGAATTCTCTGTCTTCATTTTCATTGCAATTTCAAGGTAGTTGGGGAAGCAGGCTATTTCTAGCACCAAGTAAGTTAACAGGACGCTCCTACTCAGTACAAAGAAGTAAGCAGCCTCCTTAGACCCAACCCTGCAGGCCTAGAGGACAAGCTGCAATTCAGGAAGTAAATGGAGAGGCCACTAACATGCTGTGCTCTTGAAAGTAAGTGAGAAAGAGAAAGCCATGATACAGATGAAAAGAAGCATTGCTGTCCTCATTTCTGAGAATTTAACCAACATACCAGGAAGTGATACATTAGTAGGAGAAAGAGATCACTCTCCCTTCTTCACTAGATTGCATTTCACTGCATAGATCCAAAAGGAACTTCAGCACTTTCAGGGCCAGGATATACTGCTATTATGTACCAAGTGAGTAATCAGTAAAGACACTGTATCCTTTTAACCAATTACATTACTATGTTCAAGTCATACAACTCTTTTGCATACTTTAAGTTTGGATTTGCTTTCTTTTATCTATGTTTAGCCAAGGCTTCCTGGAAAGCATCACTTTTTCTTATAATACAATTTGCTTAGAGTCAGATGTCTAATGTATTTTTATTAAGGTGACTCACAAGCTTTATCATCAGGAGTAAAAATTTGGAAAAGGGAAGTGGTATATGAGACTAGAAATTAAGTCTAGGATGAGAATAGATTTTGCCCTTCCTATGATAGCTGAAAGCATAGCAGTTAAAAACATGAGTAAGGATTATCATACTGGCACTCACCCTTGTTGTACAACCTAAAAACTTATCCTACCACAATGAATGAGTTAATTCATTTCCAAGAGGTTCAGAGCCTTAAAAGATTCCAGATTCATATATATTGTTTTAAAACATCATCCAAAATATCAAACAGTAGAGAGAAAGTAAAATTTCTTTTGTAATGGTTTGTCAGCCTTCTATCCGAATACAAGAATACCTTCAGATGAAATGTCATGGTAGAATATTACTTTACATTCAGGGTATGAAAGAGACTTCTCAGCTGACTTGGAGAAACATGATATACTCTCCCTGCCTTTCTCCTTTGGAAAGCTTCACACTGTGCCTCCATTTTGAAGGATTTAAGAATTTCTACCCCCCCCCCCCAAAAAAAAATGATTGTTTATAAACCACCATTAGAGAAAAATGGTAGGCAATTAGGAGCTTAGTGTGTTTTCATATCTATGAATATCTCAAGAATCAGTTTGGTCCTTTGGGATATACTGCCTTTGAATAATTTGCTTTCATGGCCTGTGAATAGTTCTACTTTTTGTTTGTGTGGAGATAATGAAGAGCCAATGATGGGTTATGATTCAGAGACAAATATATAAAATATAGACAGTTTAGAATATACATTCCAAATGAAGATTTTAACACAGCATAAATGCTCATCTTTGGGACATTTACAAGTGAAAAAAATAATTTTAAAACCTTAATCTTTATTGATATCAAGTGAAATGGGCAAAGTGATACAAAATAACATGACATTTTGGTACAGGGGAAAAACAAATGATAAGCACGTTTTACAGCTTGTACCTGGGATATAGAAGAAAACTGCCATTCATCCCAAGTATAGTACTGATAATTAGAAAGACAACATCAACTCTGACACCCAGTACGAAGGTAAACATAGTGATTTGAAAATGACAATTCCTTAAGTGACTGAAAGGTATACCTGGTACCTGTTAATTACTAAAAGGCCATGCCATGATAAGCTGTAAAACGAGAAGGGACTCAGGTTCCCAAAAATGCAAGATAGACTCCAAGCCCCACAGCAGAGAGTGGAAACCATTGTGTGGGGTCCTATGAATATATATGATGGCTTCTACTTCTGTAGTTTTATGGCATTTCTGTGTGTACAAACACATGTCTCTGCATCCATATGTGCTTCTCATGCTTTTTCTTTGGCTATTTTTTCTTCTGCTTGTTTGTTTTGTTCCCAGCTTGTTTTTGTTTAATCTTACTTTACTATTATTATTTAGAGGTCTCTTTGTTTTCTAAAGGGAGACAAAAATAGTATGGATTTGGTTGGGATCGGGGGAGATGGGTAGAATCTCACAGGAGTTGGGGGAGGGAAAAACATCATCAGAATATATTGCCTAAAACAAGCTATTTTCAATAAAAGAACAGAAAATAAAAAAGTCACAATATGAAAGAAGTGATGTTTAACACTTTGTTCCACTCCTCCACCAGATCACAATCATGTTTCCACAGGTCAAACCTTAACCACCTCCATGATGTCTAAAATTCTCCGGACTCAATGTTCTACTCATCAAATACAAACCACTGTGACTTTTTAAATATGCTAATATAATCTCTTCCATTTCCTGTCAACCTCTCTGTTGGTATTTCATTACTCTGTGAAAATAATAGCCTCTGAGAAACTAGCAGGACCAAGTTAGGACTAGTTCTTGAGCTTCAGTTCCCCCCTCTCACTTTCTTGCCCCTCTTGAAGACCCCTAGCTCACTTTTTACTAGACTTTTGCACTTGCTCTTCTCTGTACCAGGAAACTACTTTGTTTCCTTGTGCATATTTCAACCGACATGGCTCCTCCCACAGAAACAGAAGACTTTTTGCACTACTATGCTTAGTGTTATACTGTTTCTGACACTTTGTCACCATTTCCACAGCACTAACAACTATTTTATTTACTGTTTATTTGTCATTAGAGCTCTCATGAAGGAAGTCACATTTTTCATCAGTGCTCTTGAAACACACATTGGTCACTGATATGCAGTAAATTCTCAAAAAACATCCCTGGGCAAGACAGAATAGAGACAAGAAAGTGAAAAAGGCAATTAGAAAGGGAGGAAAAAGGAAAAGAGACTAGAGTGAAAGACACTAGAAAGGAAAAGACTCAAAAGAAAATAAGAGGCAAAACAATTCCTGAGCAGTAAAACCTTGTTGTATGAAAGAATCAGGATAAATTTTGGAAAATGCACCATTATCCCCTTCATTCAACTAGCATTTAAGAGCAAGAAACAAATGACAAATGCCATGCTGGTAAATGGATTATGAAGGTGGAGAATGAAGAAATATCAATTAAAATATCCCTTTCACTGATGAGAGAATGACAGTTGAAATAAAAGTCTCTGCACTAGAGAAATGACTGAGTAGCTCAGAGAACTGGATACTCTTAAAGAGAAACTGGGTTCAGTTCTGAGCACCCAGTTGAAGAGTCTCAACCATCTTTAATTGCAGTTCCGTAGAATCTGATGCTCTTTTCCAGCCATTGTTCATGTTGCATCAAATGCTAGAATTCTCTCTGTTTCACTAGAATACCAGTAGATAGGGAACAATGGAAAGGAAAATGACCTTTTATCAAAAAATATAAAATCATACCCAGGTTCTGCCTTATACCAGCCAAGTGTTATTGTGTAAGTCAACCCATCCCTCTGAGGTTCCTCCATTTCTTCCAAAATAACATGAAATTCATGGGGGCACACCTTTTAGCAAAATGATGCTGGTAGAAATGGTATGAAAATCACACACTGAGAATGTGATGAGCAAAAAAGTGTTGGGATTTTATGCCTTTCCCATAGCAGGGCTCACATCTTTATGCTTTGTCTGAAGAAAAGGCTAAGGGATGGGATGGACTGATTTTTCCGTAATGGCTAAATATAGGTATCAATTGGGCAAATCATATCCCTCTCAAACAACACTCCAATTTGGTAACCACATCACTCAGTCCCAATGGGAAAAGGTTTTTCTTTAATCCAGGAGTACCTAGTAACAGTCTAATACCATAGCTTTCCTATGCCTCATAACCTGGCACATCTTCATATTATTGGATTATATTTATATACCTGAAAGATGGTATGCCAGTTTACTTCCACAAAATGCATGGAAACAAAAAAATTACTACAATATCCACTCAAAGTCATACCAAGCTATGTGACATACTATGACAGATACTTTTAAAGTTGTGAGGTAGAAAAACAGATTCATGGAAGGAAGTACTTTATTTCTATAACGCTGATATGGTATACTTGTTCATAATTACAATTCTATGCCTGTAGGTCTTTAGTGACCCATTGGTCTAGTAAATACCGATGCCATAGAAATCATGCAATCATACCTAAAGATTGTTACTGTAAGAGATCAGTGTTCCAGTATGTTGGGGGATACAAGTAAGCCTGAAGGATTATCAATTAAGGATACACTAATTGCTTTGATGAAGTAGTAAGCCTTGTGTGAATGGAGAGTCCCAACTGTTTTGTTCACTGTCTGTTATATAATTGAT
The DNA here is from genome assembly GCF_004664715.2 of Peromyscus leucopus. Taxonomy (NCBI): domain Eukaryota; kingdom Metazoa; phylum Chordata; class Mammalia; order Rodentia; family Cricetidae; genus Peromyscus; species Peromyscus leucopus. The sequence goes on from NC_051083.1 coordinate 398,225, forward strand.
GCAAACTTACAAAACAATAAGGATAGCAAGAGTTTTCCATATTCACTGACCTCATGCATTTATCCTCCTAAATTATAAGGACCTATTGCTAACTATAAGTTGATATGCCAATATAACAATACATGTTTTTGTAAACACTGGGGAATACTTGGAGTAAATATCAGTATTTAAAGAATGACCCAAAGACCTCAATGATCAAATGAGGATAGGAAATGGAAGACATAGTTTTAAGAATAAATGGTTCAAATAATTCCTTGTAGGTATCTGAGGTGAGGTAGAGATGAAGAACCAGCCTGCTTCCTCTTGAACTTGAAAGCGATCTTGTAGTAAAAACTAGATTCATTCATGTTTATGATTAAATCTGTTTTTCAAGGATTGGTCTATGCCTTACCTATAATCTTAAATATAAATGGTTCTGTACTTCCTGTTCTAGAAAACAGAAACAATGCCTTTGTTTGAAAATGTTGTTATAATCACATTGTTATGATTAACTTGTTATGATCACCTTGCAATTGTGTCTTTGTTTCAGGAGGTTGCTATGACCAACTTATTATGCTTATACTCTGCTTCTGTAACCCAGCCTATTTGTCTGCTACATACACCATTTGGAAAAACCCTACTCCTGAACTATGAAAATTCTTGTTGTCCCCATATCCAATGCTTATCTACTGAACCTTGCCTTAAGGAGAGACAGCCACACACACACAAAACAACAACAACAAAACAAACAACAAACAACCTTGCTTGCTTGCTTTAATTTGGCCATGGTGACTTGGATAGGTAGTCTTTCTCCTTACCTTTGTGGGATTAATAAGCAGAATACTTGGCAAAATAATTCATGCTTGTTAAATGAGTTGGGCTCCTGTGAACTCTATCAAATTTATTTCTACTCAGGAGACTAAAAATTAGTAAAAAGAAAGACTATTCAAGGGCCATCAGAGGGTAAAGTTTTAGAAAGCATGTAATGCAGTCAAGTCCATAAATGGGATTTTGTTTAAGAATGAGGTTCTTTTATCAGGCTTAATTTGTATAGGAACTGCATTCATTTACTAATTGTCCACCCAGAAAACAGGAATACCTAATGTCAACTTGAAAGTTTGTAGTGGACTGGCAAAATGGAAACTTTACATCTTAATAAACCTTAAGGTCACTTGGGGGAATCTAGCTGGAACTGTTCTGGATCCTGTCTTCTTAAGGAGTAGCTTTCATAGTACTGGAAGCAACTATTTAAACTGCCAAGGGAAAGAAACAATCAATACTCCTACTCAGCTGTAATCCCTACAAAAAAATAATGGCCAGAATGGCAAGATATTTCAAAAGATGCAACAGTGGAATTTATATCCAGAGACTATACAACAGCTATCTAGTTGAACTAAAGTCAGCTTAGTGAGACTTGGTGTGTGATACTGTCAACCTAACCACTATCCCTGACAGGAGAGGTCATGGGCCCTAGATCACCTCCTGCTATCACATCACTAAACTAGTATAATTTCTAAGTGAATTCTAAATGCTTATTTTTATACCCATAGACAAGTGAAGCTCCTTTTGCCACAGAGGCATGATAATGACAGAAAGCCACAACTGGTCAACATGCAAAGAACAAGTGATTGTTGAATAGCCAGCACCAATTGTTGCATCTAGTATGCAGCCCTTGTAGCTAAGGCTCAATGATAATCTAGGTAGAAAGGGCAGAAAAATAAAGACATTTTAAGAACCAGAGGAACAGGGCAGCACATCTGCTTCAACATAGTGTCTTCTATACATGATAGGAAAGTTGCATCCAGGAAATATCAACCATGTGGTTATCTAAAGAGACTTAAAAAAATATCACTACCAATTGGCATCTCAATATGGATAGGAGTATTTTCATAATGCTTCACCCTGAAACAGAAAAGCTCTAGGCAGTTAATTGATCAACAAAAGAGTCTTGGTCTTCTCCAGAGATGAGCCCCCTAGTTGGTTAGTCAGTCCCAAAAAGATTAACCCTAAATACATAAGGCAATACTAAATGATCCCAGAAGTTTGTATTTATATGGTGTGTGTGTGTGTGTGTGTGTGTGTGTGTGTGTGTGTGTTTAATAATTAAGTAATAAGAGTCCATGAATTTGAGAAAGAGAAGAGTGGTCAGGGAAGGAATTAGAGGGATGAGGAGGTGAAAATTATGTAAATAAAGAACTCCCTTTAAATTCTCAAAAATTAGCCAGGCTGTGGTGGCACATGCCTTTAATCCCAGCACTCAGGAGGCAGAGGCAGGTGGATCTTTGTGAGTTTGAGGCCAGCCTGGTCTACAAAGTGACATCCAGAAAAGGAGCAAAGCTACACAGAGACACCCTGTCTCGAAAAACCAAAAAAAAAAAAAGAAAGAAAGAAAGAAAGAAAGAAAGAAAGAAAGAAAGAAAGAAAGAAAAAGAAATCTCAAAAATTATGTTTAATGTTAAAAAATGGTTTCAGGTAATCTTTTCTTTTTTTATTTTACATACCAACTCCAGTTCTCCCTTCCTCCTCTTCTCTTGCTCCCCACTTACTTACCCCCTTTCCACTCCTCAGAGCTGGTAATGCTTCCCTTGGGGAGGCAACGAAGTCTGGCATGCCAAGCTAAGACAGGGCCAAACCCCTCCCACCCTGCATCAAGGCTCAGCAAGGTATCTCTCTATATGGAATGGGCTCAAAAAGCCAGTTCAAGTACCTGGGATAAGTGCTGATGCCACTACCAGGGGCTGCATAAACAGATCAAGCCACACAACTGTCACCCACATTCAGAGGGCTTAGATTGGTCCCATACAGGTTCCCCAACTGTCAGTTCAGAGTCCTTGAGCTCCCAGTAGCTTGGGTCAACTGTCTCTATTGTTTTCTCCACAATGCTCTTGACCCCCCTTGCTCATATGATCCCTCATCCCTCTCTTCAACTGAACTCCAGGAGCTCAGCCCAGTGCAGTTCAGATCACTGCATCTGCTTCCAATCATTTACTGGACGGGGATAGATATTGGAAATGAAGAAGATGAACTTTCACTATTTGCAGATGATATGATAAGCAACCCCAAAAATTCCACCAGGGAACTCCTACAGCTGATAAACACCTTCACTAATGTGGCAGGATACAAGATTAACTCAAAAAAAAAAAAAATCAGTAGCCCTCCTATATACAAATGATGAACAGGATGAGAAAGAAATCAGAGAAGCATCACCCTTTACAATAGCCACAAATAACAAAATATCTTGGGGGTAACTCTAACCAAACAAATGAAAGACCAGTATGACAAGAACTTTAAGTCTTTGAGGAAAAAAAATTGAAGAAGATATTAGAAAATGGAAAGATCTCCCATGCTCTTGGATAGGTAGGATCAACATAGTAAAAAATGGCATTTTTAACAAAAGCAATCTACAGATTCAATTCAAACCCCATCAAAATCCCAACACAGTTCTTCACAGATCTTGGAAGAACAATACTCAACTTTATATGAAAAAAAAAAAAAACAGTGAGATATAAAGATAGGCTAAAGATATGATAGGATAAAAAGGTAGATTATTGAATCTACTTTTTAAGAGCAACAACTTCTTTGAAATGTTTTATATTGCTATGGATTTTAGTTTATTGATACAAATTTAAAGTTAATTTTGTTATACTGTGTGTATATTTCTACTCTTGGTTAAGGTATTATGTTTGTGTGGTTCATTTGAAATTGTAATGGATAATTAAGAAATAGGTTAATAATTAGTCATCTATGATAATCACACTTGTAGTCATGCTAGTTAAGTTTTCTAGATATACATAAATATATTTCCATTAGATAAATAATCTTCAAGCGCTTTAAAGACCTACAGAATATGGCACTTAAAATGTTTTAAGAACTTAGACTTTTGTGGACAATGAGATGTATCTGCTCCTGGCCGCACCAAATACTTCAAAGAAGATGATGCGCATGGAAGACACTCTATATGGGATTAATCTTCTTCTTGGCAAAAATAGCCATTTGGGCAAGAAACTGTTTTTGCCTGGACTGCTTGACAAAATGTATCAACTGGACATGCAGGACCCATAGAAAGGTGACCACTGAACTTTGCAAGACGAGATGGTCCTTCATGTTCCAGCTTTGCAGAAGAAACTGCCAGACATTCCACAGGACACAGGAAGAAGTGACTGAAAGACTCTAGGCCTGTGGGCTGAAGATGGATGCCCCAACATTACAGAACTTTGGGTGACTGTCCAGGCAGCCAGCTGTCTCTGTCATTCTAGATTTTTGGAAGTTGCTTACAATGCCCTTCCTGTTTACATAGATAATATTTTATCCTTCTGAGGTCTTTGATGTAGTTTAAAACTAGATAGTTATAATTTTCCTTGGTTATGATAAAAGTTACATATGAAACTTTAGACTCACAAATATAGGAGAGATAGAATATTTTCTTTAATTTTACCAAATACAAATAGACTAGATATTATAACTGTAATTCTTGCTTGATTACTGCTCTATTATATGTAATTTTACTATGTTAAAGTTAAAACCTTCCTTTTCGATAAAAAGAAAAGGGGAAGTACTGTGGATGTCTTTCTGTGTGCTGTGAATATGTGTTGCTCTGATTGGTTGATAAATAAAGCTGTATGGCCTATTGCAAGGCATCTTAGAGGCAGGCGGGAAATCTAAACAGAGAGGAAAAGAAAGGAGAGGCAAGATAGACACTGTGGGCCGCTGCCAGGAGAAGCAAGATATAAAGGTATTGGTAAGCCACAAGCCATGTGGCAAAGTACAGATTTATAGAAATGGGTTAATTTAAGATGTAAGATCTAGCTAGCAAGAGGCCTGACATAGACCACACAATTTGTAAGTAATATAAGCCTCTGTGTGTTTACTTGGATCTGAGCAGCTGTGGACCAGGCGGGTCATAGGAAAAACTTTCAGTTACAATCCAGGATAGCCAAAACAATCCTGTACAATAAAGGAACTCCCAGAGGCATCACCATCCCTGACTTCAAGATCTACAATAGAGCTATAGTAATAAAAAGAGTTTAGTTTTAGGTAATCTTATGGATAAGAATTATAACAACAGCCAGATGAGCAGTAGATGTCTAGTTTATGACATCTTAGGTATTTCTTTATGACCCTTAAAAGTTATCTTTCTAAAAACATTAAAAAAGAGTGATCCTCCTGCCTACACAGTCCCTGAAGTTTGCTTTGCACAGAGATTCTGGGAGTCATCTTTAGTGGGCTAAAGACAGATCATGCTTTATTCATCCTCAGGCTGGAAAAATCTTACCTGACTTTTCTTCTATTAAGTTTTTGTCATATTTGTCACCCATTCCATTGTTCCCTCTTCTGTAATTAATTGGCATTCTTTTATCCCAAACATTTTTTCATTTTTCTTTATTAATTTTTCTACTCTCTCTACATACCACCCACAGATCCCACCTCCTCACTCCTCCCACCCCCCAGCTCTCCCTCCCAAGCCACCCCACATCCCCACATCCTCAGTGTGCTGGGATCTGCTGACTATCCCAAACGCTCTTAAATGATCAGGGATGTGTGAGGATTTTTAATTGGCTAGTAACTATATCTAAATTTTCCAGATTTTGCAAACCTTCATTTTTCCATCCTGAGTGTAAGTATATAAATCAACAAGATGCAACATCTCAAGGGAAAACAGAAGCATTTGGTAATTATATATAATTTGAGTGTTTCCTATTCCATCTCTTTTCTTTCAGTAGCTAAGGTGAACAAGTCTATTCCTTAGCCTTTGTTGTAGAATAGAAACATGAAAATGTATGTTTATACAAAATCCTGTTTGTGTGTATTCTTATTTTTAGGATCATCTCGAACATATAAGCAATCCAATTGTCTTTAAAGTCTGAGAAAATTAAGACGAGTTGATAAACTTATAATGGAGTACTAAGCAAGAACAAATAATAAGGTGTCTTTTGTCTCCAGGGACCAAGGCTATCAAGATGGAGAACAAGTCAAAAATTGCTAATCAATTATTTGGTGGGAAGAATCTGACTATTAAATATGAAAATGATGAAGCATGTTTATGGTTAGCACTTTTGTTCCATATCCTGATTCTGGTGATATTTGTCTGGAACCAGACATGTGTTAAAAGTCATAGAGTTATACACTAAAGATAATTTTAGAAGTAAAGTTAGAAAAAAATTGCAAGTATGTCAGAGTTGGTTTTTATATTCTACATATTTCTCCCCACTGGCTTCCTTGTAGTCTCTATTCTAACAGACTAATGTACAACTTCAATGTATACTAAGCAGTAATGTCCTTTAAGACAGAAAACTGAGTTTCAGTACAATCAACTTGATAGTGGTCTTGTAGCTAGGGAATCACCTGGTAATGAGAGGACTCACTCACCTCCATAAATTGGGTAGAATGAGGCCAGGTAACTATCATGCATTCTAGATTTTCCAAAGGACATTGGGAAAATCAATATGAGCCTCTGTATATAGAACTAAAGGCATGTCAGGGTCCTCACTTCAAAATTTTGAGCAGGGAATGTAGTTGTTCTTTGAAGTTCACTATTCAACTTTAATTACTGTAGAGAAATAGCCATACCAAAGACAGCTCAGAACTGGTGAATTATATAACATACCTAAATTTAGACCATACATATAACTATATTAGAATTCTGAATCCAACATACATTTCTTTATAAGAACACAAATGAAATATATATGAATCAAACATTTATAACTTAAAATATCAAAAATATGCTACTCAGTTGTGAATTTGGTCCCACCACCCATCATGGTCTTGTTTAAACTTTATCTGCATTCTGTTCCATGGTTTACATGACTCTTATGCACTGTTTAGTGGGAATTCTATTTTTACTCTTCCATGCATTTCTTATAACTTGATTCAATTAAAAGGAAAGTAAACCTTAGTTCAGTTTCTCCAAAAGTATCCATTGAGCATAAAAATATCCCCTTTTAATGTAGCAGTTTGTAACTGTAATAGTTTTACCAGTTCATGTTGGATAGGCCATGAGGGAGGTACCAACTTACTAAATCAAAAGATGTTCTAGACATTGCTTCCTTGCTATTGTTTAGATTCATTTTCAGACTACCTAATGTGAAATCTTTTGGAATTTTTAGAAAAATCTTAAATCAAATAGTATATTATTTTGTGCTGTGGGATGGTCTGTATGTCAAATTGCTCTGATTGGTCAATAAATAAAACACTGATTGGCCAGTGGCCAGGCAGGAAGTAGGTGGGACAAGGAGAGAGGAGAATTCTGAGAAGTAGAAGGCTAAGGCAGAGAGACACTGCCAGCTGCCGCCATGACCAGTAGCATGTGAAGATGCCGGTAAGCCACCAGCCACGTGGCAAGGTATAGATTTATGGAAATGGATTAATTTAAGGTATAAGAACAGTTAACAAGAAGCCTGCCACGGCCATACAGTTTGTAAGCAATATAAGTTTCTGTGTTTACTTGGTTGGGTTTGAGCGGCTGTGGGACTGGCAGGTGACAAAGATTTGTCCTGACTGTGGGCAAGGCAGGAAAACTCTAGCTACAATTTTGAATGATTTTATTTAAATCTATTTCGTGTAGAGTTTTGCTAATCTATGGAAAACAGTTTGTCAACAATGCAGTTAAATATCTGGAAAGCATCTGATCTACCCTTACTCCTCAGATGTTCTTGGCTGGAGTGATGGTGCTAAAAGTGGAGAACTTTCCTAACAGTTCTTTACTAAAGTAAGAAGGGTTATAGTGAAAGGATATGATGGTCATATGTCTTCCCTCTGGGGCCTCCATTTCATCTTCTGTTACTATAAAGATGAATGAAGCTTTCCAGAGCATTTGGAAACCTGCCTTGCCAACTTGGAAGAATAATGCCAAGTGAATGTGTAACAGACACATGAGCTCTGGATTAATGTTTCCACTTGTTAACAAAGCCTTGTCAGTTATTTTTCAATGAGGGAAAATGTTCTAGAGGCCGTTTAATTTCCTGTAATGCTACTGTGTATTTCTGCAATGGAAACAATGTGGATAAGCTTCCCTCTCCCCACATAGAGGAACGTCGAGGAAGGGTTCTCATTTTGCAATATAATTTTGCCTAACCCAGATTCATTTGACTAAATAAGTTCTCTGTTGATAAAAATTATTCCAGAAAAGAGTGAAAATCTATGCCCAATCAGTGCCCAAAGCAATTTTGGGATCAAATAAGTAGGAAGGACTGCAGTAGTAATTCACTGTTGTCCTGCTCTATTAATTTCTTACTGTATCAGACATTAACACACACACACACACACACACACACACACACACACACACACACACACACACTCATTATCTCACAGTCCTGAAGACTAGGGACCTAAAATAATGACAGTGCTCTAAACTCTGCAAAGATTCTAAAAGATGCTTCGTGGACTTTCACCAGGAGATCCTTGGCCTTATGTAACTCTTTCTCTGCCTCAGTCTTCTCGTGAGCTTCCTTTCTCTGTGTATCTCCATCAGTGTCTGTCTTTAAAGAAGATTCATTGGATTTAGGGCCTACTCAGATAAACCATGATGATCCGTAATTAAGTCTGGAAGGACCCCTTTTATTGCTGTGAAAACTAAGTGTATTATCACATAGTGTAAATGTTAGAAAATGGACATTTCTTGGGGGTGGGACATTTAATACATCATGCTTTTTCACCTGGGGACTGTCAAAGAAATACTGATATATTTACTGAGTAAAGATAGGGATTTAATTTCCATTTAAAATTTTCTAAAAAGTGTGTTTTTTCTCCTCAGAATGATTCTAGTAGTGACCAAAATACTTTCAGATAGGACTAGTGAGACTCCTAAAACAAAACAAAACAAAACAAAACAGCATCTTGGGGACTGAAAAGATGGCTCAGCAGTTAAGAGCACTTGCTTCTCTTACAGAAGTCCCAGGTTCTATCCCCAGCATCCCCATGGTGGTTCACAACCAAATATAACTCCAATTCCAAAGGACCTAATTCCTTCTTTTGGCCTCCACAGACACTATGTGAACATGCTCTTTTACATAGATTAAAAATATACACATAAAAATCATACAAATTTAAGAATTCATTTTCTTGAGTCACCAATGTTGAACGTAAGCCTAGTACTTAATCATATTTATATATTTACTACTATTAGCACCTCTTTGACTGTCTACACTTTGACCCATTTTTGAAAAATCTGCTAAATATATATGGCATATTCCTTTGCATTTGAAGGAAGAAAGCTTAGCTTGATTGAAAGTCATACTACTGGTTGCTTGGTTGGCTTACTTGTTCATGCCATGTTTCATGAAAATGGTTGTTTCCCTCCAGTTCATGGCACCTCAATGCCAACCCTAGTTTGAGTTATTTCATTCTTTTGTGATTCTACACAGAGCAAACATGGGAGGAGGCACAGTAATGCATTGTGAAACAGATTGTTTCTTTGGTCCTGTAACTTCAGGGCCTACTTCAATCATTTATGGGAGAGAAAATCCACACAGCAGTGTAGCATCAGCCATTATACATACAAGTACACTATCCCAGTACAAGACTGAGAGTGAGGATACAGTGTAGCTAAGCTATCATTTCTGGGAAGGCCACTTCTAGTCCTCCTTGCAAGACTATGGTGCTAAAGAAGCAGGTGGTAGCAGCTGAACCTCAATTCCTTGGGCTTTCCGTTTTAGCCAGCAATTGCACCATAACTCCTTCCTGGGTGGTCAACAACTGAGAGAAGATATGCATCATCTTTCTTGAATAGAATGATGGAGCCATTCTGGGAAGTAACTATGTAGTCCAGGACCTAGAATTCTACTTATTTCATGTCATGGCCTCAGGTTCTGTCCAGTCTCTATTGACTATATTCAAAGGGTCATAAAATAGACTTTTGAAAACAAGCAATGGGGAACATATAAATTAAAATGAGCAGATCTTGATGGCCTACGACTGGAATTCTTGTTGCTATTACTATGCTTTCAAATAGTGCTAGAATTCATGTTACTTAAGGATGTGGTGGCGGGACATAAGGATTTTGTTTCAGAATACTTATAGAGTATGAAAATTAGAATGCTGATTTTAAAAAAAAAAGGAAATCATAGATGGGGAATTGATATTGAGAATGAGACTATTTCCTGTAAACCACTGTCCAATAGAAGAATCAATACTGTTAGCAATAATTTCAGAATTGGGGCATAGGCAAGTGAAAAAAAAAACCTAAAAGGTTTAGTCTTTATTTGGGGGGAACATACACATTAAATGATGAGGAAGAATAAAGAGGTTTTAATATTAATAATTTTAATTGAAAAATGGCAATGAGGACTGTCACTAGAAGACTAAAATGTATAACTTCCCACTTAGACAAGTTTTTCTGAAATCCGATTTTCAGTTGGGTGACAAAGTTCTTGTTTATTGGTGAGAAATTGAGTGAGATTTTTTAGAGTGAATTTTAATTTCCCTGAAGTAATTTATTTAAAAATTCCTCTCTTCATTACCACTTGTAGTAAAAATGGTGCTTCTTTCCATGGTCAATAAACATTGACTAACTTAAAGGTGTTCAGAGTGATGCTTCAGTTGGTATAGTGCAGAAGCTACAGCAGAGGAGCAGAACCGGTGACCAATGGAACGAAGGGGAACAAGGACAGGGAAAAAACAGACTAGACATCTCAAGGAGACACCAGACCACACACAAGAATTCTTCTGGTTTTCTATAAACATAGAAACTCAAGTTACAGACCGCCTTCCACATTTTAACATTCTCAGTAGATTTTTGAAAGCAAATGAGCACCTGATTCTGTTCTAGTTTCTAATCACATGGTCACCATGTGCCTGCTGTGATGAGGTTACTTTACCATCCCTGCTCCTGAAGAGTTCTCAAAGAATCATAATTAGAGATTGAGAGGTACTTGTGAGAGTCTCTTTTCAAACCGTGAGAGCTCAGTGTATTAGATTAACAACCGTGTAAAACCAGCCTTAACATACGTTTTAAAAGGAAAGATGTGATGGTGTGATGTTACAGGCTTATAACCCTCATTCTCTGGGACAGAAACAAGAGGATTGCTATGAGTTCTAGGCCATGTTGGTCTGTATACTAACCCCTCCTCTTGCTCTCTCTCCTTCTCTCAAATAGTAAACAAAATATGTAGAAGTAGGAAAATTAAAATAAAATGCATTATGATAAATGAATTAGTACATAAGTAAATATCAGAGAACATTATATACATATATACATATGTATACTCTTGCTGTTTGTACTATCATATACATCTCTCTATCAGTCTGCCTGTCTATTTATTTATTATCTATCTATCTATCTATCTATCTATCTATCTATCTATCTATCTATCTATCCAATTATCTATATATACATATAAAACAAATAGCATTGTTTAAAGTTTAGTTTTGGTAATAGGTATGCATACATTTGCATGTTTGTTTCATGGGTTGTGAAATGTCATAAGGAGAATCTTGGAGAAATAAAAATTGTGTTAGTTACATCCATTGCTGTGATAAAGTACCCAATAGAAACAACATAAGGGAAGTAGGCCTTATGTTCCTCATGGTATCAGATAGATTTCAGTCCATAGTGGTAGAAAGGGTATGATGGAGTTCAGGGTGAAGGGAGTGTGCTGCAGAGATTTTTCACATAGTAAACCAGAAACCATAGAGAACTAGACTCTATTCAAAGGCACACTACTATGGAACAACTTCCCCCAGTCAGACCTACCTCCTGACACCGCCATAGCCTTTCAAACAGTCCTACAAGCTTGGGACTGAGCATTTGAAAGAAGAATGTGGGAGAACATGCCAGGTGCAATCCATAAATCTTTGTCTAATTCCTACATGTTGATAGGCAGAGTTAGAGACCTTGAGTGGGGAAGTGATTCCCCTAATCTCATACTGTGAAGTTATGGGAAAAATAGAAGTGAATCTTATATTACATCCCTCTTGAAGCAATCTCTTATTACAGCCTTCTTTTGGAAAGGAACTGAAGCCAAACAGTTAATTTATCTTATAGTTTGCATCTAGAAAGTCAGTCAAAGATCCATGTGGATTGAGCCTCTGGAAGTGGAACATTTGAATAGGTGTGTTATAGTTAGGGCATCTTGAGTTCCTGAAAGTGTCCTCTCAAAGAGGATTGTGGAACACTGGTATCCTTCCCACCCATGCTTTTCAGCCACTCTGAAGTCAGCCATTTTTCCCTTTCATATGCTGTCTGTCATGATGGCTGCTTCACCACCTGCACAAAAGCAGCAGTGCCAATATAATATGAACTTTAATCTCTGGAAGCATGATATAAAATGAGCCTTCTCTATCAGCTAATTAGCCTAGGTAGTATTTATTACAGTAACAGGAAAATGACCATGCACTTTTTGATCTTCCAGGGAATAATGTGAGAGATTTTGGTAGATTTTAATCTGATAATTTATCATTGTTTCTCAAACTTCAACTTCTTTGTTTTTCACCTAGTTCTCTGCTCATGAACATTTACTGAGGGCAGAGCAAACCATGAGCTACTCCACACGTTTCCACATTGCAACCACACACCCTAAAGCCACACACCCTTTATCCCCTAATGCTATGCTCTATTTGTGCATGGTGTCCCATGCTTGTTCAATAAATCCTCTAAAAATCTGTCACCATTCCCTCCTGCACTGTGGCATCTGCCTCCACTAGATCCAACATATCCCTGTATAGATATACGGAAATATATTCCAATGTGTCACCCAAGCACAGCCTATGAAGTTTACCTCTCCCACCACCATCACAGTATTCCCTTTGTCTCTATCCTGAAGAATTTAAATGAGTCACAAAATTTGATTCATCTCTCAGATAATTCTCATCCTCATCTTACTAACAGATAGAATCTCTCTCCATCTTCTGTCCTCCATCTCTTCCCTGCCCCCTCTTGCTTTCTCGTACATGGTGCATATGTGGAGGTCAGCACACAACCTTGGATTTAAGTTCTCATATGTCTTCAATCTTTTGTTTGTGACAAACTCTCCCCTGTCCTGGGACTTTAACAAATAGGCCAGGATAGTTATCTCTGAGCTTCCAGGGATATTCCTGAGTCTCTGCCATCTAACCCTTGCTGAGATTGCAGGTCCATAGAACTGTGCACAACTTTCATACAGGTTCTAGGAATCCAACTCAGATCTTTGTCAGGTAAGACATCTTCCCAGCTGAGAAAATAGCTGCCTCAAAACCTCCCTTTTACCTAGATTCCAGGACATCACACTCTCTTTTGTTCTTTCCTCACAAGAAACTATTTCTCAGAAGACTTCTTTGTGGCCACCTCATTCTATGGGCAACTTGATGTGGAATTCCTATGATCCATCCTCACACATCTATCTATTTGAACTCCAGACACATTCCCTGGTTAACCTCAACAATCAGATGTTCCAATGATGCCATGTCTTCTTCTAAAGTAAGACTCATGGAGGGACCTCTAACACATTTTGTGATCAATTATCTTCTCGATAATATATATATATATATATATATATATATATATATATATATATATATATGTATGTATATATATATTAGAATGATGAACTGATGATTCCATTATGTTTCTTCCAATTGAGATCTTGATAATTCCCCATACCCTGCCCTCAATATCCCCACCCCCAAGCATGTTTCTGTGCAGAACATCTTCTCCAATCTCTATAACAGCTCTCCTTCCAGATGTTTAAACTGAAGAAGCCATGGAATTGTCCTTTCTTATTCTTAACTCATAATACACATCCTCTTCCTTGGAAAATACTTCTAACTTATGTGCATCATAAAATCCAATTATTTTATTTAAAACTTGAAGTATATGACCCTGTCTGAACTACCAGTGCATACCTCCTGAATCACTGTACATCTGTGTAATTGGGTTTTTTGACAGTTCTACACCCTCTGGCAATCTGTTCTTAATACACAAGACAATCATATCATCTCCAACCCTGTACACATTTCTACAATGGCTGTACAAAACACATGTCTTTAACATATCGATGAAAGCTCTACATGGTTTGTGCCTTTGTTATCCTTTCTCTTTTCACACAGCTTTTCTTCACTCTAATCACATGTAACTCTTTGCTGGTCCTTGAAATTTTAGACAATGCCCACTCAGGGCCTTTGCATCTGTTGTTCTTTCTTTCTCATTCTCTGCCCAGTAACCCTTATGGGTTGTGTATCTACCTTCCTATCCAACCCAGGTTTCACTGTATCAGTGACATCTGCCTTATTCAATGAGTGTTATTTGGCAATGATGATGATGATGATAATGATGAAGATAAGACAATAAAACTTCAGAGCATCTGTACCTTCTCCAGTGGTAACTGTGCTGGCCTGCTTTTACCTTCTTTTACTCCTTATGGTTGATATATCCTATATTCTATTTCACAGAGGAGGAAATTAAGGCTCAGATTACTTCAAGATCCTCAACTAGTAAACAAAAGTAACTCAAACTGAAACTTATTATTTGATTCTAATTCAAATCCCCAAATATTTTGTATACAGGTCATTCTGTGGCAGACACATTAATGCATCTCTGGGATTCTCCTTTGAGAATTGACTTGTGCTTCTGCTGTGAGAAGTATGGTTTGCTAAAGGCTTCACCTATTATCTGTAAAAGGGGTTCTTTCAGCTTTTAAGCTGAGATCATGCTGCTTTGGGGATCAGTGGATAAAGAAGACAAGTCATTTCTCTCTGTTACACAGTGATTTCCTTGCCCCAGACTTCTCCATTGTCCTGGCAAAGACCATCCCTTCTAAGTTACAGTACAGTCCTGCATCCTCTTTTTGCTTTTGTAGGCTTGTTCCCAGTAAGTGTTTTATATAATAATCATCATTTCAGCTTTTACTTCCCAAGAGAATCCAAACTAGTATCAAACGTCACCCAAGGACTACAAGAAATGACACCGGATGAAAGCAAGGGAAGGGAAGGACCATTTCCACACAAAATCACAGTACATTTCTTAGAAGTCCAGCAAGAGGGAATTGCTTATTTCCTTACTTCCATCTTCTACTTTCTAACAAAAGACTCTGAGTTGTGGAAAATCAGAAATCTCTCAATATGGTAAACCCCAGGGTGGCAGAGGTTGTGGATGGGCCCATGTGCTCAAAATCAAATTCAGAGAAAAATCACAGGGGTCTGCCATATAATTTGAATGCTTTCCTGCTCTGCAATACCAGGCACATTCACATTAAAAGGTAATGAACAGTATTTTGTGTTCTGACATCATTGCAGTGAGAAATACCACTAAAACAATGAACATAGCTTTCAGGAATTTTCACTGATGCTCAGCTCACTTTGTTATATGCTTATGTGAAATGATTGCAAATAGACATGTAGCTATCACATATGGCTCAATTGGTGAAGTGATTGCTGTATAAAAAAGACAACCTGAGATTGGATTCTCAGCACCCATGTAAAAAGCCAGACACAAGGGATTGTGCCTATAGTGTCAGGGCTGGGGAGGTGGTAACAAGAGAAGCCCACAGCTTGCAGGCCAACTAGTCATCCTATTCGGTAAACTCCAGGTTCAGCAAGACATTCCATTTCCAAAAATGAGGTATGAGGGATGGAGGAAAGGCTTAGCAGTGTAGACCACCTGCTGTTCTTGCAGCAGACCAGTGATGGTTGGCACTTCCCACAGTGGGTTGGGCCCTCGTACACAAATTAGCAATCAAGAAAAATGTCTCCACAGGCATGCTCACATACAAATATGATGGAGGCACTGGTCACCTCTTCTGAGGTATGTTGAGATGACAACCAAGGTTGGCTATCACACTAGTATACTAAACTCAACTGGTTAGCAACACAGACCACTAAACACACAGTGAAAAGAACATCATGGAAACACTTTGGTGGTTTAAATTGGGTATGATATTCAGAGAGCTACCATCTCCCTTTGTCATGCGGGATCTGATGGCTATACTGAGGTTTTACAGCAGATATATCTTCCTTTGTGTGACTTGCACTTTAAAATATTCACAGTAGGTGACTAGTATGAGGTAGGCAGCTCGCTCTCAAATGACCCAGGAAGAAAATTTATTTGACCTAGTCATGCAGCTATAATAACAGCTTGATCAGTCACTTACTGAAGATACAATGGCTGCTCCATAAAATGGTAAAGTGACACTGTAACCATCTTTATTTGCATAAGTGCACTATGATGTTCCTACAGTGAGAGAATGGACCAACTATGCTTCTCAGAACTTACTCCCCTCATTAAGAGGTGCAGACCATGCTTGTAACTTTTCTGCAAGGTAGCAAGTGTCTATTTCAAAGTAATGAGGAACATAATAATGATGATAGAAAAAGTGACACAGTCATTGGCATTTCATTTACTGTTGCTCGAGAATGGTAAGGTAGCCTGCTTTTAAGTATATACCCTATTAGGATCTGTTAGCAATGACTCTTATTGTTATTGTGATGGTAGTTTGTTTTAAACACAGTAATTAGCTTTGAAGATAAAATACCAAGTTTGCACACAGTGATTTCGCTGGGAGGCCTAGGGAGGTCTGGTTTGATGGGTTAACAGGCCCTAATTACACCCCAGTATCTTAGACATGAGTTCCAACCTGTAGATAAGAAGAGAAAGCCTTGGGCTTGAGTAAGGAAGCTGACTTTCTGAGCTGGTAGATGTCCTGAGCCAAAAAAGTCTAGGAGCCTGGTGGAACTAAGTGCATTTTTCTCTCTTTCTCCCTTCTTCACCCTCTCTTCAACCTTTCCTCTTCTCCTCTCTCCCCACTCAAAGTGTCTATAGATACAATCTTTTTTATTAAAAAAAAGTACCATTTGGAATAGTTCACTTTAGTTCAAGGGGCAGGAGTGGGGTTCATATGAAGGAAATGCTTATTTGTCTTCACACCTTAGGCAGGAGAAAATTGCTTCCAATCCTATACCAGAAAAGCTGCACTTGTGATTTACACATTCTCAAGGTGGCAGGAAGGAAACAAAAGGTGACAATATCACTCACACTTAATACTCTCCCTGGTAGCTCCCTTGTATTCCAGGAAAATACAAAGAGTCAATTTGATTTGAGGCTGGAAGCCCATTGGACTCCCAAGCAAACAACTGTGACTCATGATCGCCAAAGGTCTCAAACTGACTTGAGTGGAATTCCCAACTTCCACAGGATATGAGATGAAGTTAGGATGCCTTCTTTGAACATCTTAAGAACTAATCCATTTACTTCATCCTGGCACAGTCATTGTATATCTACTCCTGCATGTTAAGAACACATATCTCCCAGCTTCAGATAGTCCCAAGCTCTTTCACATATCCTAAGCAGCAAAGGAACCATAGTGAGCAGAACATGGGACTGAAAGTCATGGAGGCTTGGGTTCAAGTCAATATCCACATATTTACTAAATATATTTACTAAGTGGGGCCTTAGAAAGTGGAACTGACTTCTCTAAATCGTGTTTTCATTTTTCTAATGGAGATAATGATAACTACCTCCTATTGCTATGTGAAGAAAAAAATAGATAATGCAGCTAAATGTATCTCCCAGAACTGCAATATGTATGTATGACCTATTTTACTCAGCAAGATGTAGAAAATATTTATGACATTTAATACATACTATCCAGCCTTCCTATCCTGGGGTCAAATATCTACACATGCTAGAAACAAAAAAAAAAAAAAAAAAAGCAAATATAGGGCTATGCTAACAAATTTACCTACGGCAACACATGTGTCTGTATGTGTACACACACACACACACACACACACACATACTCACACTCACATACTCAAAAGTTATTCACATTCTACAAAGTGACATCATCCACCCTGGAGATGAAAAGGTAGGGATTCATTTGAACACTTAATTTTAAATAAATTTCAAATAAAAATTGAATGTGTCCTCAAAAGAATTAGAGGATTTGACAGTCCTGGATTGTCCTACATAACAGCACATGCTTTTTAGTGGATGTATAGAATGAGTCCCCTCTGCCAAGACCCTTGCTTTAGGATAATTTTCATAAATTCCTACAGCTAAAGGAAGAGGAACTGTCTTCAGTCAGATTCTCTAAAGCAGAAGGCAAAACAAAATTTTCCCAAGAGTCAAAGGAGTGTAAAACCCCAGCTATTTCTCTTAGGGGGTACAAAAGGAAAACAAAGTAGGTAATAATAATAAGTACAATGTGCCATAATAGAACACCCAGGCATATAGCTTATATTTAAAGAGCGACTTTGGGCAATCACACAACACACCTTCTAAATTCATAGCTGCCTTCATTCCCTTAACAGCATAGTCAAACAGCTTTGATTATTCCTCTTTCATAGTCATATACTGTATTATAGGATGAACTGTGTCCTTCAAATTGGTATCAATCACACTCCAGGGCAAACCCCATGCCAAAGAATAGTTGGTCAATACAAAGCTGAGTCCATGGCTTTTTGTGTGTGTTTGCTTTTTGCTTTGTTTTGGTATTTTTAATTTTTTAAGGTTTGATAATTTTTACTTTCACTCATTATTATTTTTGATTCTTTTTGAGAGAGTAAAAGATAAAATTGGGAGGGTGGGAAGGTGAAGAAGAACTGTGAAGAGATGGGGGAGAGGAAAGAAGATGATCAAAACATATTGTATAAAATAATTAATTTTAAAAGGTATAAAAACATGATAAAAGATACTGGAAATTCGACTTCATCCACTGTTTATCAAATAAGATCTTTTAAAAAGCATCAAAATAAAATAGAGTCTACAAAGTAAGCCAGTCACTGCGCTACATGCATTCACATACGTGCTATCATTTAAGCAATTTGAATTCTCATACTGGTTTAGTAAAGTACTGATGTTATTCCTCATCACAGGCAACATACTTAATGGTGAAATGCTCTGGACCCCTTGGGCAATGGTCACATAAATCATGAATGGCAAAAACAAAATGTACATAATCTAAAACTAAATCTCTACTCCAATACTCTATCATCTCCATATGTTGAGTCCCATCAACTTCATTTATTAATAAATACAGAAGCAAAATAATCCCTCTGATGTTGTTGATCAGTGATTGCCATGCTTTCCCATAGCTAGCTTTAAGCATATTACCTTAAACCACTCTTGTCTTTGACCCATCTTCTGTTATGGCAAAATCTAAAATTTTCCAATACATGCATGGATCTCATAATCTATGTTGAATTCATATATGGGTTATGATATTTACTTGTATGTTTGTTTATGAAACAATGTAGTCCAGCCTGGCTTCCAATTTGTGGCTGCTCATGCTCACACTCCCCAGTGTAGGAACTGCTAACTTCAGCCACAGTGCTCAGCTGCAGGTTTGGATTTTTTAACAGTGTCTTTGTAGGTGGGTAATTGGAAGAGAGGGAAATGGGATTATAAGATCTTGAAAGAATTGGAACTAATAATAAATTTTGGGAGGATTACCAGTTAGTAAAATCTGCCTTTTTTCTCTTTGAAAGAAAAGCAAATATAGAATTACAGTCCTCTTGTTACTAGCTGGAGCACCAGAAATCCCCCAGCTTAGACTCTCTCAGAGATGCTGGCCCAACCTTGCATCCACCCATCTTAGTTTTCCTATTTAAGATGATTTGATTTTGATATGCAAAAGAGAATAATCAAATGTGAGGGAAGATTATATTGTCACAACACCTTCACCTCCTGCCTACTCTAATTATCTGGTCTGATAGAGAAGGAGATTAAAACCATGCTATCAAAACACATAAAATATATTCCACAAGTACAAAAAATTTCCTGTGTCTAGCTAGAACTGGTGGAGCCACTGTAAGTTATTTATCATACCTGGGAGAGAACCTAAAAGGACCCTGAACATAGCCAGTGATGGCATTTATGTGTAATGCTTGTTAGGCATTCCTATAAAGTAACTTTGTATTCCTGAACAAAAATTTGTTCAGATCATCATGGTGAAAATACAGGGTGTGGCTTTGAGGATAATTAGAAGACTACATCTCATCATTGTGGCTATGTTTTTGAACATTAATACTGTTTATGAAGATAGAGGTAGTTTGCTTATCTCTTTCCCCCATATATAGGTAGGAGATCCATGCATGGAAGCACAGTCCACTTAACAAGTACAGAATGCTGTTTATTACTGAGAAAACACTGAAAAGAAAACAAATCTTTTTGCAGGGTGAAAATTGTTTGGGAGAAAATTAAGAGTAATCAAAGATTTTAATTTGATAAGGAATCATCTTACCTGGGATGTCAGGTGCAAATAGGAAATGAAAATGAAATTTCTCAGAATAAAATAAAAGGGAGAGAGAGAGAGAGAGAGAGAGAGAGAGAGAGAGAGAGAGAGAGAGAGAGAGAGAGAGAGAGAGAGAGTCATCATAACAAAGACAAGGACTCTTCTGAAGCATGGTGATTTTGTGCTATTGTAGAACTGGCTTTCAATATGCTTCTCTCAAATGGTAAGGACCATGGACCCTACCACCAATTAAGCAACTTGTGTAGGATATTGCCACTGCTGAGCATATTCTTTTTCAGCTTTTGACCAGTCCAATTCTCTTCATACTCATTTGATTTCAACTAAACTGACAAGCTGCCAACAAAGTCCTGCTTAAGCATGGAACAACCCCCATAAATCAGAGCCATAAATGGAAGCTCCCTTACTTTTTGCTTATATCTCTAGGCACATTTGGACTATAATGGCTTCCTCTATGACACATTAGGGTACATGTAATTACAATAGGGTCATTATTTTCTTCTGATTTTTAGCAGAGCCCATAACACAGGAGATACTCAACAAATATCAGCTGGATGTCTTGTATTACTGTAATATGGGAAAAAAATAGGGAGAGTCTGTCCATATTTTCATTCCCTATATCTTCTTATAATGGTGTACAAAATCTTACCGCCTTCAAATGCATCTCTGCCTTACAATACACTGTCCTACATTCAGTTGAAATATTATGACTTTAATAGTTAGTTGTCAGTCAATAGAGATTAGAGAAAGGGACAGTGAGCAAAGCTGGAAGGGGACTAGAGAACTGTTATCTGAGTGAAGGTGGATAGAAGGGATAAGTGCTATTGGCATCTATAGTTCAGAACAATTAATCATAAAATTTATTTAAATATAAAATAACAGAGTTTGAAAGTCCCAAGCATAAAGAAATGTGTTCAAGCAACTGGAAATACTAGCTATCTTGATTTGATTTGATTGTTACACAAAATATTCACTTATCAAATTATACGCTACACCCATAAACGTGTACAATTATTATGCATTAATGAAAGGTAAGACAAAAATATGTGCAGCTTGTAACTTTGATTTTTAGAATTGGAAGCAAAAAATAGACAATATAAGTAAAAGGAGGCTATAAGGGAATGAGGACGGTAAAATACGTGGAATATAAAAGAGAGCAAGTGACTGCTAGGAGCGGCAATGTTTAAAGAGGAATGGGGTTGATGTTTGGTGAGAAGGTGGGGTATGGGAAAGACTAAATCAAACTAAGGCTGTATGAAGAAGTCACATGGAAACCCATTATTTTGTAAGCTAATTAAAAATCATATTTGTAAAATGATTTTGAAAAGTGGTACCATGCATGAGTTAATAAAGCTGATCACAGAAGTCACAGGTTATTAAGCAAAATATCCCATTTCAAGGTGTAGAACTCCTTGAGATATCATCCAGGAAGGCTCTAATATCCTCTAAAATTCTATAGGTTATGGCCACTGACCTTGACTGTCTATCAGAACTTTATTGTAAGACCCTATTTCTGAAGATATCACACTCTTTGGTTACAGAATAGTAAATAATTATGCTGACACCGAGTTAGAAGCTTCCTCACTGCTGGCTAACCTTCAGAGCACAGGAAGTTGGTTAGTGAGCAGCTGGGGAAAAGTCAGCAATGGTCTTCTCCAACTTTGGAACTTGTGTGCTAAAATCCCAACTTGTCAAGCAAGAGGTACTTACTGGTGCAATACTTGGACAACAGTTCTGTGGCTAATTGATTTCTTGTTGGATCTGAGGTTCATGTAAGAGGAAGTCCATGCCTGGTATTATAGACCTAGCTAAAGGGCAATGACTGGGGACACAGCAAGCACTAGGGATGAACCTATTACTCATGTTTTGCTGAATGGACACATGGTCATACTGCCAAGTAAATGTGTATATTTATTCCCATATATTGCCATCCTCAGCCTTGATATAAGTTTCTTTTCATACAAATGGCAGTTAAGGCGGAGATTGTTATTTTATCAAAGTGTTAAGGACAAGTCACTGTTGGGTGCTCAGCACTAAATAGCGCACCAATAATTTCTCCTACACAGCTCAGAACAATGACAAAATGACTGTAAGATTTGATCATGAGGAGAGATCATGATATGGTCATGGCACTCATGAACTACTAGCTGCTAAAGCTTACTTCATTGAGCCTGTAGTCTGTCAACATAGAGTAGCCTAAGTCTGTCAACATAGTGTCATAGGTGAAGAGGGATTCAAGGGGCCCTGCACAATACATGTTAAAGGTTGATAGAGCAAAATATTGCATACAGAATCTGGAGCTATGGTGGGAGAATCCATGGAGGCAATTTAGAGGTATGACATGATGGGTTTTAAATATTTTAATTGGTGAGATGAAGCAGTTTAATGACATTGTGGTGTTAGAAACATTTTTAAAGCTGAAAAGGTCTTTCATGTATCATATATCTTATTATTAGCAAAACCTGACATACACAGTAGAGCCTTATAAAAAGGATCATTGTTTTCTTATCAGTACAGAGTGTTGCATTAATATTGGTTATTTAATCGCATAAATCATACCATTACTGTAAATAAGAAAGGGAAAAAATGCTACCAATCAAACTACAACCCACCTAGATGGTATGCTGCCTGACAATTTAAAAATATGTGTGCATGTATGTTAGTTCATTTCCTGTTACTGTATCTAGAGATCACAAGCAAGGTCACTTATAAAGAAGAAAAGCTTCTGAGTCCTAGTATTACAAGCAGTGACTGAGAAGCCATACCAAGTCCATTTGTTACCTTTATTGTTCCTTTGATCAAATACCTGACAAGAGCTATGTAAGGAAGGTTTGATGGTATGACACTCCTTCATGACAGGGACTATTTGGTTGCAGGGGTATAAGGTAGTTAGACAGATGGCATCTACAGTTAGGAAGCAGAAAGAGATAAATGCCTTTGTTTATCTGACTTTTCCCTACTTATTGAACCTTTAACCCATAGGATAGCAGCACCCACATTCCAGGTAGGTCTTTTTTCCCCAGTTAAACCCTCCTGGAAATGCTCTCATGAAGATATGGAGAGATACATGTTGCCAAGGTGATTCTAAACTCGATCAAGAGAACAAATCTAATCATTGCACAAATTGAAGTCTCTTGCCAGTAGGGACCCTTTTGGTGTCCCTGGGAAGCACAGAGAATCACATGGAGAGAGAAACTGAGATAGTCCTCTTGATATATAGAATGTTTCTTAAGTGCCAGCTCAGTGCTCTCTCTCTCTCTCTCTCTCTCTCTCTCTCTCTCTCTCTCTCTCTCTCTCTCTCTCTCTCTCTCTCTCTAGGCTACTGTTTCACTTAATCAAGATCACTCCCTCCAGGCACTATTTAATATCAATTAACTTCAAAAGGATTCCTATTGCAAATACATAACAACAGTCCAATTAAGGCATCACTTTTTTTTTAATACCTCACAATTCACATAAATTCAATATGAGCTTTTGTAGAGCCCTTCAAATCATAACAGTACATATGCATGCATTAGGGAATGGGTGTTATTTAGTATTGGGATTACAGCTTTTCTTCTCCAGTTGGTTAAAATCGTTAGCAAACATACACTCTTCTTGCCCTTACACAACCACACAGGAAACAGCTCCACAAACATCTGGATTCTGGCAGTTTTGTCACACAGATACTATTTTAATTGCACAGTAGGTACTTGAGATTTGTGAGTTCCAGGAACAAGCAGGATGAGCCAATGCAAGTGTTGAGGCACCTTCAACTTCTGAGATCCCTATGTTGTTCTATTTTGGCAAATAATTTACTTCTCTCCTGGCAAAATTGCAGGGGTTTGCATTTGTGCTGAAGCAGCAGCTATGCCCACTTTGCAGAACACTGGCCACCTGAAAAACAGCCGCACAGAAAAGAAGTACTCCCATAGAAGATATGGGCTCTTTTTAATCTTATTTATAAAAGCGGCAATTATGCCTGCAGAGGAAAGAAGCACACACCGATCCTTTGGCAGGTTTCCAGAGAGGAAGGCAGTACCCCCTGCATTTAACCTTGAAGTACACTTTCTCACAATCCCTTCATGATTGATAATAACTGGAGACAAGCAAACTGTTTAGACTTCAAGTGCGTGATTACAGCATTCACTCCCTTTTTACTTTTATTTTTTTTTTTTAAAGGAAGAAATACTGTCTGCTTCTTTTTCCTGTTTAGTGGTAATTCTTCCAGCTGAAACACTGAGTCATCCCCTCCTCCCTTGCTTTGGAAATGTAGGTCCTGCTGAAGTAGGGCTGGTGGTTATGAAGGAGGAGCAGGGTTAGTTCTGGAGTTCCATCTTTATTGTGTTTTTTGAGCCAGGATCTTATGATGTAGTCTAGGCTAGTCTTGAACTCCCAGCGGTTCTCTTCCTTAGCCTCCCAACTGTGGAGATTATAGATTATGTACCTTCTTGGCTGGCTTGAGTCCCACATTTGTTGCTATTTCTTGTAGGACCGTTGTGAAACTGTTGGTGATGGGACTTGTCATATTTAACCCCTTACATGTACAATAATTTTTATACAAGAAATGGAATCATGCTATCACTGTCATTTCAATATCACTTTGTCCATGTGGACTGTGGCAGGTGTTCTTACTCCACCACCCTCTGGTTTCATCTTTGCAGTTCCAGCTATTTCTCCCTTTTATTTTGTGTGAATCTGTTTCTGTCATCATTTTAGCTGACTTAACACACCATTTCAAATTGATTTCATTTTTCCATGATCACTCTTTTCTCATGTCTTAGATGAAGTATTTATAAATATGAAGTTTTAATGGTTAGATAAAAAGTTTTAAAAGGTTTTCTTTTATACATATATTGCATTTTGAAACTATTCTCCCTCCAACATCTTTACTGTAACCTTTCCCTCTTAATACTTCCTGCTGGTGCCATTTGCCCCCCAGACAGTTTACTGGAGAACATATCAGAAATTAAACTGACAAAACAGATACCACACTTGACCTTAGCCCAAAGGCTGAGAAGCAATTGATGTAATATTAATAGCTATCCTTACTCAAGGGGAGAGCCCCTTTCATATTGTTATTCATTTATTCAATGAAAATGTGTTCAGCTTCTACTATAGACAAGGGTTCTACAAGGCTATGCAGATGCAGAGAAAATTACTATGCGGGGTTTATGCTCCAAAAGTTAAATAAGAGTAGACAAATAGTTCTCTAATACAGTGAAATATACACTAAGGGAGGTTTAATTCAAATGGCATTAAGAGCATGTGTAAAGTGACAAATGCAAATTAGCCCTCAAATTTGTCAAGATATAAGACATGGAGACAGAAACTCTATGGGAGTACACTAAGGAAAGACTGGAGATTAAAACAATTGAGACACATTTTTCAAGTCGTTCTATTACAAAGGGAAAGTGAGACAGGACCCTGATTGCAAGTATTTTTAAGTTAGCTTGCTTCTTAGATGAGATGACATAGCACAGTATGTTTACAGTTAGGCTAATCTGGTAAAGACTCAAATCTTGCACATTTAGGAGAGAGGAGATTGCCTTAGCGCAGTTTTCAAAGTTGGAGGCCTGCAGTACAGATATGGTTTGTTTGGCTGCAGTTTTGCTGAGGTGGAAGTAAGAAACACAGGATAGATATTTGAGAGTTAGGGAAGGGTTGATTGATACAAAGTACAGAGTAACATCCTCCAGCAAGGTAGATACCCATGGAGATAGCAGTGCCATAGCTGACTCAGCACTGATGTGAACATTTCTCCACACAAATCCCACTGCTTAGCCTTAGGAATCCCAAAGAGTACAAATTAGCATGCAGTTTGTTTGCAAAGTAGAATAGAGAGAAATGTATACAGTACTTGAAGTTGTGAACAAGGATGTCTCAGGACAGCTGTAATTACACTGGAGAGGGAGAGCAATGAAAATGGTACAATTACTGTGATGTGGAAAAGTGGAAGATGGTTGTGAGAACAGGAGATTGGGATCTGGGATCTGGAAAACTGCATTCCTATTGGAAAACAAGTTCAAGGGTACTTTCGAAGAATGATTGACTGGAATCAGGAAGACCATAAAAGGTACTTAGAAAAGGGATGCAGACAATGGGATTCAGGCCAAATGGCCCATGTGAAATCTGAAATGATTAAAGGCCGTGTTTAGAATTGTGACAGACAGAAGTGTTGTGGATCAATCCTTTTCTGCATTATAAATATGTGTTAATCTCCTTGGTTAATAAAAAGCTGACAGGCCATGGCTGGGCATGAAGTTAAAGCCAAACTGAGAATGATTGGAAGATGGAGGGAAGAGTCAGGAGAGACACCAGCCAGCTGTCCAGGAAACAAGACATGCCAGAGGACAGGTAATTCCACAAGCCATGTGGCAATATATAGATTAATAAAAATGGGTTAATTTAGTTGTAAGAGCTAGTTAGTAACAAGCCTGAGCTATTGACCATGCATTTATAAATAATATATGCCTCTGTGTGGTAATTTGGGAAGCAGTTGCCAGGTATTAGGGAGCAGGTGGACAGGACAGGAAATGTCTGTTTAAACAGAAGGCTGCACATGAAAATATCAAAGAAATTAAAAACAATGGATAAGGTACAACAGACACCTACAGTACCCAGCATTTATAGTTTGTCAGCATTTGTCAATGGCCTTACAAAAGATGATTAGCACAAAAGGCATGGCTATCTAATCTCTGGCCTCTGATAGGCAGAGTGGGGGAGGCAGAGATTTTTCTGTCTGCTCTACCGGAGACACTGAAGAAGTTGAATTATCAGAAAAAAAAATTGATCATTATAAATGAAAAGATGAAGGAAAGCAAAAATATTATGTACTGTATATCTATAATGACAGGACACATTCTAATATGGTTTTCTGAAGAATGATGTACTGAAAAGAAATACAAAAAATCTATCAGTAATAGATTGTACAGCTTCTCTTGTCCTAAGGATGAACAATGTATTTAAAGACCTTAGAGTGATGGACATTTGGTATTCAAAAGTCGAGGAAGATTTTTGTTTTCTTTTCTGGTTCATGGTAACTTGACAAGCAGATTAGAAATGAAAGTAGGGTGGGGTGTGCAGGGGGATGCAGGGAAATTCAGATCCAGAGTCTTGGAAGGCATTGCCTATATACAAGCTTATAGTTTCCAATATGCAGAAGTGATATCATAGTGATTGAAACAATCAATATCAATACCCCAAAGTATTCAATGTACCCTAGTGTCCAGGTATGAAAAATATAAAAATGGAGGGGATATTTTAAGCAAACAAATATGAAGAGGCTTTGAGAATAGAGAAAGAGACAGAGTACATTTTGAGCCCAGAACATTCCTTAATGGAAGTTTAGGAATGATGTTTGCTCAATGTGACACTGGACAACCTGCTACTAGAAGATATGTTTAGAATTGCACCAAACTAGCACTCACAAGCATGAAGAAAAACTATTCTCCCAGCAGAGACACCACATTTTCAATTCCACATAAGGACCATGAGGGCTGATGGGGTCTGCGATCATGGGCTGATGATCTATAACATGTAGTTATAAAGATAAATGGATTCTAAATGGATCTGGTGATGGGACTATTTACGCTTCTGGCATTTACTCTTTTAAAAGTCTATGGACTCATTTGAGGGATATATGTTCTTTGTAATTAAAGATGATAACTGGGCTCCTTAATGAGCCCATAGGGTACAATACATTGTCTATGTGAGCATCATACTCTTTTCATTTGTCAGGAAGCAGCTTGCTAGACTCTTCCCATAGCCTTTCTATTTCATTGAAGACAGTAGTATAGTCCTTGAAAAGAAAAAAAATCTTTATTTATTTGACCTAATCAGGGAATGAGTATTTCTCCCTTTGTTTCTCTTCTCTGCATTTTATAGCCCTATAAATGCCAAATTTGAAGGAAAACAGCTTATGATAGGACTCTTTCAAACTGGTGTATTTCCTTACATAAGTGAAAATAAGATGCTTTAAGGTTTCCTTGCCTCCTGAGACTGGGTACCCTTGGTGCTGGAGCAGGAGCTACCAAAACAAGACCAAACCAGCTAATTTCTCCAGCAAATATGTCAATAGCTACATCATATGCTATGTGTATTAAATGAGATAAAGCCCTAGAGATAATGCCTAGAGAGTGTTTAGAATTGATTCTGGAGCAGACTACACTGTCTAAACTAGCTGTCTTTATCTTCAGCTTCACCTGGTCAGCATCGTAATGAGTGCAGCCAAATCTTTCCTCAGCTTTGTAGATGGTATGGTAGCTCAGCAGGGGAAGATATTTGCAACTAAGCTTGTCAGCATGAGTTCGATACCATGAGCCCAAGAAGTGTCAGAAAAAACTGGCTCCTCCAAATTGTCCTCTGATCTTTACATGGGCACTGTGGTGAACATTAGAACAATTTCCTTCAGCTTTAATAAAATGATGCCTTCAGAGTCACATGTGTGCAGTGGTCCTACAATATGGGCAGTCCAAGTTTTCATTCCATGTATTTAATTATGAACACCTTTTACTATTATGTGTACTTTTGCACAACTGCATTAATTTTCTTCAACCATTGGATTTTATGCCTTTGATAGTTTCTGATATAAGAAACCTGGCTCTTAGATTTATTAGAACTGTGAAGAGTATAAAATAGATTTTGAATGAAAGCCGGAGGGACTCTTTTATGAGCAAGGCCACAGAATTTGGAGTATGAAATTGGTGACATCCATATTGGTTATTGGGAAAGCTTTCATGAATTCAGTTTAACTCAGCAGCACTTTTCAAGTATATGTCAGGTGTCTGCTATATGAGGCCCAGATCACTGTCATCACCACTTTTTCCATGACCAAAAGTCTTCTTTGAAAAAAATCATGGTCTCACAATTCCAGTCCAGAGGAAATGAAAGTGTAAGAGCTACACGACTTGTATACAGATGTTCATAGCTGCTTTATTTACAATGGATAAGTTGGAAAATCAATAAATACCCATGAGTAGGTGGAAAATCTTCAGTACACAATACTATTTAGCAATAAATAAATAATAAATCAATCAAAAATAAGCAAAGTATTGATACATGGCACAGATAGACTTCAAAATCATGATGCTAAGTAATAGGGACAGATTGTCTCAATAATAATACTATTCTGGTGTTTTTGTAAATATCATTGAAATGCAAATTAACACAGTAAGTCAGTTAGAGGAAGTGTGAAGGATGGCACAGCGGCATGGGAAAACTTCAGAAGTGATAATATACTTAGTGTTTAGATTGTGATGCTAGATTTTTTGTTTGTTTGTTTTCCTCACTTTTATTTTTATTTCATACTATGGGTATACAGGTGTCTGTAAAAGGCAGAGGTTAATGCTGGCTGTCTTTATTACTTGGTCTCTATCTTATTTCTTTAAAGAATTTTGTTGTTGTTTGTATTTTCTTTTAATGTGGGGATGGAGAGATGAGTCAGTAGTTTTAGCCCTGTGTGCTCTTCTAGAAGATCTGGGTTTGATTTCTGGCACCCACATGGTGGCTCACAAGCATCTGTAACTTCAGTTTCAAGGGCTCTAACACACTTTACTAGGCAGCCAGGAAACTAGGTACACACATAGTATATATGCATACATGAATGCAAAACACAGATATATAATTAATTAAAATGTGTGTGTGTGTGTGTGTGTGTGTGTGTGTGTGTGTGTTTCTGTGTATGCACCTGTGAATGCAGAGGGTTCATGAATGCCAAAGAAAGGCTTCAGATTCTCTAGAACTGGAATATCAGGTAGGAGTGACATGGATGAGGGATACTGAATTCCAGTCCTCTGTAAGCAAATGCTCTTGACCACAAAGCCATCTCTCCAGACCAACCCCTTACCTTATTTCTTAAGTCAAGTATTTCAGAGACCATTGAGGTCTCCATTTTCGTTAGACTCACTGGCCAGAAAGCCTCAGGAATCTTCCTACCTCCGACTTTTTGTCCCAGAGACTACAGTCATGAACTGCTCCACGAGGCTTTCTTTTGGACATGATGTAGGGATCAAACTCAGGCTTTCACGTTTGCATAGCAGCACTTCACCGACTATTGTAGTTTGAATGAGAAATGTCCCTGTCAGCTCAGGGGCACTTGAACACTTGGTCCTCAGGTGGCGGCACTATTTGGGGAGGTTATGAGATCTTTGGGAAGTACATCATTGTAGGGGCTGTGGGGCTTGGTAATCTTGCCCCACTTTCTGTTCTCTCTTTCTGCTTTCATTGGGTGGATGAAATGAGATCAGCAAGCTTCCTGCCCCTGCCTCTATGCCTGCCTGTTGGCATGCCTTCCCTATCATGATGGATTTCCTATTTCTCTGGATTTCTGAGCCAAATGAAAGTTTTCATCCTTAAATTACTTTTGTCATCCACTGAGGCAGAAAGGTAACTGCAGGTTTGACATCATCCTGGACAAGATAATGAGTTCCCAGACAGTCTGGTTACAGAGTAAGACTGGATTTCAAACAAAACCATTTTTATCTCTATCTACGCATAATGTATTGCATTTAAGTTTTATTAAATGTATGCTAAAATGTCCTTCCATTAGTCCCTGACCCCACTTTCCAAACCAGTTGAGTTCATATCCCCATTTTGTGTCATAGCATTACAGTCTATGCTTTACTTTTACATAGTGAAGAAAATTGTGTTTTACAAAGTACTTCTTTGACTCTGAACTGTAAGCCCTGAAGGGACAAGGAGTACTTTTCCTCTTGGTTTTGTGTTTTCTGAAGAATTAGTATAATAAATAAATGACTTAAATATTGAGGGTTGTAGCACGAATCTTTAAAGGTCTTATTAATGAAAATAAACCTGGAGCAAGGTATTGGGGTGAACGCTGGAAGATCAGATAAGCAGAACAAGCCACAGCCACCTCACCTTGCCAATTCCTCAGCTGATGCTGTTTCCTCAGACTGGAAGCCTCTGAGTCCTCATCCAAACAGCTCTCAGCTGAACTGTTACTCAGAAGCCTAAAAGCTTAACCAGCTCTAGTTGCTTATTTTCATGCCTTATATACCTTTCTGCTTTCTGCCATCACTTCCTGGGATTAAAGGCTCACTTCCTGAAATGAAAGGCTTGAGTCACCATGCCTGGCTGTTTCCAGTGTGGCTTTAAACTCACAGAGATCTGGATGGATCTCTGCCTCCCAAGAGATAGGATTAAAGGCATGTGTGCCACCATTTCCTCACCTCTATGTCTAGTGGCTGTTCTGTTCTCTGACCCCAGATAAGTTTATTAGGGTGCACAACATTTTGGGGAACACAATATCACCACAGAGGGTCTCACTTGAGCCTGTAAGTATCTAGGAATTTGTCACTTCATTAAACCTCTTCCTATGAGGACAGAGCAGCTGGGTACTGATCAATGGTGGAGCTCTGAAATGTGACTATTTACTGTACTAAGGAATGGTAGCCAGAGATGAGAGGGTAATCAAGATGGAAAATGAGGTAGGCCTCTGGTGATGCTTTAATATGGTAGCCATGCAAAGGCAAGCATACACACCCCCACACTCATGCACGCACGCGCGCGCGCGTGCACACACACACACACACACACACACACACACACACACACACACACACACACAGAGAGAGAGAGAGAGAGAGAGAGAGAGCATATGGAGATGTTACATAATATTCTATGCCTATGTCCTGCCTTAGATACAACAAAGAACAAGAATTACATTATAATACCATTGTTGGAAGCTCAAGAGCAGAGAAAGACTTGTGCATATTAAATGTAGCCCTCAGGGAGCATTCCTTCTGCAATAAAGTGACACCACAAATCATTCTGGGCTTCCACTGCCATTGATTGAGGTGGACTCTGAGCTCATTGCCCTCTGCAAGATGGCAGGTTAGATACCTTGATTGAGAATGGATCATTCTGATTCCTGGGATAATGCCTAGATCAGAGTGATTAATTTCAACTAAATTGAAAATGCTCATGAAATAAATGCGAGAATCAATTTTTATGGAAATGTTTAGGATCATGTTTAGTGTTTATAGCAAAATGTAACCCAAGGGGCTAAGGATAGCCTTAAAAGAGAGTTCTCTAAAGACACTGAGGAGTCATGCAGTGAAAAAATAAAATTCTAATGGACAAATGAAAGATCACAGTTATCTGGCTATTTTTAGATAATCAGTGCGTTGTGAACTTGATATTGTTCCCAGAAGAATCTCAGCAAACCTTCATTGGACGTTATTTTAACTGAATTTGCATTCACTTAGAATATATGTTGATCATGAAATTTAAGGCATAATCTGTGCCTACCCTCAAGAATCAGTTTCTCTCTTCAAACTGTTTCCCTGGGCTCTGTGCTACTGGAACAAGGTATGCTAAAAGAATGTGAAAAGAGCCGGGCGGTGGTGGCACACACCTTTAATCCCAGCACTTGGGAGGCAGAGCCAGGTGGATCTCTGTGAGTTCGAGGCCAGCCTGGTCTCCAAAGCGAGTTCCAGGAAAGGCGCAAAGCTACACAGAGAAACCCTGTCTCAAAAAAACCAAAAAAAAAAAGAATGTGAAAAGAATTTTGCGATTGAGTGACAGGGATGAGCACATTTTCTTGGGTCCAGAGAAGAAAGATTTAGACAACTAGGACAGAGCAGAAGAGGTAGACTTGGACGTTGTCCTTGAAAGACATATGAGGCTGATGCGTGAAAGAGGAGAGACAAAGGTACTCACATATGTGATACAAGAAAGTGTGTAATACAAAAAAAAAAATTAAAAGAAAATCATCTTAGCTGACTCTGTCTCAAGTCTTGGAGGTATCTGAGAATGATAGATACTCACCCTTGAGACAAAACTTAATAAGAAACCATTGAAGACTATGGGAATGTGAGCAGGTAGTACTCTATCAGTTCCCAGTAATATTTACTATTGATATTATTTAGATTAAATTTCTTTTTAAAAAGATGTTTTAAATTACTTGTTCATGTGTGTGGTTACGTACATGTGGGTGCAAGTACCTGAAGAAGACAGAAGAGCACATCATATCCAGAAGAATTCCAGTTACAGGCAATTATGAGTCACCTGACTTGAGTGCTATGAACTGAATTCTAGTCCTCTGAAAGAAGAGTATATGTTTTTAAGTGCTGAGTCATTTCAGATTTGGCCTCAGAATCTTTTGTAGCACAGGACATGTTTGAGAGTTAGTCTACTCGGTGAAACCTATTTGCTGTCTTTGCCTTTAAGAATCATTTTCCCTTTTGAATGACTGGGGACATGGTGTTCTTTGTCTTTCATCTGTTTCTGAGTTGACTTTTATGTCCTTTTTAAACTTTTGAAATGGGGTCTCTTCTAGTGGGCTACTAAATTTCATAATAGAATTTGTCTTTATGAATGATCTTGAAGTTGAACTGGGGTTAGGATTACAAGACCATAAATATTAACATATCCTTTTCTTTTATTATTAAAGATATGCATGCCATACTGAAGCCTGTACCCTCATATTCAAAACTACACATTTTTGTGTATGCTTGATTCAATCAGATAATGCTATTCTGATCTTACATATTGATGCTATATACAGCACTATGATATACAATTGCTTAAGGTTTTGTTTTATTAAATTTTCCCTTAATAGTAACAATTGTAGGCAAAGTAGAAATCACATTTTAAGTCAAGGAAAGATAAAATAATCTAAGGCCACAACTACTATAAACAAAGGTTTAAGTAAAGTTCTACTAATTTTCATGCATCTTATGATAGGTTCACTACAACAAACAAAATTGCCTCCTTTGTATGAATGAAGAGACTGGGACTTAAAGATGAAAAGAAACAAAATATACACATAAATTTGAGTCATCAGGTTCCAATATTTTACCCACTATGTTATATTATAATCATATTATCAATTATAAGAACTTACTATGTGCTACTGTTTCTCCTAAGAGTTTTTTTTTTTTTTTTACATATTTTGGGGTTCCCATCACCATGTCCTTATAAAGGGATGACATTGACTTTGCTTCCACAGATGGGAAGCAAAGGCTGCTCAGCCCACACTGATGGGAAGTAATGGAACCAGGATTTGAACTCTAAGCTCAGAATCAAAGCTTTGTAGTAGTGTATTTTACTGATTCTTGTGGGATGATAGAATGGTTAAAAGTGGAGTCAGGTGATAGTTGTGGGTTAAATGAGGAAGAAACTCACTCCCTTAGGGAATCAGAGAGGTTGCATTCAGTGAAGACTTGTTAAAAGTTAGTTGTGCAATCAAAATGCAGATTTGTAGAGCCCAGTCTCAACTGATACATCTGTAACAAAACTCCTGTACCTAAGACTTCGAGATCATTATGGAGGAGGCAGAAAGACTATGAGATCCAGAAGAAAGGAGTTTGCTGTGAGATTTTTCTCCTAGATATGTCAGAAAGTCTTCACCCATGAAGCCTCATCAACATGGCTACTTAAAAGAACAATACCAAAAGTCATACTAACGGGTCTATGGGATAACTCACAAGGCTTCAACCCTAGACAGAGAACTAAGTAATTAAGAAATGCCAAGAGTTGAAGAAATAGTCTTCCCCAGGGAAGATCATACCAATTGGTTATCCAATACAAATAATCAGCCCTGAATACATATACATTATATATGCACGTGAGTATAAATGTGTGTGTGTGTGTGTGTGTGTGTGTGTGTGTGTGTGTGTGTGTGTGTGTAATGTATATTAAATACATTAAAGTAAAAGAAGCCATGAATTTGAAAGATAGCAAGGGGGATACACAGAAGGGTTTGGAAGGAGGAAAGGGAAGGGGGAAATGAAATAATTATAATCTGAAAAAAATTAATTACCACTTCCCAAAAGGAAGATTATACTCTCCAACCTTGAATCAAAAGCTACAAAAGTTTCCATGAGTAATTGCTTTGCTTTTCATATGTGCTCAGGACCATTCCTGACACTTCTGACACTTCACATATATTATCTCATTTATTCCTCATAGCCATTCTATTTGGTTAATGTTTTTGTCAATTAGGGGAACAGTATGCAATTCCCAAAGAACTCCAGAACTTCCCATTTCCCTGGTGAAAGAGGACATGAACATCTCTGCCTTATAAACATATTGAATGTTTTCTTCTTTTTCATTTTTGTATGGATGCCATCCTTTTAAGGTTATTAAGAAAACACAAGGGACTTTATTACATGGTTTTGATAAAAAAAATATAGGGTCCAAGCTGTAACAAGAAATCTATTGTGCTATGTTTGTTATACAAAACGGAGTAGGAGAAAAAGAAGAAAAAAAGAGGAGCTAGAGAGATGGCTCAGAATGACGGTATTGGGAAAAGTGAAAGGGGAAGGAGAGAGGAGGCAGATTGGGCTAAAACATATTGTATGCATGTGTGAAATTCTCAAACAACAAAAACAAGCCCTAGCTGCTCTTGCAGGGCGCTGGAGTATGATTCCTGGCATCCACATTTTGTAGCTCACAACTGCCTGTAATTGCTCCAAGAGATCTGACGACCTCTTTGGCTCTGAAGGCACTTGGACACATTTGTACACAATACATATATACATACATAATAAATAAATACATATGCACATATTCATAATTAAATGCACACATATATAATTGAAATATTTAAAAGAAGGAGAAGAGTAAAGGGGATGGGAGGATAACAGGAGGGGAGAAGAAGAAACATTCACATGGATACTCATGGTGAGAGTAGACAGAAGGAGGAAAAATGAAGCATAATAAATTCCAAAAATTCATATGAGCAATTGAGGAAAGAATTTGCATAAATCTCCTGCTAGAAAATGTCTTGCAAAACTGCTATTTTCCTGAATGTCCTGCATCTAGAGCTAGCCAATGGAAGCTGACCTGACATCATACGTTTCCTTTCCAGGTTATGATAATTAAGAAGGCTATGACTTCTGCAATTAAGATTCACAGTGACTTTCAGATTGAAGGCAAATCAACAAACAATAACAACAACACCAAATGCAAAACAAAGCAGAGAGAGAGAGAGAGAGAGAGAGAGAGAGAGAGAGAGAGAGAGAGAGAGAGAGATTGGAATTCACTCAGGGGCTTTAAAGTAATATAGCCAGGAAATGAAAGAAGCCTCCTCTCTTGAGTGACTTAAAGGCCTCAGCAAATCTGCACCATTAATTCCCATTGTTACGTGGACAGGAAAGGAACCCCTTTTCACAGTATGCCATTATGTTTGAACTGCTTTTATGCCAGAGCATATCATGCTCACAGATAACACGTGGAACTGTGGATCTCCTTTATTTCATTAAGAGCAGATGCTGCATTGCTCAGTCAATTATCCATTGTCGTCGTGATCTTGCATCATGACTCCATGAGGAAATTCCACTGGGGACAAGTGAAACTTCATTTTAACCAGGAGGATGGTGAAAACAAAACAATTAGAGAAGGATAGTCATATGGAGACATTAACTCAATTTCACATGCTCACGTATTCCCTAGTCTAGCTGTCTAGCTAAAATGGAATAAGGGGCTGGATTCACCCTCTTACTTAGGAGGGAGGGAGGGAGAGAGAGAGAGAGACGTAGAGAAAGGAGAGAGAGGACACACAGAGACAGAGAGAATGAAAAAAGCAAAAGGAAAGGGTGGAGGGAGGGAAGAAATGGGGAGGGTAGGAAGGACAGAGGAAATGGGAAATGGGAAAAGGAAAGAAAGATATATGAAGTATTTTGTACTCATTTGGTGAATGAAAGTGAGTTTTGTCTTGAGACATGGGGAACTACAGATTGTCTCAGCTTATAGCATCAATAGAAATTTGTGGCCAGGTGTAGGGAAGAAAATGAGGAAGAACCCATTTGACTCCTAGAGGTGAGAAGACGCCATCAGGAGTCAGGAAAGACTGTGGGTGCTAGAATTCATAGAATGCAATCTCAGAAAGAAGGTAGCTGTGCACTGTCAGGGTTCTAGACATCAGCCATAGGGGTCCCCAAAGAATTTAGCAACATTCTGAGATCTATTTGGGAAGAAACTTAAAAGGCAGAGGTTAACTTGTGAAAAATGTTTCAATGTAACCAAGCCAGTATACATAAGCCTGGAATAGCATGCATCCTACTGTCAGACCTCAAAATAGCTCATCATTCTTCAAATATTAGAGAAACTACTCAGAGGGGTCTTAACTCAGTGGAGGTAGATATCTAGCCTTCATTACAACTCTGGTCTTCCTAACCAATCTTCTTTTTTTTTTTTTTTTTTTTTTTTTTTGGTTTTTCGAGACAGGGTTTCTCTGTGTAGCTTTGCGCCTTTTCTGGAGCTCACTTGGTAGCCCAGGCTGGCCTCGAACTCACAGAGATCCGCCTGGCTCTGCCTCCCGAGTGCTGGGATTAAAGGCGTGCGCCACCAACGCCCGGCTCCTAACCAATCTTAAACAAGCAGAAAAGTGTAACTGTTTTTTTTTTTTTTTTTTTTTTAGGTCACTTCCCTGTGTCTCAGTAGAAATCTCAAGAGACTAAAAAAATTGGAGACAAAAATATGCATATCAAATAAGTAGAAAACAACCAGCCAGATTGTAAAAAGTTGACACTATCAGTAATCATTGATAAAAAGGGAAAGGTTAGTGATTTTACTATGAACAGGTTAATGGTGGGCTTCAAAATATACGGTATCACCAGGGGTAAGGAAGGTGATTTTATTGTAAGAGGAACAGCTCAACAAAAGAATATAATAATCCTAAATGTCCATGTGGAAAATTGCATAGTCTAATAACTGGTAGAAAAAGTAGATAAGAAAGCCAGTGAGGATATGGTAGACTTTCATAAACTACCCAACAGCTAGACTCTCATGCAATCTTCCACCCTGTAATGCAAAACACATACAAGAAACCATATTTCTTGTATGAAAGGACATCTGGAATATTTATAAAGACAGGTTACAACTAGGGCCCATAACAAGCTTCAATAGATTCCAAAGGATGCGATGAAGGTTATGAAAATTAAATATTAATAAGACAAAAATCTCTGGAAAATTTTAATATTTATAAACCAATTAGAACATTCTTAATCTGTGAGGCAAGAAATCACTTTTTTATTAAATATTACTGAAAATATAATCGGTATTTCAGAGATACCACTAACACAAAATTTAATGAGTGTATTTATACCAAAAATGTGTATATTAGAAAATAATTTAAAAAAATTCAGTGTCCTTAATACTTACACTGAAACTAAAATAAGGAGAGAAAGCTATATATGATTAGAAAATTAATAAATAAATAGAAAATAATAGAGATTTTTTTTAAAAACAAGGGAACTAAAAATCTATCAGGTCAAACATAACGTTTTGAAAGGTCAATAAAATCAATAACCTAGACACATTGATCAGAAAGGGGAGAAGATAACAGTGACGATGTCAGAAATAAGAGGTATTATAGCTGAATGTATAGATATTTCTAATATTATAAAGTACTGCAAAACTCATGGTATATGGTACCAGAGCACACATAAGAGGCAGAAACAACAGAAAAGACTGGAATCTACTAAATTAATCAGATTTATGAGGGAAAAACTTGAGTAATAAAATACCCAAATCCAGATGTGTTCCCTGGTAGACTGTACCCACTAAATAACATCCCGAGTTAGGAGGAAATAATGCTTCCTACCTCATTCTATGAGGCTAACCTTACTCTGATACTATTTTTTAATGTTTCTTTTTCCTAATTGACTAAATTTAGTCTTTGAATAAAAATTGTTTAGGAAAGCATTCTAAGAAAATAAAATGATAATCCAACATTTCTCATGAATACAGATAAAAAAGTTCTAATTAAATTTTAGGAAGTTAAATTCAAAGATGTACAAAAAGGATCCTATATCAGAACCAAGTTGATTTATCCTAAGAATGTGAGGCTGATTTACCATTCAAAAAGCAATCAATGTAATTTAACTTATTAACAGTCTAAACAAGAAAAAAATCATATAATCATCTCCACAGATACAGAATATTTTACTTAAGGAAACAATTACCTATTCCTGATAATGGAGGAAATAGAAGTGGAAGGGA
The DNA here is from genome assembly GCF_004664715.2 of Peromyscus leucopus. Classification (NCBI taxonomy): domain Eukaryota; kingdom Metazoa; phylum Chordata; class Mammalia; order Rodentia; family Cricetidae; genus Peromyscus; species Peromyscus leucopus. The sequence goes on from NC_051083.1 coordinate 437,311, forward strand.
ACTTCCTGAATCTAACCAAAAGCAAATATGAAAACCAGATGACTCATTGACTATGAAAGACTGAGGTATTGGAGAGGAGGGTAAGCATTTAAGAGCACTTGCTGCCCTTAGAGAGGACTCAGATTTGATTCTCAGCTCCACATGACAGACCATAACCATCCCTAACTTCCATCTGAGGGCATCTTTCACCTTCTTTCAGCCTCAGAAGGCACTGCATGCATGTGGTATACATACACACATGCTTCAAACACTCATACACATAAAAGATGGAACAAGATAGTGGGAAGATGAGGCTTATCTCCTAAAATAAGGGGTAAGACAATGAAGTCCTCTATGACTATGCCTATTCAACATTCTACTATGAATTCTATATAACATTATGAAGCAAAGAGAAGAAATAAATCATCTAAATTGCAAGCAAATGTAGACCTGGCTTCATATGCACATGGATATGCTCAACTGCCCCTCCCAAAAATGTGTGTGTGTGTGTGTGTGTGTGTGTGTGTGTGTGTGCGTGTATGTGTTTGTGTATAAGAGAGAGAATTCAATAGCATCTCCAAAAATGTGTATAACACAGAAAGCCCATTTACAAAGATTAAGAAATACAAGATCAATAAACAGAATCAATATATTTCTACATTTCAGAAGCAATTAAATTTGAAAATAGATTTTCAAAGATATCATTTTCTCTAGAATTAAAAATAATTACTTGGTGGTAAAAGTGGCAAATTAGGTGCAGGATCTGTACAATAAATGCTATAAACAACACTGAAAAAATTTGAATATGCCTAAGTAGAAAGAGACAACTTTTTCAAGAGTCAAGAATCTAAGTATCATTGAGAACCCAAGTTTCCTCACACTGATCAATAGATTCAATGCAGTCCCAAAAATAGGCTTCCAGTTAATGTAGGTAAAACTGAGCAGCTGATTCTAAAACTCATGGAGATATTCAAAATACTCAGAATTGAAAAAATAACCTTCAAGAACAAGGTTAGAGGATTTATGTTAACTGACTATATACTCATTACACAAGTAAAGGAGTTGACAGAATGTGGAAGTGGCATAAAGGAAAAAGTAATGGACACAACAAGCAGAAAGTTAAACCTGATGTACGCATACACCACCTGTAAATTTTTAACTAGGGGACCAATGGATAATGAAAGGCTTTCCCAAATAGGATTCAAAAAAGGAAACTTCCATTTATACAAAATAATTGTGTGTTTGGTCTTTAACACACTGTATATATGAAAAAAACTTAGACCATGGTACATTTTGTGAAACAATTAAGGCAAGGTACAGGAGAAAATCTTGAGACCTGGGTCTAGGTAAAGTTTTCTTACACCCCGTAGCATATACATATAGGTATGTATACTCTGGTTTGTTCCTGTTGCTGTGATAAAACTCTGTGACCAAAGATGGAGAAAAGGGTTTAGTTGTCTTACATAGCTGGGCTATAATCCACCATAGAGGAAAATCATGACAGGAACTCAAGGGAGGAGCCTAAAGGCAGGGAACCATGGAATAATGCTGCTTGCTGACTTGTTCTCTTGTTAATTCTTATCTAGCCTTTGTAAAACACAGGACTACCTTCCTACAGAACGGTTCTTCTTACAGTGGGTTGGGCCCTTACTATTGCAATTAAAAATCAAGGCAATCCTTCGTAGACATGCTCACAGTCAAATCTGATCTAGGTAATTCCTCCAGTGAGGCTTCTCCTTTCACATAACTCTACACTATGACAAATTGACAATTAGGGCTACCTAGAATATTTATAGATATACATGGCAGATATATAAATAGATAGCTGTCGATATATTATAGATAGATATGGACATGAATATAGATATGTGTATGCACACTGAAAATTCTTTTTGAAAGAGTCTGGTAAAAAGATGAACTATAATCTGAAAGAAAACCACAAATCATATATCTGATGAAAGATTTGTTTTTAAAATATATGTAGTGTTCTTATAACTCAATGTAAGGAAATGAGAAAAAGTGGACAAAGATCTAAACAGAATCATAAGACATTTTAGATAACAAAATTTTTAGGTAGATAATCAAAATAATTCATCATCAGGGAAATTAAGATACAAACCATCTTCACCAATTATGCAATACACACTCAATATGTATCAATAAAACCATGAAGGACTGACAATCTAGTGGGATTGGGATGCAGAAAACATGGCATATTTGTACTATGTGATAAGCTGAGAAACACTGTGGATATCAGTCTGCCTTTTCCCTAATATATTAAGCATGCCCTTAACATATGACTGACTATCTAAAGCAAAGAGATACATCTAGACTGCTGAGGTACACAATTAGGTAGCTGGTGTGTATAATCTGGATTTAAGGTAATTGTTCCTTCAAACTTATAGAATTCCTGAGGGAGATTGAGTTACTTAGACTACTGGAGGTTTTCACTTCCAGGCTCTTCAAGGTCTTGCAAGTTGGTGACCGCAGAGAAAAGAGACTGATGGAGAGTGTTGTAAGTCACGCAGTCAATTTACCTCTGGAGAACGAAGGAGTCAAAGGCTTGTAACTCATCATTTGTAACAGGTTTAACATTGTAATAGCTAAAATAACCAATCAGAGCAATATATTCACAGCATACAGAGTGATATCTCCCATCGTTTCCCCTTTTATTTCTATTTAAAAGGAAGGTTTTAAATTCAACATAGTAAAATTACATATAACAAAACAGTTTTCAAGCAAGAATTACAGTTACAACATCTAGTCTTTTTGTATTTGGCAATAATTAAAGAAAATATTTTATCAGCTATCCTATATTTGTGAATCTAAAGTTTTATATCTACCTTTTCTCTTATCATAACCAAGGAAAACCATAATTATAACTATCTAGTCTTCAGCTACATCAAAGACTCCAGAAGGATGTAATATTACCTAAGTAAATAGGAAATGCATTGTAAGGAACTTCCAAACTTCTGGAAATGACAGGGATAGCTGCCTGCCTGGACAGTTACCAAAATTTCTTCTGCAAAATTGGGGCATCCATTCTTCAACCTACAGGCCTAGAGTCTCTCAGTTGCTTCTCCCTGTGTCTTCTAGAATGTCAATCAGTTTATTCTGCAAAGCAGGAACCTGAAAGACCATCTTGCCTTGTAAAGTTCAGTGGTCACCTTTCTATGGGTTCTGCATGTCCAATTGACACAACATTTTGTCAAGCAGTCCAAGCAAGAACAGTTTCTTGCCCAAATGGCTATTGTTGCCAAGAAGATAAACTCCATATGGAGTGTCTTCAATGCCCATCTTTCTCTCTGAAATAAATTGGTGTTGCCAAGAGCAGACATGTCTCACTGTCCAGAAAGGCTAAGTTTTTAAAACATTTTCAATGCCATATTCTGTAGGTCTTTGAAGTGTTTAAAGATTATCTACCTAATTGAATTATACCTATGTATACTTAAAAAACATGACTGTAAGTTTGACTATCATAGAAGACTAATTATTAATCCGTATTTCTTAATTATCTTTTACAATTTAAATGAGTTGCACAAATATAATGCCTTAAACGAGAGTATAAATATACATATAGTATAACAAAATCAACTCTATGGGTATTTGTGACAAATACCCATAATGCATTTTTCTGGAACTTGGGCATAGTATTCTAGGGTACTACCTGCTGATAAGGTGCTCTGGTAGTCTTATGGGGATCCTGAGAAAATTTAAGATAATGGTCAAGTCCTGGGAAGATCGCCTACAGCTCAGTCAGTAGAGCATGAGATTCTTAATTATAGGGTCATGGGTTCGAGTCCCATGTTGGGTGCCAAATGTAGTCAGAAGTTTTCCTGTGTCCTGGCTGGCCAGCAGTCGGGACAAATATCTCCCTATCACACCCCCCAAGTAAGCACAAAGAGGCTTATATTAATTATAACTGATTGGTCATTAGCTCGGGCTTATTACTGACTAGTTTTTATACTTAATTTAACCCATAGTTCTCATTTATGCTTACCTACATGACTTGGTACCTTTTCTCAGTTCTGCCTTGTCAGCTTGCTTCCTCTGTGTCTGGCTGGTGACTCAGTTCTTCCTCTTCCCAGAACTCCCCTTGTCTGCTTATCCCACCTATACTTCCTACCTGGCTACTGGCCAATCAGCATTTTATTTATCAACCAATCAGATCAACACATTCACAGCATATAGAGTGACATCAACCATCACCCTGTCAGTAAGTGGAGGAATGTGTAAATTAAAGTAAGAGTAGTGAATAACTGTCCAGGCTGGGCTATACAAAGAATGAAACTATTATTTTCTCATCAGGACTACAACAATTCTTGGTTTTCTTTGGAATATATTTCTTGTGCTCTTATTTACATATGAGTATATCTAAATCAGCTCATAATAATCAGCATAGTTAAATAATCATGGCATGAATCCAGCAAAAAAGCTGCACTTATGTGTTCTTTGTCTTTCATGGACCTCTCAGCCTGAGGATAGACATTGACAAAACTGGATTTTATTTTTCATTTTTAACATTTTTTCTTTCTGCCTGAGATCATGAATGAAAGACAAATAATAAACTTGTTTTCAGAGCTTATAAAGTAGTTAGGTGGCTGCTCATACGGGCACATACACAGGTGTGTGCACACATACATATACACACACCATAGATAAATAAATAAATATAAATACATGTAATAAAAATTAAATTAGATTTCAGTGAAGAAGCTCAATGTTGTCTTCTATGAAACTGCAAATTAGGCTAGATAATAATAGGTTGAATTGTGAACTCTATTGGCTAGGAAATAATGTTAGGGAAAAAAATCAGCCAGTGCCTGTTCATTACAGAAGCAATTTTATTTAAAAATATTCCAATGTAGAGTTTGTTGAATTCACAGACACAGAACCTATAGCAAAATGTTCCAACCAGACAGCTCCGAGACACAGTTAGGAAACTGGTGTATAAAGTGGCCCAGGAATAGTGATCCTATCACTGTTCCAGGATTCTAGAGAAGGGTAGCTTATCAGATTCCTAGAGGTCTTTACATTCAGCTATAAGCAGCTACTTCAGAGTCACACAGAAAGATGACCCAGGAAATGTAGAGAGCAATGGAGGCTCACAAACGGGCAACACAATGTGAAGCACTCACATCGGTGAGTCCACCAGAGTTCGATCAACATTCAAATACATGGACATCACCACTTACAATTGGCAGCTACAAAATTGTTGGTATGCACTTTAGCTGAAAATTCTGGAGGGAATATCCTTACATGGTCCAAGAACAGAACTAGGGTACTGCTTCATTTCGCTCACCTTATGAATAGACAGTGTGTGTTTGTAGCTAATGTCCATTCTGGATAACATAGTTCATGCCTTCTCAGAAACAAAGCACCATCATTATGCGACCTGATTTAGAAAACAGGAACCTGAATGGCAATCAAAAGAAGTCATCTCCATGTGTATGTGTGAAAAGAAGAAATATAGATTCTTTGGTGAAAAAATTAACTTGACAAATTTTGAAATGTTTATGAAAATGATTAAAAATTTCGTACTGAATATGATTATCCCAAAATTGGATGGCAACATTCTATCATGCATATTGATCAGAACCGGAGTTCTCAGGCCAAGCACAGAATCTGATGGGCAAATCTATGTTGGTAGGAAAAGGAACACATTTAGAAAGATTCAAGGTAGTATTGAAAATGTTATAGGGGAAAAGTATTTAATGTATGTAAGTGTTTTACGTGTTGCTTTTATTTCACCTGCTTATTCTAAAGATATATAAATCAGTTGTCATCAAGCTCCATTAGGTCTCCAGTTTATCCCAGGATGGCATAAATAATATCATAACCTATCCACTCTGTGAAGTAAAAACACGAAGCAATCATGACCTGTTACATGAGCAACATATTAATATTCACAGCTATATTCTGTGAATATATATTTACATATCTATACACTGTGTACCAGATGAGAAGAGGGCAGAGACTTGAAGACACCTTTAGCTTGCTGATGAGGTTAAATATTCAATTAAAGACTATCTTCTCCCTAGACCACACAAACAAAAGATAAATACCAGGGTAATGATGGGATGTGAGATGTGCAGTTTCATCTGGTGATGCAGCCCTGAGGGCATTGATCTCTGGTACTTTATGCAGTAATTGTCTGCCATGGGGCTTTGTAATGCAGGGTAGAAATTAATTTCAGACATCTCACTATTGTGAACCTTACATTTTTCATGGGGCATGCAATATCTGAAGATTGATAAGGTGAAGGATATATATTTTTCTTTTAACTGTGGCATCAAAATATTGCTCTGAGCCTAAGTAGCAGTGATAGTAACTCTGGACAAATAGCCCTTATTTACTGCAATTTTGTTATTGTTTATTCTTTTATCTTCATTCCTCTTCCTCCTTCACCTCCTTTTCCTGCTCCACTTCCTCTTCAACTTCTATGCATAAGTGCATACACACACACATGCACAATTGTTTTCCTATAAAGCCAAATTAATGCGTTACTATTTTAAAAATCAGTTATTGATTGATAGTAGAATAGATGAATCACACAGTCTTGGGAAAGTGTCGGTGTTTCTGACTGTGTTTCCTTTAAGTTTTCTTGGGTTGGGTACATATGGGTTAAGGTATTTTTTTTTTACCTGAGCTATAATTTCTTCATTTCTGTGAAAAAAAAGTTTTCATTTAATGTTTATTGATTCTCATTTGGTGCCTTGTGATTTTATCACCCCATATAGTTTGCCCCAAAATACTATTAAAATGCACAGGATCCTTGCAGTATTCAAGCTACACATCCAAAGGAAGGCTGAAGAAGGATTATACCCTGAGTTATGGTGATTTTACACTACATTGCTTACTAATGAATAAACAGCATGGACCCTAATAGAAAATCTATACTATGACCAGACATCAACAAATCTCCAAGGTTTGGAAGAGAGATAGAATTGACGTTTCCTCTTTGTGAGACAGTTTTATGATGTGCTACCTGCTTTTAATTTATATGATCTTCAGACTACCAATCAGATGCTTGTTCCTCCCTTTTCTCCTGCCCCCCCTGCCCCACCCCCACCAAACCTTTCTCTTTCTCTTTCTTTCTTTTCTGTAATGTTTTACAATGACTGAGAAAAACATTGATAGTAAAGAATTATTCAGGGTCTGGTGAGATGGCTCAGTCGATAAGGGTGATTGCTACCAAGGCTAATGATCTAAGTTTGATACATGGAATCCAACTGGTGGAAGGAGCAGATTTACTCCTAATAATTGCCTCTGAGTTACACACACACCTAGTGGCATGTGTCTTCTCTCATTCCCCACCCTTATAAAAAGAATGTAAAAAAAATTAAAGAATTACTCAGGAGCAGCTCATTTTTAAAGAGCAGATTTCCAATTAAGACATCTCGCAGGTGGGGCAGAGGGATCTTCAGTGTCTGTTGGCATGTCCTTCTCCTCACCCCCTTCCTTTCTTCCCTGACTTGTGATTGAAGTGATTTTGTCAATGGTGACAATGCCTGTCTTTCTTCATCTATCTGTTGATTTTGTCAATGGTGACAATGCCTGTCTTTCTTCATCTATCTGTCTATTTTTTAATCCCCTCCAAGCCCATCTTGGTGATTAAGCCTTTTCCTTGTCATGGGTCCTCAGTAGATATTTATCAAACCATCACATCACTCTCATTTTACTAGACTGTCGGTCTCAATAGAGATGCTAGGATTACTGGGAGACAAGAGATCAGAGAACACAGAAATGATATGGAAAAGCTACCCCATTTTCATTCCTCATTACTTTTGGATAGGCACATAGCAGGATATTGTATGTGTGAATTTCACGTATTCAAGTGGAAAGAGGTTGTTGAAAACTCTTCTAGACTACACAGCACTATAAAACATACAATAAATGCAAACAAGCCCACTTCTGAGTCTACTAAGGCAAGCTGTAATCATTACTTTGGCAATAGTCCCCTACAATTGTTTCTCCACTTAAATAAAAAGGCAAAAGAGGTTGAAGGAAGGTGGAGGAAGTGTGTTTTTAACATTACCAGAATTTTTTGGGCTCCTATACAATTGAGGTCAGCATGGTACTTAGGGTGCTATCATTGGCATCAAGTCGCTAAGTTCTTGCACTGCCTGAACACATAGGTAACTATGATCATAGTCATATTCCCTTCTCAGGGTAGTTATTTATATAAAACATGAATGTTGGGGCCAATGAGATGCCAAGCTTGATAGGTGAGTTTAGTCCTAAAGACCTACATGGTAGAAGTAGCAAACCAAACCCTGAAACTTGGCATCTGTTCTCTATACATATTTGCCATATGATGTGGCATGCAAACAAGTAGATACACACACACAAAGCAATGAAGTTATTTATTTTCATTATTAATATTATCATTATAAAAGTTACTTGCAACATCACTTTCACAAGGCACTTGATTCCTAAGCAACTGTGAAGATTAACAAACAAGAAGCACACTGACTGCACAGCAGGTACTCAATAAGTAACAGTAGCTTGTTGGTGATGCGAATGACATGACAACAGCAGCAAGGATACCTACCACATACCTGCCTGTCTTTATGATTATCCTGTGATGGACAGTGCATAATGCGTGCCCTCTCTCCTTATTCTGAGATTAACATAGCTGGTCTGGTTAAGCCCGAAGAGATCACTGAATGGGGATGTTGTTCCCAGTGCTTTCAGAAAGCATTTGCAAGTAAACTGGAAGTAACTGTTGGAAGAAGATGGGCACTTCTAGAGGCAGACTCCAAAGCATGGACAAGATAAGCTCCATGCCCATGCTGGTGACAGATAATTTTCATTAGTTGTCAATCAAAATCATGACCTAGTTAGTTCAAATGGATCTGAGAGATGGGTTTTATTTACATCAAAATCTAAGGTTGCTTATACCTGGGATGCAGTTGTGCCAGGGAAATACCACTGTGGAGTGTGGTGTGACATGAAAAAAGGCATAGCTGATAAAGGCACATATGTCATGCAAGCCTTGAGATATGGATATGTCAAGATGGAAGTAGTTGTTTTCTGACATTAACATATGCAATGTGACAAGTACCCACTCTCCAACATGTACCATGTACAGGCACGCACACACACACACACACACACACACACACACACACACACACTAATTTAAAAAAAATACTACTACTGGGAGGGTAGGTGAGGACTTCCATCTGAGTCAACAAGGGATCTTTTGTGTAAGCACAGGAAATTAGCCAAACTCAATTTGTAAGATGATTTGTCTTCTTTCACAAAGTACTCCTTTGCAAAAACAACCAAATGATTCTGAATCATTTAATCTTTACTATTCTCCATTCTTCTGATGAGGTGGATTCCCCAAAGATAAAACACAAGAAAAACATTTAATCAAAGAAGCAGCCAGAAGTGGTTTAGAATAATTGATATTTAATGGTTCCATCTTAAACTTGTCACTTTTTGTGGTGCTTGGGAGAGTTTTTACATTCTTGCTAGGAAACATACAAAGAGGATAGGAAGTGCCTGGCTCTATCTCACTTCATGCTTTTATTTTTCTGATATTTCATCAGACCTTTCAGGAATGTGCACAAAATGACCCTGAAATTATTTCAGCACTTTACAAGCTTCATTTATCTCTGACAAAAATGTTTAAATGATTGTGAGTTAATTGTAGAGAATTCACTATGGATGCAAGCAAAAGCTTATGTTCAAGGATATTCACCAATCTGAAGATAGTATATGTGTTTAATTAAAAAAAATGAGAAAGCATGTCTAAAAATAAGGAATTGAAAGGATAAAATAATCAGCTTCTAAGACTATAACTACTCTGCAGACATTAAAACAAGGTATAAGCTGAAAGAATACTGTTAAATGGGAGGTGTTCATTATTCATTAAAAACTAGAACAATAGCATGGCCCTTAGTATTAGACTAGAGGATTTACAAATTACTATTCTGGGTCAGATATACTGAGCACGGAACATATAATTATATGGATTATTAATTGCAATAGTTAATTACAGCTACAATGGAATGAACAATGATAAAGTAAAGATGACTCTAAAATATAGAGACATAGACAGAAGAAATGGTCATCACTCTTCAAGCCAGGGAGTAACCAGACATGGTTGGGAATATCTAGATCTGGTTCCAGACAACATGACTATAGTTTTATGACAGAATCATTTTCATAGTGCTACTAGAACTTTCTAGTAATATTTCTTCTTCTTCACTTCATGGGAAAACTACTCATGAGGTAGTTTCTTCCTGAAGACACTCAACCACAGAACTTCTGCATCAAGGGTGAGAGCTTGTTAGGGGTGTGATGTGCACCATTAGGTAAGAAACTGAGGAAGCCCCAACAGGTAATTAAAAGTTAACTGCTTTTCAGATTTGAGTACTGAGGAAGACCCAGGCTCCACAAGAGGATAAGTCACAACAAGCTTACCAGAAAAGAGAAATAGAACCTGTCCTTCCATTCCTACTGAAACATTTCTCTGTCACCACCTCTTGCTCAGGTTTGATATAATAGCATCGGACAAAAAAAATCTTGAAGGGCCCAGATCTGTGTTCACAGAACAGGCAAAAAGGGTGAATGAAGTTAGATCTAAGGGGCAATGCACAAAAAGGACACAAAAAGCACATGTGAAAATGCTAAGCATGGATCTTTCTGGATGAGATTCACAGATTAATTTCATATATTAATTTTTGCTTTTCATCATACTTCCACAATAGGAAGCAAAAAAAAGTAAGTTTCTTTTGTATATAAAAATAACTATCAAGTTAAGCCAGGTGGTGGTGGCACACACCTTTAATCATAGCACATGGGGGGCAGAGCCAGGCAGATCTCTGTGAGTTCCAGGTCAGCCTGGTCTACAGAGCAAGACCCAGGACAGGCACCAAAACTGGACAGAGAAACCCTGTCTCACAAAACCAAAATATATCCCAAAAAACAAAAATAACAGACTGAAAGTTGATATTGCCTACAATGCATGCTGAAACAATAAAAGAGAAATAAATAAACCTTGCTTTTATCATTAGGGAATGATGATATAAACCCTGAGGACCACTTGGCACAATACCATGCCCAAGTCTGAGAATGTCTAATAGTGACTTTTTTTCTTACCAAACTATTATAGAAAGACATGTTGGCAAAGTATAGCTTACTTTGTCATAAAGTAGGCGTGGGCTATATGAGACCCTGTATTAAAAAATTACACACACTTATACACATACACACACACACAGTAAATTTATATAATGCGTATAACATAAAGTAGAAAAGGTGTTGTGCTGCCATATTAAAGATAACCTCAGATAGTTTCTTCATATAAGGAAGATAAGGTAAGACTTCCCTGCAGATGTTACCATTAAATATGGGTTGTTTAGCAGAGTGTCCAGGCAGAGGGAAAAGTAAAAATGAAGTTTCAGATTCAAAAAGATTTCACAGAATGGAGAATGTATGCCCTATTTATTTGATAGTCTGGAAATGAACTGTATAGAGACATGAGATACGTTGGTAAAAAAGACCCCAGTTTCTTAGGAGATTATATAGAGCAATGAAGTTATGGGAGTCTGGGAAGCATAGTCTTTTTACCTTCTGTGCTGGTCTCCCCATCTCTATTTTTCTTCTTTCACCCAGGGCAGACATTGCTAGTCAATCACAATATTCTTCCCCATGAAGGCTAAACAGAGCTTCAAATTTTTCTTAGCTTTTCTGCTAGTAGGAGTGGTTCTTATTGTGGGATATTTGTAAACAGTACAAAGAAGTTTTGTTGTTGTTGGTTTAATAAAAAGCTAATATGGCCAATAGCTAGACAAGAGAGGTTAGGCAGGACTTCCTGGCAAAGAGGAACTCAGGGTTGGAATCTATTGCTGTAGGTGATGCCATAGAGACACTGAGGAAGTAAGATGCAAAGAGTGAAAGAGATGAATGTAGATTAATAGAAACTGGTTAATTCAAGTTGTGAGAGCTTTCATGATTAATAATAAGTTTCAGTATCATTGTGGTTGAAAAGAAAGTTTGACTATAATTGACATTCAATGTGGAGGTCTGGCCCATATATCCAAACATAGGGTCTGAGAAAGTGGAGAAAAGTTCTGGAAACAGAGCCACTACTGTTGGCATACAGTGAATGCAGCTCCTTTAAGAGGCCCTACTATGCAGCTGAGCACTTGAATAGTGCACCACTAGAATGGGAGACTATATAGATGCTGTGGGATGATGCTGAAACTTTCAGCGACAGATAGAAATGCCTGCAACACAGCCAATTCCCAGAGCTGGGGCAGGGAAATGGGGCTCCATGGCCAGTACCCACAACATGAAGCTAGGCTCTCATAGAAGCAAGGGGGTGGCAGAGGCAACCCCCAGCACCATGTGCTAAATGAAGCCATGAGACAGATGGTCTATTTGTTTAAGAGTTGACTCACATCATCAGAGAAATAATGCAGATGTACAAAAAGTCAGAGCTAGACCAAGAAAACCTCTGAACAGGTAGAGCATGTGTAAATGTGCTCAGGTGATGAAGAAAAGAAAATTGGTATAGGCAGTCATCAAAATAGTTTAAAAATAATAAAGTCTTTAAAGACAGAATAAAGTAATATAAAAAGGAGAAACCATGGAAGGATGGGAGATACACAGGGTATCTGGATCCTGTATGGTGCTTTGTTAACTTTGAACGTTTTAAATGCTAATGAACAAAATATGGCAGCTGCTGAGAGACACTGGATTGTGGAAAAACTACTGAATTAAAACAACCTATACATTTTAAGTATGTCTTAACTTTATAATGGAAGTCTGAAAATTTGTGGTGTTAGTAGAGAGATCATACCTTTGCTTCCACAAAAAAACTATGGACACCTTCAAAATTAATAAAGACTAGATTTGACAAGAGGAGACAACCTGAAAAACCTTGGCTGCAGACATGAAGAAAGAAACCAAGAAAAAATACAAGACAGATGATGTATATGCTGATCCCTTGACATAGGGAAAGCTCTAAGGATGAAAGAGACATTATAAATCTTGTTGGCTACAGAGTCCTTGTGACATATTATTACACATTGTCTTATGGTATTGTGGAAATTTATATTAAAGTTCAGTTATGTAGTCTAAATGGACTTATAAAGTTTACAGATGTCTTTTATCTGCTCAAACATAGAAGAGAAAATCATCTTTAGCTGACTTGTGCATACCACACATTCATACTTATGTTAATGCAGATATGTAGGGTTATCTTTAAAAGTTTGTGTGTTTTCAGAACAAAAGGATCATACACCAATGAAGACAAGTAGCTCAGGTTATACAGCCTCTCAAAATGTCTCTGTTGAAGTTTCCTTAAAAATCTGCATCTAGCACTGGGTGGCAGTGGCACACCCCTTTAATCACAGCACTCAGGAGGCAGAGCCAGGTGGATCTCTGTGAGTTCAAGGCCAGCCTGGTCTACAGAGCGAGATCCAGCACAGGCACCAAAACTACTACATGAATCAACCCTGTCTCAAAAATTCAAAAAAAAAATCTGCATCCAGAACAACTTCAAAGTGGCTAGCTGAGAATTCAGATAAGCTTCGCACTTTACCATCACACCAAGACTGGACAACAGTTAGCTCTTTCAGGACTTGATGATTATCTCAATTTTCTCAGGATCCCCTAAAGATGCCATCACCCCCAAATAAGGTAAAGTAATTTTACAAACATAACATTTGCATTCATGAGATGAATGGTTTCTAGTTGCTTGATGTGTTATGGTTGTTTGTCATCATTTGGAGGTGGTAGTGGTTGCAAATTGTTACTGGTCATGGTCAGGGATAAAACTAAGCAAAGGGCGTTAGACTGAGGGATCTTTTCCTGAAAAGCAAAAAGGGGGGATATAATAATGATAGGATAAAAGGGTAGGTTGTTGAATCTACTTTCAAACCAAAAAAGCAACTACTAGTCTCAAATATTTTACATTGGTATGGGTTTTTGTATATTGATACAAATTTACAAGTTATTTTTCTAATAACATACTGTATATCTGTTTCTACTCTTTTTTAATTATTTAAGTGTTGTATATATGCAGCTCACTGTAATGTAAAGTTCTTGTTCTTAAAAGCTATTATTATAAACTATTTAGGTTAATTAAGAAATAGAGGTTATTAGGTAGTCATCAATAACAATCAAACTTGTAATCATGTTTGGTATTTTTTCAAGGTCAAAAAGAGTTGTATTTTAGATAGATGGTCTTCAAATACTTCAGAGACCTACAGAATATGGCATTTAAGATATTTTAAAACGAAAGGCCTTTCATGACAATGAGATATGTTTGCTCATGGCAGCACCAATCTACTTCAGAGAAGACAATGGGTATCAAAGAACCTTCATATGGAGTTGCTTTCATTATGGCACAGTTACCCACTGATCAAGAAACTTCCCTTGCCTCAACTGCTGACATTATGCTGTCCAAATTGGACACAAAGGAAGTGACTGCTGAACTTTGCCAAGACAAGGTAGGAGAGTCCTTCAAAAATTCCTGCTTCACAGAAAAGTGTGTCAGATATTCTAGGCCTGTAGGCTTAAGATGGATGCCCCAACATTGCAGAGGAATACTGAGTGACTGTTCAGGCAGCCAGATGTCTCTGTCATTTCTATAGTTTTGGAAGTTGTTTGCTTTGCACTTCATGTTTATTTGGGTAATATATCCTTCTTGGGTCTCTGATACAGTTGAAGACTAGATAATTATAGTTACAGTTTTCCTTGTTACCAAATTCAGAAAAGAAACTCACAGAAGAGATATATAGTATAGAAGGATGAGAGACATAAAAGCTCAATTCATTTATCTTAACATATTTTTAAATGGTGTAAAGTCTAAAAAGATATTTTAAGATGGTGACACAAGTTATGATAAAAAGTGATTTAGTTATAAAATTTTGGATAAATCAAAATATGATAGAGAATAGAGTAATTTCTCTGAATTTGCCAAATGCTAATGGACTGGACATTGTAAATGTAATATTTACTTGATAATTGTTCATATTATATAGTTTTACTATGATAGAGTTAAAACTTTTCCTTTTTATTTAGAGAAAAAGGAGAAAATGTTTGATATTTGTACACTGTGTGAAGATGTGTTATTGTGGTTGGTTTAATAAACAGATGAATGGCTACTAGCTAGGCAGGAGAGGTGTCGTAGATAGGGATTTTATTGCTGTGAAGAGACAAAATGACCATGGCAACTCTTATAAAGGAAAAATACTTAATTGAAGTGAATTGTAACAGCTTCAGAAGTTCAGTTCATTATTGTCATGGTGGATGCATGGCAGCATGTAGGCAGATAGTAGCTGAGAGTCCTACATCTTACAGGCAAGATGAAGTCAACTGAGACACTGGGCAGTATCTTGAGCATAGGAATCTTCAAAGCCCACCCCACAGTGACACACTTCCTCCAAAAAGGCCATATTCATCCCAACAAAGCCACACCTCCTAATGGTGTCGCTCCCTAGGAGATTACTGCAGCCAATTACATTCAATCTACCTCAAGAAGTTAGGTGGGACTTCTGGGCAGAGAGAACCTCAGGGTTAGAATCTGGTATGGCAGGAGATCTCAGTAAGACACTGAGAAAGTCAGACATATGGAGTGGAAGAGAAGTAAAAAACCATGTGGTAGAATGTAGATTAATACAAACTGGTTAATTTAAGTTATAAGAACTAGTTGGGAACAAGCCTAAGCTGAAAGCCCAGTTTTCATAATCAATAAGTCTCTTTGTCATTATTTGGGGGTTTGTTGCCATAAAGAATGTCTGACTACAGATTCTGGTAGCCATTACCAATCAACCAAAAAGGTCCCTCTGGATTCTATTGCCTTTCCCCTCCTGATATAAGGATCTAATATGGCATACCAAATGAATGATGGATTTATATCTGTGAAGAGAGAGAAGAGGTAACGCAAACTGAGCTAATATTGATGAAATGGTTTATGGTATAGATAGGTGTGAAGCCTAGCTCATTAATGATGTTTGGTTGGAACTAGATATTACAACAATGTTGGGAATAAGGGTACTGATAGATGCAAAGGATGGTGTATCCCAACAATTGATGGGGTTTGTACTTGATACTAATCCTTAAAGTTAGAAAAATGACAAAGTGGCACATGTGTGGTAGCAGCTAAAACAGTAGGAAATATAGGTATAAAAAATCTCAAGTGCACACAGTGACTAGAAATTAGAACCTATATCTGACACAAGCATGCTTTAAAATGATTAGGCACTTGCTCTGACAACATCACCCTATAGTAGATAGAATGAATCCAGAAGTACAGCAAGCCAAAATTAACAAGCCCAGAATGTTTATTTTTCTCCCATTAGCACTGGACAAAATTCATTTGATACTTAGGTATAAAATGGTGGCATTTATAATTTAGTGAGAGCTAAACTCAGGAGTACTCTAATGCATTATTAAGATTGAAAAATCAAACAGTACAGAGTAAAAGAATAACAAAGCCCCAGTTCTTATAATAACATGTATTAGAAACATGTTACCTGTACTCCCCACTGAGAATCTTTCTAGATTTGAATTGATATATGAAGACCTTGCCATGGACTACAAAACAGTCCATTGAACCTTTGCTAACTCTAAATTCTTCCTATAAATTTTTGTATATGTTCCTTTCAGGTTAGTCTACACTGCATGTTTTTCTATTGGTTGGTGATAATAGCTACTGTTATGATGTCTTTTTTGTTGCCAGGTCACCACCAGGATCCTTGCACATATCAAATCTAATGTGAACAGTATCCCAGAAATGACTGACACCATTTCTCATAGATAAAGCAAATACAGCTTAGATACATTAAAGAACTTGTTCAATTCAAATAACTAAGTAAACAATGGGGTTGAGACCTTATCTTACTCTTGATTTTAGGTCATGTTCACTGCTTTTTGTTTGCCTGTATCTCTTCCCACAGAAACATGTAGATGGGAAAAACTGGAGGATCACTTCAGACATCACGTTTGTGTATGACTGCATTATAAGTTGTAGGATAAGGAGACAAGTGTAAAATATAGAACTGTTCTCATCTGGTGTTGAAAACAGATGAGATACTACTCATATATGGCTCTGAGATCCTAAATTGCTCAGACTCCCTGAGCAGCATGGGATTAGAACCTCTACTTTCTTTACATACCTTCATGCCATTGATTTTTAACAAATGTTAATTTTTCTGATAGATGCCCTCATTTTACAAACATTATGAAGTACCATCCCCTATCTGTCTATAGACAGCCAAATGTACCATGTATAAAAACATTCTATGTATGTCCTCTTTCTTAGTTTTAGCTCTTAATCATCAACAAACTACATTGTAATCCCAGGCAGGAGTAAAATTAAAAAAAAAAAAGCACTCTTTTTCCTGAAAAGAAAGGAATAGTAGAAACATTTGTAGTGGGCCATAATCTGGTGTTGAATTTTTCTAAACAGGGTACCACTGAATAAATATTCAAACTCTGCTCATATCTCTATCACTTGTTTTCTTCATCCTGTTTTACATTTTGTAACTCATAAAAGATTGATCCATTTGTTATTTAATTTTAAGTTATTTAATTTATTTTAGATGTATGGATGTTCTTCCTGCTTGTATGTACATGCACCATGTGTATGTAAAGTATACTCAGAGGTCAAAAGAGCTCATCACATTCACTGGCACTGCAGGTATGGGTATTTGTGAGCCACCTCAGTGTCCTTTGAATGATCATCCAGTTCTCTTACCCACTGAATCACCCCTCCAGCCCCAGAATGACATTTCTGATGCAGAGATAGAGACTTGTGTTCTAACAGTTCTTTCTGGCATATATTTCAGAAAAAAAAAAAACCTGAATGGAATAGCTGGTAAGATGAGAGAAGTGGTCAAGAAAGCACGGAGATCTAATGATGGGATAAATAAGAGAAATGGATGCTCTGTGCATTTTGAGAGGTGAGTATGAGTTATCACACCATCCAGAAGCACTATACTTATAAAGCTGTAATGCCCTCCCTTTTTGTGCCTCCCTAAACTACTGTCTTCACTCTGATTTTTATTGACAACTCAGCACATGCTAGCATAATACTTTGCTGGATGAACCAGATTGATGGTCTTGTGGATATCACTGTCTTCTCCCACTTTCTTCCCCAGCTTTCTGCACAGGCTGTGAGTGACACAAACAGCTCTGTCATTTGTTAAGGGAGTCCAAGTTTAAAGCATGAACTCAGTGACATCCCAATGCATTTAACCAGAAAGGGAGATGGGAAAAAGAAAATCAACCTTAAAATACCAGAATGGCATTGTATGAGCCAGTTCAAATATGGAGATGGGGGGAGAACCTGACCACAGTTAATGACAAAGACTCACAGTCCCACTGCTTATTAGCACAGCTTGCTCCATTTGAAAAGAAATTTTTTTCTGACAGTAAATAAAGCACAGGGCTACAATTAAAACCTTTCAATGCCTGCAATCCATGAAAAAGCCATTTAGTGATGAATTAGAGGGCAAGAGATTATCACACACTAAACTAAGCTTCCATTGATTCTATCGAGTTGTTTGTCTAGCAATATATGAGCTATGATAAAAAAGTTGAGAAATGATTTTCCCCATCAGAATATTATTAATTACAAGCATTCATTTTGCATGGTATGTGGCACTCCACCTTGTCAAAAAAAAAAAAAAAAAAGATTTAATGGCAACCTCCAATTATACTTAATAATAAATACTATTTATCATTTGAATAAACATTTTCACATTTTCAATATTGTCAGAGATTTTGCTTTCTTATACCCTATAATGCAAATAAGGACTACCAAATGCAACTTCACTATCTAAGCATCTTTCACTGTTTTCGTGGATTCTGAAAATAGTAAGCCTTCTTGGGGTAAAGTAAGGACTCTTGTATCTAAGTGTCAATAAACCATGACAAAGTGCATTTTCAGTACTGGGTCATGGGAGAAATACTGAGCAGTTACACTTGTGGAAATCCAAGGGCCTTTTTAGCAAGTGTTTAGTTAATTACTAAATTGGATCAAAAGTTTGGAAGAGGTAAGAATAGGAAGCAGAAAGACACAGACAGAATATGCTGGACATTTTCATACTGCTGGAAGACGTTATGCAGGCTACTGGAAGAGAACAATAAACATCAGTAATACCTAGTGTGAACCCTGTGAGCTATAACAATAATTGGTCTGGCAAGACATGTCCAATGGTGAAATAGTGGCATAAACACCATGTGAGTTACCAACCACTTTCTGTTTAGATTTATTGCTCACTCAACAAGAAAATACCTATACTTGGCACCAACATTAGGCTAATAACTAATGGCTAGACAGATCTTAGGCCATAGGAGACTACGTTAAAAGAAACAGTAATAAAGACAAAAAGAAAAAGAATATGTGAAATTAAAAAAAAAAAAAACTTACCTCAGAGTATGACACAGGGGGGTAAAAATCATACAGGATTGTGAGAAAAATTATTAAAGTTCTGAATTTAGGTTTTCTGAAAAAAAGTGTCCATGTGAAGTAAAAATTGGATGGGTAATGACAACATATTTTGAAATTTGTTCTATGTACCTAGAAAAGGTCAAAGGAGTTTATCTCCTATGGTATTAATCAGAAAACTACCAATAAAAAAACTGAAACAACTAAATTTCCTCCAAATGGGGGCTTATTTATGAAATAATCTTACATGTCAGAATATTAAAACACTTAGAAATTAGCCAAACAGAGACTATTAGACATGGAAATTGACATCTTATAATTCTGAATAAAAATGTAATATAGATAAAAGTTATATTTGAATAGTATGCTTGGATATCATTAAATAGTATATACATAGAAATTAAATATATATGTATATTCTTACATATGATACATACATAAAAAGTGCAGAAAACTTAAGAACTGAAAGCAATATCAATTTTCTTAAAAGTACATATTTTCTCTATTTTTTTATATTTATAACTTTCTTTAAGCATCTACTAGATGTTTTATGAGGAATTCTACATATTCACTTATGTTTGTTACCTGCATTTAAGGAATACAACATGAAGCTTTAAAATCCTATTTTTGAAATTTATTTTCATGTATGTATTACAGGTGGATAATGCAGGCTGTTTTTAGAGGACTGAATGACAACAATCAAGGACTAAACATTTAATATTAAAATCTCTAAGTTGGGTGGAGAGATGACTCAGCAGTCTAGAGCACTTGTAACTCTTGTAGATAACCCAACTTGGTTTCCTTAACCCTCATGGCTCTTCAAAATTGTCTATAACTCAAGCTTCAAGTTATCTAATACCCTATCCTGGCCTCTTCAGGACACATACATACATAGACACACCCTCATACACATAAATAGATAATAAAATAAAATATTGACATGTACTTTGGCCTGACAATTCCCCATCCAGTTTAGAATTAGTTTACAAGTAATCTTTAAAGTCTGGGTGAACATGCCATACAGAACTGTGTGTTGCAACACTGTCATACTAAGAAAAACATGGAACCAACATTAATCTATATCAAAAATGGACCTATACAAAGAGTCTGGAAATTCTACTGGATATAAATCAATAACAATTAAAATGATGGTGTACATGGAACATAAACCATAGTGCAATTATTATAGTATATCTGTAGGAAACAGGAAAAACGAATCAGGTACTCTGTAGAGAGGATGCTTGCCTGGTGTAGACTGATATTTATTATTCAACTTTTTGGTATTCAAGTGCTGAGTCAGGGTCATCATGTTACCCACTTTTCAAGAGAAGCTTGCAAAATTTTCTGTTTCCTTCACGCTCTTCAGTTCTTGAGGAAATGAAATATCTGTGTTCTGCCTTTTACCTATAAGCATAAATTTATGAACATTGATACAGAATTTAAATTGTAACCAGGCAATAATGTTTACCAGTTTTAATAAGTTTTTTAAATGATATTAAAGTACTATATATTTATTTAGGCATACATATACGTGTAGTTTTTCTGATATTCACATAAATGAATGTATAAGTATGCATGGATAAGAAGGGAATAAAGATAAGTGGACCTAAAAGTACAGGAAATAAATTTCTTCTAGGGAATGAATACTCTGAATGGTTTCATGTTCTTTTGATATGTTAAATTGTTCTTAATTTTTCAATAAACACTCATAGATTTTAATCATAAGGTTATGTCTAACAGAAATATGTTTTTTTTCCATGTATATCTGAGTATTTACTCGGTCATTTTTATCTTAGGTATTCTATAGCAGAGCATTAGATACCAATATGTGCACATTTTGGGAGCAAGTTTAGAACACAAAAGCAAGGGCAAAAAGAGGTTGAGAATATGACTCAAAAAATAGATTGATCACCCATGATTCAAAGGAAGAGGCACTGAAGAGAAGACATCAGAGTATGACAATGTTCTAAACAACTGACTTCGCTGTCATTATGCATGTTACTGTAGTACACCATGTCAAAATAAGTCCAATGAGTGAGATTCTGGAGAAAGACAGTTGTAAGGAAGTGTTTCCTAGTAGCCATAGTTATTCATAGATCAAGTAGAACATCTAGGTCACTAGAAGTGGTTAAAGTGAGACAGGATTAGAAATGACCTGATTTTCGGTAGTAAATTTTTACATTCAGTGAGGTGATAGAAAAATACTTCTACATCTGAAAAAAAAGATCGTGTTTCCCTTTGAGACATAACTTGGCAGTCCAACCTGCTTGACTATAGTAAAAAGCAGCTACCTAGTTTGAGAAGGGTGTTGACTTTGAGGTATGATTGCTTGCTTGCTTTATTCATTTAGCCAGTGAATGCTTGCTGAGAGACAGTGCTGAGTTTCTTGCATCTGGTAAAACATAATTCCAGTAGAAATGAATTTATGTAATGGAACTTAAATTTGGGAAAAATGAGCCAGGAAATGCCCAGGGTATTGTACGGAATATATTCTGAAAGAGGAAATAAAAATGTGATTATAAGACTATTACTTCCCCCAAAGTAACATAGATAACTTGTTTGTTTTGAGGCAAGGTCTCTCATTTAACCCAGAGGCTTTGAACTGTTGATTCTCATACCTTTACCTCATGCGTGGTAGTGTCAACAGCCTAGGTCATTTCATCAAATTATACAGAGTATATTTGCTTCTCTTTCTTTACCTCATCTTTTCTACTTGTCTTGATTAACTTCATCAAAGAAAGCTTTTCTTATTTCTAAGACAAATGAAGTGACAGACACTGGGATCCTATATACCTGTGGGTCTCTTGTTATACAATAAGAACAAAAGTCAATAAATATAAAAATAATGCTTTCCCCCAAGGCCTTATGAGGAATCGCTGAAATTTTCAGTACTTTGTGGCTCTCCCTAATTTATCTCAATGATCCTGCTGCAGAGTGACCCACACCACAGGCAATGTCTTGTACTAAGGAGCATGTTGGAGATGTAGACTTAATACATTATGAGTACCTTTAATTAGTATCTTTTGCTCTTATAAATTCTTTTCACATGTATGATTAACAACCACTTAACAACATCCAAAACAAAAATGAAAACAAGCAAATATGTATTGAACACTCCTCTTATGATACCACAGACACAGCACCTCATCATCTATAGTTCTCAGTCTTCATTCCACATTGGAATCGGGTGTAAGCCTTAAATATTCCACGATCTTGTTCCAGTTCCTCAGAAATTGGTATTGAATGGATGTAAGTTGTAAATTGAACTTTAAGATTTTTAAAAATTCCCCAGGAGATCCCAATGTTTAGCCAAAGCTAACAGCACCAAAAGCATAGATGATCTCTTTGAGAAGCATCATAAGGCTTCTCAGTTCCTCTTCATTACTGAAGCATCCATATCTTTGAGGTACCTCCATAGAATTCACATAGTACTTTTTGTAGTCAACATTTTCAAACAGACCATTTTAAAGCAAGCCTCCAAATTGATAAAAGTCAATTTAATCATTTTCCCCAATGTGGTAGCAGATGTAGGAAATTTATGTTATATTTCCATTCTAATTGCGCTGCAGTAGACTCCAGTATTCCCATGTCATGAAAGATAAACTGGGATTCAGAAAAAAAATGAAGGAAATGTATATTGCCACAAGTGGGCAAATTAACAGAAAGGAAAAATTTCTCTTGTTTTCTTAATCCAATTTAGATACTATTCTGGTATCGTTCACCTTCCAATGCCACTGAAGTTTCCTTTTGGGTAAAGAAAAACATACAAATGAAAATTATTAAGTCTGTGAGGTGAAAGCTGAGGCACTTCACACAAAATCCACAATGGGTTTGGCCACTGGCAAGGTTCAGTCAGCTGTATTTACGGTTCCATAAATGGGAAGAAACAACATGACAAAGGGACATGCTATGAATTCTGGGAGAAACACATGCAATGACATAAATAATTCATAGACAGAGCAAAGGTCACCAAGCTGGCTTTCATAACAAAGGGTCTAAAATAAGTGAGGCTGTGTTTCCCCAACCATACTGCCTCTATAGTCCAGGTGCTGGGAGGGATATAAAAAGATGTAATAAAGGTTAAATAAACGACAAAACCAACAATGAGGATGAATTCTAAAATGAGTAATCTTTGAACAATCCTCAAAAAAAAGAAAGAATGAAAGGAAGAAAACAAAAGTTTTGTTTACTGTTTGTCAAAATCCCAAGGTCATTTTCAACAGAAAAGAATTTTTTTTTTGTTAGATTAAAATCCAGATGCTTTAAGACACATAAAGGTAGAGATCAAGCATTATCAAACAACCATGGTCTCTTTTTGTGCTCTTTATCTTCACTGTCAACTTAAGTGGCGTTACAGTCACCTGTGAGGTATACCTCGGGGTATACCCATGAGGGCATTTCTGGAAATGTTCATCAGAGAAGGAAATACTCAATCCAAAAGTGTGTGATGACATCCCAAGAGCTAAATAAGTATTTATCCAAAGAGAAAATGACCCAAGTACCAGCCCTCTTTTATCTCTGCTTTCTGACTGTGAACACATTGCAACCAGTGTACTTATGCACCTGCCTCCATGCCCACCCTGCCATGATGGGCAATAGCTCTTCCAACTCAGAACCAAAGCAAACTTTTCACTTCTTAAATTGCAAGGACAAAAGTAACTAATACATTCTCTGACATTACAGGTAAGAAATAAAGTTAACAAATGATTGCACAATAGTCTAAGAAACATAATCTTGCCAGGACAAGGTTAGAGTGCAGGCTTCCTACATTCTCTTTACTTAATTATTCAACACTTTTTATCCATTTAAGCAAAACTAATACCTCGGTGTTTAGACTTAGAGCATTACAATGATAGTCAGCATATTATCCTCCAACAGTGATTATAACTGACAGTTATAATCCAAGCTTCTTTCCAGATGAATTATTGTACATTAAACTGTGTACTTCAACAATAATTTAGAATGTATTTTTCTAGGTTATTCTTTCCCTAGTCTGTTCATGAAGTTCATTATGGCATGCAAGTAAGAGTTTCTAAAATGTGTCATTTCCTGAAAGATATGTTTATATTCCCCATGTCCAACAATAGCCACTGCTTATAGAAAGAAAATAAGAGTTCATATATGTTTAAATTAATGTCTTTGATTTGTTTGTTTTATGAAAGCCAGAAACATGTTTGATTTATGATCAAATTCCACAAGCACAGAAGGTCTTAAAGAAGCATAGATTGCTCCAGTGGGATACAGTCTTTACAGAATTATCAGTTGTATCAATCAAATAAAGAATGTGGCCAGTTAGACATGTCCACTAATGTAGAAGCCTTTCTTGGAAGTCTTAAGTGTCCTTCTTAAGCAACAGAGATGTATCTTTATTTATGATTGTTTATCTCTACCCAAACTGTAGTCACTTTTTACACTTTAATGATAGAAAGCGAAAATGCAAGCCAAGGAGATACAAGCATTACTATACAGAAGTTAAAAGTATAGTTCACATGACTTGGATGAGTCAGTCTTTCCCATTGAATATCTATAAAACTTAGAGTAAAATAATAAAACATAAGAAAGAGTTTCATTCTTGTTTTCACACATTTGGGAGAAAATAGTGCATACAACTTCACTGCTGTCTGTCTTGGCTTGGTTGAGCAATGCCTCCAGTAGTTTCATTTATTTAAATACTTGTTCTCTTATAGGTGACTCTGCTTAGAGAGGTATGAAAATGTTAGGGCAGCCTTGCTGGAGGGAAGTACTTGATTAGGGCAACATTTGAGGTTTACAACCTTGCCCAACTTTCTGTCCTCTTCCTCTCTTTGCTGTGTGCATAGGAAATAATGATCAGTTTGCTTTCTGCTCATGCCTTGATTCTGTATCTTCCCCCAACATAATGGGCTCAGGAACTGTAAATTAAAATAAATCCTTTCTTCCTTACATGGCTTTTGCTCATGCTTTTTTATCATTGAAATAGTAATAAATATGCCATCCTTATTTATCCTAGAAGAACTGCTAAAGTTAATGGCCAATGTCTATAACGACATTTCGTGTAACTAATGCACTAGAGATTAGTAGATATGTTTTGTGGTCTGTTTGAGCCTCTCAGCCTGTGAGCCAGTGACTAACTCATGCGATCTCAGGCTCATTCTGAGACCTATTCATGATCTCCTAGGAAAGGGAGAGAGAAGAGAGACAGAGGTCCTTATGTAAAAATTCTAAAATGATGAAACAGGGGTCATGCTGTTATTAAAAAATGATGTCTTGGTGGTTTCTGATGTCATTCCTTATATGCAGAGCCTTAAGCAGGACACTTCAATAGGTACATCAAGATCTGATATTACATAAAGCATTGCATGTAAAGTACAGGATATGGAGTCTGATGTGCCATAAGCTGTCAAGGAATATTAGCTGGCTATGGGTTTCTACTTGAACTTTGTTGTTCCATCAATTTATATAAGGTGAGGTGTTCTCAGTCTTGGAATGGAATAGATTCACAGACAAAACATTTTTTTTTATTCTAAAGTGATGGTTGTGCTACTTCAAGTAAGGAAGAGCTGTTGGCTTGGCATTTTCTTGAGAGCCAAGTACTGATTGAAGGGCTTGGGGTGTTGAAACCAACCTGGCAGTGTATGGAAAACCATCACCCAGGCATGGCTGCATCCTGTTTCAGCAGAAGGTTTGAATGCAAATTGCTTTCTGAATCATTAGCTGTCATCTCCCCCCAGCTCTCCTCCTGCAGCTGTTCTTTCTGATTCTGCCTGCAAACTTTTCACACTGGGCATGCTCCCAAACCAAACAAGTTGCCTCTCTCCACAGCTTTTGTTCCCACTGGGGGATAAAACCAAATTACAGAGATAAGCCAGAGAATGGACACAGCTTAGGCTGCATGTGCTTAAGGGAGAGATTCTTCTAAGCCAATGTGATAGAAGCCTTTGTAATTACTTTTAAATTATCTACCTCTTTGGACTTTTCTAAAGTTTCCAGCACATATCTTTAGATCATGATCTTCATCCTAGTTCAAGTCATGATGAGAAACCGTTTGGTCTACTCAGGGAAAATTAAATGGTCCATGTTACCTTACAGAAATTATTTCTAAGATACATAGTCTTCTTATGACTAAAGCACATGAAACAAAGATCAACCAGGTCAAAACATTCAAAGGCATAAGCAGATTCCATCCCAGGGCTTGGGAACACGGAGTGTTCCTAGTGAACAAAAGCAAGGTGGACAAGGCATGAAAGTCTAAAGGAAACAGATCCAGCTAGAAGTAGCCTATAGAATTTTGAGGAAAATTGTACATTTTTATTAGTTTATAGCTTGATGAAAATGCATTTTTACTTTGGTTCTAATTACAGCTTACTTTTCTCAAAAATCCATTTGAGACAAGAAATTTCTCACATTTGTCTCATTTTTGTTTGTTTGTTTTTGCTTTTAGTAGTGATAGAATGTTTATTAATTATTTCAGAGTCAAGAGACAAAACACAGCCTGGTCTGACCTTTTAAAAGGGATCTTATTTGTGTGTGTGTGTGTGTGTGTGTGTGTGTGTGTGTGTGTGTGTGTGCATTTTTAGGGTAATCATGGAGATCAGAAGAAGAGGTCAGATACCCTAGACTGGAGTTATAGGAGATTGTGAGATATCTCACATGGGTGCTGGGAACCTACCTCAGGTCCCCTGTGAAATCAGGAAGTACTCCTAACTACCCATTTCTATGGGCCTTAGTTGACTTTAAGCTCTGTGGTACACTTCATTATTTTCTTTCATTTTTCCTAAAATAAGAGTCTCATATTGTCCATCCAGTCCTAGGACTTCTGTTGTGGCTAAAGAGGACCTTGGTCTCCTGATCCTCCTGCCTATGCCTCCTAGTGTTAAGATTATAGGCACGACCCATTATACCTGGGATGTACTCAAGTCTTTTAAAAGAAAGAAACACAAAATAAAGAAAGAAAAAATCAAACCACACAGTACATATTTACTAAATAACCAGCATTTTATTTGTGTTTACTGAGTCAGCAGAAACATATTCACTGCTGAATTTAAGAGCTCATCTGTTTAGGCATCTCAAATAAAAGAAAATTTCATGTTATAGTGTCCTGCCAGATCTCAGTATAAACTGTGTAGAATGCAATAATTCTGAATCACATGGAATTACTTTAATCTATATTATCTGCCGTAAAATTCATGATTAACACAAATATAATCAAATGTAAAGTGGATCTCATCATCTTACATAGGAAATAAAAATGTTTGTAATTTCTTCGATTTTGGTCTTTTAAATGCAGAGGGTAAAATAGTTGATTAGAGCCTCCATAGGTGGGATGACAAATATCAAAATATTATTTTCCTGTGGTTTGAAACATAAAAATACACTTCTTTTTGAGATTTCCCCATTTATGCCAATACTCCTAAAAAATAGGCATTTAGTTTCATTAACTCAAAAAGGCAAGAATTTCTCACTTATAGAATAAATGGGTGTGAGTAGGGGTCATAGAGATTAGTTATATCATTAATTATATTGTAAAGTACCTGATGATTTGGATAAGATGGTTTAACAAGCAGGCAAGATGCCTCAGTGGGGAAAGTCATTTGCAATCAAGTGTGACAACTTGAATTTGATCCCTGGAATCCAAGAGTAGAAAAAAGAGAACAGACTCCTGCAAATTGTTCTCTGACCTTCATAGACATGCGTTGATGCACTCACATCTTCTTCTGGGGTCAGTTCAAACTTTGCCTGTGTGATTTTTTTTATTTAGTTAAAAGTTCTTCCTGCCTGTTTAGTCATTTTTAGCACAATATCTGTCATGTATCTAGCACTAAAACATTATTTTCAAATAAGTAAATTTGTCATCAATAAATATGTTGGATAGTATTAAAAGTGACACTTAATAGAACAATATATAAGCTCTGAAAGATATCTTCTATAAGGTTACACAAGTGGTAAATGATTGAATTATAAATGAAATTATAAATCTCAAGTGGCAAAACATCATTATAGTCAGTTGTTTTTTATCAAAATAGAGTATGTACAGTCTAAAAATTCTCTCTTCAATCTAAAAAGGACAAAAAGTAGTCCTAGAAATTCAATGACTTCATTTTCTATTGTATCTTAAAAGTGGTAGGCAACAATGATCAGGAAAAAATGAACCAAAAACTTGTTATCTTGGCTAACCTCCCTCTGAATGTAGAGTCACTTCTGTGATGAAATCTATGTCTCATTGGCAGAATGACTTTGATCAAATAGTTTTTCTTTACCACTTCCATTTGTTGTTGTTATTGGTGGTGGTGGTGGTTGGTTCTGTTCTGACAGGTCCTCTCTATGTATCCCTGGTTGGTTGACCTTAAACACACTAAGTGGTCCAGGTTAGCCTCAAACTTTTTACTTTTGTACCTGAGTCTTCTCAACTCTGATTCCATTTATTCCCCTATAAAAATACCAGTGACAGAACTTACTGTAGCTGTCTCATTGGGATGCTTATAAAGAACTTTGGAAAGTACAAAGCTCTCTTCCAAATCCAGTAAATATCTTAAATATCATTACTCCAAGACTCCTTAAGAGGGACCATTTTCTGGTAAAAGAAACTTTAGCTTATCAATTGAGCAGCTAAGCTATACAAAATTTAAGACAAGGCATTCTTGGTGCAATAATAATTTTAAATAAATCTCAGTAATGGCTAAGTTGAGAGCAGTCAAAACACCTTTCTTGGTAATTTTGAATGGATATGAAAGCCATCTTTTAAGAAGTTATGGGAATTTAGAAACAGAGACTTCAGCCCAAGATTGCAATGTGACATTTCCCCCTGAACTTCTTTTAGCCTTGCTATCAGCTCTCTTGCAATGTAATACATTACTGAATTTTATTTCTAGGCAAGAACATTATTTACTCGCAGGAGAAATACTTTCCTGAGGAAAGACTGTCCTTTGGAACTTTCAAGGACATTTGAGAAATACTTCAACCCAAAGCACAACATTATAAGCATTTGTTTGTGTGCCTCCTTGTTCCAAAGGAACTATTTTTTAAAAATCTTTCATTTATGTTTATTACAAACATCAATCTCTCCCTTCCAAAAACTAGCAATTAACAAAAGTTCATTGATTTCCAGTTTTCCTAGGTGTCATTTTATCAAACATATTTTTAATCAGTTTCACAGTATCATTTTCCTCTCCTTCATTGTATTTTGTATCCTTATCTAACCTTTTTAAAAATGAGTTGTATCAGTTGAAATTTACTTTGAACAAAAATCTGTTGTCAGCACTAACCATTATTGAATTACCTCTATTTTTATCATGTTACTGCTAATTTAGTAGCTATGAGAAAATATATCATTTAACTAAAATGTCTGGTATTTATATGGAGACACAATGTTGAGTTTAAATATATGCATTGTGATTTAAATGTGAAATGTCCTCCAATGGTTCATGCGTTTGAACGTTGGTCCCTAAAAGGTAATGATAATTTGGAAACTTGTGGAACCTTTGGGGGGTGACACTTTGCTACAGGAAGAGAGTGGCATGGCTCCATTTTCTGTCACCTCTCTGCTTCCTTCCTTGTGGCTAGTGTGATGTGTTGACTCACACTCTTGCAGCCACCACTTTTCTGCCATGGTGGACTGCATTCCCTCAAACTATAAGTGAAAATAAAAACTCCCCCCTTAACTTGCTTTTTGCTACTTGTTTGGTTACAAAAATCAGAAAAGCAAGTAATACCCCAGGATACAATGATATTTCCACCAAACTCCATAAAGTAGGTACAAATGAAATCATTACTGACAGTTGAGAGAAAATAGCAAAGAAAGACTGGGCAACTTGTCTACCTCACAAAACTAGTGACTGGTACAAACGGGTATCCCACAATAACTAGAAGGTTCTTTCATTCTTCCTAGTAACCAGTATCAAAAAGATGTCCTCGTAGGATTTGTGGGCTATATTAAGAGTTATTTACAGTGATTGTTTTCTGGTAGTTTCACCTTGTACCATCCTATCCCATCCAAGACTAGGGACCACTCAAATATTGAAGAAAAAATTTCATGTTTTTACATTTCTATGAGGAAAGAAATAGACACATGGTAGACTAGGGATTTAAAAATTAACAAGTTAACATATACCATTTTAATTATGTTCTGTATTTGTAAGCTAAAATCTAATGCCATATTTAATAGTACTAGCAATTGCCCTTCGGAGGGGCACCATTTGTAAGGGAGCAGACACTTGGAAGATTTGATGGCTGGAAAGCATTGACTCCTCACTTTGGACCATAAGGTGGGTAAAAGCAGGAGAAAAGACTGGCATTTGCCATCTTTTGTGTCTGGTTGTTCACTTCATCCCATCAGAGGCTCTTGCTTGACTGCACAGGTATACTGACACTCAAGGAGCCTTTTAATCTGCCTCATGGCCCTTCAAGGCTGAAGACATACATATAAGTCATTTCCCCATTAGTCACTTTGACTTTCTTCTTGGGTCACTTTGGACTCCAGGAACACAAGACTGATCAATAAGCAGCTTTGTGACAAAGAATGGAAACTGCCTCTTAGCAATTGTGAAACAGTATGGCAGACCACTTCCATAATAGGAACAATTACCTACAAAAGGTGACACTCTAGAGCAGATAATCTTGAAGGAACCAGATTAGTCAGTCTGCTAGGGTAATGACAGGGGTTAGAATGTTAACATAGAATCAGATAACCTTGTAAAACTGAGACATTAATGGGAAGGACCACACTCAATTGAGTCTCTTTCATTTTGTATGCCTCTTCCCCCATATCCCAAACTCTTCCTCTATTTAAATGTAAAAATTGTGTCAGTATCCTGAAGACACATGAAGGTGGTGTCATTGGACCCTTGTTTTGTTCCTCTTCCCCAAATATTGAATAGACAAAATCTTTTTTGTCTACTACTCAACTCTTTAATTGACATTTGTAAAGTGGTTGAGTTTAGTTTATTAGTACTGCTGGAATAGGGGCTTTGGCCCCAAAATTCTTCATACACACATATATTGCAAAGTTCTTCCTAAAAAGCAAACCTATTGGCATCTTGATCTTAGACTGTACAGCTCCAAAACCATAAGAACAATAATTCCATTATTTACCAATTATGTATCCTGAGTAATTGTAATACTCTGCTAAGTGTATATAGTAATAAACTAACTTCTTTAAAGCACATAGATTAGCATATCTCTCAACCCTCTCATAAAAGCTTCTTTTTTGCAGTAGACAGAAATTTATACAGATACCCACAACTGGTCAGCTTTCAGAGAGTGACAGGTTGTATGGTACTCATCTCTAAATGTGACATCTATATCACATCTCCTGCAGCCAAGGCTCAAGAATCACCCAGAAGAGGAAACAGAAAGGCTGTAAGATCCAGAATGAATAGCTGTCTGTAGCCAAGCAGTATTTGCCAGGCATGACACCATAGTTTTACATATGACCTCACAGTGACAAGATTTACATGTATTAAACTTGTACAGAGTCAAGCCATTCAAAATCCCAGTATAAAAATGGGAAAAGGGTTCATGAAAGCCTGCTCTATTTAAAGTTATTGGCAATTGATGGCTGCAGGAGGTGGTCAGAGAGTCAGTTTTCTCTTTAGGTATTTGTCTTCTAAGAGACTGGCTACCCATGCTCCACTGGGTAGTAGCATACCTATGAACAGGTAGCACTAAATGGTCTCAATGGAAAAACAAACAAACAAACAAACAAAAAACACAGAAGTACATAAAGATGGGAGGGAAAGATGGTAAAAGAATAAGGTGGAACTAAAAGGGAAGATTTGAACATGATACATTATATGTATATATAGATTTTAAGTAAAATACTAAAAATTCCAGTCCCAGATATTTTGTTTATCAGCTATAAAAGACAAAAGTGAACTCTTTACATTGCTTATATACATGATTCCTTCTATTACTACCATTACTTGGCCAATACATTTTTCCAACTTTAGTTTAAATGACATGCAGGAAAACCTTTGTACTGAAAATTTATAGAGTCTCCCATAATGTCACATATAAATTATATCTTTCACTTTTATATGCATTTGTGTCACTGTTTATTATCCAGTCCCTTTAGTCACTGTGCATTTCAAAATATGAGTCATAATTAATTTGAAGGTAAAATATTTGTCTAAGCATATATGCAGCTATGAGTTCAATCCCCATTCTGTTCAAAAATCAAAGATTATCAAAATGCACATGAACTACATCAATTTTGCTTTTAGTTGTATCATCAATGCCTGTACATGGAGATCCTCCAGGAAGTGTTCAGTGAAGGACTTAGTAAGAAGAAATAAATGTGTCATTGAAGTAATGATTTTGGTTGATTGTAACATAAGCAGTAGTGTTGTGCCAATAATCTATTATGAATCTTCTCCCAGAACCTTTTTACATTCAGGCTAAAGCTAATGGGCTGGGTTGATATAAAAGATACATTTAGATGAGTTAATTCGCTGGCAGAACTTTGGACAGAACAAAATATTGGTGAAGTCATCTACATCTACTTGGGTAAAGGATGAAAGTGAGGCATCATGTATATTAGCTATGATAATTCATTCCTTTTCTATCATTTGCATAATACTTGAATTTTAAATTGAATACCTTTAGGTTAAACTCATCTACTCACTGATAATACCTTGATACCTGATGAAATGTCAATTGATAGAAATTTCACAGATGTTTGCAGAGAATTTATAAGTAACAATTCAGAACCACAGCACTTTGGTTCAGTTTGTGGGATAACAATGAAACAAATAAACAATCACTGTTAGAGTAGGAAACCCATGAATGTTCTTCTAAAAAATCATATTTATAAATAATGTTTTGAAAGTACTATGGGTATTAATAGAGTAGAAGCTGAAGAAAAAGTTATTCTTTAAGTTCCTAGTCATAATATGGCATATTACCAGCACACAATATACACACATGCATGAGAAAACACACACACAAAAAAAAACACACACACAAACACACACATCCATACACTCACAAGAATTTATACTAATAATTTTAAGTAAAAAATAGAATACAGCTGTATACACTGGCTTCAGTCTTGAAATATATAGAAACTGTTCTTTTCTCCTACATTCCTGTCAAACACAGCTACTACAATAAAAATAATATGGAGCAGAAAAAGGATCATAACAGTTCTGAACAGGGTAAAGGAGGATCAGAAGTTTTCTTTCTTCTCTAAGAAGTCAAATTCAAATTTATTGAGAAATTAATCACAAACAAGCACAAGAATAGGACATTGAAATATTATAAATTATAGCTATATAAACATTGTTTTAGAGATATCAAAACATTCAAATAATTACATTGTGAGAGAGTCTTTTGACATCATCTTAACACTTAGTCAAAAAAGAGGGAAACTGTGTTAACAAGAACAATAGAACTATAATTTTTAGTGATCAACAACTGTATTCAGAGCAAAGCAGAAACTTCGTTGAAGTAATGGACAAGGCTATTAATAGTTTATTGATTGAATGGCTTGGTGAATCTATTAAGGGAAGTTTTCAAAATCTTTACAAGCCAAGTAGGATTTATGTCTATAAATCATTTGAAGGGACTCTTTGGAGGAAATGTGGATACCCTGGAACACAAGAAAAGGAAAATAACTATTTCCACAGATAACAAAGGAGGTCCCCGATGAAGGGATACATAAAGGAAATGAGCGGAGAAGACAGATGGAAGTGAATATATGGACAGAAAATTACTTAGTGTCTTATCAATTAGAGATTTATCTTGCAGGCTGTTTTCCAGGAGAACAGCATGCTTAGCAGGCTACACCTGAAAAACAAACTGCCGGTCAAAGTCAGGAACTTTACAACATTGCCTATTTTTCTTCAATAGTGTTGATCAGCAGTAGGGTTAGGTGAAAGACCATGAATCCCCTGAGTACAATCCATACCTATTCTTAAGACTAAAAATATTGAAACTTCAGAGCCCTAGGGAAGTAATCTGACATTTAGAGTAGAAACTCTATGTCACAAGCCAAAGATGAATCAAAAGGTTCATCAAAGCTGAACTGAAAAATGGGGAAGCATGCAAATAGCCAGGAATCCAATGGAAATGAATATGGACTTTGTATTTAGTGAGAGTGCTTAGTGGGTAAAGCACTTGCCATCCAAAGAGGAAAGCCTGACTTCAAATCCCCAGTACCTGTGTAAACACCAGAAAAGTGTAGTGGACCACCTGTACATCAGTGTTTGAGAGGTAGAGATAGGGGAAAGCTAGGACACACTGGCTAGCTTGGAAAGACAACAGGAGACATTTGAATTCAACTGAGACCCTACCTCAGCATCCCAGGTAGAGAATGGTGGGGAAAGATACCCGACATCAACTCCTGCCTCCACATGAACACACATACATACATTTAGCTCCTCATGCCAGGATGTGATGGCTAATCTTGCTGGTCAATTTGACATACCTGGGAAGAGGGACCACATGTCTGTGGGTATGTCTGTGGGACATTTTGTTGATTGATAATTGGTGTCAGAGGGCCTAGGTAACTGTATTCAGATTTTAAGGTGGAAAATGACATGAAAAGTTTTCCCCAAGTTACTTTTGGTCATGGTGTTTACTACAACAACAGAAACCAACTAGAACACATACATGAGCATGCACAGACATACCAGGTATAGATGGAACAAAAAGAACTACATAGCTAAATAGTAGAAGGGAAACAAAAATGTATGCCTGGATTTGGGAGCTCATTTATATGGATTTTTACTTCATAGGTTTTTTGTCATCCAATTTTTCATTATCCATCACCTCATGAATAATTTATCCAAAATACCTGTCCTTTCAGAGTTGGTAAAATATCTTTCTTCCCATAAGCTGATCTCTCATCAATGAATACATGATTTAAATACACTACACAGAACAAATGAAAGACCAAAAAGCTACATAAGAAAATCTTCAACTACAGAGCTAGGACCACATGAATCCAATGCAACTCATGTTGGAAACATGCTGGATGAAATGCAAAAAGCTTTGCTAAATGAGATTTTGTAAAAGATCCACTATGTACTGCAAACCACATATCGGATAGAAATCACATACCAGAGGGAAGGTTTGTTTTGGCTCTTGATTCTGGCTACCCTTCACTGTGGGGAGGGAATGTGGGGAGGAGACAAGAAACAAACACAGTAGATGGTAGCAGAGACAGACACAACCTTCAAAAGCCCATCAGGTGGACCCCACTTTCTAAAGGCACCACATACTTCAAAACAGAACTACAAACGGGTGCACAAGTGGTAAAATGGTGAGCCTGTGAAGGATATTTCAGAACTGAGCTCAAACATTTGAGTGTTAAAGGATTGAAATGACTTACAGAAGTTGATAAAGGGATAGAATACCTTGTCATAATTATATTGTTCAGTATTAGGGAAGAACAGGGTTCTGTTGCATAATCCAGTTTTCTTAGAGTTATCGCTGATGATTACATAATTATTTCTCTCATTGTAAAAGCTGTATGAAATTATAGTTTAGCACAAATTATGTTATATATGAGAAAAATTACTGGTTTCATTTATTTGAAGATGATTGATTTAAACATACATTTATATTATTACTTAAATTTACTTAAAATTGAAATTAATCTTAGTTAGTATTGCTAATTTTAGGAACTTTTTTTCTGGGAACAAACTGTCCTTGAATAAAATATTCTGTTACTGAAGTAAGGTTTTCCTGAGTTCAGCAATTATTTTTATATTCAAGGGGCAAATTGTAATAGTTACAGCTTTCTAAGTGTGGATTTAAACTTCTCAACAGAATATTTCAAGTATAAGATAAGCTGTTCAATCTTATGTGGCATTGAACTTCTGACTGTCCCACCTGCATCTCCTAACTGCTGGGATTACAGACACCACTACCACACTCACTTTCCATGGTGCTAGGTGCTGAATCGAGGGCCTTCGTATGCTAGTCAAGGACTAAGTCCTCCGCCTGAGTGTTTTTATTGAATGTTCTGTTTGTAGAGTACACATTCACAAAAAAATGAGCTCATAGTACATAAAAAGGGTAGACTTCAGTATTCAGAATTGGTTGAGCTTGTCCATGGGACTTCCTCCAACTGCCAAGATGCCAGTAGAACAGCTGAGAAGAGCCTAATCTTCTAAAGAGACTAAAAATATGAATCTGTCAAAATGTTCTACAAATGAAGGAAAGTGTAGCCACACTAAAACCTATTTAATGAAGAAATCAACAAGGCACAGCATACTTCTTTCCACACTCTTAAAGCCTTATATTTAAAAAAATTAATTGTATTCTATCTAACATAGCTTGAATATTTTTAATATAAAAATCCTCTCTCA
Organism: Peromyscus leucopus; assembly: GCF_004664715.2. Taxonomy (NCBI): domain Eukaryota; kingdom Metazoa; phylum Chordata; class Mammalia; order Rodentia; family Cricetidae; genus Peromyscus; species Peromyscus leucopus. The sequence continues at coordinate 473,998 of NC_051083.1, forward strand.
TTTCTTCCCTCACTGAATATCACCTAATGTCCCATGGAAACATGAGTTATGTATTAACCCATGTCAATTAGTGAAAAGACACTAGACAATTAGACAGATGACAAATTAGAATGATAAAGAAGCTAATATGTTCTGTAGAACATATTTAGAAGGGAAGAATCAGGTTTAAAACTAAAATTTTATTTACTATCTCAGTTCTATCAATATGTAACATTCCTTTAATTATCTGACCACTTTGCTTACATTTCATGAATAAGAATGTAGCTGACATGAGAGAATCGACATGAAAAAGCTTTATACATATGGCTATCATATTTCTATCTTCATATCCTTTCTTTAAGCATAAAATAAACTTCCTTTTAAGAGTCAGTTTTCTCCACCTTGAAAAATTTGGTCAAAACGTAAATAGAGCCAGTAATAATTTTTTATCATAAAAATAGAAAACTTAAAAATAAACTAGTAGGAAAAAGTGAGAGTTCGAGTATAACTATTCAATGGCATAAAAAATCTTCTTCATTTGATTTTGAAAATAAATAACTTAAATAGGTTATCAGGGTATCTGTCTGCAGTGAGTACTGCATTTCTTGGGAAATACAAACACTGAGATAGAAGATGTGTCAGTGTCTGACTTCTGTGGTTTCATGACATAATAACCTTTAAATACACACACACACATATGTATATTTGTGCAAATGCAAATGAAATACATATATGCGTATGCAAATATGTCAGTCAAGCCCATAATGGACATGAGAGAAACTATAACAACAAATGCATGAACTGTGAAGGCTCTTAAAGAGAGTTGGGTGAATGAATAGAATCCCTATCAGGACTCTCTATGGGTTATCATTTTATAATGTGTAGTAACAGACCACAGGACTGTATCAATTATTCCCAAATATGTATAAACACATAAATACTCCTATACAGGAGCAGACTGAAGAATATCTGCTTGTAGACTTAGTTTTTTTTTTTTTTTTAATGTGGGTTCAATTTAGTTTTGTGAGACAAAGAGTCTCATTCTCTAGGCTTGGCTATTCTGGAACCTGTCGTGTTGCCCAGGTTGGCCTTGAACTCATGAGAATTTGCCTGCCTCAGCTTCTCAAGTGCTGGGATTACAGATGCAACCTGCTATACTTGGCTCTGGTTGTGTGATTTGACTAAGATAATTATGAGTATTATCTTAATGTTAAGTAGACTGACAAATGTGAAGAAGAAAATGTACTCAAATATGGCAATGGAAATGTTAGATTTTAAGAGGCAATTTCTGAAAGAGAACAATAAGTATAGCCCCTTTCTTTTCATGGTAAGATGATCCCATGAGGGAACTGGTGTCTACACAAATTCATTACTCACTATTTATTTAAAAGCACTAGAAATGGTAGTAGGCCAAGATGTAAAGTAATAAATTGGCTTTGCAACTTCAATGCCTGGTAGATGCAAGCACTCATTGAATGGATAAATGAATGATAAGACTATACGTCTCACCATCTTTCTCAAACTATATTGGTGGTTTCCGGTGGATGGTTTAATTCATTTCAGTAAAGTGGAATGTAATCATTAATGGTTGAGTAATCCATATGTTTCAATCTTCACTCAACCCCATCCTTCAAATATCCTGCCACAGATTAGTCAACTGCAGTGATGCCTTAGTCACACAGACATTATATTTTCCTCTTCATGGACCCAAAAAACAACCCTTTTTTTACAAGCTCCTTTACACAGAGATAAAAGCCTTATTTCTGCATGTAAGCCAAAAGGATGTAAGTATACTTTTTGAAGCCTAGCTGGGGTGACATGCATTACTGACCATATTCTGTTGGGTAACAATTTTGGAGGTCATGTGTCTAAGACAAAGCAATTCCAAGAAGAAACAGTCATGGAGTCCTTAACTACTAATTGAAAATAATCTAATAAGAATTTTCTGATCCACAGTGACTTCTGACATGGGCAATAAACACTGTTGGTTTATATTACTTGAGGTTAAAAATCATTTATTATTCCTATCACTCACCATAAGGAATTAACTGCTAAAGAGACATGGTGATAGTCATAGACTCATGATGAATCTATTCAATAATAACATGTTCTACCTTCTATTGTTTATTTGTTCAACTTGTCAGACTTGTTTGTGTGTGTGTGTGTGTGTGTGTGTGTGTGTGTGTGTGTGTGTGTGTACTTAAGGCATCATTCCTCAATAGGGCCATCCACTTGTTTTTGAGACAGGGTTACTCACTGGCCTAGAACTTGCCAAGCATGTGAGACTGGTTACCCAGGGTCCCACTGACCCAACGGTATCTGTCTCCCCAGTATTAGGATTACAATGTACACTAACACACCTGACTTTTTCACATATATTCTGAGGATCAAACTCCGGTCTTCACAATTGCTTGGAAAGCACTTTACTGACAACTGTCTCCCAGCCTCCTATCCTGTTTCTTGAGACTATAATAGCCCAAAACTACCCTTTATAACTTTCTGTGTATTTCTTTCTCCAGGACATCTGCTCAGTAAAGAAGCTGGTGTTATCCACCTTATCAGACAAATCCCTGAAAGTTCAGGCCATAGAGATAAAGTGTGTGAGTAGAAAGCTTGTGGTCTGTAAGCCTCATAACTTATATAAGTTCATTTGTAGAGTTCAAATCAAGATCTATAACTTTGGAGAAAAGTGATTGACTGAGCAAATTTACATACTTAATTACATGTACATTTTCTTTCTGGAGTCTGTATTAAGTCAATTTCTGAAAGCCACTCTTTCTGCTGTACCCATATAAATTTATATGCTGTGTATGCAGCTCAGCAACAGAATGCTTGCAATGCACAGTATAGGTTCCCTTCCAGTGCTTGCACATACACACATACACACACACACACACACACGCACGCACGCACGCACGCACGCACACACACACACACATACATTGTACCATTCCTGTAATCTTATGCTAAGTGATATAATGTCTCTCATTTTCTTGTTCAAATAGAAAATAATAGATGGTTTCAACTGTGAAGAAGGTGCTTGAGATCATGCCAACACTTAGAGGGAGGATGTCATGATATATTAGTAACTGTTGTAATGATCATGAGAAAGAAAAGTGGTTGCATGTGTACCAGGCATTTACTTCCCTGACATAGCCCTTTCCTCATTACACAGAATGAAAGCCTCAAGCGTCAGTTACATACTGAAAGATGTTGGCAATCCATCTCTACATCAAACTGGACTAACATCTCTGAGTCTTTAATGTGGACCAGTCATGAACTATTGACTAAAAAGACAAAGAAAAATAAGATCTCAGATCTGTATTGAAGAACCTCAGAGAGGAACACTAGAGTTATTCATGAAGAGTAATTAACATAGATTAACTAGAGGGTCAAATGACTGGTTTGACTTATAGTGTGCTTGAGAAACAGAAAGCAGAGATAATATTATCAATGAAGTTTTGGAGTCTGATTCTTAGCATTGTTTCTGGAGTAACTTATCCTCGAGAGGCAAGCTCAGCAGGTAGAAATGTGCATCTCATTGAATAACTTCATGAGCTTTGCCTTCTAATGTTTTCCTTAGCCTCTGAGTTCCATTGCCATTTCATGAAAAGCAGTGTGGTAAGTTTGAGGTCAAGTTCTCCTGTGTCCATAAGAAGGATGATTTAATATACTTAGTAAGCCACCTGCTGGGCTGCCACATAAGGTCAAAAGACTTGAATCATGAGAGGATTTAATGACTTGGGCAACTTTCTTTCTTGCAAATATGTGCAAGACAGATGATGAATGGTACTGAATTATAATATATAGTGTTGATCCTGAATTCTAAATGCCTAAGAACTGGGGTAGAAATGACTGGCAAAAGGCGTTTTGACTTACCCAAGCAGCAATGTATCTCTGACACCTAGGGCATCCATCTGGGAAGTCAGACCACAAGATATATCTCTAATTTCTGCAAAATACAGTTCTAGCTAGAGCTAATGGTAATATGATCTTAATAGGTGTCTCAAGTTTCTCATTAGATTGTGGCTATGAAATTTCATGGGAGACAGTCAACAGAAGAGCTCATCCATTTAGACAGCATTCTTCGTATCTAGGCAGTTTTGACACCGTCTTCACATCAAAATAAGGAACCTTGTGGCTGAGAGAAGGACAATGCATTTTATCAACCAGGCTATGAGAGTGGACAGAGAATCACATGAGAGAGGGTAAGCAGACAGATGTGCTATTCCTGGGGCTGGCATCAACTCAAAGGATTACCTTGGCTAAGCCATTTAACCTCTCTGAACCTCATTCTTCTCATTGGTGAAATGAGAGAAAGGACATTTGTGTGTCTCTGCTCCCTTGCAGGACTGTTGGAGAATTAAATGGGTGAAAGCAGTGGGCTACAGTGTGTTGAGAGTATGAAAAAGAAAAGCATGTCATCTAACTACACTGTGTTCTTCTCAATGCTCTTCACTACCAAAGGTGAAGACAACCTTGTGAAAGACCCATGTAAGTGAGTGCTCTTCTGGGAACAAAGCCTCATTTAACTTTGCTGAATTCAAAAGAGAACTGTCACCTTGGAAACTGCTCTATGAATCAGTGTTAGGGCAGAGAGGATCCAGAAGTCCCAATCACTATTCTGAGAGTATGTGTGTATGTGTGTTCATGTTTGTATATGTGCAGGTGTGCCAGTGTGCAGGCACACACTGAGGTCAGATGTCAACATTAGTGCTTCTCCTTCATCACCTTTTGTTATTGAGACAGGATCTCTCATTGGTCCACATAGTAGTAACTCACATATTAGTAGGTTCACTGGCCATTGGACCCCAGGGATCCCCTTAACTCTTCCTCCACAGAAAAAAGGATTAGTATCTACATAAAGGCAAATGGACATAAAGTTTGCCACCATAGCCTGCTTTAAAAAATATATATAGATTCTGATGAACAAATTCAGGTCCTCATGTTTTCATGGCAGCACTCGACCAATTGAGCTATCACTTCAGTTCTCTCTCTCTCTCTCTCTCTCTCTCTCTCTCTCTCTCTCTCTCTCTCTCTCTCTCTCTCTCTCTCTCTCTCTCTCTCTCTCTCTCTGTGTGTGTGTGTGTGTGTGTGTGTGTATGTGTGTGTGTGTGCTTGATATCACTATAATCAGAGAAATGCAAGGCTAAACCAAAATAGGATGGCATATTATTAGAGCTAGAAGGCTACTATCAGAAAACTTAATAAATACATAAATAAAGACATATGCTGGTAAGGAAGTAGAGGAAAAGAAGATGTTATGCATGATGTCATACCTGGTTGGTTGATGGGAATGTCAAGTATTTGGCCATTATGAAGATTCAAAATAAGAAAAATACAAAAAGAAATAAAAGAAAGACCTTGCTTCTGATCTAGGTAGATCATTTGTAGATAAAATCAAGAGGTAATAAAGTCTGCCTGTAAGAGATAATATTTTGTTTTGCTTGCCACATTAATGATAGGCAAGATATGGAGTTATCCTAGTAGCTATATTTAGGCAAATGGGGAAATCACATACCTGTAATATACAATATCTATAAGTATTATTCAACCATAAGCATGAAATACTTTTATTTTCAGCAAAATGGATGGAGGTAAGAAAAGTACACCAAGAAAGAAGCACAGGAACTGAAGTATCACATGTTATTTCTCATAGGCAAAAGTGAAAGGATAAAAAGAAATGAACCAACCCAAAAGTACAATGGATTACTTGAGCTGGCAAAGGCCCAAGTGTGGTAGTGGTAGTCGACATGTGAACTGACATGGTCAATTCATGTTCCAAAGCTTTATTCATATATGGAAAATCACAGTAAACCATATTAATCTATATAAAATACCCTATATAAACAAGGTGACTCAAAATGTTTGCCCTGGAGAGGATTAAATGTAAGGGCAAAATTGTAGTTTTCTAGATAATGTTCTAAATTTCATTTACTTTGAAGAGATCTTATTCTATTCCTGAGGACACCACACACTTGACTTATAGAACATGGAGCAATTAGTATGGTGCTGACCAGGAAGTTTTCTTAGTGCTGGCCAGCTTTCAAAGTACTGGAAGATGTTACCTGGCTACTGAGAGAGAATAGTCATGCATAATCAATCTTACCAAACTGTGAACCCCAACAGCCACAGTATCAACTGCCCTAGCAAGTTATGTCGCTGGGTACTACAGTGGCATGAATATCATGGGGGTAACCAACTGCTTTCTTGTTGTATTTGAGACCTGCTTCATAGGAAGAAACATGCCTGATAGTATAAATCTAGCCACAAACATATGTTTTGGGGAGCACAAAAACCTATAGGTGAGCCTACTACCAGTATTTTACAAAACAAACACAGTACCGAACTGCTCTATGAATACATACTTTAAAAAAAAATAGACCTTCCATTATTGAAGTCCTCAGTCCTTGTCAAAGAAGCTTCTTTTTTCAGTGGATGGAGACTAATACTAAAACTCACAAATGGTCAGAGAGCAGAGATTAATTTTCTGTGCAGTGCTCGACCATAAAAAAGACATCTACATCACATAACACTCCTGCTCCAAGTCTCTGGGAATATCCAGGAATATTGTAAGAGCCAGAAGCCAGGGAGGACCAGTACAAAGTAGTATCTCCTAGTCATAACAGTACCATTGAACTCATGAACTCCCAGAAGCTACAGTTCTCTGGACAAGAGCAAGCCAGTCAACAATCCAACAGAAAAGTGGGGCTCATGAGTCTCCACCTCAGCTGATGCTGCCCATGGAGAGGGATTCAGCTTTCCGTAGGAATGTGGTCCCTAGTCGCTTAACCATTCTCCAGTGGCTGACCCCACCCCATGCCTATAGGAGCACCACAAACTGGAGTCAGTGGATTCTACATAAAATAAAGGTCATGAAGGTGAGAGTGAAGGGGGACTAGGGAGAGTGGATCCCAGTGGGGCTAAAGCAGGGAATGAGAGATAAACATGATTAAAACACAGTGTACACATACATGATATTTTCAAATAATTGATGAAAGGATTGTATTTAAAATGACACACATGGTCTTAAGAAGTTTTGTCTAATAGAAAATGATAAAATAAGTTATCTTTCTCCTTACAAATTTCCCTAAAACCAAAATGTACTTATTCAATCTTAATCCTCTCTGTAATGTCACTCTTTATCATAGTCAAACTAAGCTGAAATAGCATTTTGGAATTATGTAAAAGTAATTACAGATCATTCAACCATTCATAATTTTCAGGTTCTTCTTATGAACAATATGAGATTGGGCCCAGTGGTTTCTTCTGATTTTCTTTCTTTTTTTACTTCTATCTACAGATCTTTGATTTGTGACCATATTGTCAGAGGACTGTTCTTGCTGCAAATTACCATTTTTATATTTGAAATCAGACTATTGCTCATTTCCTTTAATGTAACCCTTCAGTATTCTAATGTACTATGGAGGGTTTTTGGAACCAAATTTTTTATCTACAAACCTGTATTTTAATGGTGCTAGGGGTGGAACCCAAGGCCTTGCACATTCTTTATCACTAAGCTACATATCACCTTCTCATTATTATATTTAAACTGATAGCTGGATGGCATAGTAGCTTCCATACGATACACAGATGATAAGGAATTTTCCCTTTGTCCTTTGTTTTTATTTTCCTATATATTTTTTATAATTTTATAAGACACCAGAAGCTCAACAAAACATTTTTGTTTTCTGTTTTATATTTTGAAACAGAGTCTCTTGCCTAGGTTGTCCTTAAACATGAACCCCTTATCTAGGTAACAATGATGTTGAAATGCTGATTTTCCTGACTCTACCTCCTAAATACTGGGATTACAAGCATGCCCCACCATGTGAAGTTGTTATGCAGTTAAGGGGATCCAACTAGGGTTTCTTGCATGCTAATCAAGCATTCTACCAACTAAGCTACAGTCCTAGACTCCATGTTTGCCAATCTCCAGTTTCCATTTAGCTGATATCCATTCTAAAAATTGTATTAAAGAAACATCAAGGAGAATTATTACATCTATTCTCTTGTTTGTTGTAACACTTGCTAAAGAAGCAAGTACAGATCAGCTTTTAAGATAGAAACTTTAGAATTAGTGATTCAACATCCAAACATCTCCAACACTTTACACCTGCAAGCAGGGAGGCGGGAGGGAGTCAAGCTGCAGGTCAGGGTAAACTCCCTTTGCTGCAATGTCGCAGACTTTTAAATACATATTTTTAAGCTGCTTTTATGATTTTTTAGAAATAATATTCATGATGCCAAGTAAAATAATGGTCCATTTTAACACAAAAGCTCACAGAAGTTTTAACTCTCAACATTTTGTATTTCAAAGTAGGTGTGTGTGTGTGTGTGTGTGTGTGTGTGTGTGTGTGTGTGTTCCATAAACTTAATTACACAGTATACATCCTGCTGTCTTCTGGAAGTTCTTTAAATCAAGCTGAAGGTCAGTAGCAAACAGGTAGAAGCCACATGCGTGGTACTCCAAACCAGTAGATAATCTTCAGATCAGTGTAGACAACGATACATTCCTTTAAACATGATATATCGCTAGCTTCCTACTGGGAAAGTGAGAGTCTCATTATTTTGTAACCAACAGTGTAGACACGACAGTATCAAATCCCAAGTTAACAGAATGACTATCCAAGTATTTGATGTAGTGAGATATTCCTTGTAAACTTTGAATTAAAATAACTTAGGTATTCAACACCTCAAATTATTCTCTTTCCAGTAGAAATGCATGAAACTAAAATACTAACATCCTATAATAGGCTTAGATTTGGGGGGTTCAAAATTCCTCTCTAAATGGTTTAACAATGACATTGGGCTTATCCTAATTTTTCTCTCTTTCATACTCACATACAACACTTCAGCTTCCTTTTTGGATAGCTTTTATTTCAAAAAAAAAAAATGTGCAGTTTCTGAGCTAGCAAGATGACTCCATGAGTACAGGAGCTTGCCACCAAGCCTGACTACCTGAGTTTAATTGCTGAGACCCAGAAGATGAAATGAGAAAATTAACATCCTCAAGTTGTCATCAGGCCTCCACAATATATGCCTTATGAGACATGCATGCCCACACAAAAAATGCCCAAAATAAATAAAAATAAAATTAAAAGATTATAAAGTCAATGTCTTATGCTCAACTGCAAATAGGGTACCTGCATCACTCTCCCAACTCTGAGACTCTCACTGAGCACTGTTGAAGAGGAAGCAGAAAAGCTTTAAGACCCAGAGGCTGGGAAGAACAGAACCTGATGGGTTATTGTAAAACAAATGATGTGAAGTTAGGAAAGAATAGGCAGTGGGGGATGAATCTGGGAAGAGTTAGGGATTTCAATGGAGGATGAACACAATAAAAATAAGGATATAAACACCTCAATTATATCCTTACTTAATAAACATTACATCTTTAATTACCAATGTCTTTTATAAAAAAAAATTCCTGAAGTATAGAAAAGAAGGCACTGCTGTGTAGTAGACATACATTTTGAGACTGACATTAATCTGGAGGTCAAGAAAAGGTTATCTAATTGAGATGTATAAATTAGTTCAAATGGATATAGGATGTTAACTTATTTTGTAAGAGAGTCTTTGCCTTTCTATATAAAAAATTACTTATTCTTTCTAGTCTAATCTGAGGGAAATTACCATAAATTCTGCATTCGATTAATAAACATAAAGAGTTCCAAAAGTTCTTATCAAACATGGAGAAAATTAAAAACATTGCAAAAGTTATAAGGAATCTAAGAGAGTTTGACAAATCAAAGTATAAGAGACTGTACTGGGATTGCAATCCTGAGAAAAACAAATTATTTCTAGATGGAAAGACAAATGGGGCATTGAAGATGAAATCTTTGCAGAAGCAATTAAGAACAATAACACTCACCAACACAAAGTTAAAACCCCATTTATTTTTGCCCATTACCAAAGATCTCAAAAAGATTCCACCCCACACCTTACAAGTGAAAACAAAGAAAAAACAATCCCTCCATTTCTTATTTTAATCTGATTATCACTAAACTGATAGAAATAAAACTGATTTTTTACAAAAATGCACTCTATTAATGATTTTGTTTCTCAGATGGATTTGTCAAGTGCATATTGTGTGATATAATATTATATGTATGTGTATGTATGATACTCATACGTTGAGGAATGGAAGTACAACAGCCTGTGGGGCCTGGGGATTAACCTCAAATGTAATTCCCCAGGAACTGTCTACATTGTTCTTTCAAAAGAGGGTCTCTCACTGGCATGCAGGTCTCAGTTAGGCTAGGTTAGCTACTCAGTGAGCCTCAGGATCCCATGTAACTCTGTTTTTCCAGTGCTGGGATTATAAAGGCAACCCATCACACCTGCTTATTTTTAGGTGGATTGGAGGAATCAAATTCAGGTCCACATACTTGTACAGCAAGCACCTTCTCAACTTACTATCTTCATAGAGTAATCGGTACGATTTTAAAAGCAAACATGTTTGTAGATCAATTATTGGTATTTGTTATTAACTCATAGTTAATTACCTCATCCATCCTTATTTAACAGCTAACAAAAACACATGTAGATGTACGAGGCTTTATAATTATTAATTTCAGAGATCTAGGAGGGAAGCTTAAGATGGAGCATAAACTTTAGTTCATGGAATGAAAAAAAGGTGGGGGAGGGAGAAAAAAAAAGAAAAATGCTTTTAGTTCAAAAGACCAGAGATTAATCACTTTGAGTAGAGCAGGCATCATGAAGGCACAAACACAATGCTGGCGGCTGGGTTCTATGCCAGGAACACTGTGAATACTGCACGGCTTGTGTAAAAATAGCCACCACCCTGGCAATCACAGGTCTGGGTCGTGGTGTGTTAAACAATAATACCTTACCCTGATGGAACTCCTTTGAGCCAAAAAGCTTTCACCTGCATTATTCCATTAACCTCCCTGCATTGTTATGGGAAATGTGTTTATTTTTTGAAATGACATTCAAATATGTCCGTAAAAGAACACTTCAGGTCTCCCCAGTGTTCTCTTCTCTTTTGGTCAACACATTACCTTTAAAAAAAAATCAATAGCTTATTTCTTTTCTTATTTCATCACATATTAAAACTGTAGCAGGTAGAAAAAATGTCAGCATGAGTTTTTCAATGATGCTGTCTTCCTAAATTACTCTAGCCTCATCATTAACCAGAATACTTAGAGAAAAGTATTTCTCTTTTTGCTCTCAAGAATAGCAGTGAATGATATGTTTGTAATTCGTTTATAGTATTATGTTTTGTCTATGTGCATAAATTAATGTAATATAAAACTAGTCCTTACTGGTTGATTGAATTTTGAAACACCTTCCTTCATGCTTCCAACCCATTCAAATACTCAAAACCATCACTTTAGAGTGTTGTGACTATTTTCGAACACTGTTTTAAAGACAGTTATATCAGCCATTTCTTATCCTTCATCTGTTGTTCAGATGATAAACTCTCCCTTAGGGTCCACACTTTTTTTTTTTTTTATTTAAATGTTTACTCTCAGAGGAACTTACTTTCCAAAGTGCCATATCTGACTTCCTTGTATTTATTTACACATTCTCTCACCTGGTAATCACTTTATATTTTATAACTATCTTTGGATTCCTTTTTTTTTTTTTGGGGGGGGGGAGTTGAGACAGGGTTTCTCTGTGTAGCTTTGGAGCCTTTCCTGGAACTCACTCTGTAGACCAGGCTGGCCTCTAACTCACAGAGATCTGCCTGCCTCTGCCTCCTGATTAAAGACTTGAGCTACCACCACCTGGCTTAGTTTTGGATTCTCAACTAGATGTTAGTTCTGTATCCTTTATTGCTTGATTAATTTTGTCATGCATTTAGTCTGAAGTAAATTTGACATCCTAGATTTGACAGGCAAAAACTTGGGTTTTGAGAGATTACTGGCCTGAGGCCTTTAAAATAGGTTTCAGTCTCTCACAGACCCTTTCTTTCCTCTTTTGTTTTTTTAACATTTTACAATGAATTTATTTTAAATTGACAAGTTGATATGCATAGTGGGGATAAATAGCAATGCTTTAATTTTTTTGTTAAATATTTTATTTTACAATACTATTCAGTTCTACATAACAGCCACAGATTCCCTTGTTCTCCCCCTTCCTGCCCCCTCCCCTTCCCCCCAGCCCACCCCCATTCCCACCTCCTCCAGAGCAAGGCCTCTCCTGAGGACTGAGATCAACCTGATAGACTCAGTCCAGGCAGGTCCAGTCCGTCCCTCCCAGATTGAGCTAAGGCCAAGCGTCCCTGCATAAGTCCCAGGTTTCAAACAGCTAGCTCATGCAATGAGCCCAGGACCTGGTACCACTGCCTAGATGCCTCCCAAACAGATCAAGCCAATCAACTGTCTCACCTATTCAGAGGGCCTGATCCAGTTGGGGGCCCCTCAGCCTTTGGTTCATAGTTCATGTGTTTCCATTCATTTGGCTATTTGTCCCTGTGCTTTATCCAACCTTGGTTTCAACAATTCTTGCTCATATAAACCCTCCTCTTTCTCCCTAAACAGATCCTTTCTTAACTGCCTGGCTTAAGGTAAAAGTTCCTTTCTGTCTCAGACATTCTATTTGCACCCAAAGCAAACTGATTAAAATTGTAAACATCAGTCTGTAGAGATGGCTCAAGGTGCATCATGCTTGCCCCACAAGGGTGAGGACCTGAGTTCAATCTCTAGAACCAAGGTTAAACTAGTCCAAGTGGCATGTGTTTGTAATCCCAGTGTCTCCACAGAGAAATGGAAGGCAGAGGAGAATCTCTGTTGCTTCAGGGGCAAACTACCTGTCAATCACCGCAGTGAACTCCAAAGAACCTGTCTCAGATAATGTAGAAAGGGAGAAACAACACACCAGGTTTCCTACAGATTTTCACCTGTGTATGAGGTACCCATGCATCTACAGTCATGAAAATGAACACACACAGACACAGACACAGACACACACACACACACACACACGCACGCACGCACGCACGCACGCACGCACGCAAGCACGCACACACATACACAGAGACACAAACACAGAGAGATAGCACTATATATGTGTGCTAAATAAACTTGGTAATTATTTTTTATTTTATTAAGAAAATGTTTTCATTCATTTTACATACCAATCAAAGAGCCCCATCTTCCCTCCTCCCCCCCCAGCCTCCCCCTCCCAACACAACACCCACATCTGTCCACAAGAAGGCATGGCCTCCCATGGGGAAGTTCATCCAGTAGAGGCAAGTCCAAGCCCTTCCTCCTGCCTCAAGGCTGCAAGAGGTGTCCCATCATAGGTAGTGGGCTCCACAAGGCCTGCACCCGGATGGATTCTGTTCCTACCGTCAGGGGGCCCTCCAAGCAGATTAAGCTACACAACTGTCTTGCCATGCAGAGGACCTAGTACAGTCCCATGCAGGCTCCACAGCCATTGATCCAACTTTCATGAATTCCTACTAGTTTGGTTTGGTTATCTCTTCAGGGTAATTTTTTTTAACATTTTTTTTGTTACTGAAGCTCAAAATTACCTGAATTGTCTTCAGTTTTAGTCATTAGTAAGTTTATCTAAAATAGATTACCATTTTATAAAAGGGATTTATTTCATTTTTAATTGTGTGCATGGGTCTGTGCATGATGCAAGTAGAGGCTAGAGACTTTGGATCCTACAAAAGCTGGAGGAACAGGTAATTGTGAGTAACCTAACTTGAATACTGGGAACTGCAAACATAGGCTGCACACTACTACCAAGCCATCGATCCAGAGCCTTAAGTTACCATTTCTGAAGTCAGTGGTTTTGTTTTGCTGGAACCCAACCACAGTAAATACGCTTCATGAATTCATAATCAGTGCTTTTGAGCACTGTGGCTTCTAACATATTTGTCCCTTCTAAATCAAATGGTTTCCCACAGAAGTTTCACAGAAATCCTTTTCTCTTTTCTGGTACTGTTTTTGGCCTCTGGGGATTGCCAAACCGTCAAAAGATACCACACTAATCCTAATGTATCCTGGTGCAATCCCCAAATCCCCCAACCCACAACAGCCTTCTTATTAAGACTTAATTGCCAACTTGTACAATAGGGAATACCATGAATAACTGTGTGCCAAACACTGCAAGAATCCAGTATGCTATGAAGGTGACAGATTCTCTACAAACTGACTTTGTGGTATGTTCCCTTTGGTAATTCCTTCTCAACTAGGTCATCTATTTGTGCTGCTCTTAGAAGAAGATAAAGCCAAATGAAGAAAGATAGAGGAGGCAGTAGTAGCATGCAAGGCACAGGTCAATGACTTAAGAGGGGAGGCTGCAATTCTTGTCATCAGTCATCACTTTAAGTCTCATCACTGGACTTAGCTTTTATCTCTATTTGCATTACACCTCCACTGCAACCAATGTAGAAACTGCCTTTTCCAACATTTTGAAGATAGGGATAATGAGATATGGGAAGTTCAAATAATCCAACTGAAGTTAAATGACTGAGCCTAAATTTGTCAAAAAACATGGGTCTATCTATTGTTTGCTAGAATCACAGTAGCTCATCATCTATCCAATATCATGAGACACTATTACTCTATGTAGTCCTTATTTTGCTTATCTCTCTGCTCTTCAATTGAATTTTACTTGCATATCCTGGTTTTGGTAAAAAAAAAAAAAAAAAAAAAAAAAAAAAAAAAACAAAAAACAAAAAACACATTGGATGGAATGTTAAAACTGGACTTAAAGGAGGGACCCTGATGCTATTCCAATGTTAAATTTTGCCCTTTGATGGCATATCTCCAAGCAGCTCTGTGATGTGGAGTTTCAGTCTTGTTTTAAAGGCTGTCCTTGCCTTCTGGCTTGCATTCACCAATGGAGATCACCCACTGGAGATTAGGGTTGAGGAAAAATAGTGGACCAGGACTTAACTCCTTTGACTCTTTTTTAGCTGTGTCGCTTCCAGATATTTGCATTGTCTTCTCAAAGTGTGGGGTCAGAAGTGAAGGTTCCAATTTCTAAATATGATATTCTTCTCCTTTCTCTCCAAGACAACTTAGACATCTCTTCTTATTTCTCTTCATCCTACTAAAATGCATTTTAGTGTCACAGATTTCCTGCTAATACTCATCCTAGTAAATTTATTAATGTTTTCATAGACTGTTGGTTTAACAATGCATATTACACATTTATTAGAAGTGTGTCCTTAGAGTGAATCAGTGGGTTCAGAATGATGACAAGGGTAATGGCTAGCACTTATTGAATACTTGTAAAGTTTTCTCATTTGTGAGGAATGTGTTGAGTTGGTGAACGTAATAATTGTAAGGAATTAGAAGTAACTTACCCTAGGTAACCATGGTAGCTGAGTAGAGCTTAGGTGGCAAGTTTGCCTGTGTACTTCATAACCTTAGGTCCAAATCATGAGTTCCTGAATTTGATGATGAAACAAACAGAAGAACAAACAAATAAAAAACAGACACTGGCTTTCAGTGTCACCGTATATGCCTTTATAGGTGTAAGATTACAAGACCAAAAACTTTCATTTTAAAAAATGGTTTACATGTATTCAGTGGTGTGTGTGTGTGTGTGTGTGTGTGTGTGTGTGTGTGTGTGTTTATGCATACACACAAAGGTTAAAGGAAACTAGCAGACCTCAGTTCTTCTCTTCCACAACATGAGTTCCAGAGATTGAATTCAGGTTGTGAGCTTTGGCAGAAAGTGCCACAACCCACTAAGCAAGCTTGCTGGCCCAATAATTTGTTTTTCTTTCAAATTCCCTAGTAAAACTGATGCACTGGACTGGGTACCATACTTGGAGAACATCCCATTTCCTTATGCTAAAAAGATAGGTAGAGAACAATATGGCATCCTCCTGACATCCAATGTGCATAGAAAGACAATGTGGATGGTTGTGTTGGATTTCTCTAATGATGAGAAGTAAATCTTTGTTCATCATATTGCACACAGTTTAGCAGAAATATTAAGCATGCCCTAAATCCTAGATGCTTAACCCAGTACCAGGGATGCTTAAAGGATTTGGTTCTAGTATGAGTCTGGGAGATTGTGCATCTTATACTATGTTTACTGGTTAGAATTCTATGTAGTATATTTTGGAAATCATGGTGAGTGAATATTTAGTTTCACATAAAACATATTCACATAAGCGAATCTGAACAAGACCAATATAAATAACAACACCTGTTGAAATGTTAACATGGACAGGAAAAAAATTCACATGTTCTTGTCCCTAGATAATGCTACAGGTAGTTGATAACTGCTGAGAGATGAAGAATTAGTCTCTTCCCTGGATGAGCACCCATATGGATTATCTATTTCAATATGGTTAGCCTTAGACATATGCATGTACAAGCAAATCTAAGTGGATTCACCAGATTACATATACGTGTATGCATATGTATATATAAACATTGTATATACATGTAATGATAATATTAAGAGATCAGGTTTGGAAGGTGGTATTGGGAAGATTGGAGAGGATTAAGGAAGGGTGGGAGTCATATAGTTACAGTGCTCATATATGAAAATTTTATATTTAGATTTAAGAATAAAAAATTTAAAAAAATTAAAAGAATTGATCCAGTATTCTAGCAAGACAAGTCCTCACCTTAGAATCAGTGTTCATATTCAGAAGCAATAGGGATAATCCACAGCTATTTTCTCTGTGAAGATAATGCTTAAAAGACATTTGATTCCATTACACATACAAAAAGAGACAGCTAATAAACAGGTGAATTTCTTTCCAGGAAAATTTCCTTTCTTTCCCAATAAACTAAATGTACAGAGCAGGGACGAGAATGCACTCATAAAAGTGGGATCTCATTCCAGATGCTCAGCACAGCTCCAATCCACATCCTTTTGAATGGTTTCTAAACTTAGTCACTTAACAAAGTGCTGAAGAAAAAAATGGCACATTAATCTTATGCTGCTCTTTATAATTTAACTTTGGCTTGGGTATATGAAATGTACATATTATGTGCAATATTATGTGCATTAATATGAAATATGCTTGATAGCTGCATATATTATAGGCTTTGTACATTTTTAAACTATTGCTTTGGGTGACATGATGAACTACATAGGAACGCTATCTGGTGGTTCTACTGCAATGTCACCTGGGCATCACATCATATTTATTTGGGAATCAAGATGTATACTTTAATGCATACTTTTATTTCAACCACTGAAATATGTCAAGTTTCACTCAGTAGCCGTAACCATAAAGATACTAAATAAACAATTATCTGCATACAACTAAATGCCTGTACTAGAGATACAGCTGTTTTGATAGGCTTTCCCACATTGATGAACCCCATATGCTAATGCACCCATTCAAGTTGACTATAACGAATTATTTCACTTTCAAGGGACTAAAGACTGCGGTCTTTGGGCCCCAGTGAAAACTATATAGATTTATCTTTTTCTGACTGTATGGTTTTAGCCACCTGACATAACATCTCAGAGTTTCATTACACTAACCTGTAAATGAAAACAGGCACAGGCTGTACAACTGCAGTGCTCATTGTTTGCAGACTGGGAGCACATTGCCCTCCATCACACAGTTCCAGCAAGAAAATGCTGTTCTCTCAAGATCAGACCAACTGACTTCTTGAAATGTTTATTTCATTCTAAAGTCAGAACCAAACTAGAAGTCCACCCAGTAGCCAACCTCCTTCTCTGTAGTCTGCTGAGTTCTTTCATTGAAAACAATTTCATTTATAGATGTATATATGTATGCATAAGCCATAAATGTATGCATATATAGGTATATCTATACCTATACATATACATACATATATATTTATGTTGATGCCTTTGCTCCCTAACTAAACTGATTCCTTTAAATCGTATAGTTCATATACATAGTTACATCTTCCATAGAATCCAAACTAATAACATATATTAATTATAATGTTGACTAACAGAAAACTATTTATTGGTCATTGCGGAATACTATTGTCTCTCAATGTGTGCCCTCTGCAAAATGAGTCCTATGATACAGTCCATAAAGAAGAGCATTGAAATTCCAGCCAATTAGATATTTTCTGCTCCCCATATCTTCATAGAGTTTCATAATTCTATTTATAATGGCTACATCAGAAGTTTCATAGAAAGCTTAACTTTTCTTAACCTAGTATTTCACACATACACCCAAATTAGCTCCCAAAGGCAGGGACCTTTTCCATGTCTAATGTAATATTTCTATTGTCTCCTACAATAGCAGGAACAATAGCTATTCATTATATACATAAACAAGTCTGAATGTAGACCATTTTAACACATACAGAAAAACATAGTCCACAATATACCTTATTTATGTAATATTGGTTATCTATATCTATTTATCTGCATATACTGTGGTAGAAAATGTAGAGACTAATATAATGTTTTAATAAAACATAAAATACACTAAATCACTATTATAAATTTAGTGGCAAAAGTAAGTGAGCCCCATTTATTTTAGAAAACTCACTAAAAATGGAACCACTAAATATTACAACTTTAACCCCAATTGATAAGTTTAGTTCACTGTTTCCTGCTCTCCAATATTTCTAGGCTACACAGAGCAGATGATAGAAATTTGTTGTTACCACAATATAACATCACCTAGGAATTATTTTGTATTAGCTGGAAATAAGATTGGCTTTCACTATTACAGTATATTTGATGAAATAAGAATATTGCAGAATGTTTTTTCTGATGTGAATTTTATTGCATCTAAATTTACTTGTGAGATTCAGATCTAATGTCATATCTATTTCCTAGACTGTTTAATATGTGACACCACTTTAGACTTTAATCTCAGTGTGGCCATGGAAGAAAAATGTAGAGAGAAATAAGTGTGGCCAGTATCAATTCTGCTAACAAAATTTCCCTAAATTTGGGAGTTACCGAGAGGTGGAATTTATACTTACCATAATTTGTACCATAGACCTTACAGTTACTGGGTTTTTAAGGATTTTTCATTGTCAAAATATATATAATTTGAGAAATGTGGTGAAGCCCGGGCAGTAAACTGAATGACTGGCATGTACAGGGCCCTGGATTTGATACCAGCACCATATAAACCAATGGGTGTAGTGGTACATGCCTGTTATCCTAGCATTCTGGAGGTGGGAGCAGGAGGACCAGAAGATCAAGGAAATCTTCAACTGTATATTAAGTGTTTGCTGTACACCACACATTTGTGATCTAGGGTAAAGTTCTTAATTTTTTTTAAGAGTGAGGAAACTGGAATAATACTATTGCTATTTCATAGAACTTTAGAAGTGATAAATGGTTATTACAATTACGTGCCTTTCATCCAGAAAAAAAACCCATAAGTTTTACTGATTATTATCAGCAACATCATAACCAATATCACCATATAATCACCAATATCATCATAATCATCACCACCATCACTATTGAAATCACAGTAAACAAAAGAGACATGAGTACATTCCCTGAGCAATGCACAGCTTTCTCTTCAAGAATAATGTTCCATATCTGCTCTGAATGCCATCAGATAACTGAAAATAAAAATTAGTTTGCTTTCTTTCTACCTAATGTTGGCATCTTTCACTTTTGTCGATCTACATTTTGGTTTAGTACAGCCTTGTTGTACACAGAAAAAGCTGCTCTCTGAGAAGTGAGGTGAAAAAATATCAAATAGGAGAGACATTGAGTGAAGGCTTTCATGCTCCAGGAATACCTTTGGCAGAGCTCAGTTGAATTCTGAGTTGCACATGAGGGTGATCTCAGCTGTTGTGGTAGGGTAAGTGTAAGAGTTGCTTAGGATGTGGTGTGTGTGACAGAAGGTACAGGCTGAGTAGTGATATAATACAAACACAACTGACTTCAGTTTTTTTTTTCTTCTTCTTCTTCCTACTTTTAGATTTTTCAGGCATATTCTTGCTTTTTGCCCATGAATAGGAATATGTTACACCTGGCTGCTTAGTTGGGTCACTGAGTATATAAAGAATATCCTTATTTGGGAGCCAAAGGAAACTGACATGGCTATTAGGAGGAGAAAAGGAAAATTTTCAAGGTTATAGTCTAAGCGTCATTTATCTAGGCAAAGACTGAAGAACTGGAAGTCCATACTTAATATATGGTCATGTCAAAGTAAAGTGTAATGTCCCTGTTTACCCTGCTGACTCAGGAGGAAAGGGACACTATTGTTGATCCACATGCCACTACAATACTGGTGCATAGAGAACTCCTAACACTATCCACCCAATGAGGAACCCCTATTAATCATGCCACGTCATTAATGTGTTTCTACCCTAAAAACAAAGAGGAACACAGGTGAAACAGACCAATAGTGTTAACAACTATCTTAATGTTATATGTGACATCCTCAACTTTTATAATGAGAAGACTCACAAAATTTAAACTTTCCCAAGCAAGTAATTTAAACAGAAGTTAAAAAGAATAACAAAAAAGCTCAGAAGTAGGATTATAGACTTTGTATAGTTTAAAACATATGTTTGCAGTGATTTACAACAGAGTTTGTGTCTTGGAAGAGCTATTCCATTTTCTCCAAAGGAAAATAATGGGGATGATAATATCAACAGACTAACATTGTTGTGCTGATTACATGAGATAGTTCATGTAAAGCACTTGGCACACTCCAAAGAGTCCATGAAAGTGTTTATCACTATTTTTACTGTCATCGCTGAATCCTTAAAGGACTGCAAGGGTACATAAGGAAAATGATGATAAATGATAATACGGTACTGTTATATTTATTATCTCAGCTGAGCATCTGTTGCTTCAACATACATTCCACATATCAGACTATAGTACATACTGCTTTAATGAAGAAAGAACTAAGAAATATAAAGCCTAAGCTATAAATCAAAACCCTTCAGTTTTGAGGAAAGAAAGATGAGATTTCAATATATGATTATCTTACTAACCCTGAACTCTTATCCTTACTAGTATAGTGTCAAAATTAAAAAAAATATACCATACCATGACAGTAGTGTTGCATTGTTTACTTTAATCTGTTTTTTACAAAAGCAGATCATGAGTGTCCTCACTATACAAGCACACACATGCATACGAACCCACACACAAGGTTAACCATGTGTGCCGATGGATGTGCTAAGTAATTTAATTGTGCTAATAATTTAATAATGTATACCACACCATGTTGTATATTGTAAATATATGCAATCCTTAGTTATCAATGATGCTTTGTTAAAGCTTGAAAATTCCTCTCTTTCAAATATATTATTATTGACTATGTGTCAGTATATTATTATTACAAAACATTTTATGTTAGGATCATTAAATCAGCAGTATTTATTATAACTATTATTCAATTATATAATAGAATGTAGGAACTTTTTTATTTAACATTAGGACAGAATTTACAAGCTTGATTTCACCAGGGACTCCTGTTTCCCAAACACCTATAAAAAATCAAGGGTATTTATTTTTCATGAAGCACTTGAGCTCTCTACAGTAATTTCAAGTTGCATTGTTTTGTAATTTGTGTGTGTGTGTGTGTGTGTGTGTGTGTGTGTGTGTGTGTGTGTGTGTATGAGAGAGAGAGGGAGAGAGAGAGAGAGAGAGAGGGACAGAGAGAGAGAGAGAGAGAGAGAGAGAGAGAGAGAGAGAGAGAGAGAGAGAGAGAGAGAGAGAGAGATGGATTTGCTTCTATAAGAGTGGGTGGTAGAGGTTCTTCTTGTCAATATCTGCATTCCCCCATAGAAAGCTAAGGGATCAGCATAGCAGGTGGTAAAGAATCTTAGCTTCTTACCTAAACTCTCATTGAGTTTGCTATTCCCCCATCCACTTCCTCTATCATGTGAAAATAATAGATGTCCTTCATTTTCAGAGAGCATCCCTAGTGGTTTGAAAGAAAATAGCCCACAAAGGGAATGGCACTATTAGGAGGTGTGACCTTGTTGGAGGAAGTATGTCACTGTTGAGTCAGGCTTTGAGGTCTCTTTTTTTCAAGCTTCTTTCAGTTGATTTCCTGTTGCCTGTAGGATGTAGCACACTCAGCTCCAGCACCATGTCTGCCTGTATGCTGCCATGCTCCCCTTCATGATAATAATGGACCTCTGAAACTGTAAGCCATTATGTTAATAAAATATTTTCTTTGTAATACTTTCTGTGGTCTTAGTGTCTCTTCACAGCAATAGAAACACAAACTAAGATAGCATCCAATCTATTCACCTTCCTAGGTGTGATACTGATTCTTCACATTGCTTCTCTGCTATATGAACTTTTCAGAAGAAAGTCATTCATTCCATTTGCATCTCACAGTGGAAGTAATAATGAATACCTAGTGTATTGTTGGAGTCCACAAACATCCCCACACATCTTTTGACATGCCTTAAGTGTATATAATATTGATTTAATATCACTGATGACTATATTATATATTGTATAATGAATATATTGGCTCATATATTGTTAGAATTTTTCCTAGTAATCTGAGTGCCTATATGGAAGCAATGGAACAAAAATGAAAAGATGGGTCCTATAATTTGCTAAACATACAAAAAAGCTTTATTATTGTTGGATACAAGGAGCTGGCTACTTGATGAAGCACCTCAAGAGGTCAGAAGGGATAACATCTTGCTACCTGCAATATCATCTTTTTCTACCTGGAGGGATAAAACAGAATAAGTGGCCAGTGTTGTTGATAAATGGATACAATTTCAATTTTTCAAAATGTGAGTGTCAGATTCATCCATTGTGCCAAATAGATATGTCAAGTGACCTTGCCCATTTACCAATGGATGGCACACTGCAGAAACATGTTGGGGCCTTTAAAGGACTAAATGTCACTGTGTAGATATTGTCATCAATACAATGTATATTGGCATTCTGTCACACACTGACTTTGAAGGTCACAGATAAGCTAAGCATCTGTGCTGCACACAGTAGTCTCTGCTTACTTCCCAAGAAGACCACAAAGAACTTCATGAATCTATCAAGCAACTTATCCTACCTGTCAACACATGATTACATCCAGACCTGGAACAGGACTAGAGAGTTGGTAGTCCTTGCTCCTTTTGCTGCTTCAACTCGTTTCATGCTGTTAGTTTTAGTCTGTCCTTGTTAATATACACATTGAATTGTCCTTATTTGAGACAATATATGCAAGCTAAACTGTTACCTTCAGAAACAATACCATCACATACACTTGGTATGGTGTGGTGGTGGTGGTGGTAGTGTATGTGTTTGTGTATGTGTGTGCATGTGTGCATATGCACACGCTAGCAATAAGTATTAAACACAGAAGCACACTCCATCACTGATCATTGAGAAATTTCTCTAACATCAATTCGCACAGTTTGACTACCACATCTTCCTTTAACAAAAACAGTTTAAGAGAGGATAGATTCTTTGTATAACATTGTATAACATCAAAAAAGTAAGATAATTGTAGTTGTATGCTCCCCTAAAGGATATAAAATGATCATAAAATATGATAATTATTAATAATTTTCTTCATATTAATGCTTTTGAATGAACTGAAAAATATAAAAATAAATCTACAGTGTAAAATTATAATTGATAAGTTGAAAGAACACAAACAACTAGCATTAATAATTTGATACAATATAAATGTGTTAGTAGATTAAAAATTGTGGAAAGCCATTGCAAAACATGGATAAAGGTAATTAAACCATAAAAAAGAAATGTAAGCCGGGCAATGGTGGCACTTGCCTTTAATCCTAGTACTTGGGAGACAGAGGAAGGTGGATCTCTGTGAGTTCGAGGACAGCCTGGGCTATAGGAGTGAGTTCCAGGAAAGACACCAAAGGTACACAGAGAAACCCTGCCTCAAAAAAATATATGAACATAATAGGAAATATATTCAGCCTCACAAAAGAAAAAAATTGAGGCAAGGCCTCAGAATTGCAGTACAGTCAAGGAAGATGACCTTAATCCCTAACCCTCCTGCCTCCTCCTCCAAAATGCTAGGGTTACAGACTTGTAGCACCATGTTCATCGTACCCTCATATTTATTTTCCAAAGAAATGTAGTTAAGATTTAGGTGCCATGCTTTACATATCAGAGTGACATGACACCAATGAAATGAATGGAAAATGATGGTATTGGCAAGAGTGTGATTTACCATGTATGAAACTGAACACGTTAAGGCTGAGTCACCTTTTTGGAGTACATAACCAATCTACAAACCTGAAAAAGAGTAGCTCTATTACTACAAATTCATTGTAAATGAATAAAATAATGAATGCTCAACAAATGTACAAGGAAGATCTATATGCTGTGAATATGTGTTGCTCTGATTGGTTGATAAATAAAATGCTGATTGACCAGTAGCCAGGCAGGAAGTATAGGCAGGATAAATAGACAAGGAGAACTCTGGGAAGAGAAAGGCTGAGTCTGGAGACACCCGCCCTCAGGGAACAGCATGTAATGACATACTGGTAAAGCCACAGAAAACATGGTAACATATAGATTAACAAGAACGGACTGAGTTTAAGTATAAGAGCTAGTCAGTGGTAGGCCTAAGGTAAAGGCCAGGCAGTTTTAATTAACATAAGCCTCTGTGTGTTTACTTGGGTCTGAGCGGCTGTGGGACCATAGGGCCCCGGGAGCCAGGCAGAACTAGGAAAACTTTCAGCTAAATAACTTTGTCTGTGGTGGCCAAATGAAGAGGAGACTAAACTTCTGAGCAGTGGAGATAGAGAGTGGTCACCAAATAAGAGAATAATATTAAATAATAAAGTGATTATGCCAGTTTTTGCTAAGTGACATGACGGGTCACTCACACTAGATTATTAAGTGACAACAGTCACCTAATAGTTCATTACATTATTAAGTGACAACAATTACCTAATAGTTCATTAGTTTGATCTAACAATTAATGATATCATGTGTTTCTATTGTATTTGTGTATGCTAAAACTCTGAAAACATATAATGATCAATTTTTGAAAGTAGAATTTTGTGCTATTTTGACTTGTTTTCTTTATAAAAATCATCACTTTTAGACTTTCAACCAAGACTTTGTTACTTTTATAATTTTAAAAGTAATTATTTTGAACAAGAATATTTCTCTAATTCTCCAGTTATTGTGTACTGTGGCAGGGCTATTAGTGAAACTATTTCCAATTATTGAGTAACGTGGCTCCAGCTGTTGGCATAAAGGAAAATTTAGTGCTTTTCTTGTGCTATATAAAAATGGATTTTCTGTAAATTAATTATTTAAAATTGATAAATCTTGCATAGAGCAAAATAGTTAGTGCCTGAATGTGCCAGATCCTTTCCCACATGGATAGAGAGACCCTGGATAATTTCATTGAAAGATTCATCCAGTGACCATAACATAGGTGTGAGGCAAGTGAAGGAAAGGAGTAATCACTGTGACCCAAGGAAGACTAGAATAACGAGCAGTTGGATATATGGCCTTTTGATAAGATAGAAGAATTCAAGTGTAAGGTTATACTGTGTTCATTATGAACACACACACACACACACACACACACACACACACACACACAAAATCGCTCCACTTTCTGAGTCTTACATCTCTCTGTAACAGGGTTGACCCAGTGTGTACAATACATTAGAATCCCCTCCACATTATAGAGACAGTTCTAGGACCAAGTAGAACATCTTCATTTGTATGAGATCATTACCACATGATGAAATACTTGCTCACCCCCAAAAAACATGAGCAATTCATATGCCTGTAATTCTTTCTTTCCTTTCCTTTTTGAGATAAATTTAGATGCACATGATGAAGACACCAGACTCCTTAGTCACTCTGCAGACAGTTGATCAGCCAAGTTCTCATTAAATACTGGTAAACAAGCAATAAACCCCTAAAGTGTCATACCACTGACACTTAAGGGTCATCATCTTAGCATTGCTTATGTATTCCAGTGTTTAGAACTTACATTGTTTATTTGAAAAAGTGCCAAGATAACATGAATTCAGTTATCTTCCATTGACTATATGTGTGTGTGTGTGTTATGTAATGTATATACATATATATGTTATATGTATATACATATATATTAATTCTATAAACCATTTCATGGGTTATGTTGCATTTTAAGGGGATTATTATCTCTATTCTAGAGAAATTGTGGTCCACTCTTTTTTAAGTGTGACTTTTTTTTTTCACTTATTCAGGAAGAATTTCACTGTGAAAACCACTCTTTTTTATCATATATATTTTATTTATTTTACAATACTATTCAGTTCTACATAATAGCCACAGATTTCCTTGTTCTCTCCCTTCCTGACACCCTCCCCTTCCCCCCAGCCCACCCCCCATTCCCACCTCCTCCAGATCAAGGTCTCCCCCGAGGACTGGGATCGACCTGTTAGACTGCTGGCAATGGTCGAGAGACAGCCGGGACTGACCTACTCTGGTGATGGGATGGCCAAACACCCTAATAGTTGTGCCATAAATCCCATCCAAGGACTGAGGAATCTGGATGCAGACATGCACGGCTAGGCCCCTGGTGGAGCGCTGGGAGTCTAATTAGCGAGAAAGAGGAGGGTTTATATGAGCGAGAATTGTTGAAACCAAGGTTGGATAAAGCACAGGGACAAATAACCAAATGAATGGAAACACATGAACTATGAACCAAAGGCTGAGGGGCTCCCTGCTGGATCAGGCCCTCTGAATAGGTGAGACAGTCCATTGGCTTGATCTGTTTGGGAGGCATCTATAGGGAGTGGTACCAGGTCCTGGGCTCATTGCTTGAGTTAGCTGTTTGAAACCTGGGACTTATGCAGGGACGCTTGGCTCAATCTGAGAGGAGGGGACTGGACCTGCCTGGACTGAGTCTACCACTCTGTTTTTTAACTTGTCAACTTCATAAGTACTTGGGTTACAGTTCTGCTGAGTGTTGGGGTTGCAGGTGTGGGACCACAATAGATTCCTCCAGTTTGAGAAATGGGTTAAAATAGGAGATAAAACAGGGTGCTATACAACCAGAGAGATCTTCTGACAGAGCATAGAATAAGAGATGGAATCCTGAAGAATTTCTACTAATAAAGAGGTCAAACAGAAAGAGACAGGTGAAAGCACAATTGATTCAAGAAGGAATTCTAGAGGGTGAAATTTGTTAAAATGTGGAAAGGGAAAATATAATAACAATTTGTGTTTTGGGGATTTTAAATGCATTTTATTTCTGAGAGGTTCGTATTGTTTACTTGTGAACACCAAAAATCTTCTGTTAAATTCTAGAACTGTCTTAATCCTGACAGAACATCTGCAGAGAAAGGATGTCATTCCAGGATAATCAACTGCAAGTTGCTAAATTAAGATCAAACTGCCCTTAACCTTGAACATTTTTCTAAGAGATTCAGAAGAAAGAGGTTCCCTAGGGAGTGTTATAATTATATGATTGTATCCTTCCTAAGAGGCTATTTACAGATAAGGATTTTCCCACCATTCTTTACAGTTAAATATATGAATTAGAGTTCAGTGGGATTTTCTTTGGGTGACTGGGAGCAATCCAGTACGAGCTAGCTCTCTTATATAACTCGTATATTCCCTTGCTTTCAGATCCTGCTTTTAGCTGTCCCATACATTCTCAAGGACTACACAGCCAGACCCATACTATAACTAATGGGAATGAAGCTGGAAGAATGATGATCATTTGGGGCAGATAACTGACTCTTTTAACTTACAGCTTGATCTTTGTTCTATCTTTTCTTTCTGAGATAGGCATGATTATGACTGATCAGAAATTTCAAGTTGTCTTCCAGTTATGTGGATGGTACAGTGTCAGCCACACAAAGAAGGATGGAGGTAGAACAGAGGGATCCAGTCCTTTCAGGAGCTGAACTAACATAAGAGAGACTATGTCTAAATTTATCACAAAAGGAAATGATGAGAATCATTTGTATTCAGCTTCCTATTTAAGGCAAAGTCACTACAAATGGACACTGAATTACAACACTGGATCTCCCTACCAGAAACCCACATTTCTATTCTTCTTTTAACTCTTAGGTCATAAATGCTTAGACTGAATATGAGAAGAGGCCTGTTCTTCTAGAAGCCAAAATTCTCTTCATAGAACATTTTAAATACTAGTATTTTTATGTTCATTTATCGTTCTAACTTTATTTATGGGTCTGAAAATGAAATGGGGAATATTTGATCTGAGTCTATGCCGAGAATGGTTAAACATAATAAGTAAAGCAAAATGGTTAAGACTCTAAAATAAAATAGTCAAGAGACTGAATTTTAAAAGTATCTCCACAAAAGGTCAAGTGAGATCATAAATCCACTAATTAACCTGCTATAACTATCCAAAAGACATCCGTGCATTACCCTCTATGAATGCAATGCAAGTATTATTCATCAATTAAAAGTAATACTGAATATAGACTTGATAATCAGAACTACTATATTTGAATTCTTAAACTGTCACTGCCTAGTTATATGTCTTTGGCAAACTGATAATCAACTCTGGATACCCCATTGGGTAGGGACAGTAAAGACTACCTACCTAATGTATTTATAACATCACATAGGTTACTCTTGGTGACAATGTTATAATCTTAATGCATAAGTTGTAATTGTTATTGTGACTTTTATGTCATAATAGATCCTTCATTATCCTGAGGTTCTGTGTGAAAAACTTATTCATAACTCTCTTAATCTTACAGAGAAGAATTTTTCTGTCAACTGCTGGTTTTCAAAGTGTGATCACTGATTCAAAAACATCTATGAGCTGGTGAGAAATTCAAATCTAGCAAACCCACAACTCTAAAGGGTAGAGCTCAACACTCAGTTTTAACAAGAATTTTTACATGCATTGGACTCAGTCTAAAATTGGAGGGCAAGTGTAAACTGAGATAACAATCTGAGAATCTCATTAAGATAATCAACAAACATAATGTGTACATCTGTCCAATTGGAGAGGAGGTAATGGAACTTGCTGAAAAGACATGCTTGCCAAGTGATTTTATAATATATTAAAGTCTGAGAAATTCTGAGAGTAAAAATAATTGTTTTTACATATATGCATGTGTGTGTATGTTCATGTGAATGTGTACATGTGCATGCCCATGTGTGTGGAGTCCAGAGCTCTGTCTCAGATGTCTCCCTTGGCTACGCTGAGTTTTAGTTTAAGGATAGTATTTCTTAATGAATGTGGGAGTTCTCCAATTAGGCTAGCCTGGATGCATGGCCAATGAGCTCCTTGGATCTGCATGTCTCTTCTTCTCTAGTGCCAGAAGTACAGATGTGCACTACTGCCCCTGGCTTTTTCAGGGGTGTTGGGGATCTGGAGATCTGAGCACACATCCTCATGTTTCTGTGGTAAGTATTTTATCTTCCCAACCTCATTTCTGATATTCCTAATACACGATTTCCTGGTCTGTGTTCTTCCTTGTCTGAGAGGATTTGTCACTGTGATTGGAATTACCGTTACTTTTTATATTCACATCTAGAATCTCTGGGACAGAGTACAGTCCCAGACACAGAATAGCAAAATCTCACTAAACTACCTCTTCTCAAAGACTCAGCAGATCTTTAAGATGAATTACTTTAGGGAGGGAGACACTACACTCATGAAAAAGCAGCTTCAGAAGTTCAATGACATGAATATTTTTGTCATTTACCAAGTTCTGGTCATTTTAAATAATGTATACTTAATTTTAATGTCTTGTTTCTCAGTTAGTGTTTGCCATCTTCGGTCAGAAATAGAGAAACAAATACAATTAAGCATTTACTTTTCAAAATTGGCGAATGTAAATAAGTATGAAATAATTTTAAATATTAAAATTTCAAGTGAGTTTATGGGGTAAGTATATAATCTTTTCCTTCTGAGGCTATTAAAGATTAAACTGCATGAAGACACTTGGGGCAGTCAAATTGGCCTTAAATAAATGTAATTCTGTTGTAGAAATTGGAAGAAATGTTTCCTTTAAATATAACCACAAAGTTGAAAAAAATCAAGCTACAGGATTAAATCTAATTGACTACTTCCGAAATTATATATGTCTGTATGTTGTTACTCATGGTTCCATTTGCTACTACCTAGGAGAAGACAAATGAATATTTCTAGCTGGAAATAGTGCATTCATATCAACACATTTGTTTTCAATGGAAGAAATTGATCCCACCCCCCTGAGTTGTAAAAAAAAAAAAAAAGTATAATTTTCTACTCTTTCAATGATGTATCAAGTCTGTTGTATAGGGT
This sequence comes from Peromyscus leucopus, assembly GCF_004664715.2. Lineage (NCBI taxonomy): Eukaryota > Metazoa > Chordata > Mammalia > Rodentia > Cricetidae > Peromyscus > Peromyscus leucopus. The sequence continues at coordinate 504,095 of NC_051083.1, forward strand.
TTCCAAGAAGCATATTTGAAAAAAAAAATCACTGCTTTTTCCAGTAAGATAGTTACTAGGGGATCCTGGACCACCAGGTCATGGACAAGTACTTAACCACAGTGCAAATGTGAAGCACTTGTGTGAACTGTGACAAACAGTAGTGGGCAATGGCAGGTAGATGCAGACTGATGATACTTGATGTCCCTTCGTACATAGGATCAATGAATTCATGAATACACCTACTTCTCACCCGCAAACCATGTTTATTTGATCAATATTCCACTGCAAAATTCGTAGGATCCAAGTGTACTAAAATACTATAGCATCTGGTGCATACGGGTGCATCTTAGTGGGATCTGTATGAGACCAGCTAGGCTCCCAGGACCAAGGGCCCCATATATGGGGTAAATCAGCCTAAGAACACTCTGACTGCTGAGGGAGAATCAGGTTGAGGAGGGCAGTTCATTACCCTGTCCCAGTGTACTACACTGTCTTTACACATTTTTTTAAATATTTAAGGAATGTATTTATTTTATATCCTGACCACTGTTTCCTTTCCCCCATCTTTTCCAATTTCCTTCCTCAACCTCCCTTCAGCTCCCCACCTGTTCAGAAAGGGCAAGCTTACCATGAGTATCAACAAAGCATGGCATATCAAGTTGCCATAGGACTAAGCACTTCCCATTGTATTAAGGCTGGTCAAGGCAATCCAGGATGAAAAATAGGGTCCCAAGACCTAGCAATAGTGGATAGGTAGCCTGAACTGGCCATCTCTTGTGATCAGATTGGTGACTATGTGAGTTGCCATCAGAGAGCCTTTGCATGTTTTCAATCAATGAAAGCACAAAGGAATGAAGTGCAACTATAAAATAGACCTTATCCGTATCTGAAGATAATAATATTCATTAGGATGGAATTCTTTTAATCTCCTACAAATTTGTAATCAGACTAAATTATTAAAAGAGTTGCAGGACATATTTAAGTATCTAATCCTCCCTTATAGAGTCATACAATTTTTAACTCAGGAAGAAGAACTTCTGATTTGTTGATCACAGAGAACTAAGTTTAAAGTCCACCTCTACCATATGTTAATGTGAGAGGCTCAGTCTCACATGAACAGATTGAGACATCACACTAGCACAGCTTTCATTATATATCAGGGAATTAAGTGACAAAACCCAGTCACAGAAGTTTGTCAAAGATCTTGTACCTAGCAAGCACTCATGGCAGCAGCAGATATTAATATGGGACAGACATGTGAAACAGCCAATGCCCAGGAGCCAATGACTCCAACCTAGATGACCTCCTTGCATCAAGTGATAATTATTTTTCTCATTGATCCTACTCTATCTATCTATCTATCTATCTATCTATCTATCTATCTATCTATCTATCTATCTATCTATCCATCCATCCATCCATCTATCTGCCTCCCCCTCTCTCTGCCTCTCTCCATTAAAAATAATGTGACAGCCTAGTATGGTAATACACATCAGGTCCAGCACTTAGAAAGCAGAGGCCGGAAAATTTCCACAAGTTCCAGGACATCCAGAGTTATATATACTGAGATTATGTATCAAAAATAAATAAATTTAGTGCTAGAGAGATGTCTCATGGTTTAACAATGCTGGCTGCTCTTCCAGAGGCCCTGATTTCAGCTCATAGCACACACATCACATGACTCACAAACTCCTGTTGCTCTGGCTCCAGGTGGTCTAAGACCTTCTGACCCCAACAGGCACTGCACTCATGTGGTGAGCACACACACACACACACACACACACACACACACACACACACACAAATAAATAATTACTAACCTAACTAATTAACTAAGTGTGTGTGTGTGTGTGTGTGTGTGTGTGTGTGTGACATTCAAGATGGTTCAGTGGGTAAAGGAACTTTCCACCAAGTCTGACAACCTGAATTTGATCTCCAGGACCAAGATGCTAAAGGAGAGAAATAACTCCTGAAAGTTGTCCTCTGACCTACACATACTGTGGCATGAGTGCCAACACATATCTATGCATATCATACATCACACATGGACATGCACACAAAATGAATAAACACACATAAAAAGTCACCATTTTTAAGTAAATAAATAAAAACAGACTGAGAAAGGTGAACAAAATTGAACAACTGTAGTTCATCGTGCTACTTTTCCAGAAAACGAATTTTCATGTCTAATATGCACCTTCTAAACCCACTCTACTTCTGCCCTGATCAAATGGTATTACTGTAAATGGATTAGTCAATGATTTAGTCAGTGAGCTAAGCTACAAATAAGTGACTGTGCACAGGATTGATAGAGAGTACTCAGGTTTATCGGTAGGCAGTGTGGTGATATTTTCTTTGTGCTCTAACAAATAAAGCTTGCCTGAAGATCAGAGAGTGGAGCTAGCCATTAGTTAATTGTAGAAGTCTGGAGTTCTGTACAGACAGGAGACAGGAAGTGATATGACTGGGCAGAGGGAGGAAAAATACAATGTAGGTGGGGACAAGAGCTCAGCCCCTTTTCAGTCTGAGGGAGTCCTGGAGGTAAGAGGTGACTTTGGCTGCTCCTTTACTTCTCTGACCTTTTAGCATTTATCCTGATATCTGACTCCAGGTTTTTATTACTAAAACCAATTAGAATTTGTGCTACAGGTAGTTCCCATACGGAAAGAAGTTCAGGGTAAAAAAAAAAAATCCCTCATCTGAAACACTTATGAATCATTTTATCTTTTCAATTAATTTTTCAGATTTTATCATGTTTGCATATACATAATGAATTGTTTGGCTGACGGGGACCCAAGTATAAGCATGGAATTCACTTATGCTTCGTGTGCACCTTCTGCATAACTTGAAGGTGATTGTACAAAGGGTTTTGAATGTGTTAACAATCTGACTGTGACTGGTCACATGAGGGCAGATAGAAATTTCCACTCGTGGCATTTTGTTAGTACTCAGAAAGTTTCAGGTTTTAGGCTGGAGAGATACTTCAGTGAGTAAAACACTGGCAGTGTCAGCATGAGGAGTTGAATTCAAATCTTCAGAACCCAAGTGAAAGCCCAACAGAGTAGTACATATCCACAGTCCCAGTGTTCCTATGTCAAGATGGGAGGTGAGCCAGGACAATCACTGCAAACTTGCTGCTCAACTGGTCTAGTATAGTTGGAAACAATAAAGAGAAGAGACCTTGCCTCAAACAAGGTAGTAGTAACCAACTCCACCCAAGTTTGACCTCATACTTACATATGTGTAACGTCCATGCAAGTCCACAGTCATACACTCATACACACACACACACACACACACACACACACACACACACACACACACACACCACATGTACATGCACAAGCATACATACATACTAAAAAGTTTCATATTTTGGAACACTTTCAGATTTCATATATTTGAATTTGGTATGCTCAACCTATATATTATCTAAAAGGACACAATGATGCCCTAAAAATTAGGAACACTGTAACAGCTCTGTGTTTTAAACCTATGAATTCATTTAGAATGCTTCCTTTCTGCAAAAGTGCTTTCTGTCAAACTTTTTTGTGTGCTCTTGATGAGCACAGTTCAACAAAACCAAATAAGTGTTTGCAGAAGCCTTGCAAGATGAAAAGTATGGAGTCAGATGCCACAGGAGATGATTGTACTTCGGATGAGTAAGACCCCACACTTGACCTCAGATAAATTAACTTTAAATAGAGTGGATGAGTCAGTGCCTGGAATGTAAAAATTCTAAAAGATCAAGGTTAAGTACCAAATGAACATGTAGAGACTTTAAAGAAGGAAGTAGAATAATGGTTATCTGGTAGAGGAAACGATGAAGAAAGTAAGTCTCTTTCATTCTTAGAAGTGTTTCCCTCTACATCCTGGTATTGAGGCAAGGATCACTCAAGGAATAGAAAGATACAGGGACTAGTATCTTCTCTAGCCCTACAGGAGTGGGTGAAAGACTGACTTCTTAACAAGGTGCAGTATAAGACTGACAGCCTTTTGAGGTCATAAAGGCAGGAGTTTGGACACTCTGGCTACATCTGTCTTACAGTGATTCACATTGCTTATCTTAATACCTCAGTGTCTTTATCTATATAAAACAATGATTTCTTCTACACAAGTGGGAGAACAAAATGATATGAAGCAGATAGATAAGCTGGTCATCTAAAACAAAGGAAGCTCTAAGGGTGGTTAGGGGAATGATGAGAGGAGGGTGAGGATGGTGAGGTTGATAGTGATGGTGATGGTGTTACTGGTGCGGTTCAAGCCCTGCCTATGAGTGGGCCATAGTTAAAGGATTTCTCAGTTCTTGCAGCTTTAGAAAGGTAGCTATCTGCCCAATGATTGTGCACAACTTTCGAATGGTAGGATTTTAGATATGTTCACCTATTTAGTGAAAATACCAGGGGTGGATATAGTCACATTAGGAATATTTACCGAGTGTTTATTGTATGCCAAACCATATGTGCCCTTAATTCTTTACAGTAACAGTATGTAACAGATCCTAATATTATTATTTTCTATTAGGTAAAGGTTCAGGCTTAGAGAGGTTTCAGCATCTAAGATTATATTGTCATTATGATGAAAACACATCCAAACTATCTAATTGGCTACTGCTCAATTACTAAGGAATAATATCAAGCATTTTGTCCTTGGCTCTATTCTCATTCTGAGGCCTGGCTACCATATCCAGTTCCTCAGGTGAAGAGGAATGATGATTGTATCCCCTTGATTTTGCTTTTCTTCTATACCCATATCCTCCTGTCAAACAAGGAACTATTTCAGAGAACAGCAATATCTGTGACAACCTGGTACTGTCAGAGTGATGCTTAAAAAAAGATATCAAGAGAAATGACGCCGGGCGGTGGTGGCACATGCCTTTAATCCCAGCCCTTGGGAGACAGAGCCAGGCAGATCTCTGTGAGTTTGAGGCCAGCCTGGTCTACAGAGTGAGATTCAGAATAGGCACCAAAACTACACAGAGAAACCCTGTCTCGAAAAACCAAAAAAAAAAAAAAAAAAAAAAAGAAAAGAAAAAAGAAAAAAAAATGGCAACCCAACCACAGTACACAGACATGGCAGGGGTGAGTTATGGAACACTGCAATAAGGCCCCAACATTCCAGAGTAAGACCAATACTATCAATGACACATTTTGTGCTATGGGCTGAACTAAGTGTCTGACATGGTTCATTATACATAAGACTTAAGTCTTATAAGAATAGAACTATTATTATTATTTAAAGATAGGAATAGTGAATCTTAGATATTTAAGTGGGTACCCAAATGATTAGCAAAAGAGGGAGTTCAGCTATGTTTAACACCTACATTCTTCTAAGACAGTGTCTTACTGTGTAGTCCATGCTATCCTTGAACTTACCATCTTGCCATCTCAGGCTCCACAGAGCTGGGGCTGTAAACATGTCTCACTGGGAACAGCCAGCACCTGTATCTTTAACTCCATGCTCTATTGCTTCTCATTGAAATAAACATCACAATTACCAGACTCCATTATTGCTTTCCAATGTCAAACAAATCCAAGGAAGTATTGGGAAAAGACAGGTGAGGGAATACGGATGATTTTAAAACAAGTTATTTGCTTTGTGACACTGTCTTCTGACACACTCCGTAACCAGTTATCAAGAAACAGCAAGCAAAATGTAGGCAGCAAGCATGTGCCCCTAGGTGTCTGGTGAAACAACATATTTGGCATTAAAACTTATCTCTTCCAGAAAACAGTGGTTCCAGTTGTTGTTTAAACTAGAAAATCTTCTCTAAATCATAAACCAAAAAGCAACATTTCATTTATGTAGATCAACTTTTCTATCTGAATCCTGCTATTCATCTATTGTCCCGTTTCAGGATTTATGCACAAAAATACATTAAATATGCAATCTCAAATGTGAAAAGGTTGAGTGAGAGGGAGCTATGATGCCTCAGTGTGTGGTTGGGTTTTTTTAAATCTTAATTCTATTATCCTAACTCCATCCAGCTTAATTATAATGAATAGAGAATTACACAATTACCCTCTGTTCTGTTCCTCAAATGCTATATTTTGATGAAATTCACTACATGCTGCTCTCCCCCTGAACACTAAAAATGGATGTGTGTTGATATGAAATGTGATATAATTACAATTAAAATATACCTTACATAATGATAGTGTTAAAATAAAATTATAGATGTGTAGAGACAACATGGCCATGCATTTTGAGTACAATGCATGCTCACAGCAAAATCTGGTAGCTGAATGAATGAATAAACATGATTTTGGTTTAGCCAAAGAGGCTATTTGGTAGCTTCCAAGTATCTAACATCTAAAGCAAGTTTAAAACCAGTGAGATAAAATTTATCCCAACTATGTTTTCAGCTTAAAAGGTGACTTTGGGGGCTGGAGAGATGGCTTATCAGTTGAGAACACTGGCTCCTATTGCAGAGTACCTGAGTTCAGTTCACAGTACCCACTTTGTAGCTTACAAACATCTGTAACTCCAGTTCCAATGAACCCAATGCCCTCATCTGACCTGGGGGTTGTACTGGACACACAGGTAGTAGACATACATACATGAAGATCAACACTCTTAAACTAAAAAGAAATCAATAAATAAAATTTTACATAGTTGAATGAGAAGCTGTGGGTATGGCTTAAGGGGAGTGTATGTGTTTATCATGCAGGAAGTCCTGGGTTCCATCGCTTACAACAAAATATAAATAAAAATTAATGTAATAATTAAAAAGTTAAGCAAAGATATAGAATTCCTGTCGGAATTGCTCTAAGTAAGTATTTATGTGGGTATTTTACAATAAGTACATTCTTTACTTTTCTTGAATGCCCGCATAACTTTCTTTTAACTTCAACATGTGTACAAAATGGCAATTTCTCAACTGAGAGTAATGAAGTATAAAATAATAATGATAAGTATTAGAGTATAAATATTTGTGAATTAAAGTGGCACCCAAATACAATCAACCTAAGCCTTATAAAATATGGTTATAATTACATTATCAGAGACTATGCTAGTGTTATGTTGATGGTCAACCTGAGAGGATCTGGATCCACAAACCTCCAGGATCACCTCTAAGAGATTACTAAGATTCAATTAGCCTTGGAGCAGGCCTGTGAGGTATTATCTTGATTAGGTGGTTGAGGTTGACACCATTTCTAAAGGCAAGTGGCACCATTTCCCAAGCCTGATCCTCAACCAACAAAAAGAAGAAAATTAGCAGGATATAAGCATTCATCTCATCTTCACTGAAATACAGCCTCACACTCTTGTCATGAGGACATGTGAACTATAAGCCACAATGAACTGCGAGCTAAAATAAGCCCTTTCTCCTTTAAGATGCATTATCGGGATACCTCATCACATCAATGTGAAAAGCAAATAATACAGGGAGAAAGACAAAAAAACAAAATGTATCTTCTAAATATTTATACTGTGATAGCATCTTTGTCATTGTTGTTGATATCCTGGGGATCATACAACATAAAAAGCAAGTGCTCTAGCACTGAGCTATATCCTCAACCCTGAAGTTGCATGTAGTATCTCTAGTTTATACAGTTGCATCTCTAATCCAAATCCTTCTTCAGAATTTCAGACTTAGATATCCAATTATTCATTGAACATCTCTACTTGGAGTTCAAGAAACCAAATATTCTATTTTCAAAGCTGATTCTGAATCCCTCGACTTGCTTTACCTAACTCACTTTTTACATCTCAATAATAATCTCACTTTTCTAGAAGCCTGAGTTTCAAATTTTGGGTTCAACATTTTCTCCTTTCTTGCCTTCATATCCAATGTTCTACTCACTAGGAAATCTTATCTCAAGATTCAAAACCAATCTTTTTGAAATCTCTCCTGGTAGCATCCTGGGTAAAACTACCAGCCCAATGTCACCTGTTTCTCCTTCCTACCTGTTCTCCTTCACTCTGCTCTTTGCTCTCATCCTCAGTACCATAGACATAGTTAGCCTATTTAAGCAGAGCACAGATCATCCCACACCTCTGTTCAAATCCCACCACTCCCTGGCTATGTTTAGAGGGAAAATCAAAATGCCTATAGTAATATCCAAGGCCTTTCATCATCTGCTCATTACAGCCTTGACCTCCTATCTTGCTTATGTTTCTTCCACTCCATTTCATCATCCAACATGTCAGTGCCATGTTTCTGCCTTAACAATTGTGACACTGGTCATTCCAGCTTCCGGGCAACAGTGTTCCTCTGAAAGATATGTGCCGGCTCAAGTCTGTCTTCCAGTCCTTGCTCAAATATCAACCTTCAATTCCATCCTGAATATTATATTTATAATTGGAACCCTCCTTTATATACCTTCCCCTTTACTATGCTCTGCATTGTTTTTTCACACTTCTGGGTTTCTAATGTGCTTTAGCATTCATCTCTACCACCTGTTTCTATGAATACCAATGGTGCACACTGAGAGAGAGAGATTTTTATAGAAAGAGAAACCTTACAGTTTTGAAATGGAATGTCCAAGTAGTTGGACATGTACACACAGAAGAGGCTTAGTAACAATTTCTAAGTAAAATTACAACTAGAGAAAGCAGAAGTAAAGCTGAAAGCATTTAACTATTGGAATGAAATTTGAACTAAAGTTGAATGATGTCCACAATTAACTCTTCCATAATCCTGAAACAACATAATTATCTGGGGAGGGTATACATGCCTGTAATTTCACTACTCTGGAGGTGAAAGCAGGAGGACATCTGAAAGTTCAAGGTCAGCCTGGTGTACATAGTAAGCTTCAAGTCATCTAGGACAGTATATTGAGATCCTATCTTCAAAATAAAACTAAATGAAATAAATGGAGAGAAAAGGAGAGAAAAAATTAAAATTTCAGATAGTTCATTATTCATTTTAATCAATTAACAAATTGTTTTATTGAATTGAATTGTTAAAATCTCAAGCTCAGTTATTAAAGTCTACATATAGATGTGTGTTTATACATATACATATATGTATGTGAGTGTATATGTATGTATATATTTAAGTATACACACACATATATATGTGTATATATAATACAATATAAATTATATTATAGAGAGACATTCTAGTAAAAAGCAGAGTGAAGAGTATAACACATTATTGTTGCTATAGCTATTCTGTAGCAAATTTAATAATCTTGATTATTTGGCAGTCGTAACACCTAATTACAAGACAACAATAATGAAATTTACTGAACACAGAGGGCATGTTTAACTTAGTACTAAACCATTTACATACCTATTCCATGTTATCTTCACAATTACTCCATCAGATAGGTATTGTTTTATAAGTATTTATCATTATGTGTATAATGTATAGACATATGTAAGTGTGCGGGTGTATGCATGTCCTGGTATTTATACAGAGGTCAGAGAACAACTTGTTGGAATTGGTTCTCCCCTTTTACCATGTGAATTCCAGGGATCTCTCAGGTCATCAGGCTTGGAGGCAAGTTCCTAGACCTGCTAAGCCATCTTGTGGGCCCAGGAATGTTTTTTTTTTCTTTTGCTCATTTGAAAGATACAGTCATTGATGATAAGAGTGATTCCTGTTTGAGCAAGTCAGTAGAAAAAAAACGTGGCACGTATACATTTAAACTTAGATCCAATTCTTGAACTTGACTGTGAGCAGTCAGTGATAGGAAGGGGTTTCTAATGAGAACCATTCCTGTGATGTCTGCCTGATCTGTTGCCTTCATAGAAGTCCAGCTTAAGACACAATAAAAATGCTTGATCTCTGTTTTAACAAACAGAAAGAGCCTCCTCTGAGCAGTATTGCTAACAGGCTGAGCCTTTCTATGTGGCTTAGCTGACACCGTCCATCAGCACTCAGAACAAGCAGCAGCAGCTGCTCCAGGAAGAAAGCATAACACCCAGAGATGGAGAATTTTGCAGATGACCAATTATAAAACTATTAAGCTGCAGCACTTTCTGAGCAAGAGGCAAAATAATCCATTAAACTGGAAATTCCTACCCTTCCCTCCACAGCCCACACAAACATTAGTTTTGCATTTATTAGGATGTACTTCCTGCGCTCCATCAACTTGACTTTCTGCAATTGTATTAATACAGTCCCCTCACTTGGCGCATATATCTAAATGATGGATTTCCTCACTTGAGGTCTTGAGAGAGTGGAGTGAATAAAATAAAGTTTAGGACACACTGTCACAATCCATAATGACAGGCACAGAATTGGACCAGGAGGAAACATCTTTTCTAATTTATTTAATAAGAGACATTTACTGTGTATTTGTGTCCACATGCCTAGCCACTGTTTGAATACTGGAGGACAGATGTCTTTCACTGGGTGACAAGAGTTTGTGTAAATTTCTAGGGGTTTGCACAATCTTGCTCTACAATTGGAATTCAGTATTTCTATAAACAGATATAGGTAAACAATTGACAAGTGGATATCTTTAAACCATCATGATTTCAAGGTAGGGAAGTATGTAATCATTTTTAAGCTTCTCTGCATTTGTATAACAATTGAACACTATGAAAAGTGATTCATGGGGGCGGGTGGGGAAAAAAAGGAAAATGATTCACTTTTTGGTGTTAACAGAAAAAAATTTAAGTCTGTCAACTTTGCCTGTCAACCAGGTAGGTGACTTTGGACTGCAGAAATCCCCTTTTTAAATGCATAGTAGTACAACAATATGGGCATGCCGTATCATTGTGGCAACCGAGATGACATTCTTAGAAGTACATGGCACAGTGACTCACATTGAGAACTCTAACAATTACTATCATCACTACTAATACTGAAAGTAAATTAGAATTCCTCACAAAATATGATACATATCCCATATCATTGTAAAGTGGCATACATTATTTTTTGATGCTATGATACAGTAATGGCTCAGGAAACATTTAATAGTAAATATAGTGGTAAAGAAGTTAACTGTCAGTCCATGGGGATCTCATACTATTAAGAATAATATAACGATACTTCTCTCAGATAAGTATTTTCTTTTAGAAGGATTTATTTCTATGTTTTTTTTTTTTAAACAGAGTAACATCTATGTTGTTATGTCAGTTTGGAAATGTTCATTAATTAATTAGCCTGACTTTACATTGTACAATTGTTGTCCTCTAAATACTGATCATGTATGCATTTTAGTTGCTGGGAACATGAGTTTGCAACTATTCTTAATTACCTATTTAAAGTCAAAGGGGACGAGGAGTGGAGTCAGGCTTGTTGCTTACTGTACAGGGACCTGGGAGTTTAATATACTTTGTACTCCATTATAGAATGAAAATGCTTCTGTGCCCTAGGGATATCAACAAAAGATTTGCTTTAATGAAAGGAACTGAGTGTGGCTCCACAGCTCCTAGAGAGGAGGCCTACGGGCTACAGTTTGCATCTAAAGTATCTGCCTTCTTTCTCAACTGCATGCAGACAGGAAAGAAGCAACTGCAAATGTGAAAAGCAAATGCAACCACCACTCACGTTATGAAGAATGAGAAAGAATATGGTGCTTTTGAACAACTCAAAAACGGGCATAAAGAAAACATCACAAACTAATTTTAGCTTGAAGAATGCCAGTCACTACAGGAAATAAACTGTCTTCCACTATAGGTATCAAAAATCGAACTCAACTCAAGGGCAATAATTGTGTTTCTTCTAATTATTTTAAAGTGTGTGTGTGTGTGTGTGTGTGTGTGTGTGTGTGTGTGTGTGTGTACATGAAGCATGTGCGTCTATGGACCACAGTGCCTTTGTGGAGGCCAGAGAACAGCTTTATGGAGGCTGTTCTATCCTTCCACTTCTACGTACATTCAAACTCAAGTCACCAAGCTTGCAGGACAAGGATTTTACTAGCTGAGCTGTTTGCCACTGTTTTAAAGGCATTTTCTAGAAATTCTGGAATTCATCTTGATTCAGATTCAATTGACTTAGGGGCTCCAGGTCAGGAAAACTCAGGCTGCCTGTCTTCTCCTCACTCTTGCTTTTTCTCTGTCTGATTGGCTATCAAGTCTCCCGGTGTTGATGCCTCATCTCCTGGGCACACCACCTCACAATTCCCTAGTCCTGAACTTCCAGGGAGAAAAGACAATATACTCATTATTTCTGACGGAAATCTCTTCGGGAGGATTCTGATATATGTAGACCCAGGTGCCCACAACTAAACTAGTCATTTACTTTACTTAACCTGAGCCATGTGACTTAACACTGGGACATAAGAAGGGTCTCATTATTTACACCTTTCTAAACAAAGAGGCTTAAAGTTATTATAAGACAAGATAGGGTAGGTCACTGGACAAAGATTTAACTGCTAGTATAATCCTGAGCGTTTCTAATGCCTATGATTTTTGGTAAATGGACCTAAGTTCAAAGTGGAAGAGCAAAAAATGATGTCCTGGGTTTTTCTAAAAGCCAGTGTGATGCAAACTAAACAAGATGATTAGACATTTCCAGGGACTAGACTCTACCTGTATATGTGTTTGTTGTATGTGCATGTGAACATGTTCATGCATGTGTGAGTATGTGTGCACACAGCACGTGTGTGTACAGACCAGAGGTAGACATTTAGTGTCTTCTTCAAACATTTCTCTACCTAATTTTTTAAGACAGGGTCTCTCACTGAACCTGGAGTTCATTATGCCTGGCTTGTGCTTGGTGGATCCAGACTCAGGACACCATGCTTGCAGTCACCACTTTACCCACTGAGCCATCTTCCCAGCCCCTAGAACCTAAAATTTAAACGTAGAATCCAGATGAAGAAAATGAGGCCTATACAAATTAACTGACATATTTAGGGTAACAGGAGTGGCATTCATAGCACTAGAATACATGGTGTAATTCACCTAATGTCTTTTTAGATCATATATATCCTGCACGTATGTTGAAAGCAAAACACTTTTGATTTTTTATACTCAAAATGTCTGTGAAATTTACCTAAATGCCACCTTTGTTTCAATTATTTTAAGAGAAAAAAATGCCCAGAGACATCCTAATTAAATGGAGTGTATATGCATAAAATATACATGAAGGTAGCTTCAAATATAGCATGTGGACGTTTTGATTTCTTCCCTCTCTGCTCTTTTAAAAATGCCCCTTTAAAAATTTCCCACTCACCATCTGTTAGGTAAATTTCCTACAACACAGTAAGTGTGGAGGCAGAGGTTGTTTCAGGGATGATCCAAATGGCAGTGATACCTATATTTATGCGATTTTAAAGAGTAGGTTAGAGTTGCTTTAAAAAAGAAGCCCTTTCCCCCACCTAGAGTAATCCAACATCACACTATGAATTGATGAGAGAGAGAGAGAGAGAGAGAGAGAGAGAGAGAGAATGAAGATAAGCATCTAAGTATAAAATAGTGTCCTAAAGAATTAATGTTACATGCAAGTTCCAGTAAATGGAAAGAAACCATTGACACACTTGCAGATGAATTTCATTTATGATACAAAGTTCATAGGCTTAGATTTGTACTATTACATTCAATAATGGTACAATTTTTCAAGCTAGCTATTTCAACAACAACAAAAAACTGCACACACACACACACACACACACACACACACACACACACTCACAGAGAGAACAGATGCCATACAATTCTGAGCTCACAGCCTAGATCATGCCAATGCACATAAAATAGTATTCCGTTAGAATCAGGATGTGAAAGTCATCGAAAAAGGATCCTTGATCACAATGATCTTCTTCCTCAACACTGTAATGTTTCTCACTTATGGCTATGAAAAACTGTTCAGGGGAAATTCATCTTTCAGCCACCACATTATGTAACCTCCCCACTTTAAGCCATCCCTATCCTGTGATTAGTTTTTAAAAATATGTTACTCCTCGTCAGTAATAATTTATGTTTAATCTTTCTGAGCATTAAGAGAGTATTATTCTGCCCAGGCTCAGAAACAAATCTCCAGAAATTCCTCCCCAATGCTTCTTTGAGGCTGAAAATGCATCGCGGGGCAGTTGCTGTGATTTAATTCTACTTGGCAGAGCCCTGGCCACAAGCTAATTTCATTAGCCTCAAATTCCTGGATTTGAAAGACCTACTAGATCTGATTCTTGTTCTCAGACATGTCATTTACTAACCTATTCAGGAAAGATACAGGAGAGAGAGAGAGAGAGAGAGAGAGAGAGAGAGAGAGAGAGAGAGAGAGAGAGAGAGAGAGAGAGAGAAGAGAAAGAGAGACTGACCTGACTTTCCAGTCCTATCACTGGCCTTGCACACCAGTAAGAAGAGAATTCCGAGGGAGGGAAAGGCAATATTTACATCTGAGTAGTCATCCCTGTTCAGGTCTGCATTTTACAGTTCTGCCCTGGCTGTGCTGGCAGTAACAGCATTTGTTGTATCTCTGAGTATCTCATTACTTCCTCCTGGCCCCCAGCACTCAGCATCCCCTCATTTAGTCTGCAAGTACCTCCTCCCCCAGGCTACAGGCTCATCTCACTATAAATTCATATCTCAAGTGATCAGTTTGGCATGGTCCCCACAGCCACCCACGAGGACCAGAGCAAAGAATAAAACTCAAATCACTGTAAAGCTCAGAATTCAGTCATTTGGAGGAGTTTATTTTATATAGGACAATTTTAATTGAACAGAACCCAATGGTTCCAGAGGAGATTCACCTCCTCGCCTTTTCCTCTTCCTCTTTTTGAAGGAGCCTACTGTTATTCTACCTTTATTCTCTTTAATCATGCTGCAGGTTGACAGAAGCTGGAAAACTAGTGGAACTTGCAGTCTAGGGGATTCTAAAACCACATTTTAAAAAAAAAGCCACTAAAAATATCTACGTGAAATACACAGACAGAGAAGCACACTGAGATATATGCTCATATCTGTGTTCGTGCATGCACGGGCATGCCACACATACACACTTACTTCAACATGAGGAATGGCTAAAGAAGGGTGCATAGTAACTGTTATGCCCAGGTTGCAGCACACGCCACAAGTTGGAGCATCCCTCTCACTGTCAGCCTCTTCTCTAAAACTGCAGGTGAGAATCGGGGCTTCTTTTGCCTCAGCTCTACAATCCAACATGAATAGCTGCAATTTGCAAATTAGAGGAAAATGACAGTGTTTTCCCTGAATGGTTTTAGTCCCAACCCACACTGTTCACACTGGCATTAGGTTCCATCCCTCCCCAGCTCAGAGAACAGGGGAGGGGGTAGAACACCAGCCATTTGTTTCTTTGGAAGTTGCCTCAGTTTTAAATGCAACTGAAGAGAAATCAGCTCCCCCTGGAGTCCCTTTGCACACTGTCCCTAGCTTCATCTGCAATGACTTTCTTAACTTAAATATTTCACTCTGTTTCAGACACATAGGCCCAGCTGGGATGATGTCCATGTTCCCATTGAGGAGAAAAGCAGGCAGAGAAATAACACTAAAATGCTAAATCCAGAATGAGCAGTCCACCCCTCAAGGCTTGGGAGGGTACACACACACACACACACACACACACACACACACACACACACACACACACACTAACACACACTAAACATCCTCAGGTATTGTCTCAGCTCATCTTTTCATCCTTTCTGTAGCTACAGCATCCCCACCCCCAAGTTGTCCAGCTTCAAGCTCAGAGATGAAGGAAACTCTTTTGAGTTTTCATGACAAAAGCCAGGGGCTGTTCCAGAATGCAAGCAACCTAGCATTAAGGTTGCCCTCAAATCACTTTAGGGGAGTGCGAGCAGCAAGAAGTCTCCATGCTGGCACACTCAGGAAGAATCAGGATGCTCCAGAGATCAGAGGGGCCTCACTAGCTTCAGGTGAGCACCTCTGCTGCTTGACTACAAACTTCCCACTCCTGTAGATCAGGCAGGTTCTGTGCTGGCCTGACCATCATCAGCAGGCCCCTCTTAAAATTCACACTCTTAGGGGAAACATGCGAGCAAGAGTCACTTTTTAGACTTGGGCAGCAAAGTCCTGAAGGGATCATCTTGCACAACTAACAGAAAAGGTTGGCTGGATTTGGCTACTACCAAACCTGGGAGCAAGCCTTGGATTAGCAAAGTCGTAGCAGAACTGACAAGAGGCAAGAACTTGGGAATAAGGGAAGGAAATAGAGGCTGAGAAGGGACCCTGAGGAGGGGTCTAAAAAGGATAACCAAATAAAGAAACAGAAAGAAAAAAAAAAAACATACACGGAGACCCGGTCGGAGAGTTCTGCAAACTCAAAACCCTCAAAGCCATCCATTTTTACTCAGAGCAGCCAAGGAGGCACGGGTTCTGAAGCTGCAGGGACCAGAGGCAGAGCACTGCAGTTGGACCCACTGCTCATCAGTCCTGGATCTGCCTTCCTCCTGTTTTGGAACCCAGGACATGAGACCTGCATGCTCCCCTGCCCCAGTACACCCCACTGTTCCTGGGCAGAGCAGACTCTATCTCCAAGCTCAGAGCCTGGGATTCGGGTGTGGGGCTGCATTAGTGAGGGAGAGGGACTGGGAGTAGAGGGAGCAGTCAGTGAAAGCGATTTTATTTCGCAGTTAGCATGAGCTCATCCCCAGCTGAGGTCTGAAGTGGCAGCAGAAAGCTAGCTGATCGCCCTGCTCCTGCCACTGGCCGGACTGCAAATGCAATTTAGGTGGTGCACAAAAATTGCCAGGAGGAAACCAACTCTGCGGGGATCACGTCAGCAGGCGGGGTCTCCCTAGTGGGGCGGGTACCCCATGCCTCTGATGGAGACCGGCTACAGGTCGGAAATTCAACCCCAAAGAGATGGGCAATTAGCATCCACATGCGGCTAAACCCCAGCCCTCAGTTGAAGAAGGGGCTTCTTGAGGTCTTCGTGAATATTTCCACGGAGTCGAGGTTTCCTAGGTGGCTTGGGCATGGGAAGCAGGGGAGTTGAGAAATGCCATTTTTCAGAGCATCTTCTCATTTTTCATATTCCGTGTGCCTAACCTGCTCCCCTAGGAGCCCAGGCACTTTTACAAGCCTGTTTCCGACCATATTTCACTCTAATGCAAACCCATTTAAATCATCGCCTTGTTTTTCCGAAGATTGCTTCTTGTAAATGGGACCATAAATCCGGGGAGTCAGGTCGGATGGAGTGGAGCATGGACAGGGAAGACATGAAAGAGGAGTAAACTAAGCAAGGAAGATACCTCCTTGGGTGGGGTGGGAGGGATTCGGCAGGATCTCCAGGGAAGAAATGCCGGAGTGCTGGCCTGACCCCTGCAACCCACGAAGTCCAAACCAGCCTTTAAGGTTAGAGCGCAGGGAGCCACAGAATGCTCCTCCCCAAAGGGAGCGCCCCCCTACCTGGAAAAGCCTCAAGATGTTGGCTACCATGATGGAGACGGAGCTCCCCGAAGCCCCAATCACTCCAACTACTTTCTCTGGCTTGACGAAAACCGGGGGCTCGCCGTTGGTGCAGCGCACGTCGGAGGTGTCCTTTTGGATGAGCGCCTGGACGAAAG
Organism: Peromyscus leucopus; assembly: GCF_004664715.2. NCBI lineage: Eukaryota > Metazoa > Chordata > Mammalia > Rodentia > Cricetidae > Peromyscus > Peromyscus leucopus. Next base: position 521,473 of record NC_051083.1, read on the forward strand.
TGAGCGACTGTTCGAGCGCATAAGTGTCCCTGGAACAAGTGTCCAGGATCCGCGCGCCTAACGTTACGTTGGGCAGCAGGTTGGGATCGCTGTTGATTTGGTCTAGGGCATAAAGCATAGCTTCCAGCCTGTGGATCCCGTTCTCCCTCTTGATGTCGCCGCAGGGCACTCCGCTGGGACCCTTGGCGTGCACTGGGAACAGCCCCCCAAGGGTGACGTCCCCCTCGATCCGGATCGAGTGCGGGGCGTACATCTCCTGGCCGCGCGCCGCCGCCGCCAGCACGCACAGGAGCACCTCCAGCACGCAGCAGGGGAACTTCATCAAAGTCAGGACACGGAGCAGCTTCCCCAGCTGGACCATGCCGCTCCTCCGGATGCTGCTGCGGTGGCGGCGGCGGCGCTGGAGGGAATGCTGGTGGGTTCTCCTAAGTCCGGGCTTCTCGAGGTGAGCTCCTTTGGGGGAAGCCCGGGGACTTCTGTAGGCACAGAGGGTGGAGGAGCCGGAGGAGGTGCAGCGGGAGAGGGTGGGGGGTCCCAGGGCGCCAGCTAGCCTTGGGCACCTGGCGCTGTGGCTCTGCTGGCCCGTGCGCCGAGCTTGCGCTCCCGGCTAGCGGCTCGCGCTCTCCAACAGCCAAGCACTGGGGAGAGGGCAGGGATTGCTATCGCTTTAAATGGTCGTTGGGCTCCCTCTCCTCCTCCTCCTCCTCCCACTCCCTCTCTCCCTCCCTTGCTTGCTATCCATCTCTCCCCACCCTTCCCAGCGCCCGCCCTCCCCACCGGTTTGCATCATCACGCAGGGAGGGGCTGCGTGCTGAGGTAAGGGGGGGTGGAGGAATGGGTGGGTGGCCCGGGAGCAAGGAGGTTGCCTCTCCAGGGGAGTTTCGTGGTCCCCAGGAAAGCCACAGATTTCAGGATAGCAGGATACCAAGCGAAGCTCTTGTCTCCAACTCTGGAATGGAAGCTTCTGGTCCACCAACACCCACGCCCATGTTCTAGGAACCGCAGACCTACACTTGGGATGAGATGGGGATATGGGGACTGACTGATTCGGAGCCCCAAAGTCTGAGCCTTTGACTCTCAGCTCTAGTAGAAAGAGAGGCAGTCCTGAAGTGGAGCAGCCAGTTGAAAGAGGGCGGGCGGGAGGAGGGGAGACCCCAGTCTCGATGACTGGCACTCTTGTGCTAGCTTATGCTCAGAAAAATACAGGACAGTCAGTAGCTTGATTCGTGACTTAACTATCAGTTTCTCCGGGAGAAGGCACCCTCTAGCTTAGAGGAAAGCTGAAGCCAAGGGGAAGCCTAAGGGATGGTACTGCACCCTGGATCTTCCTAAAGGCTAATGCTGGCCACCGAACTGTCCACCTTCCTCAGCAGGTCTGCAGCAGAAACTGGGATCCTGTCGGTGTGGTGTCTTTTCTTTTCTTTCTACAAGAGAAGAAACAACTAAGAACTCCAGCACTTGCCCCACTAGCGCTGAGGTGACAGGTGTAAGGCTCCCTCCTACCTATTTCCAGAGATACTTCTGGGCTGGTGACAGGATTTTTTTTTTGTTAGGGAACAGCAGGAAAGAGGTGAGGGTAGGAGGAAGAAAGGGGAGCTGCAGAAGTCTCCTTGAACATGTTTTTCACTTTCCTTGCTGGGAATTCTAGGAACAAAGCCAGAATGTTAAGGCAGGTTCCACTGCAGTGCCTCCTGGAAGGTACCCCCACTGAAACTTAGCCCTTTAAAGCAACAAGTGGCATTAGCTTTGTTACAGGGAAATTTAAAATTTCTCTGGGACCTTAACCTAACTGTTGGTGATGCCTTCTGTTGGAGTGTATAAAAGCTATACTATACACATTTGAGGGTGGAAAGAAAGCCAAAAACAAGGCCATGCTTCGTGTTGTTGGTGGGAAAACTTAGATATAAAATACAATGCTGTTATATTGCCTCCACCAACAACTACCTGTGTGTCCTTGGCATTTCAATGCCTCTGCCTGAGTTTTAGTTTTCCCATTGGGAAAATGATGAGATTGAGTTGGATGCCCTCCAACTTATCTTTTAAATCAAATACTTTGTTAAAATAGGCCACGTCCCTTTGGCTACGGTGCTCTTTTTAGGCCAACATTCTCTGTTGCTTTATGCTTAGGAAAACAGCACAAAGATCTCCAAACTCCATCGCCAACATTTACTGGCGGTGAGGACTGTATGGGTTAGGTCAGGTGCTTCTGCTGTCTATTCTTCCTCCCATAGGGACAGTCCTTCACTTTCTTTCAGGACATATTCCTCTCTATTTCAATTTTTATGGTTTTTTTGAACTGAGCCTTCTTCCTATAATCTAGGTGTGGCTTAATAGTTCATCTGCTCCTCTAGCCATAGTGTCAAGGTCAACTGAGGGAATAAAGTTCAACCAGAGTCTTGCAGAACTCATCCTGGTGGGGCAGCCAGGATGGAGACATGAGGGTGGGGGTGGGAGTGGGGGTTGTCACTGGAACTAGACACATGTCTGTGAATTAGGAAAAATTAGGCCCTCTGCTCAACAGAATTCATGTTTCCTTTCTGGAAAACTATTATGCCCTTCTGATTTTGTAAGTACAAGATATTTTACTGTCATCTTCTACAAAACTGTACTGTGATTCATATGCAAATTATATTCAATATGCATATCAGTCACCCTCAGGCTGGATGCCTTACTACACAAAATGCACACCCAACCTAACTTTATTCCATGATGGCTCCTGCTGTTTGCTGCAGGTCTGTGCCTTTGACGATGGCCCCTGTTCTACATACTGTGGAACGGGGACTTTTTTGAATCCCAGACTAAGAGATAGAGGGCAGTGATGACAACAAGTTCAAGTGTGAGGGTGACAGAGAAAGATGGAGACACACATGGATAAAATGGATATAGACAATGATGACATGAATGAGGTGAGGGGAAGAAGTAAAGGAGAGGGAGATTAGAGGACAGAGGCACACATACAGAAAGACACATAGTAACAGGCAAATAGAAAGGTATTCCATTAAAGTACATGAGTGCTCCAGATCCAGGCCCACTTGAAGGATTGTTTTTGTTGTTTTCCATTTACATGGTAGTTTCTTTCTATTGTTTGAAATTAAAAAAAAAAAAAACTGTCTGTAGTTACTCTTCTTTTGCCATGCTTTAGATCAAACCCCAGATTGAAATGGCTTGGGTAGGATTCTGTCAAGATATAATCATCTAAATTGAAAGAGAAGAAAAAGCAAATGAAACAAATGAAAGGCCTACTATGGGACACGATGACAAGGGCTGCTGAGTTTAAACACCAGTAGCTTGGGCTATCTTTGACAGAGATGGAATCCTATTTTTAATTTCACATTATGTTTTAGGAAGTTGATGCCAAACAGTACTCAGAGAGATGAATAACAAGTAATAACCAGCTTTCACCTGTGCAGGTATTCATCCATGTCTTTCTCTACCATTCTCCTCTCATAGCTCATGGTAGTTCCATGAATATCTTGTAGCCATTTGTTAAAGGTTACCTCATTTGGTGGCTAGTTTTATATCAACTTGGCAGAAGCTACAGTCACTGAAGAGGAGGGAGCCTCAATTGAGAAATTTCCTCCATAAAATTGGGCTGTAAGCAAGCCTGTAGGGCATTTTCTTAGTGATTGGTATGGAAGTGCCAAGCCTATTGTGGGCATGTCTCCCCTGGCAGGTGGTCCTGGATTCTATAAGAAAGAAGGCTGAGCATGCCATATGGAACAAGCCAGTCAGCAGCATCCCTCCATGTCCTCTGAATCAGCTCCCATCTCCAGCTTCCTTCACTGTTTTGTTAATAACTTCCTTCAGTGATGCACTATGATGTAGAAGTGTAAGCCAAAAATTGTAAGCCAAACCATTTTTCTCCAACTTGCTTCTGATCATCATGTTTCATTACAGCAATGGTAACCCTAAGATATCGCTCTTTTCTCTTTTCATTCTCTCCAAACATCTGGCAGCCAGAATTATATCCCTTGTAGTACATTGATTGTGTTTGTAAGATCCTTAAGGATATGAACTGGGGTGTTAGTTATCTCTTCATCAAGGACAATGTTTTCAATGTTGTCTGTTTCTAAGATTTGCTCATGTGTTGAGTGAATCAAAACTGATTCTCTTACTCTGCTGCTTTTACCTGGAAGCAACCAGAAACAAAAATAAACAAAGAAGAAATATGTGTGGTATCTGGAATATAATGGATAATAAATGTTCTTTGAAACACTCTTGTATAGAAAAAAAATTGGAAGACTGAAACAGCCTCACCTAACCTTGAGGCACTTGATCAACTTTCATGAAAGCTTAGATTGGTTCTTCTAGAGTTAAGACCTCATTCTCAGACCAATAACTGAGCCTACTGTCATAAACTGCCTGAAGTAGGTGAGAGACACTGAGCTCCTTTTTGTAACTAGACACTAGCATACCTGAATCACATAGAACATGAAGTCTGTTACCAGAGAAACTACAAGTGATACTAAGCCTGCAGAATCACTATGCATTTAGAACCCACATCATCACATTTGTTTTTCTATATTTAGCCACAGTGGAGAATTCAACCTTTCATATTAGGTACTCTATTTTAGCATTGAGTAGATAAACTGAAATCTACCCATAGAAATAGTTCAGGTAGAACTTGGATAACCACCATTCTAAGGGCATATTTAGCAGGAGGAGGAGAATCTAGTTTTGGCCAAAGATGATATATTATAAAGCGTGTCTGTAGGCTTGATTCTGTCTAAGCATTCATCTTTACTCATGGCCTCACAAAAACCATCTAATTGAGTTATAAGAATTCCATCCTATTTTTTGCTGTTGCTACTGCTGTTCAATTTTGTTTTCTAGATCAGCTCCATTTTAAATGTTTTTTTTTTAATTTTTATTTAATGTACTTGAGTGTTCCCTTTATGTATGTATGGGCACCTTGTGCATGTGGTTCCCACAGAGGAATGGATCAGCAGTTAAAAGCACTTCCTGCTCTTCGAGGGGATCTGTGGTAGGTTCCCAGAGCCCATATGGTGACTCACAACCATCTGTAACTTTGTTTCATGAATTCGGGTTACTTTATCTGGACTTCCTTAGAATCAGACACATGTTGAACATATATACACACATGTAAAGCACTCAGATGCACAAAATGAAAATAAATATGCTAAAATTATCTCAATATTAATAAATATTATATTAATGCATTTGTGTTAAGGTTGAATATTTTCTATGGATAAGCATTACCATGACCTTCTGCTTTTCAAATGTCCCTAGAACATATCAACTTAGTCCTCAACATATGTACATTTAACATATTACATTACTACTATCATTGTTTTTATTGACCAGGAGATAGACTGGACAGAGCATAACAGATATTGGTTCATTTCTTTTGTGCCTTTAGGTTGCTTTCTGAGTTATCTGTATGCCATGCCGCTTTTGTGCTTTCTGTCTGGCCTTAAGATGCTCCACAGGCACTCTCTCTCTCTCTCTCTCTCTCTCTCTCTCTCTCTCTCTCTCTCTCTCTCTCTCTCTCTCTCTCTCTCTCTCTCTCATGCAATGTGCTTAATTCATAGATTTTGCCTGTTGCATCTCTCAAATCTCATGGGCCAGTCTAGGTGTAGAGGCTTTAAAACCACAAACAGAATCTAATTCGGAACCAAAGGAGACCTCAATAATCTAATCGCTTTCTCCTTTGACCATAGAAGGAGAACATTTTTTACCTGCCCTTTGGTTGAGAGTGTCAGTTGAATTTAGAGAAAATCAGTTGCAAACGTGATTCTTTGGGTAATGCTAAACCTCCCCTTCCCTATAATATTTTGTTGCCCTTCAAAAAATGTATCCCTTCTATAGATGTGAAACAGATAGCAAAATGACTTGTTACTTGCCAAGCAAAAATTCTTCCCTGTGTTGGTTTCTAGACAAGCCAGCCTGCAAGAACTTATATCCCCTCCCATTCCCCAAATCTTTTCAGTGTCTCCTTAAGTTGGTAGAGAATGGGAAGTCACTTCTCTTACACTGACAACATTGAAAACCACTCCTTTGAAAACACATCTCTTTTAGTCACTTTTCTCAGTAAGGCTGATAAGTTAGGACAGGAGAGGAACTTAGATTTTGATATAATGAAACTCAAACGAGGCAGTTCTCTTAGCTATTTATATATGAAGATAGAGACCAAAGATTTCTGGGAGCTGCCATTTCTACAATATGAACAAAAAAATGTCAGAGAATTAAATGAAACCACAAAGGGAAGAAGATTAAGGTGTGGAACAAAGGGTAGAGCCCCAGCAAGGTCATGGGAGATGCTGAGTTCAGGCACGGGTCTAGCTCCATTTACCACTGAGCTTTCCATCTTCCTACTCACTTACTTCCATCTGTTTTGTTGTTAAATTTATTTGATGTAGGGCTTCCTGTATCTCAAACTTGCCTTGAGCTTGCTGTGTTGGTGGCAACGACATTGAACTCCTGATCTTCCTTCTTCTGCCTTCTAAGTGATGCAATTACAGACACACTTCACCACCTTTGGCTGTCCCATCCTTTTGAAAAGCTAGTTTGAGTTTGTTCTCTCATAATCAGGGGTGCTAATTTAGACAGTTAGAGCTTAAAGATAAGCAGATAATTAAATATATAAGAAGATACTGCTTATTAGATTTCCGTGAGAATGAATTACTGAATCTATAACTTGGTGATAATAGAGTGCAGTGGCCTTCAAGTTAGCTCTCCATATGACTACTGACCTTGAGAAAATAATGGTAAGCACCAAATGATCATTTTAGGGAAGATAAAATGAAAATATAGTAAGCACTAAGTATATATGATGAGTCTTTAAAGAGTCTTAAGATTCAGTGTATTATACTCATCTCTGCATAGCTGAAGATGGCCTTACTGACCTTCTGATTATTCTGTCTCTCATCTCCCAAGTACTGACATTACAGTCATCTGCCATACCTGGTTTCTTGCAGTGCTGGGGATAAATCCAGGGCTTTTGAATCTGGCAAATCCTCTACAAACATTTCTACAAGTTCAATGGCCTTTAGTGGACAGTAAAATGCAGCCACTTTCCTGCGATAGATTTATGCTATTTAGTATTCAATAAATATTATGAGGACATTTATAAAATGGGGGAAAATACCTAGTTAATAAAACAGATTTTGAAATTATCAACTTTGAATTAGCCCACAAATGCAATAAAACAGCAAGTTAAACAGACTACTGAAATTCCTTCAATGACTTTTGAAATTATATGGAGGAAAGTCTTTTGCAGATGCAATTAAAAAAAAACATTAATCGATTGACTCAAAGATAGATTATCCAGTGAGTTTATTGACATCACATAAGCACCTTAAAAGACAAAAGAAAAGGGCAGAGGTTGCAAGCAGGAGAGGGGATTTCACTCAAATGATACTCTTTCCTTTCAAGAGAAAGGCACCTATACAAGGACCTGAGAGTGGACCCAGACACTCTGTATCTTTTGGAAGGTGGCCAGAATGGAGGCAGGCATATCACTCTTACATTTTCAAGGAGCCAACATCTATTAACAATCTAGAGAAGGCTGGAAGGGGATTCTTTCCTGAAAGCCTTCAGATAATGGGTTGCTAGCTGATACCTTCAACCTTGTGATACTAAGAAGGGAATCTGTGGACCTGATTACACTGCACTTGATGTGCAGAACAGTGAGGTAAATTATTGTTGGCTTATGCCACTAAATCTTTGTTCTTCAAACATAGCAATAGGGAACTAATTCAAAACATATTTTAAAACCTTGAGCATTTTATGGGAAAGTGAGGTCACTCAGCTGGGTAAAGGGCTTGTCTCCAAGCATCTGGACCTGGATTCTACCTCAGGGACCCACATAGTGGAAGGAGAAATTTTACTCCTCTATCTTGTCCTCTGACTTCCACACATATGACTATATCATAAATGATGTAATTAACAATTTCCTCAACGGTTCAACAATTTTAAAGTGTGTGGTGAGATAGTTGAAAACAATTTTAAAAAACTAAATAAATGAATGCCTAAAAATGAAAAACAACAGGAAATACAGTATCCTTAATCCAAAGTATCCATATAGCACCAGGTGTACATTGTGAGGGAAATGATCTTGAAGTTTCCTAGAACACCAATCAAAACATAACAGCCCCTCCCACCATATTACTCTCTAAAACACATCTTAATACATTTTAAAGGATGAAACTTATTCTGACAGTAATGAAATTAAAGTAAAATCAACAAAAATATTACCTAGAAAGTGAACCTGTATTTAAAATGAAACTGCATAACCCTCCCCAAACCCAAGAGCCATGCAAAAGAAATACAAAGAAGAAAATATTTTATAAGACTCAAAATAAAAGTATGTTTTCTAAATTTGTCGAATGTGAGCCACCGATCTTACGGAGATACTGACAGCTAAATCCTGACACCAGAAAAAAATTTAAATTCAATCACCTAAACTGTACATTAAAACACAGAAAGATTTTAAAAAAATGAATGACACTCCAATGAAGAAAAAAAAAAAGAGTAGAGAGAAAATCGGAAATGCCAGAAGCTGGTCTGTAAAATTGACTCCTTGACTGTACAAATGAAGAACAACAGGAGACGAGTGAGTTGAGCACAGAGATTGCCAGTCTAAAGGGAGAGTCCATGTCTTGACCTTAGACATTAAAAAATAATGTGAATGATTTCATGTCCAAAAAGGAGTAACAGAAGGAAATGTACAAATTTACTGAACTTCCCACTTTACCAAAACTGACTTAGAAAGAAAAGGAAAACTCTGAAAAAGATTTATGTCTCTCACGTTTATTTTATGACCATAAGCTTTCAAAATGTTGCCTCTGGCAAGTGGTGAGAGTAGAAATTAACTGGAAAAGGGCACAAGAGATCTTATTAAAGGTACAGAAACATTCTAAAACTGATTTATGGTAATGGCTGCAAAACTTGGTAAAGTTAGTAGAAATTATTAAATTGTACACTTGAAATGGATGGTTTTCATAACTAAAATGTATCTCAATAAAGCTGTTTAAAATAAGATATATGAAATAATATGTTTTTAAAAATACTTCCCTGAGGGGAAATTCTAGATCCAGATGATATAATCAAACATTTAACAGGGAACTATCAATTTTTCACAAGCTTTTTCAACACATGAAATAGACAAGAGCAGCAATGTAAAGAAATTAATATTACATGTAATCTGATGATCTTCTATATAAATCACTTTATAATTCATGCATATACACACATTGAGAATAGGAATATATATGCCTACCAAAGAACATACATACATGAAACAGGTATATGAGAAGATGCTAAATATTGTTTACCATAGATAATTGAATTCAAACTACAATGAAATACCAATAACCTTTAGAATAATTAAAGCAAAACTGTTCAACACTACACATGTTGGCCAGGATTGCAAGAATAAGTACTTTTATACATTACTCAACAGAATGTGAAATGGCATGACCACTGTAGACATCTCTATCAATTTATTTTAAAAGTATTCATTCACCTGCCATGCAATTCGACAGATATCTATCAATAACATTCTGTCAATGTTATTCTGTAGCACAAGTAGATAGAGCTAGCCATACAATTAAGCAATCAAATACCGTTACGACAATTAGTCCATGTGCAGAAAATAAGAGACTATAGAATGCTCAGCAATAAAAAGAGGCATGTATCCTGTACCCTCTATTCCCAAATGCTCAGGAATCATCATGGAAGAGGGTGACTACAAAGAAACAATGCCTCCAAAATGCAATAAGGCAGCTGCACATATAAACTCACAGACGTAGGGCAACACACCCAAGACCTGTTCAAGCTTAAGCCAGGTCAAATCACAGTGTGGAGCAGGGAAGTGGAATAAAGTTCCACTCCCAAGCGGCTGCTGGCAATTGATACTGCTGGAACAGGAACAATCAGTTTTCTTTAAGAATAAAGCCCCTTCTAAGTCAACCATCACTCTCCAGTGGACAAGGTCATATATCCAAGAATATGTGGGAAGCACAAATCAGAGGTGATAGATGAAAAAGAAAAACAGATATAAGTCGTGAGGGTAGGGAAGGGAATATGGATCTGGGAGGAACTGGGAAGGGGTGAATAAAAAAGAAAATGAACAAATGGTTGTACTGTTAAATTTTCATTGGAAATCATGTTTCTCCTTTAACATAATGAGTGCACTCAGAGGTCAGAAGAAGGCACTGGATCTCCTTGGGATTGAGTTTACAAGCAGTTGTGAGTCACCATGTGCATTCTGGGAAATGAATTTAGGTCCTCTGTGAGAGCAGCCATTGCTCTAATGGCCCACATCTCCAGCCCTGGGGAATCTGTTTGTGTTCATTCCAGATGGAGGGGGCAACAACAAAATGAAGAAATGGTTCCACCCACACCTAGCTACAAGAGTCAATATATTCTGGGGTTACCTACAGGAGCACGGGTGACTGAAAGGTAGCTATATGACATAAAAGCCTGTCCTGGCAGGAGTGACTACTCACAAAAGCTATGTTACTGTAGTTCCTTGCACATCTTGCAGGCAGTCACATCACAGAAGCGGATACTCCCCTTAGTAACTGTTGATAAACCTGGAGAGAGGCCCCATAGTCTACTAAGTTTTGTGAGCTCCCAAGTTTTGTGAATTTCTGTGAAGTTCATGTACATCCTCTTCCTTCCTCTTCCTTCCAGGAAGGATGTTTTGGAAAAGGAGCTAACAGCAACACAAGACACTGATACAGCAAATCTAAAAAACACTAATCTACATGGAAGTACACAGGGATATAGGCAAATATTACAAATATCCTTACTGGACATCCTAGTAAATTAACATTCATGGAAAGATGATCAATCCAGGTATGGGTGTAGCTAATGGATCTAGAAAATAGGGGTTCATGATACATTTTCATGGTGATATAAATGTTATACATTTTGACTGTGGTAATTGTTGCTATGCAAAGATTCAGGTTTAGTTTATCTACTTATAAACATATCAATCTATGTACTTAAACTAAATGCATTTTTATATAATTAAATTGTACCTCAAAAAATAAAGCATAATAAAAATAGATTTAGAAAATGAAATCTTAATAAATGAGTCAATTCATTTTTTTAAGTTTTTTTTAAAGTATTTTTTTAAATTTTTGTTGATGTTTGTGTTTGAGGGTAAGTATCATCACATGCTTGTGGATGCCCACAGAGGCAGGAAGTGGATCTCCTGGTGATAGAGTTGTACATGGATGTGAGCTGCCGATGTGCTTGGTAGGCACTGAATCACCTCTTCTGCAAGAACAGCAAGTCTCAAAAGAAATCTCTCCAGCCCCTAAACTTTAAAAAAAATATATATACTCAGTCATTTATAGTATATTTTCCCTTTGATTCTTAACATTTCTTTCTGAGTCCTAACTTCTAGTCATGATTGTTATAATCACTGATAAGGTATAAAATTGTATCATGTCTCCTCAAGAACTCTTTTACTTAGATTTGTTTCTTGTAAAATACAGTGCTTTCCAATAAATTATACTGTGACTAATGTTGTAACTGACACTATTAAGAAAGTATTGATAAAAAACTGATTTATAAACCTCTCTCAACACAGAGAAAATCTCAGGAGGGTTGCATTATAACAACATGTTCCAAACTTCAGTGAATCTGAACAAAATGAGCCGATCTTGCCAGGTTAGGGCCAAGGCTCATTCAGTAAAGTACTTGTTGTGCAGGTATGTTCAGATTCCTTGTCAAAATTAAAGAAAGGTGTGTGCATCTGTAACTCCAGTACTGACATAGAATCTACACAGACAAATGTAGATATGCATATAGACATGCATATCTACCTGAATATACATTTGTATGAAGAAAAGTGGGCACGTGTGCTGTGGTATGGTCTTTCTGTATGCTGTGAATATGTGTTGCACTCATTGGTTGACAAATAAAGCCATTTTGACTGATAGCCAGATAGAACAAGGCTGGGTGGGAAAGCCAAACGGAGATACAGGGAGGAGTGGGGCATAAGCGATCCAGCCACCCAAGGAACAAGATGTCAGGCAGCCAGCAAGCAATGGGCTGCATGGTGATGCATAGGTTAATAGAAATTGGTTAATTTAAATGTAAGAACTGAGCTAGCTAGTAATAAGCCTGAGCCATTGGCCAAACATTCTGAAATTAATATTAAGCCTGTACGTGATTATTTAAAAGCAGCTGCGGGAATGGGTGGGACAGAGAAAAGCCTCCAGTTACACATGCACACACAATACACACCCCCAAAACACACATGAAAAGTGGCCCTTAAAATTTTGAATATAAAATCCCACCTGCTCAGTGCATGAGTTGGCTGTTTGAAACCTGGGGCTTATACAGGGACACTTGGCTCAGCCTGGGAGGAGGGGACTGGACCTGCCTGGACTGAATCTACCAGGTTGAACTCAATCCTCAGGGAAGTCTTTGCCCTGGAGGAGGTGGGAATTGGGGGTGGGCTTGGGAGAAGAGGGGGAGGGAGGGAAGAGAACAAGGGAATCTATACCTGATATGTAAAATTAAATTATATTATAAAATAAAATTTAAAAAATCCCACCTGATTTTATTGCTTCAGATTATCAAGATGCCTTAGCAGGTAAAGGCACTTGCTGCCAATCCTGACAACCTGAGTCTGATCCCCAGAACCCACATAGTGGAAAAAGAGAACAGACTTCTAAAAATTGTCCTCTGACCCACACAAGTGCTCCTGTGCTACATAATGGAACCTCTACCAAAAAAAAAAAAATATTACTTAATTAGTGTGGGTATCCTCTCAAAGACTCATAACCTCATTTTAACTAAGAGAAATGCAATTAAATGATATTCCATAAAATACCAGGTCTCTACTCCTCAAAATTATCCATGTCTCTAAAAACAAAGAAAGCCTAAATACAGCCCAGTAAAGACAGATCCAGATGGGAGAAAAAACTCTAAACAGATTATAATTTGTTTAAAAATATACATATGCTTGGAAGAGAAATGAGAAATGGTATAGACAGTCATAGAAAAAATAGTTTAAAAATAATAAAGTCATTAAAAATAATAAAATACTATAAAGGCAAACAGCCATGCAATGATGGAAAATACATGGTGATTCTGGATCCTGTATGTTATTGTGTTGTCTTTGAATTTTCTGATTGTTGATAAAGGAAGGACACATTGGATTATGGAAACTGCTAGATTAAACCAACCTATATATTTTAAAAATTTCTTGACTTCAAAATAGAAGTCAAAAGATATCTTACTTTGGGGAAAAGGTTATGCTTTCTTTCCACAGGAAATAAGATGCTGTGGATGCATTCCAAGTTGATATTTGACTGGGGAAGAACCCCTGAAAATCTTTGATACAGACATAAATAAATAATCCTAGAGAAACTGCACAAAAAATAACAAGTGTTTTATCTGCTCAAACATAAAACAAAAAAAAATTGTCTTTGGCTAACTTGTGTACAACAGAGTCTATACTTGTGTAAATACAGACATGCATGTTACCTTTAAAAGTTTATGTATTTTTAATTACAAGGAGACCACAAACTAATAAAAATGGATGGCCCAGGTGAGGTATCTCAAAATACCTCTGTTACAGTCTCCTCAGAATACTGCATCAAGAGCAGATTTAAGGTTGTTGGTTGAGATGGTCCAACCTCACAAACTACTCCAGTCAAGACAACAATTATTCTGATTTTCCCAAGGTTTCCCTAAAGGCACCAGTGCCCTCAAACAACAGGAAGTAATCTAAAGAATGATGCCCATATTCCCAATAGATGAGGTATGGGTGGGTTTTGGTTAGTGAATTGATTATGGAGGTTTATCATTGGTTATGGGGGTTGGTTACCAGTTGTTATGGGTCATAGTCAGAAAAAAAGCTAAACAAAAAAGTTAAATTCAAAGATCTCTTTCTAAATGCAAGAAGGGGGATATGATATAGAAATGATGAGATAAAAGAGTAGATTATTGAATCTACTTTAATCCTAAAAACAACTATTAATATAAAATATTTTATATTAGTATGAATTTTTGGTTTATTGATACAAATGTAAATTTAACTTTGTTATACTATATGCATGTTTCTACTCTTGTTTGGGTTATTGTGTTTAGGCAGCTCATTTAAAAAAGTAATGTACAATTAAAAAATGCAGGTTAGTAGTTAACCACCTATTACAATCAAGTTTGTAGTCATATTAGGTATGTTCAATGTTAAACAGAGTTATATTGTAGATAGGTAGGTGGTCTTCAAACACTTCAGAGATCTACAGAATATATTATAAGGCTTTTTATGACAATGAGACATGTCTGCTCCTGTCAGCATCAATCTACTTCAGAGAAGATGATGGACATTGAAGAAATTCCATATGGAGTTTGCTTTCTTTGCAGCAAATATTAGCCACTGGGCAAAAACTGTCCTTGTCTTGACTGCTGACAGTATCCTGTCCAAAATGGACAAGCAGGCCACAAAAGAAAGTGACTGCTGAATTTTGTCAAGACAAGGCAGGATCATCCTTCAAAATTTCTGTTTCACAGAAATGTCTGTCAGATATATTAGGCCTGTAGGCCAAAGATTGGTGTCCCAACAGTACAGTTGAACTTTGGGTGACTGTCCGGGCAGTGAGATGTCCCCGTGGCTAGGTAATATTACACACTTCTTTGGTTTTTGACAGAGTTTAATACTAAATAATTAAACTTAAAGTTTTACTTAGCTATGATAAAAGGTAATTTAGGTATAAGAACTTAGACTCACAAAGATAAGATAGATAATAAAATATTGTTTTCTAAAGTTGTCAAGTACAAATGGACTGGATATTGTAACTGTAATTCTTAATTGATAACTGTTTTGCTATATATATTTTTACTATATAAGGTTAAAAATCTTCCTTTTTAATTAGCCAAAAAGGGAGAAATGCTGTGGAATATGCTTTTATATACTGTAAATATGTTTTGCTCTCATTGTTAATAAAGAACTGTGCTGTGGGATTGTTTGTATGTCAAATTGCTCTGATTGAACTTTCCATACTGAGAAAAGGTACCAAATTGTGTGGCAGAGTGTAAATAAGAAATATGGGTTAATTTAAAAATGTAAGAATTAGCTAGTAATAAGCCTGAACTATTGGCCACATTTTAAATTAATAATAAGTCTCAGTGTGGTTATTTGGGAACTAGCTAGTGGAACAAAAAAGTCTGCCTACAAAAATCCACCTAAAAAGAACTGATATAAGTGACCAGTAAATATATGAAACATTGTGCTCAATACCAATACTTACTAGGGAAGTAAAAATAAAAACTAAAATGATGTATATCTCATCCTAATTTGAATGGTTATTATCAAAAGGGAATAAACAAACACAAACTAAAAGTAAATAGACAAAACCAAAACACAAATCCCCAGGTTAGAATAGTAGAAATGAATAAACAACAACAACAAAAACCCTTACACTGCAACTGATGGGGATATAAATATGTCTGGCCACTGTAGGGAACTGTGCAAAGCTTCTCCTCAGAGCTGAAAATAGAATTACAACATGATCCAGCTGTCTGATTCCTGGCTGTGTTTCCAAAAGAAATGAAGAGAATGTACAAAGCAAAGCCCATACATCTATGCTTATTATGGTGCTGCTCATAGTCATAGCCTTGGTGCCTATCAGCACACCAGCACATGAAAAAAATGCAGTATGCATTTTTACCAAGCAAGTATTATCTAGGTATAAAGAGTTATGGAGTAATAGAAAATGCCAAAGAAAAGGATAAACATGGAGGAAATTATATCAAGAAAAAAATATATATGTTAGGTCCAAAAAGAAAAAGTGTATTCCCTACCTTATGTTGAAACTGAAAAAGGAGTAGGCCCAAAGGCAGTACCCATGGCAATGGGGCATGAGAGTGTGAGGAGGATAGTTGGATGTGATGAATATACAGTATAGGCATGTATAAAGTTTCATACTTGTTGCTGGGTAGATGGCTCAGTGGTTGAGAGTACTTACTGCTCTTGCACAAGACCTAGGTTCAGTTCCAAACATCCATGTGACAACTCACAACTACCTGCTACTCCAGTTCTGGGTGAACCAATGCTCTTTTTGGAGCTTCACTGGCACTGCACATATATGCATACATATACATTCAGGCACACACAAATACACATAAAATGAATACACCATTAAAAATATCACACAGAATCCCATTAACATATATGTGTTTAAAATGACTCATAAATTTAAAAAAGCATATATTGTGTGTGTGCGTGTGTGTGCGTGTGCGTGTGCGTGTGCGTGTGTGTGTGTGTGTGTGTGTGGCAATATTAAGATATTCATATAATTCATTGTTTAAATCAAGACATACTTTAAATAAAAGAGAATGCCATTATGTTCAGGGACAGGCATGGAGGTATATGTCTTTAATCACAGTCCCTCGCAGGTAGAGGAAAAGGTAGAAGCTGTGACAGTGGCAGGTTGGTCTCAGCAATGAGTTCTAGGACAATAGAGTTATATAGTAAGACCAGTCTGTGATATACAGACACAAAGAAGAAAACACATTAAACTTGGTTGCTGTTTTATTCTTCCACTGTTTCAGTACAAGCTACACTATTTCAAGCTGGATTTGTTACTTATTCTCCAAACAGTATTTGTGGTCTGAGGAGAATAGTCACATTAACCCTACCATGTTAAGAGGAAGCCATAAATAATGAAGTAATGAGATTAATGTTTACTTAATGAGACACCTCGTATATAACGAATACTCCAGAAACAACAGGTAAAATTTATGCACATAGAGACTTTACTGAATTCCACTAAAACATAGTTTCTATTGTTGCTATGACAAAAATATTTGACAGAAAAAACTTAGGAGAGGAAAGGGCTATCTGGAGTTTTCATGGGATTTTAGTGATTTCTGGCATAAATCCTGGCTTCAGAAAAGCCTCAGTGTGTGGTGGCAGAAACAGGAACTCATGTTGGCAACTCGTTTGCCTAGACAGGACTGGAATGCAAAGGTTGGCAGGAGGTAGGCTAGATAATCACCATTAAGGGCCTGCCTCTGGTTATCTACTACTTCTGCTAGTCAAGGTCCATCTTCTGAAGCTTGGCATAAGAACATCATAAGGATCACTCAGGTGGACAAAGGTATTCGCTGACATGCCTGATGTCCTGAAACTACATGGTTGAAGGAGAAAACTGACTCCTGAAAGTTGTTCTCTGACTTCCACATGTGGTCTGTGACATGTGTATACACCTCCTCAACAAAATAAATATACAAATAAGCAGAATTTGGAAATTAGAAGATAGAAGTAGACCTGAGAGGAGAGTATTGATTACAGTAGAAAAGAGGATGAAAGATGGGTGGCTGGATATGTTGAGTGTATAATATAGGCATGTATAAAATATTGCACTTGGGCTGGAAAGCTTGCACAGTGGTTAAGAACACTCCCTGCTCTTGCAGAAGACTGGAGTTCAGTTCCTGCCACTCATATTAGGAGTCTCAAAACTGCATGTAATTCCTGTCCCAGATTTGATGTTATCTTCTGATCTTTGTGGATATGCACATTAACATAATTAAACTACTAATAAAGTAAATATAAAATAAAAATAAAAATTTTAGAAATAACATCACAACTTGGAGACCAAGCATATAAAACATATGTCTGTGAAAGACATTTTATAATCAGGCCATTACTTACAAGGACACAGAATTCTTTATTCTAGTGGATCCTCTTGTATTTCATCTTAACTCAATGGTGGTCATAGGAATATTTACTCTTTTATATTTAGTATTCACACTCAATTTATATCACTTAATCACTTCTATTTTCATTCAAGAAGACTTAGAAGATATAATAACAATGACAATAATAATAATAACAAAAAAACAGAAGAAAAACAGATGGTACTGATTACACAGCTTCTTTTCCTTTGAGGAGCTCACCTAACTATTTATCAAGATGTATGTTAGTAAGTTCATACTGTTCGACACCCATCAGCAGATGCTGTCCGTGTATAGGGCTTAAGTATGTCTTCTTAGATGCAAGTATTTCTTGAAATATGGACCTACAGTAGTTAATAGTGTAATTTAAGGAAGAAATTTAATTCTTGCACCTGGATTCAAGGCCTCAGATGATAGAAACCTAGAGTGATAAACTCCTTCCTTAGCAGAATAAGGAGATAAAATCTATGGTGTAAAACCAATGCAGAAACAAGTGACCAAAATGGTAGGCTGTGGGTTTAGATGTCAGGAATGTACTGCTCATAAAAGGGTGTTTTATTTTAACATTTTATTTATTCATTCATTGTAGCTGGAGAGTTTTCTCTCCAGGTCCCACCAAGCCCCAGCAGTCTGACAGCCCACTTATAAAATAAATACGCAGATACTTATATTATTTAACTGTTTGGCCTAAGGGCTCAGGCTTCTTGTTAACTGTTCTTATATCTTAAATTAACCCATTTCTATAAATCAATACCTTGCCACATGGCTCGTGGCTTACCCACATCTTCACATGCTGCTTGTCATGGTACCGGCTGGCAGTTTATCTCTGACTCAGCCTTCCACTTCCCAGAATTCTCCTCTCTCTTTGTCTTGCCTATACGTCCTGCCTGGCTACTAGCCAATCAGCATTTTATTTATGCAGTGATATCAACAGCAACTCATTCTCTTTCTGTCTCTCTATGTTTCTCTGTCTCTGTCTCTGTCTCTGTCTCTCTCTCTCTCTCTCTCTGTGTGTGTGTGTGTGTGTGTGTGTGTGTGTGCATGAATGTATATGTGTGCATGAATATTTCTTGTTGGATATATGGATGTCACAGGAGGAATCCTGGGTGTTGATTCCCTCTTTTCATCATGCAGGCCCTGAGTTTTGATCTCAGAACACCAGCTTAGGCAGTAGATGCCTTTACAAAGTGAACTGTTATAGAATATTATTTTAAGATGTGTTACATTTGTTTATGCTATGGAATATTTGTTTAATGATGCAAAGATGTGCTGAATTCTTTTATGTTGCATTTGTTCAACTCTGTGAAGCTGTGTTATTTTGCCTGTCTGAAACACCTGATTGGTCTAATAAAGAGCTGAATGGCCAATAGCAAGGCAGGAGAAAGGACAGGCAGGACTGGCAGAGAGAATAAATAGAAGAAATTTGGGAAGAAAAGAGCAAGGAGCAGGAGGAAGAACACACCAAGGGCCAGGCACCCAGTTACATAGCATGCCGCAGAGTAAGAAATAAAGAACAAATATACAGAAATGGAGAAAAGTAAAAGCCCACAGGCAAAAGAAAGACTGGATAATTAAAGTCAAGAAAAGCTGGCTAACAACAGGCCAAGCTAAGGTCAGGCATTCATAAGAAAGAATAAGTCTCCTTGTGTATTTATTGGGGAGCTGGGTGGCAGGCCCCCCAAAAGGGCAAAATGTGGTGTTATATTGTGTTCCATAATAAAATTTGCCTGAAGATCAGAGAACAGAACAAGCCAGTAGTTAAACATAGGTGCCAGGCTGGGTGGTGGTGGTGCATACCTTTGATCCCAGTACTGAGGAGGCAGAGACAGGAGGATCTCTGTGAGTTCAAGGCCAGCCTGGGCTACAGAGTGAGTTCCAGAAAAGGTGCAAAGCTACACAGAGAAACCCTGTCTTGAAAAAACAAACAAACAAACAAAAAACAACCAACCAAACAAACAAAAAAATATAGATGCCAGGCAGTGGTGGCATACACATTTAATCCTAGCACTTGGGAGGCAGAGATCCATCTGGATCTCTATGAGTTCAAAGCCACCCTGGACTATATGAGATTGAGTCAATCTAGGAGAGAAACAGCCAGGCAGTAGTGGCACACTCCTTTAATCCCAGTACTTGGGAATCACATGCCTTTAATTCCAACACTAGGAAGGAAGTAATATGGCTGGGTAGAGAAAGATATATAAGGCATGAGAGACAGGAACAAAAGCTTTTTGGCTGGAGCACTTCAGCTGAGGAAGCCTTTTGGCTGAGGACTCAAGAGGCATTAAGTTAGGGGATTCATGGAGTTGGCAAGGTGAGACATGGCAGTGGCTTGTTCCTTTGTCTCTCTGATCTTTCCACATTTACCCCAGTATCTGGCTCCAGGTTTTTTACTAAAAGACCTATTAGATTTTGTGTTATAGCAAAGAGCCAAAACAGTAAAAGAATAATACAACAACTACAGTGAAGCATCTCACCAGCCTGGTTTTGTTTGTTTTTATTAATTATACAACCAAGTTACCTGGATTATTTTTTTAACCACTGAAGAAACATGAAGTGGAAGGATAAGGATCCTTTGATCTTCTAAGTCATATTAGATGGATCATGGACTTGAGCAGGTAACATCAACTATGGATTGACACTAAATATTACCAACCTCACCCTGTGCCTATTTCCATTTCAATGGTTCTCATACTGAGTGTGAAATCTTGACCACTTCACTCCTCTCTAAATTTGATGGGATGTCTTTTAGCATTTTTTTTCCTTTCATCAGTATGGTTTTCCTCATTCTGGGTTGATGATTTCTACACATTCACTGAAAAAAAGTCACATAGTTTTTACATGGTTATGTTGAAACATGTAATTCATCACAAGGATATGCAAAAAGTAGAAGGACAAAGGCTTTGATTCTGGATGTTCTCCTTCTCCATTATCATTTCTCATTATTTCTACTCAGGTCATTTTTATCTGCCTTTCTTGTCTTTGAGAAAAGGTGTACATGATTACACATATACTTTCTGTTCATGTGTGTATCATTTATGCATTGAAGTTCTAAGGATAATACAGAGAAACAAACAGGCTTAAAGGGAAGTTGGTTCAAGGAGCTTGGAGAAGCCATGAGTGGAGGCTGAAATGATAACTCAAGTAGGTAGTACTCACTGCTCTTACGGAAACCAGAGTTTGGTTTTTGATGCCTATATTAGGCAACTCAAGATAACTTCAGCTTCAAGGGACCTAATATCACTTCTTAGCTCCATAGGCAAAGGCACTTACTTGTGAAGACCCATAGACATGAAATTTGTAGGTTTTAATAAAAGAAGTTATGAGCTACTAGGGATATAGCTCAATTAGTAGGGTGTTTGCCTGGCATGCATCAATCCCTGGTTTTGATATATACTAACATGAAAAATAGGGTGGAATTGTGTGCACATAATTCCAGAATCTGGGAAGTGAGGGCAGAAATATCAGAAGTTCAAGATCATATTCCACTACATAGAAGCTAACTCATGCAATACTAGAACATGTCTCTGAAGGAAATAAAAAAGAAAGCCATAAGAACATGTCTTTCAAGATTTTTGGCTTTTTCATCTGCTGTGACTCATCTCTCAGTACTGCTAAACAAGAAAGATACACACAATAAGAGCTACTTTGAAGCATCTTTAAAGGGAAAATTTTCAAACATAATAGAATTCTCTTTGCTAATGTTTACAGAACAATATTTTTAAAAGGAACCATAAAAATAATTGGATTGAATAAATTGAGTCATGTTTCAGGACATCATCAGCCACAGGGCTTGGTGCATTAACCATAATCATATGGGAATGGAAGAGCTATGCTCTTTTGTAAACAGCAGGTGCTTACTCAACATAAAGTAAAAAATAAAATCAAACAATAATAAGTAAGCCAATAAACACTTTCCTTTTGTTTTCAGTACAAGAATCTCATGTACAGATCTCTTAGAATTTGGGAAGTAAAGTGACATGTTCAAGACAGAAGCTACAGAGCATGTTGTAACTGACTGCCAAACAACCCATTCTCCACGGCATTTCCACCTTCTGCTGCATAATACAGGCTGAGATAAAAGTGTAAGGGCAAGGCTTACTACAAAGAGATGAAATAGGATTCCTATGATTGGGCTGCATATCTTGTGGTGTGATAATCGAAAGAAAGGCTTAATATTTATTTGAGTATAACATGTCTCTTTGATAACTTCTCTTGGTGGCCTTACAGCTACATGGCAGAAAAAGCTGGCATATCTCTCTCTTGTGTCTAGATAGAACTCCCAGTTCCTATAGTAGACCATGGTAATGTAAGGTTTATCAGTTTGTAGTAAGCCTTAGCTCTCATAACTGCAACACTTCTTATAGCTCCTGTAATTTTTCTCAGAATTTCTAAGATAAATTGTGTTGCTTAAAATGTAAGAAAAATGTTAAGATTCAAGAATCAACATATCATAGTAAAATCTCTTACTTTAGACCTAATTCTACTTCATCTGAATCTGTTGTTCACCATTAGGGTCAATATTGCCCTCCAGTGGATATTTTAAATGCTCTGGAGGAATTGTTATTCTCCAAACTGGGAAATCTTTTCTGATAACCAGTAGGTTGATGCCAGAGAGTCTTAAAATAAGTATTTCCTGTCCATAGGACTATAACAACAAAGCATATTCAACTCCCAAATGTATATAATGCTGTTAGAGATTATCTAGATTAGTAACCTAGAGAAATTAGAAAACCTCTCGCATTGCACTACCTTTACATTTCACAGTAAACTCAAACAGCTAGAGAAAGGATTGAACATTGGCACATGCAATAGAGTGTCAGTAATGATTCTAGTCCTCTTCCTGACCCTTTTATTGCCCTATTTTTTTCAAGGCCTTAGGTCCTATTATGGCATCAGAATCTGGGTTCCTAAAGGTTTGGCAGAATAGAAATATGAAATTAGAAATACAGCAGATGGAAACTGAAGAAACCTTGGTGCTGATTCCAATTACATTTTTATTATAGTGTCATGACTTAAAAAATCTTATCTAATCCCTTAGAAACTTACTTTCTATTTGTTACATATAATGTATTTACCTTACATCATTCTTTTAAAGTATTCCTTTAATCTAGCAATGATGATAAAAATGCAAAAAGAAACACAAACCAACAACTGGATGGAAGAAAATCAGGCAAGGAAGCATTCTACTGATGAATTTGTTTCCTTGCCCCAGAGTGGCACCAGAGGCAGTTCTTCTCAATTCATTTCACGAATTGCTGAATTCAGCAACCCGTGCTTTCTTTCCAGCTTTAATATTTGATGAGCAAGGCAGCCTCTACCCACCCAAGGTCCAGTTTCATAATATTTTGTTCTTTAATAAGGATAGAAGTTGTTTTTGTTTCCATATACAGTGTTCCCCCAAATGCTAACATTGAAATCTTGGTTTCTAAGGCAAGAATATTCAAACTGGACCTTTGGGGAAGCTGAATGGATCATGAGTACTTTTATTTCATCAATCACCTAACTAATTGATGAGTTTTAAATTTGGTGATATATATGGAGAAGTGCTAGAAAAAGGAGCCAGAAAGTGTGGTTCTGAAGAATTTATTGAATCCCTGGTCCCTTTTTGTCTCTTCCTCCTTCCTGGCTGTGGGAAACAAAAAGGTTTGCTTTGCCAGTGATTTTTTTTTTCTGCTATGATGCTCTGTCTCACCAAAGGCTCAGAAACAATAGCACCCAGAAAACTTGGCCTAGAGTCTCTGAAACTCTAAGCTCAAAAAAGTCTCTCTTCTTTCTTTCAAACATTGGACAGCAAGAAAACACTAAGTTCAACTTCATAAAAAAAATAAACAATGGTCTTAAATACCATCAGTATGGGAATATTTCAGAGATAATCACAGAAGGCATTCAAGATTCATTTGTATCTTACCACCTAAAACACTATGCCTATATAGCACAGGAGGCATTTTAGGTTATGACAATATCATTTCACACCTGTCCAATGATGTGAAAAAAAGTGGCTTATTTAGTGTTTCCAAAAATGATTGCTCTGATATATGGGTATCTTAGTTTTCTTCCTATGACTGTGACAAAACACTGACCAAAAGCAATTCAATGAGGTATGGATTCATCTTATACTTCCAGGTTCATCACTGAAAGAAGCAAAGGCAGGAACACGAGGCAGAAAATGAAGCAGAGTCCATGGAGGAATGTGTGGACTGCCTTGCTCCCTCTAGCTTTCTTAGCTACTGTTTGTGCCTAGGTTTCTTGATAGTTTTCTCTTAGATTACTTATCTTGCCTTTTATCCATTTATCCTACTATACTCTCATGGCTCTCTGTTTTTCATTTAAGCTTGTATAAAAGTACTCAGATTTAGGAGCTAGGGAGATGGTTCAGTGGGTAGGAGCACTTACTCTGTAACATAATTATCTCAGTTTGAATCCCTAGGACCCTGTAGAAGCCTGGCATGGCTGGGCATACTTATAACCCCACTTTCATGGGAGTTGGTGGCAGAGATAGGTGAGTCCTAGAACTTGGTTAATTTGCTAGCCTTGCTGAACAGAGAGATTCTTGTTCAGCAGGAAGTCCTGTCTCATGGCAGTAAGTTGAATAATGGGAGAGAAGGACACCTGATGTCCTCATCTCTAGATATCCATGCTTAGGTACACATGCACACTAGACATATACACACATGTACACAGATACAGACACACACATGGACAAGGACATGGTCGCACACAGATACAAACATACACATAAGAGAGCTTAGGGGAGCGGGGGATCCCAGCTGGATCAAGAACAGAGAGGGAGAACAAGGAATAAGAGACCATGATAAATGAAGACCGCTTGAGAATAGGAAGAAGCAAAGTGCTAGAGAGGTCCCCAGAAATCCACAAAGATACCTCCACAATAGACTACTGGCAATGGTCGAAAGAAAGCCCAAACTGACCTACTCTGGTGATAGGATGGCCAAACACCCTAACTGTCATGCTAGAAATCTCACACATTCATTAAAAACCACCACCACTGAACAATCAACAACCAAACACAACTCAGATTTGTCAAATTCTTTCGGTCTTCACCATCTGCTGAAGGCTCTCATGTCACATAGTTGGCTTAAACTTTCATGTTCTCTGAATTTGTCCTTTGCTCCAGGTGCCAGTCTAAAATCTAGAAGGGTAGAAAATAGGTGTTTCTTCACTGTGTTCTTCACCTTCCTGCATGCTTGGCAATAAGGACAGGATCCATTTGCTAGGAGGGAGCCCAGCTTATTTCATCCTGAAATTTCAGCGGCAGTATGTGACTTATGAGAAAGCCAGTCAAAATGGCAACTCTACACCAAACTCAGTCTCCTGTATCTCCCTGAAGACTCTAACTCAATAAATTGGTAAAAGACTCTTTGTCCAAATTTAGATATGCGGGAGGGAAGAAATGTTTTCAGAAATTATTCTTTGGATTGCGTCTCTCTCGAATTTGGTTCTGAGTGATCATGAGTTATTGATTCTGGCTCCTTGAGTGACAGCAATTGCTTTCCTTTTTGTCTAAGTGTGTGTCCTGTTGCATTGCCTTTATAAAATGTTTGCTTTCCACCACCTGCAGAATTCAGGGTGTCAGGGCACATCAGTGTAGGCCCATGTTGGGTGGAAGCCTCTAGATGTGCGGAGGGCTACATAGAAATGTGAGTTATATCCCATCATCTGAAGCTCTGTTGCTTGTTGTCCATTCTTGGCTGTTCTGCATAAGTTCTTTTGCTGTCAAGCAGTGGCTCTTTGTCACAAGGATGCTGCTTTTTTCCTTGTTTCCTTTTTGGGGATGTTTACATCTATGGCTAAGCCCTAAAAGCTTATTATTTCTAGATTTGGGTCAAAAGGAGAATATGTATGCTTGTGAAATTTTGAACTTTTATACTTACTAGGTCTTTTTGTTGTTTGCTTTTGAGACTTTTTTTGTCTTAAATTAATACCATATTGGAACCTATGGCAAGGTCATATTCAGAGACAATGGGGATGGAATTGTAGAAATTTTAGCTGGTATGAGAAAAACAAGAAGCAATCATCTTGACAAGTTACAAGTAAAGGTCAAACTGAAGACTCTTGTAAATGCTGATGTCCAGAAAGTAGCATTGACAATGTCTAGAGAACAGAAGGAAGTTTTCCGAATACCTCTTGCAAATCCTACTAGTTAGCTGAGATACGTTCTCATTATATTGACTGGGTAGGCCTCAAACTCAACATCCTTCTCTCTCAATTTCTTCAAGGCACAGATTATACCACACAAGGTAAGACCTCTTATATCTTGATGCTATAATCCATCTCCTTTATCTTAAAGCCTTCCCATGTAAAGTATATTAGAACCTTTTTTTTGAACTTCAAAAAAAATTAATACACTATAGTATACTCAAAGAAAAAAGTGAAAGAATACTAGTCTCAGATTTCCTGTAATATGCAGATATGTCATGGAGTTTCTCCTTAGACATAAACTACATCTTTTTTCCTTTGGAGATGTGAATGTTACCTTTTCTCTGAACTAAAAACTTCCAAAGAGATAGCTCTACTAATGCAAAGGGAAGACAAAGGAGGTGCTTTGGGAACACATGGTATTTTCATGGGCTCTTCTTGCTCGGAAAAATTTTTCAGGAAATTTAGTGCACATGAGCAGATTACTGTGTCATTGGCAAAATAAAATCTTTTTTTTTTTTTAAAAAAAAAAAGACTATAAATGAAGGTTGATGATCTCAGCCAT
Source organism: Peromyscus leucopus (assembly GCF_004664715.2). Taxonomy (NCBI): domain Eukaryota; kingdom Metazoa; phylum Chordata; class Mammalia; order Rodentia; family Cricetidae; genus Peromyscus; species Peromyscus leucopus. Next base: position 547,862 of record NC_051083.1, read on the forward strand.
TAAGAACACTTACTGTTCTTGAGGATTTGATTTGAGTTCAGTACCCAACAGTGACTGACATTCAACTGCTCACAACCTCCTGTCACTTCAGCTCGGGGGATCTCCTGCCCTCTTATGGACTATGCTGGCACTGCATACATGCACAACATAATTTTTAAATTAAATTTTACGTGTAGACTACTCACAAACACATACACATGAATAAATTTTAAAAGACTAAAATAAAAGTAGTGCTCAGAGTTGAGAAGTTAGCTTTAATTTGCCCTATGGGTCAAAATATAAGTCAAAATGAGGATTAATATATTAACTAGCAACTTTCATTTTTACATATTTATATTTAGCTCATAGCTAGGATTTAGATTTAAAGTTATATAAGATCTCTACATCTGTCTTTATGTTTGTGTGTGTTAAGTATACAGAATATTTCCTATATCTAGATGGCACAATAAAATTAATTTTTAAGTTGAATAAATTTGATCAGATAAACACATGTAACTGAAATATTCCTAAATATCTCAGAAATATAGAATACACAGCAAATAAATTTTAAATTTATGTAACGTTGGTATCTCTGTGATACGTTTACTCAATAGTATCAGTTTAATTAAATGAAAATATGCTCTGTTTATCAGTATTAAGTACCATATGAACATATATATTTTATTTTTCTTGGATTATTAGTAAAGTTTAAAGATTAAAAATAGAAAGAAGTATAGGAAATGGCTATCTTAATTGGTCCTGTAATAAATCAGCACCAACACAACTTCAAGCTTATTCATTAGGATGGACTTTTCAATTTATATTGGGACTGGAGCGATGGCACAGTTAAGAACAATGGATGCTCTTCTAAAGGACCCCGGTTTGATTCCAGCATTCACATGACAATTTACAACTATTTGTAGCTAGAATTCCATGGTATATAATGCCCTCTTCTGAACTTCATGGGCAATACATGCATACATAATAAATAAAAATCAAAGAAAAAATAAGTTGTAATGAATTAAATTAAACACTAGATGTTAATTGAATCTCTAGGTTATTTCTAAAGTGAACTATTAAAATATTAATCACTAAATTTAACTTTAGATGGTTGAGCTTCTTGCTTTTGCATAATATAGGGATGCTAAATATATGTAGGGCTGTTAACAAACGTGAGAAATTAAACTATGAGGAAGCATATGCCTATAGGAAAACATGCAATTTATATATGCACAAAATTTGCTAGTCTGCAACAGAATGCTGGTGACAGACAATTCACGCTTGTCTGGTTTCTATTTTTCTCTATAATAGATGACTAACAATTAAAAATCAAAATCACTGCATGAAATAATAGGAAATAACATGCATATAGAGTAGACAAGGATCCAAGCTCATGTGTTTTTCTTGCTGTTGTTATTTTTATGGTGTTCTTTTACTTGCTTTCTTTGTTTTGTCCTTGATGTTGATACATCCCAGGTAGGCTTCATCTGACTGTACTGCAGAAGCTACCCTTAAACTCTTGATCCTCTTGCCTCCAAATATCTCATAAAATAGGATGTAAAGGATGATTGCCTATTTGCTTGGTTGGTTGTTTCATTTATTTATTCATTTTTATTAAGATAAAAATGAAAGAAAATGACATAAGGATGGAGGGATAGAGGGAGAAGGAGAGAGGGAGAGAGGGAGAGGGAGAGGGAGAGGGAGAGGGAGAGAGAGAGAGAGAGAGAGAGAGAGAGAGAGAGAGAGAGAGAGAGAGAGAGAGAGAGAGGAAAGAGTTTGATTTTTATCCTAAAGTAAGGTGCTGGTTGTTCAAAAGTAAGAATGGGAACAAATTCTGAATGCAAAGATGAAAATGGTTTATAGAGAAATGATCATACCCCATGCTGTTAGGGGGATGAATTTAAATGGGTTAATTTTAAGGTTTGAAATGAGCTCTAAGATCAATAGTGTACCCATGCAAAACTAGATCTTAATTTTCTTTCTCCCTTAGGAGACTGAGTTTTGTTGTACCTAAAAAAATGTTTTTATTTACCTGTTAAATAATTCACCTAAGAAACTAAGATGCTGAATTTTATCTGAACTTTTTATTTTGCTCTTCATGTTGTCTTTATTAAGTTATTGATAACATAAGAAAGTTACTTTTCTTCTGAATAGTAAAAGAACTAAAAGGGTTTTGCTTTTGCAATTATGCCACTTTTGTCCTCACAATCAAAATAATTCACTATCAATGTGATTAAATGGTGACAACTGTTTAACTCTAAGTTACCATCCAGTTTTCCTAGGTATTCAAATGTCTTAATACTGTTTTTGTTTGTTTATTTGTTTTTGTTTTTGTTTTGTTTTGTTTGAGACAGGTTTTCTTTGTGTAGTATTGGTGCCTTTCCTGGATCTTGTTCTGTAGACCAGGCTGGCCTTGAACTCAGAGATCCACCTGGCTCTGTCTCCTGAGTCCTGGAATTAAAGGTGTGTTACACCACCACCGGTCATGTCTTAATACTTTTAAAAACTTTCCAAAGGCAATTTTAAACATCTTTCTGCCTGCAAATTCATATTGAGTGTGTCCAGAGGATCCACAGAAAACCTCAATAGAATTTCTTCTTTCACCTTGTAGAAGAAGAGAAGTTAAACTATTTAGATGATTTCATATGCAAGCTGCATCAATTAAGCAGTGATAATTAGCCTGCATGTGACTGGTTAAGGATATATACTAGCTACATGCATTTCAGATACTATCTTAAGTTCCTAGAAATAGTCTTCTGTCCTCATTGTCCATACAATCCATTATAAGCTTAGTAATGCTAGCAAGTGTGTTATAATACATGAATGCAAGAATTTTCATCAAATCTTCAACTAGGATCATTTCAAACCTCTGTCAGTTGGATAGTGTTTCACGACAGTTCTTTTCTACATGCATTTACAATCACCTGTGAAAGTTTCTAGCATTCCATTGGAAGAATGAATTAGGGATCTTTGGTTTAAGACATTCCTGGTCCAGTGGTAGAGAGTTAAGAATGTGTTCTGCCCCTACAGAGAACCTAAATTTAGTTCTGAGCACTCACATGGGGCAGCGCATAGCTGCCCACTAGTCCAGATCCAAGGGAGTCTGATGTTCCTTTCTGGTCTCCATGGGGCACATGCATTGATGTACACATACTTATACACATATATACACATATGCATAATGAAAAATAAAATAAATATTTAAAAATATTCCTCTCTTGTTAGGTATTTGGACAAAACAATTTGAAAATTAATACAACTTCCAGTAAAAAATAAGACAAATCAAAAACTTTGATTATTCTTCAATATTTGTTTTACAGACACAAAGAGCCCTTGAAATCTTTTGCCTCAAGGTTTTTATAGCTTACAGCTATTTGGTAAAGTATATCTTTGTAAGCAGAAATAAAACATTTACTGTTTCTCACTACCTGATCCTTCCACTTTTCAGAAACTGTTGTTTTCACAGCAATTTAATATTTTTTGGATAAATTCAGCAAGATTCTGCTCTCCTTGTAAAAGACAGAATTGGAAAGGTTGGTTATTTTAACATTTGATAATTGAGTGCACACAATCAGATATTGACAGGAACTTTTATGGAACCGAGATTAAGTTGATGTCTCCAGTAACTATGAAATGTCCTGGATTACCCTGTTAACTGATTTATACATTAGTCAAATTTATGGGTGACTAAATCATTTTCAAACGTGCCCACAAATCTTAGGATATGCTTCAGACTTTGAGGAGATAAGAATTTATCCAAACCTGTTGGTGGTACAAGAAAATCTAATTTTACATTCCTGTGTCAGCTTCACAGTCTTGAAAATCTCTTACAAGTCAAAAACAAAGTTTCTTATGAAAATATCCATTAAAACCTTTTATGAACCCACTGAGTTGACTTAGTGTTGCCTTTATGTGTATGGATGTAGGGCCATCTGCTGGATCAGGAACAGCCTATCAGGAACTACATTCTAGAACACTGGCTGCCTGCACAACCCATTTAATAAAAGAATATATGAAATAGAGAGGGAAAGTGATGAGAGACATGGATGGAACTTGAAGTGAGGGAGTAGGAGTGGATTTGATGAATGAACATTATATTTTGTGAAATTCTCAAAGAATAAAAACAGGTTCTTGTAAACAAACTAAAGAATGAGGCTATGATAAATTACTATTCTTAATATACACGTAAAAACTAGGTGACATCCATGTCAGCTGAGGGTAGACTCCTGTTACAGATGAATTATTTCTATTTTGTCAATTTTTAGTAGAAATGGGATGATTCATGGAGAAAAGGTAGGTATGTTCCTGGAGATATCTCTAACATATCCTGTGGCTTATTTGAGTTTGTTTTAAGTGTTAAAAAATTTAAAGTTCCATAAGCTATCTGTAAAAACTATATAGAAACCCATTCAGTTCTTTCTGATGACTCAAAATCTGTCAGAACCTGTGAATATTTTTGCATCATTCTTTCACTCATCTAATTTGGTACCACTGGAGGTAAAAACTAACTGTTCAAATCTTTAATGAAAATATCTTAGCAGGTCAGGTGAGTCTGTGATCTCAGGCTGAGACACTGAGATAAGAAGACTCTAAGTTCAGGACCAGCTTGGGCAACCTTATAAGAACTTAATAGATAAAATGGGAAAAAGAAAGAAAACAGAAAGGATGAAAGAAGATGATACTAAAACAAGATGTGATGAGATACAATTGTAAGCTTTAGCTGAGTACTGACACATTTGCTATGTAAAATATCTGCCACCAAGCCATCCCTAGAGCATTCAGTCTTCAAACTGGCAAGGTGCTTCCCAGTCCCCACTCTTTTCATAGCCTCATCTGAACATCCTTCAAGATCAACTTCTGCAGACCTTTCTGACTGCACCGAGGACTAAAAAGCAAAGTCAATAGCTGACTCTGACCCTTACTTTATGGCTTTTCTTGTCTCCAAGGAAGTACCCCTTTATTGCATCATTTTTCCAGCTGTATACAGTCTTACTTTTGGCAGAGGTACACTTACAGCCACCCTACCTCCCATAGTTACAAGACAAAACTCTACAAGTGGATTTACCTGTTCCTTAAACCGAGGCTGGTCCACTGGGATATAGAATCATCTTCTATTTCAACTTCTCAGCCAGGGAATCTCTTGGAAATAGTTCTAAATGGAGCGAGGGTGCCAGGATCTAGAATGTACTAATCCTAAATCTGTTGTCTTGGTATGAACTGAATATGGGACTTGGATACGTTGCAGATGTGGAAAGAATTGTGGGATACATTTCTGAAGGTCAGAAGAGCATCCTGTTACAGCTGTCCTCCCTATACCCAGGAAACTGGATCATCTTTATTTCCAAAGATGGAGGAGCCCTGAATGAATGGGACTTGTTAGGTTCCCCTCAGTTCATCATTCTTGCCTCATGTCTCTTCCTACCACATTTTTCCATGACTTTGCTTCCTCCACCAGAACTTTTGTTAGGTTTAGCTATTTCTTTAGATATTCAGAAGATTCACATTTTAAAACATGTATGAAAATATTTTAATTTTGCTTATTAATATACAATGATGATGTGCATGTGATGTGTGTGTGTGTGTGTGTGTGTGTGCAACAGCACACAAGTGGAGGTCAGAGGACAACTTTATTGAGTTTGTTCTCTCCATCTCCCTTCATTTGGTCTCTGGAGATCAAACTTGGGTCACCAGACTTCTGTAGCAAGCACCTTTATCCTCTGAGTCTTCTCAAAGGCTAATTTGTTTTTTTGATGATGGCCTCAGCTGAGATCACCAAGCAATACAAAAAAACAAACAAACAAACAAAAAAACATTTTTCCAGTCTCCTATAAAAGTACTGAAATTGTACTGTTTCAAATTTTGTCAAAACTCTCCAGAGGTAGAAGGGATTCACTCATCAAATCAATAAAATTTTCCTTTGAGCTATTAGAGTCCTACATTTTCCTCTCAGTAGGTAGTGTGAAATATATTGGCTTTTTCTTTATATTCAAAACCAAAACTTTTCAAGTGACTGCTCAGGTAGAATATTATTCTTAAAATATGTTCATTTGCTTTTTCTCTTTCTCTTTTTTTTTCATAAAACAAGTAGCCAAACATGCATTCTTATGGATATTTACTGTTATATGCTAAAGACATTTTCTAAGACTCTCTGCAGCAAAAGCAACTACTAATGATTTTGCCACATGACTTCACTGTAGGATCTTATCCTAGCCTTCTCCTTTACATTTTTTCAGGCAGTGGTTATTAATGTTTCTGAAACTTAGAGAACTGTGTCCAAGAAAGCCAGAGATATGTTTTTATTTTCTTTCACTTTTCTTTTCTGTTTTTCACTACTTTTGAGACTCTTAAATATTGGCCAGCCCTTCGTTGGTAGTAAATGCACTTTTGCAAGAAAATCCACTGCTGTTGAAAAATGACTTCAATGTTTCTCTTAATTCTTCATCCTAAATGTGTTTCTATAATATTCATATGAATTTATATAAATATGTATGTGTGTGTGTTTGTGGGGGGACAGCATATATATGTGTGGGTAGCCTTGGAGGTCAGAATAGCATTTTACCTCACCTGGAACTAGAGTTGTAGGTAGTTGTGAAGTGCCCAATGTGGGTGCTAGGGTGCCAAACTCATGACCTCTGCAAGAGCACTACATGCTTTTAACAGGTAAGTCTACCATTTTATGCTTACCAGTAAATATTGAAACACAAATCAAAGTCAGAGAAACCATAATTCTGTCCTAATACTGGTCTGGAATGATGAAATCTCAAGTAAAATAATCTACTCATTATTAGTACTGGGAAGTTAATAAGTTATGGTTAACTAAGTAAGAGGTTATGAACCTTCCACATGGCAAGAATAAAAACAACTTGAAAATTTTCTGGGCTTTATCCTGCTTTGGATCATCATGGCTTCTTAAAGACACATCTGTATATCAGAAGTTTTATGAAACACAGGTCTATTTACCATCAATATCCTTACACTGGATTGAAGAACACAGCAAAAGAAATAGGTGACTCTCAAACTCTCATAGATCAACAACCAACAGTGAAGAACCACAATTTTCCCATGCTTTCATTCTAAATTATGCAATAAAATTTTGAACCAAAGTTGGCATGAATATATATGAGGAAAGGGTTATTTTTAATAGTTGAAGCCATGTACTTTTATTTTTTTCCTCATGAAACGATGTGTAGAACTCTAGGTGAGCATTCATTATTATCTCTTTAGTCCTTGTTGTACTCAGGAAGTAGTCCTTCCCAAACTTGGAATTACTAACGAGTAGTACATCATTTGGTTTGGAACTTTTGCAGGCCTTTGACTATTCTAAACTAGAAGAAAATGAGAGAGGAACATGTAATATATGCATGATAGATAATAATCATAGAAATATGTTTAAATACAGTGCAATGTTTATTTGGTATTTCCCCCCTATGGCCTGAATCTAATCAACCTTTCAAATTAACTCAGAAACTCAATTTCTATCACAAAGCCTGCAAGTTATGTCTATTGCCTAAGAACTGCTCAGGGCTACTTGATTAGTATCCAGTATGCTTAATTTTACCCCATCACTAAGCAAGCTATATGCTCACTAAGAAGCATCTGTGCCTCTTCCCAAATCTCCTTTTTTTACAAGTATACTTTTTTATTACTTCTTTCATTATTTATACAATTTAATGGACTATGAGCCTGCAAAAAGAGCAGTTTCTATGAAAACTGTTTATTGCTTTCAAAATACTAATAAAAGCAAGTTAGGGAAAATCCTCTTGAACTGCAAAGAGGACTAAAGATTAAAAAGATGGAAAGAAAAATGTAAAAATCTATAAAGATTCTAACATTTGATTGTTTCACAATCTATGTGATTTCTCACTTCACTTAAAAAGAATATGGAATTAAAGACAAATAATAAATAGTTGTCTTACTTATTGAAAAGAGGGAATGTAGTTTTTCGAAGAGCAAATATGTGAAGCTAAACTAAAACAAAACAGAAATAAAAAGGAAACTGTAGCCATACTATAGCTGCAGAAATAGTAAAGCCATATAATATGATATAAATTCTCTCCTTAAATGGGCTATCCCCTGCATTGATCATTTAGATCAAATAAGTTGAAAAAATATTTCTATTTAATACATGGCACCAGAATTCTATTCTAAAAACATCAGTGGTATTTGGTTTTTACCCTAGATCTTTGGGCTATCTAGTCTCTGGTTCTTGGTTACTCAAGCAGTGTCATGTATGGGTTACTTCTCTTGGAGTGGATCTTAGTCAAATCAGACATTGGTAGGCTACTCCTACATGTTCTGTGCCACTATTGCCCTTGTATATTTGGCAAGAAGGACAGATTGTAGGTCAAGGGTTTTGTGACTTGGTTGGTGTCCATATTTCTCTCTCAATAGTCTGCAGAGTAATATATACAGTATCATCTTTTATCTTACTAGAGAAAGGACCACTTGGAATTATGAATACTTTATGGTTTGGTGGACATATAGAGTGTGAAGGAACTCTGACAGGGGGAAGAAAAGATGAAATAGATTCAAGTTCCCTCTAATACCTCAGAATATACATTCATCTCCTCAAAGCTCTTTAATATGAGATATAGAATAATGTTTAGCCAATCCTAGATTCTGCCATATGGGGAATATCATTTGGTTCATACTCACAGGAGTAGGACAGGTATATATTCTTGATAATATCATGAATCATATATTAAAAAATATTTTTGAAAACTTTATACATGAGTTCTGCAGCAGACATTTTCTATCAGTCATTTCAAAACTACCGACAGATAATCTTTGAACACTTAGTCTTGTAACAAAACTATCTGGACTTGTGTGTGCATTCCTTCATAGGGGAGCTTTTAAAATCACATTGTTCTGGCTATTTACCTGATGAACAGCCTGTTAGGGTATTCACCTTCCATAAAAGATTTCTAGTTGACAACAGAGCAAGCAGTATTGTATAAAAAGAGTCAACAGGAGACAGTACCAACTCCAGAGTGTGAGAGGGATCTACAGTGTAGTATGTTTCCAAGGGAAATGTTCAGGACTTAGAGGCAAGCTTATTGAGTCTGAGATGACAAAGTTAAAGGAAAGTGCAACCAAGTTATGCAAGATCCACGAAAAGGCATGAATGGTGGACATTTCTAACACCTAGAGGAGTGATGTATCAGAGAAGCCAAGTGATTAGAAAGGAAACTGCTGAATCAGTTATCCACTGATGACAACACTGAAAGTCTCAAGATTCAGTATTAAGTTATAAGGCCTAAGGCTAATGAGAGCTACTGGTATCAAAAGGCCATGGAATGGCATATGGTAATTGATAATTCAGGTGTTGACGCACCAGATGAATAATTCTCTGATGGAGATAATCTTGTTTAGTAAGGCTTACAGGACCAATGACTCTGAAGACCAGTTGCCTGTATCTGTACTTTCTCTCATGTTCTACTTCATTTCTTCGCTAAGAACTTCATTCCTTCCTTAATAACAGCTATGGTGTTTTTTCCACTGCTTGCGTTTATCTCATGTATATATTCCATCTATTGGGCACACATATCCATGGGTGGTCAGATGTAAACCTTTATTTCTAGCACTCAGGAGGCAGGGCAAGGGTATCTCTGCTGTGGATATTGTTCTATATAAATAAAACACTGATGGCCAGTGACCAAACAGGAAGTAGGTGGGACAAGGAGAGAGGAGAATTCTGGGAAGCGGAAGGCTGAGGGGAGAGACACTGCAGCCACCTCCAGGAGAAGCAGCATGTGAAGATGCCGGTAAGCCACCAGCCACGTGGCAAGGTATAGATTTATAGAAATGGGTTAATTTAAGATAAAAGAACAATTAGCAAGAAGCCTGCCATGGCCATACAGTTTATAAGTGATATAAGCGTCTGAGTGATTATTTTATAAATGAATTGTGGGACTGCAGGGCTTGGGGAACCTGGAGAGAAGCCCTCCAGCAACAAATAGCACCCAACGGCTCGAATTTCCACCTTAAACCTGAGAATATTTAATAACCAATTCTAAACAGAGCCAAAACCAGGTTCCTGCTTCTTGTCTCATACGGCAGCTAGACGCCACAAAACGCAGGTTTGAACACTGGCGGGTTCCGGGCATGTGCGTTTGACTGGCAGTATGGCAGAAATGAGGCGTCTGCCAGCGGCACATTAAGCTGTGTGGTAGATTTAGTCTTTACTAGTATTAAAAAAAAAAAAAAAAGAGGATTCTGGGCTACATGCTGCTTTGATAAAAGCTTAGACCCACTATTTCTGAGACTTAATGACTCACAGAACTGGCAGAAAATGTACAGCCGCCATGTAGGGAAGCTGAAATGGGCGGAGCCAGCAGCCACAGCGCCGTTTCAGTCTTAAAATACTACAGTTTAAAGCAATAGATTCACAATATGTAGGCTTAAAAGAGACAAAAAAAGATAAATTAAGATAAATAAGCCACGTAAAGATGGCTACCACACAGAGAATCTGGATTATGTTGTCTTTGATATTTGTAACTGAAGAAAAACATTTGATTGCAAAAGCTGTTGAGTTATGCCAAAATGTATATTTTAAAGGTACCTTGACTTCAAAATTTGGATTTAAGGATATGTTGCTTTGGAAAAGAGGTTCTGCTTTTGTTTCCACAGAAAGCCAGAGGCTGTGGATTTGTTCCAGATTAAGATACATCAGGTTTCACCAGCCAAGACCCCCTGAAAGGTCTCCGATGACACCATGGCCCAGATGATCCAACATCCAGAACGGTTTCAAGGCAACTGGTTCATACAATACAGCCTCAAGGACTACCCTATAGGCCTAAAATTTTCTTTGTATCCCCATAAGATACAGCGCCCCCCTCCAGCAGGAAGTAGTAAGAGATGCTACGCCCAAATTCCAAAATATACCAAGCTGGCTTTAGAGGTGGAATTGGCTCACTCCCCCTCTAAACCCAGACATATTAAAAAAATAAATGGTTAAGAGATTCTTGCGTCCCAAATCAGAAGAGCCCTCTGGTATGGGACAGAGAAAAACCAATATTTTTATTTAAAACAGGTTGATTATAAATGTGATCTCTTTCTAAAAAAGAAAAGGCGATATGATATAAATATATAGGAGGATATAGAGATGATAAGATAAAAGGGTAGATTAATGAATCTACTTTTAAAGAACAACTTGTTTAAAATGTTTTACATTGGTATTGATTTTAGTTTATTGATACAAACTTGAAGTTAATTTTGTTATACTGTATATATGTATTTCTATTCTTGTTTGAGGTATTATGTTTATGTAACTCATTTAAAATTGTAATGGATAATTATAAAATAGATTAATAATCAGTCATCTATGATAATCATATTTGTAGCCATGTTAGTTAAGTCTTCTAGGTATACATAGATATATTTAAGATAGATAAGTAATCTTCAAACACTTCATAGACCTAGAGAATATGGCATTTAAATAACTTAAAATTCTGTTGATGTGAGACACAATTGCTCCTGGCTGCACCAATTGATCCCAAGAGAATGTTGGGCTTCTAAGACATTTCCATTTGGAAGTTTGTCTTTTTGGCACAAAATTGCCTACTGGGCAAAGAACTGCCCTTGCCTTGATGGCTGACAGTACAAATGCAATGCTGTCCTTTCTGGACAAGCAGGACACAAGGAAAGCGACCACTGTACTCTGCCAAGACAGGGTAAGATGGTCTCTCAGAATTCCTGCTTCTGAAAATGATCTGTCAGATATTCTAGGCCTGTAGCCAATTTGAATGCACCAACAATGCTGAGAAACATTAGGTGACTGTCCAGGCTGCCAGCTGTCTTGGTCTACTTTTGCAAGATTCCCGAAAGTTGCTTGCATCCATCTACCATTTCTCAGGTACCATTATGTTCCTTCTCAGGTCTTTGATGTGGTTGAAAACTAGATAGTTGTAATTTCCTCAGTTATGATAAAAGATAAGTTAGATATAAAACCTTAAACTCACAAATATAAGATAGATAGGACATCTTCTTTAATATTGTAAGTATAATTCTTGCTCGGTAATTGTTTTGTTATATATAATTTTACCATGTTAAAGTTAAAACCTTCCTTTTTTAAAAAAAAAGAAAAAAGGGGAAGTGCTGTGGATATTGTTCTATATAAATAAAACACTGATGGCCAGTGACCAAACAGGAAGTAGGCGGGACAAGGAGAGAGGAGAATTCTGGGAAGCGGAAGGCTGAGGGGAGAGACACTGCAGCCACCTCCAGGAGAAGCAGCATGTGAAGATGCCGGTAAGCCACCAGCCACGTGGCAAGGTATAGATTTATAGAAATGGGTTAATTTAAGATAAAAGAACAATTAGCAAGAAGCCTGCCACGGCCATACAGTTTATAAGTGATATAAGCGTCTGAGTGGTTATTTTATAAGTGAATTGTGGGACTGCGTGGCTTGGGGAACCTGGAGAGAAGCCCTCCAGCAACATATCTCTGAGAGTTTTTACCCACCATGGTCTACATGATGAGTTCTAGGTCAGCCAGGGCTTCATTGTAGCAGGATTCTTAAAAGTTCTTATTAATAAAATCAAACCCGAGGCGAGTTATTGGGGTCCATGCTGGTAGATCAGAGAGACAGAACAAGCCACAGCTATCTCACCTCGCCAGATCCTCAGCTGGTCTTGTCTCCTCAGACTGGAGGCCTCTGAGTCCTCATCCAGAATGGGTCTCAGCTGAATTACTGCTCAAAAGCCTGAATGCTTAACCAGCCACATGCTTAACCAGCCAAATCTTTACCAGCCAAATGCTTCTAGTTTCTGGTCCTCAGCCTTATATATCTTTCTACTTTCTACCACCACTCCCTGGGATTAAAGGCTGGCTTTCTGGGATTAAAGGCGTGTCACCATGCTTGGCTGTTTCCAATGTGGCCTTGAACTCACAGAGATCCAGAGGGATTTCTATCTCTGGAATGCTAGGATTAAAGGTGTGAGTGCCACCATTTTCTAGCCTTTGTATCTAGTGGCTGTCTGTTCTCTGACCCCAGATAAATTTATTAAGGTACACAATATTTTGGGGAGCACAATACCACCACACCTCATGGTGAGCCCCATCCTCAATAAACAAACAACCTAAATCAACCAACACAGCTTCCTATATAATGCTATGAGGTAACTATAAGCTGTGAACACTTAATGTGAAACAAAACAAGAAACTATAAAGATATCCAGGTATTTGTTTGAAATTTTGTTTTGGAGCCAGGTGGCAGTAGCACATGCCTTTAATCCCAGCACTCAGGAGGCAGAGCCAGGTGGATCTCTTTGAGTTTGAACGCCAGTCTGGTCTAAAGAGTGAGATCTAGCCGGGCAGTGGTGGCGCATGCCTTTAATCCCAGCACTCGGGAGGCGGAGGCAGGCGGATCTCTGTGAGTTCGAGGCCAGCCTGGTCTCCAAAGCGAGTTCCAGGAAAGGTGCAAAGCTACACAGAGAAACCCTGTCTCGAAAAACCAAAAAAAAAAAAGAGTGAGATCTAGGATAGGCACCAAAACTACACAGAGAAACTCTGTTTTGAAAAATCAAAAAAATATAATAATAAGATTTTATTTTGGGTATGATTTTTTCTCCCCAAAGTATTCATTTTAATAGTGTTCTGTAGCATAAATGGGAATTACACATCAATTCTGGAAAATACAAAGGACATGAAGTTGGTCCAACAACTAAAATTTATTAAAAGGACTTCCACCCACTCTTATATTCTCGTCTACCTTTCTAGGCAATAGTCACAACTTCTTTCCTTCCCTTCCTTCTTTCCTTCCTTCCTTCCTTCCATCCTTTCTCCCTTCTTCCCTCCCTCCCTTCCTTCCTTCCTTCCTTCCTTTCTTCTTTCATAATGTTTTAAAATTTGTTTTATGTGTATGGATAGTTTACTACCATGTTTATCTGTGCACCATTTGTGTGCCTCCTACTTATGGAATCTAGAAGAGGGTGTTGGATCCTCTGAAACTGGAGTGACAGACTTGATCTGCCATGTGGGTGCTGAGAATTTAACCTGGGTTCTCTTCAAAATCAGCTAGTGCTTTTAACTTATAAGCTATGACTCTAGCCCCAGGTCACAGCTCTTTTGTTTAAGTTAATTTTATTTCATATAATATGTCTTGATCATATTCTTACCTTTCCCTCAAGTCTTCTAAGATCATCCTCCATGGCAGTGGTTTGAATGAAAATGCCCCCCATAGGTCCATAGTGAGTGGCACTCTTAGGAGGTGGGGCCTCATTGAAGGAAGTGTTAGTGTGGCTAGCTTTGAGGTTTCAGATGCTCAAGCCAGACCGAGTGTCACTCTCTCTTTCTGTTGCCTGTAGATTCAGACATAGAATTTGAAGCTACTTCTCCAGCACCATATCTGTCTGTCTACCACCATACTTTCCACCATGATGATGATGGACTAAACCTGTGAACTGTAAATCATGTTTTCCTTTATAAGAGTTGCCATGACTGTTGTGTCTCTCCACAGCAATAAAACCCCTAATTAAACTAAGACAAGTTATTATCAGAAGTGGGGTATTGCTATGATAGGCCTGTCCATATTACTTGGTGGAATATGGACTTTGGGAGTTTGGACTAGAAAAGCAATCGAACACTTTAAACAGAGCTTAAAGGGCCATATAAATAGGATCATGGAAAGCAATGGTGCTGAAGATGATTTGAACTGTGAGGGCCTAGAACAAGAGGTTTTAGAAGAGAAGAATATAAATATGTGATCAAGAGACTGGTGGTGTGATATTTGAGCAAAGAATATGGCTGCATTTTGCCCTTGTCTGAAAGGTCTGTCTGAAGCTAAATGGAAGAGTTTTGGAATAATTTCAGTGGCAGAGGTTATCTCAAAACAACCTAGTATTGACTCAGTCATATGGTCATTAATGTTCATTCTTCTGCAGCTCTATAATGAAAAGGATCAAGTTAATCAAGGAAAAATACAAAATACAGTTTGAGGAGAAATGGGGCACTAGGAAGTGGAATGGCATGAAATCCTATGTTCAAGGAGATAAACAAATTAAATTAAAGCCTGAGGTTAAATGAAATAAAGGAAGTGGTGACCTCAGGATAAGATCCCAACACAGCTAAGCTTCCAGTTTATAAAAAAAAATAAATAAAGAAAATCTTAGGGCTCAGTGTGGTGGTGCAGTACTTCAGAGCAGTGGCAGAGGGATCTCTGAGTCTGAGACCTGCATAGTCTACAGAACAAGTTCCAGGATAGCCAAACTTAGGCAGTGAAGGAAACCATCAATAACTGAAAGCTGATGAAAGTGTATTTGAACAACCCCAGCTAGCAGTAGAACTTGAAAGCTTCAGGCACATGGTTCCAGTCTTGAAGTCAAGGGTAGAAGAAAGATGTTATGGAATCTCCCTCCATGACTAAGGAAAGCCATTGAGGCCAGACATGTGCAAGGGGTGTCTCTACGTGAAGGCCTAGAGTGACCATTGCATGAAGTTCTGAAGGTGAAGCCTGGATTGCCTTGGAGGCCCCAAGATGTTTGAATAGCCAAAGTCATGGGATACTTGCTGAGGAAAGCTGCTAACAGGTAGTAGAAAAGCCCAAGATAAAGAAATGTGTTGAATTCAACAAAGTTGAAAGGAGTTGGAGATCTGAAGAGCACTTTGACATGGAGATGCAGAGTTTGGAGTTTGCCTAGCTGATTATCAGTCTTGCTTTGGTCCAGTATTTCATCACTATGTTTTCTAGTGCAATGGTAATGTATATTCTCTGCCATTGTATGTTGAAATTATATGATATGCTTTTCAATTTAGATTTTATAGGGAATTAGAGTTAAGATATTCTCCCGGGTCTCAGAAGATACATCAACCTTTAGTCTTTTAAAAAATAATTAATTAATTTTTTTTCTTCTCTATTATATTACATTCTAACCACAGCTTCTCTTTCCTCTTCTCCTCCCAGCCATCTTCCCTCCACCTCCCCTCTCATGCAGATCCCTTTCTCCCATGTTTCCCTTCAAAAAAGAACAGGCCTTCCATGGATATTAACTAAACATGGCATAACAAGTTATAGTAAGTCTAGTCACATATCTCATATCAAGGCTGGTCAGAGCAATTTAGGATGAGGAAAAGGGTGCCAAAAGCAGGCAAAAGAGTTGGAGACATCCCATGCTCTCACTATTAGGAGTCCCATAAGAACATTGGGCTACAAAACCATGAAATATATGCAGAGGACCTAGGCCTGATCCATTCTGTCTCCCTGATTGTCACTTCAGTCCCTGTGAGCCTCTATGAGCCCTGGTTAGCTGATTCAATGGGATGTGTTCTTGTGGTGTCCTTGACACCTCTGGATCCTACAATCTTTCTTTCCCATCTTCCATGGAATTCCTCAAGCTCCACCTAATGTTTGGCTGTGAGTTTCTGTATCTGCTCCTATCAGTTGCTGGATAAAGCCTTCCTGAAAATTATTATGCTAGGCTCTGGTCTACAAGTATGCCATAATATCATTAGAAATCATTCCAATGACTTTTTTTCTCTTTTGCTAGTCATGTTTAGTTCTATCCTAAGTCTCTGGGCTATCCAGCTTCTGGTTCCTGGTCATCTAGGCAGGGTCAGGAAAGGGATCCCACTCATGGCATGGATTTTAAGGACCAGATATTAGTTGTCCACTCCTACAAGTTCTGCATCACCTTTATCCCTGCCCATCTTGCATGCAGGACAAATTGATTTCTGGACTTCATTTTTAATATCAATGATAAGCTTTTATTTGTATGTAAATTTATTTACTTATTTATTTTATATCCTGGCTGGAATTCCCCCTCCCTCCTTTCCTTCCAGTCCTGCCTTCACCCCCCCTCTCTGTTCACATCACCTATCCACTCCTCCTCGGTTTCTGCTTAGAAAAGGACAGGTCTCACATAAGTATCAACAAAACATGGAATATCAAGTTGCAGTAAACCTAAGCACCTCCCCAATGTATTAAGGCTAGGTAAGGCAACCAAGTATGAGAAGTAAGGTCCAAAAAGCCAGTAAAAGATTCAGGGGCAGCCCCCGTTCCCCTGTGGAGTCCCGTAAGAGGACTAAACTACATAAATGTAACATATATGCACAGTGCCCAGGTCAGTCCCATGCAGGCTTCCTGGTTGTCCTTTCAGTGTCTGTGAGGCCCCTGTAAGCCCAGTTTAGTTATCCTGTGAGTTTCCTTATGGTGCCCTTGATCTTTCTGACTCCTACCATCTTTTCTCTCCTTCTTGTGCAGGATTCCCTGCTGTAGAGCAATCCTTTTCTATACTATGAATATTTATTACTCTCATCGGTTAATAAAAAGCTGACAGGCTGGTAGCTGGGCAGGAAGTTAGGTGGGAAAGCCAAACAGAATTATGGGAAAAAGGAGAGCAGAGTCAGGAGATGCCACCCAGCTGCCCAGGAAGCAAGACATGCTTGAGTACAGGTAAAGCCACAAGCCACATGGCAATACATAGATGAATAGAAATGGGTTGATTTAAATGTAAACGTTAGCTAGGAACAAGCCTAAGCTATTAGCCAAGCATTTATAATTCATATTCAGTCTCTGAGGCAGTAATTTGGGACCAGGGAGTCAGGACAGGAAATGTCTGTTTACAATTCCTTGAACTCCACCTAATGTTTGGTTGTGGATCTGCCTAAGTTGCTGGATGAAGCCTCTCTTATGACAGTTGAGCTAGGCACCAATCTTGTCACAGGAGATAGCCAGTTCAGATGACATATCTGCTATTGCTAGGGGTCTTATCTGGGATCAACCTTTTAGATTCCTGGAAAATTTCTTTGCACCAGGATTTTACCTGACATCGAAATGAAGCCCCTTCCCAGTAGTCTCTTTCAGGATTTTCCCCCATTCACCACCCCAACCTGATGGCTCATGTACCCATCCCCCCACTCACCCTCAGTTTACTCATGAAATCTCTTCTATTTCCCTTCACCCTTCCCAGGGAGATCTGGGTGTCCCCTCATGTACCCTTCTTGTTACCCAACCTCTCTGGGTCTATGAATTGTAGCATAATTATCTTTTGTTTCACAGTTAATATCAACTTAGGAGTGAATTTATAGTATGTTTGCCTTTTACACCCTGGTTTACCTCATTTAGGGTAATTTTTTTTTCTGGTTCCATCCATTTGTCTTCAAATTTGGGGTCATTGTTTTTCTCAGCTGAGTAATACTCCATTGTATAAATCTACCACATTTTCTTCATCTATTCTTTGGTTGAGGGATATCAAGGTTCTTTACAGATAGTGGTTGTTACAAATAAAGCTGCTATGAACATAGTTGAGCATGTATCCTTGTGGTATGATTGAGTATCCTTTGGGCATATGCCCGAGTGGTATACCTTGGTCTTGTGGTAGATTGATTTCCAGTTTTCTAAGAAACCACCACACTGACTTCCAAAGTGGCTGTATCAGTTTGTACTCCCATTAGCAGTAGAGGAGTGTTCTCCATGTTCTACATCCTCTGCAGCATGAGCTGTCCTTTATGTTTTTTATCTTAGCTGTTCTGACAGGTATAAGATGGAATCTCAGAGTCATTTTGATTTGCATTTCCTGGATGGCTAAAGAGGTTGAACATCTAGAGCTTTCAGGTGTGCTGTTAAGTCACTAGTGTGAGATTTCTCCAACTTCTTTATGTGGGCATTTAGTGCTATGAATTTCCCTCTTAGCACTGCTTTCATAGTGTCCCATAAGTTTGGATATGTGGTGTCTTCATTTTCATTGATCTCTAGGAAGTCTTTAATTTCTTTTTTTATTTCTTCCTTAACCCATTGGTGATTCAGTTGAGCATTATTCAGTTTCCATGAGATTGTAGGTTTTCTGTAGTTTTTGTTGTTGTTGAAATCTAACTTTAAACCATGGTGGTCTGATAGAACACAGGAGGTTATTCCAATTGTTTTGTATCTGTTGAGATTTGCTTTGTGGCCAAGTATGTGATTGATTTTAGAAAAAGTTCCATGGGGTGCTGAGAAGAAGGTATATTCTTTCTTGTTAGGATGGAATGTTCTGTAGATATCTATTAGGTCTATTTGGGTCATGACATCAGTTAAGTCCTTTATTTCTCTGTTAAGTTTCGATTTGGGAGATCTGTCCAGAGGTGAAAGTGGGGTGTTGAGATCTCCCACTATTAATGTGTGGGGTTTTATATGTGGTTTAAGCTCTAGTAATGTTTCTTTTACATATGTGGGTGCCCTTGTGTTTGGGGCATAAATGTTCAGAATTGAAACTTCATCTTGGTGGATCATTCCTGTGATGAGTATGTAATGCCTTTCTTGATCTCTTTTGATTGATTTTAGTTTGAAGTCTATTTTGTTGGATATCAGAATGGCTACACCCGCTTGTTTCTTAAGACCATTTGATTGGAAAGTCTTTTCCCAGCCTTTTATTCTTAGGTAGTGTCTGTCTTTGAATTTGAGATGTGTTTCTTGTATGCAGAAGAAAGATGGGTCCTGCTTTCGCATCCATTCTGTAAGCCTATGTCTTTTTATAGGTGAATTAAGTCCGTTGATATTAAGGGATATTAACGACCAGTGATTGTTCATCCCTGTTATTTTTGGTGGTAGTGTGTGTGTACTTCTCTTCTTTCGGGTTTACTGTTGTGGCTTTATCTATTGCCTGTGTTTTCGAGTGTGTATCTGACTTCCTTCGGTTGGAATTTTCCTTCTAGTGCTTTCTGTAGGGCTGGGTTTGTGGATAGGTATTGTTTAAATCTGGCTTTGTCTTCAAATGTCTTGTTCCTTCCATCTATGATGATTGAAAGTTTTGCTGGGTATATTAGTCTGGGCTGACATCCATGGTCTCTTAGTGTCTGCATTACATCTGTCCAGGTCCTTCTGGCTTTCAAAGTCTCCATTGAGAAATCGGGTGTTATTCTGATGAGTTTACCTTTATAGGTCACTTGGCCTTTTTCCTTTGCTGCTCTTAATATTCTTTCTTTATTCTGTGCATTTAGTTGTTTAATTATTATCAACCTGGTAGACTCAGTCCAGGTAGGTCCAGTCCCCTCCTCCTAGATTGAGCCAAGCATCCCTGCAT
Source organism: Peromyscus leucopus (assembly GCF_004664715.2). Classification (NCBI taxonomy): domain Eukaryota; kingdom Metazoa; phylum Chordata; class Mammalia; order Rodentia; family Cricetidae; genus Peromyscus; species Peromyscus leucopus. Next base: position 567,835 of record NC_051083.1, read on the forward strand.
AAATCCCAGGTTTCAAACAGCCAACTCATGCAATGAGCACAGGACCCAGTACCACTGCCTGGATGCCTCCCAAACAGGTCAAGCCAATTGACTGTCTTACCTATTCAGAGGGCCTAATCCAGTTGGGGGCCCCTCAGCCTTTGGTTCATAGTTCATGTGTTTCCATTCATTTGGATATTTGTCCCTGTGCTTTATCCAACCTTGGTTTCAATAATTCTCGCTCATATAAATCCTCCTCTTTCTTGCTAATTAGACTCCCGGCGTTCCACCCAGGGCCTAGCCGTGGATGTCTGCATCCAAATTCCTCAGTCCTTGGATGGGTTTCTGGCACAACTATTAGGGTGTTTGGCCATCACACCACCAGAGTAGGTCAGTCCCAGCTGTCTCTCGACCATTGCCAACAGTCTTTTGTGGGGGTATCTTTGTGGATTTCTGTGGGCCTCTTTAGCACTTTGTTTCTTCTTTTTCTCATGTGGTCTTCATTTACCATGGTCTCCTCTTCCTTGTTCTTCCTGGATGGATCTAGAAAAAATCATCCTGAGTGAGGTAACCCAGACTCAGAAAGGCAAATATGGTATGTACTTACTCATAGGAGGATACTAGATGTGGAACAAGGATGACTGGACTGCCACTCACATCATCAGTGAGGCTACCTGGAAAACATGACCCCAAGAAAGATGCGAGGATCGCCCAATGATGGAGAAATGGCGGAGATCTACATGAACAACCTGGACATGAGTGGGAGTAATGAAGGGCAAGGGTCGAGGGAAAGAGAGTGGGAGATCCCAGCTATACCCTATTTTTAACTGGATTATTTTCTTTGTTGCTATCTAGTTTCTTGAGTAGATCCACATCTATTACCTTGCATGAAACTCAAGTCCATGTGGATCAAAGACCTCAACATAAATCCAGATACACTGAACCTGATAAAAGAAAGTGGGAAATAATCCTGAATGCATTCACACAGAAGACAACTTTCTGAACAGAAGACCAAAAAATAGCACAGGTGCTAAGATTGACAATTAATAAATGGGACCTTATGAAATTGAAGTTTCTGTAAGGCAAAGGACATTGTCAATAGGAAAAAATGGCAACCTACAGAAAGAGAAAAGATCTTAACCAACACCACATCTGACAGAGGGCTTATTTCCAAAATATATAAACAGTTTTCAACTTTTAAACAGTACTGATACTCTGAAAGACTATGGGGACTTTTGAAATTGGACTAAGTGCACTATGCATTGTGATATGGCTATAGGCCCATGGGAGCCAGGGAGTAGAATTTTCTGGTTAGAATGGAAATACCCACAAATGGAACGGCACTAGTAGGGGCTGTGACCTTGTTAAAGTGGGTGTGACCTTATTGGAGGAAATGTGTCACAGGGGTTGAGGGTTGAGGTTTTCAGGAGCTATAAGTGTGCTCAGTGTCGCTCTCTTTTTCTGCTGCCTGAGGATTCTGATGTAGAACTCTAAGCTACTTCTCCATCACCTTGTCTACCTGTGTGCTGCTATGCTTTCCACCATGATGGTAATGGACTAAACTTCTGAACTGTAAGGCACTTTCAATTAAATTATTTCCTTTATAAGAGTTGCTTTTGTCATGATATCCTTGCAGCAATAAAATCCCTACTCACTTAACTACCTTCCTAACTTCATGTTTGTTCTTTCCTCCTCTCTTTGTCATAAATGATAAAACAACAAACAAACAAAAAAGAAACCAACAATACAAACAATGAATACCAAAACAAAATCAAAAGCACTCAAGAAACATGGGCTCCATTTTGTATTGGCCAACAAGAAAAAAAATGTCACAGCTGCTTAAGCTGTGATAAGTTGAACAATTTTATAAACTCTTGTAACTGAATGTGAGGTTGTAAAAAAATTGGCAACAATAGAGGGGTTTCTAACAATGCAACAATCAAAAACAAATTTAAAATCAAATACATTGTAAACTCCAGGTGTTGCTAACATGGCTTACACAAGCTATATCAAGGAACCTCTCTGCTGCTTTAATACTGAACACACATCACATGCACTCTGTACAGTACATTCTGTCATTCCACAAATGCCTATGTGCTCCATCTTCAATACCCTTCTGTTGTGGGATGTTCTGTTTGCCATGAATATGTGTTGTTCTGATTGGTTAATAAATAAAATGCTGATTGGACTGTAGCCAGGAAGGAAGTATAGGTAGGGTAAGCAGATGAGGAGAATTGGGGAAAGATGAAGACTGAATTAGGAGTCACCAGTCAGACACAGAAAAGCAAGATGTGAAGGCAAAACTGAGAAAAGGTACCAAGCCACATGGCTAAACATAAATAAGAATTATGGGTTAATTTCAGTGTAAGAGCTAGTCAGTAATAAGCTTGAGCTAATGGCCATATAGTTTGTAAATAATATAAGCCTCTGTGTGTTTACTTGGGTTTGAGCAGCTGCAGGACTGGTGGGTGAGAGAGATTTGTCCTGATTGCAGACCAGGCAGGACACAGGTACACTTTAAGCTACACCCTTTCTTACAGATGAGGCTATTTTATGCTACACATTATTTTTTATCATATATAGAGAGACCCCTCCTATCCTTATTGAAATATAACTGTTCAATTATGGAAAATCTAGGTCTTTAGTATTCTCCAGCCATTATTGCTCAGCATGGAAGTTTAAAGTCCTATGTTTGGAGGTTGTTTTATGTTAGAGTGCTTGATTTTTAAAATTGTTGCTTGAGTTGCTAACTTAAGTTTATTGAAAAAAATCATTCCATTAATTTTGGCTTGTGGTCAGGAAAGAATTTCCAAATATTTCTGAAAGGCCCTGGATGTGTTTCTGCATTTGTTCTAATGTAAGGAATTTTATAAAATATTTTTTCTTTTAAAATTATGTGTGGGTATGTGCATGTGCAAGTGTCCATGGAGGCCAGACTCATCTGTCCTGGAGCTGAATTTATGGACAGTTGTGACTCATGTAGATGCTGGCAGTAGAAACAGGATCATTTGAAAGAGCAGGTAGTGCTCTTAATCGTGGAGCTGTCTTTCCAGTCCTATTTCTGCCACTTTTCAATATTTATGTGATACATAAAATAAAAATTCTGATGACAAAATCAAAAGTTCAATCAATTTAAAAAAGTACTAATATTGCTTCATGTTCTTCAGTATCAAATATTCAGTCAAGATTTAATTCCTCATGTATAGATAAACAAGCACATCCATCCTTTTAGTATGCAAATTTGCTTTTGTCTTTAATAAAAAGTTAAAAACATGTTTATTAAATAATTTACTTAAATTATTTTAGGATTTATTATCAGTATATATTTAACCTGGATGCCTATTTTATATACCATGTCATATGACAACTTCTTGGGTTAAAGGGGTCAGAAGTGGTGCAAGTTTAAGAAGTCCAGATCTATGGGAAGAGTGTTTTGTCTTCTTAAGTACATTTTCTCCCTGGAACTAATTAAGTAATAAAGCCACTTTTTGCTGCATTTGCTAGCTCACCATGGTCTTCCAGGCAGTTCCTAAAATAGTACAGAAATACTGCATGTTGTAATGACTTTGTTCTCATTACCACTATTATATCACACAATTTCCTAGTTTTCTGGAAAGTGTGGATCCAAATTCTATGTATTCATAATTCACCAATGAGCACATGTAAAGTAGTCTGGTTCTTATGGACCTTACATTGTAGGGAGGAGGAGGAAAAGTACACCCCAAATACAAGCTAGGTTCCTGTTTTCTATGACTTACAAGAAAGTGTCATAATAAAAAAGATGGTATCAGAGAGTGAAGCTGGGAAAGCATTTTATAGTAAAGTGAACATAGAAAATAGAAGATATCTCTAAGCAAGAGATAAGTCAAGGTGTGCTTCAAAGAAGATTGCAAAGGGAAGAGAGGAGAGGAGAGAAAAATTAAGGGAGGGAATGAAGAGTAGGGAGGCAGAGACAAAGAGACACAGAGAGATAGATATAGAGAGAAGAGAGAAGCTACTGGTGGAAAATATGTGTTCTGGTGTAGGAAAGGAATTTAGATCCTGGAATTAAGCAAGGTCAGTGTGGCACCAGCTGCTGAGTGCATTCAGCAATATAAGTGATACAAAATGATTTTCGAGCATCACGACATAGCTAGGACATAATAGCTTTGACAAGAACTGGTTACATCACCAAAAAAAAAAAAAAAAAACATAAAAAGAAAAGGAAAAGTGATGTGTTACTTATAATGTTTGTAGAATCATGTGATGTCAGATATTACCTAAGCCTTTAGAATCCATACTGTCACAAACATAGCTCCATATTCCATCTGGCCCTGATCTCATCCTTACCATTAACTTTATTGTAAAGCAAAGACAACCACTAAACAACCGTGGATAGTGTATTTTTTTATGGACAATGCTATTCTTTTCTACAATATGATTAAGACATAGTGTGTCAAGATTCTTTGCATAAACAAGAAGACACAGTTACTTTAGGACCTATGTCTTGCCTAAAGACCCTTGTACCTTCTAGACACTGGTCATAGGTCCTGACCACTCTATCTTACCTCTACAGTTATAATGGCTGCTTCCATGTTTATCTTCCTTATTTGTTGTAAGTTTCAAGCCATGGTCCAATCATTGATGGACCTTAAGAGTAAACAATTTGCAAATGTCCCTGTTCTAGAACATGAATACTTATTCCCAAGAACAGTAAGAACAACCATATGGTAAGACCTGTCCTTGACATACCAATATAACTCACCTTGCATCATGCTATAACTGAGCCTTTCAATGTTCCAGATTGCAGTAGTGTGAGCCATCCTTCCCATGGCTGAATGGTGATTGTTGGGGTCAAAGGACTTTTTGATAAGGGCAATTGTTGTATATACATAAAATGACTTCCCAGATCCTGTCATTGCTTCATGTTATTGAAGCCTGTAGTCACCTCTACTGCTGGAATGCTGAGGCAGTACTCTAAATAGAACCAAGCTTATATGAATTCTTTTGTAGCATTGCTCATGTAAAGTAAGAGACTTGGAAGTGAATAGGTAATCAGTTTCAAAATGCAGTTGTCGGTGGTTGTGAATATTTCTATTAAAAAAAAGCCCCCACAAACTCATTTTAGTCATCAGGTAAGCTTGAGTGAGCTATTCTGTAATTTGTTACTGCCATACCATTTGGGGGCAGAGATCAATTTTAAATGTCCCAGAAAGAGATATTTTACAGATGGTTAAGAGTCCCAAAGTGGTGATGAGTGGCTTTCATCTCTGAGGAATATCTGGGCTCTGACAGGAGGAAGGGCTGTGATGATTGATGGGTGCTTTTGTAAAACGTGGCATCCACTGAAGTGAATTACAGACTTCCACCTGTTTTTAAGGAAAGTGACAACACTCCAAGAACTATAAAATCTTAAATGAACAGAATTTCAACCATCCACAAATGATATCTTTATTTTATTATCAGTATAAATGATTGTGAAACAGAATGTGCTTTGAAAATCCTATTTATTCATTAACTGCACTTATACTTATTAACTACTGGAGATTAGTAACCTCCCAGTGGATGACTTACTTTTTATTTTGTACTGTAAAGCTATAGAATGCTAAAATATGAGTGAAGTAGATATAACTACTGATGATAAAGACATTTTCCCCCAAGATATTGTTTATGTTTGATTAAAAATAGTTTTATTTTCTTCTGAGTCTCTCTCTCTCTCTCTCTCTCTCTCTCTTTCTCTCTCCCCCCCGTGTGTGTGTCTGTGTGTGTGTGTGTGTGTGTGTGTGTGTGTGTGTGTGTGTGGTGTGTATGCACTGTGTGTATATACTCATGGTGTCCAGGAGAGGGAATTTGATCCCTTGAATATGGAGTTAGAGTTGCAGGTGGTCATGAGCCACCCCAAAAGGATGCTTGCAACTAACTAAGTACCTTTGTAAGAGTAGTAAGTGTTCCTAACTGTCCCTCACTTTTATCCATTGCTTTATTTAAGCTATTTTTTCAATTATGAGAAACATTTCCAAAACTTTTATTAAAATTGGTCCACGTTTGTAATTCCAGTTCCAGGGGATGTGGTACCATCATACAGATAGATGTACATGGAGGTAAAATATCAATGCACATAAGAATAAATAAATCTTAAAAAAATAAATAAAAGTATTTGAAATGAATCCACACACTTGTGCTATTTTAGGTGTGTGGCAAATGGCACACTTTAGAAATTATGGTTAACCATAATCTAGAAACAAACAGCAGCAGCAGGAACTCCACTGAGTCACAAAAGGTATGTCTGTCCTTTACATGAACTGCTTCCTGAACTGCTTTGTATGTCCCACATTCTGTCTCTATGGATGGATTTTAATAATTTCTTCATGCATCTTGATGTCCCCAAATAGTAAAGATTAAGGAATCATCAGTGTCAAGTGAAGAACTTGGTAGAGAAGCTGCAACAGCCCCAGGAATTAACTTGCTCTCTGAGAGGCATTCCCAGAAGGCAATATGTACTGCAAGCCTTGGCTTGGGTTTGCGCAATTATCTTTTGGCTAGAGGTAGGACTGCAGAAATCCAGGTGTCACACTACATGACAATGAGGATAAAGTGACATGTGGTGGCCAAGGCAAGGAAAATTACATTTTTTGATCCAAAGTATTGTTGTGATTTGGGTATGAGCTAAGAAATTAGTGTGCTTCATTCCATTGGTCCAAGTAAGCCAATTTTCTGTGGGTGATTTCTCATTAGGAATGGTAAAATCAGTTATTTACCAGGAAACAACAATCATTCTAAATGATTACCTTGGAGCTTGAGCATTGGAGGAGCCAAGAGCAATGGTAACATTGGATCAAAAAATATTAATAAGAGAGTCCAAGTACCTTGAAAAAATACTTTTATTATTCTTAGTTATGTATATGTGTGTTTGTGCACAGTTTTGAACACATGAGTGCAAATGCCTGCATAAGCCAGTAGAGTTACATAGCCTTGCAGCTGTAACTGCAATTGTTACAGGTGGTTGTGAGCCACCTTGACATGCTTGCTGGGGCTCAACCTTGGTTCCTCTGGAGGAGCAGTATATGCTCTCAAATGCTGAGCCATCTCTCCACCCACTCATGCACACTTTGGTTAGGGACCTCATGGTCACAGATAACCCTCAAAATTACCCTCCCACTCTAAGCAAACTGCTAAATGATATTGTTTACATTCTATTGAGAGGCCACCGTTTTAAGCAGTTTATTTTAGGATTACTGATTGTGTTTGATTTGTGTTTTGCCTAAATATATGTATGTGTATCATGAGGATGCAGTGCCCATGGAGGCCAGAGGAGGGTAAAATATCCCAAATAACTGGAGATTCAGGTGGTTGTGGGAGCTGGGAACTGAACCTGGGTCCTCTTGAAGTGTAGTCAGTGCTCTTAGTGATGAGCCATCTTTCCAACCCCATCTAAGCAGTTTTTTGATGACCCTTCACCTGGTAAATATCTTCCCATTTAAAATAATTTATTAGTAGTCATGTGTACCACAAACTGAGCTAAATCACTCTGATTCCCAAAGGAATAAGGAATACATGCATCTTTGAATAATGCAGGAAAAGTGATTCTCATAAAGGGGAAAGCATATCACGAGGAATGGACGAAAAGGAATGTGCAAAGGAACTGCCAGTAACTGTAGTTAACAGTAATGTGCTCTTTACTTGAAATCTACTGAGTAGCTCATGAGCATCTTTACCTGTTTTATATAGTGGCCTTGTGAAGCAAAAGTTGTGCTATCCTTGTTCATTCTGATAATTGCATGGGGTAGATGCATATCAAATCATTTTACATGCCTTGTACATATATGATTTTTCAGATTTATTTTATTTTGTCTGCATATGTATATATACAGCATGTGTGTGCAGTGACCACAGATACCAAAAGAAGGTATTAGATTATGTGTACCTGGAGTTACAGATGGATTTTATTCATCATATGGGTGATGTGAACTGAGCACAGGTCTGTTGGAAGAGTAAACAGGGTCTCTAGGCCCTATGTGTGTATTTTGTTTGTGAGTTATATTCCAATAATTTAGATATATAGGTACAAGGAGAAAAAAGATGATAATATCAAGATAGTAAATAAACCAATTCTTATCTTCAGAGATTCCAAAATTAATTTTTCTTTTTATGTTGTATAAACAATTCCTAGTGAGATAACAGAAAAACAGCCCATGAGTCCAAATTGAACTGACTAGTCTAAAGAGCACACAGACAATATTTAGGCCATTGGGATTTATCATAAGGAGAAGTGAAGTCCTTTCTATTCCAGAGAACATTAGACTTTGCAGCTAGTCTGGATGTTGTTCTGATGAGCGAGCCCACATTTCAACAGCTCTGGCCAGCTCAGGTAGAAAAGAGTGGTTTGAATGATGGGTACAGAGCCAGGATTTAATTGCACAGAACTGTAGTGTTCATAACAGCATTGTAGTGCTCTTATCTCAGTCTGCACAAAAGTTGAAGTGACACTAACATGGTTATGTTGAATATATTTGCTCCTATGCAATTATTGATTACAGGTTATCAGGTAGAAAATATAAAGGCATTATAAAGGTATTTTTCATTTAAGAAGTTTGAACCACTTAATACATGAAGACTGTCTTCAAACATGCAGTAATATAACATGAAGTGATTCTACCTTGCAACCTCTTTTTGAAAACAGCAACTGAACATTTTCAGAAATACTTTGTAAATAATATTATTTACCCTCCTATTATATCTGTAATATTTTTATCTTTTATTTTACAAAAAAGAAAAAATTCCCATCTCCATTGCCCTTAGAGTTTGCAAATTCTTCTTATTCTATTAACTAATTTTATCTTCATAACACCTGCATGCTAGGCTGAACAGGTGTTAAAATGTCCTTTAAAATTTTTATTACATTAAAAATTTAATTTTTCGTTATGCAACACACACATAGAGGTCAGAAATCAGATTATAGATTCTTTTTCAACCACGTGGACTCCATAGATCACACTCAGGTTCAGGTTGGTGGAAGATGACTTTACCTCTAGTGCCATCTCACTGGCCCTAAAATGCCCCATTGACACATGAAATAAACAAAGGTAAATTTATTTGTTCATGATCTCTTCTCAAACCTACACAATTGGGAGATTTACATTCAGTTTGCAAGTCTCTGCTCTAAGACTACGTTTTCTTATGAAATCATAAAACACATAAAGGTTCTTCAACTTGCCTAAGGGAATTTACAGAGCATGAACAATGGGGGAAAATATATATTCTAAACTTAAGTATGCCCAACAGTCATTGGACTTTTTTTAAAAAATGGAATTCTGCAATACATAACTTCTGTGATTCCGATCATGATTAGGGCCAAGGAAGCTGCTTATTAAAATAATCTAATTCCTTCTGATTGTAATGGACTAGAAAGTGCATTCTGTGAAGAAGTGATCCTCATGTCAAAGTAATAATCCATTTATCAATAAAGCAAATTGATTAGACACCAAAGAATGGCACTACCTCTGGTGTTGTATACAATTTATTTCACAAGGGTGAGATAGTTTCATGTGAAATTCAAGCTATAAATATGTAACTATGCAATATAATTCCACTTAAAAAACATTTATATATTTTATAATTCTAAACATGTCATTATACATTATGTATATAACACACACAATATATAATGTTTGTATTTTTTTAAGGAAAACATTTAATTAGGGTGCCTTACAGTTTCAGAGGTTTAGTCCATTATCATCATCACAGGAAATGTAGTGGCATGCAGGCAAGCATGGTCCTGGAGAAGGAGCTAAGAGCTCTCATCTTAATCTGCAGGCAATAGGAAGTGAACTGGGACACTGGGCCTAGCTTGAGCATTGAAGAACTCAGAGCCCATTCCCACAATGTACTTCCTTCAACAAGGTCATACATACTCCAATAAGGCGACATCTCAATTTTGCCACTCCCTTTAGAGTCCATTTTCTTTCTTATTTATTTTATTAAATTTTCTATTCATTTTACATACCAACCAAGGATCCCCTCTCCTCCCTCCTCCCACCCCCCCAGCCTCCCCCTAAAACCTACCTCCCATTCCCACCTCCTCCAAGGCAAGGTCTCCCATTGGGAGTCAGCAGAGCCTGGTACATTCAGTTGAGGCAGCCCCTCCTCCCTACAACAAGGCTGGGCAAGGTGTCCCACCATAGGCACTGGGCTCTAAAAAGCCAGCTCCTGCACCAGGAATGGATCCTGATCCTACTGCTTGGGGCCCCCCTAAAGATTTCAAGCTAAACAACTGTCTCACCTATCCAGAGGACCTAAATCCCAAAGAGTGGATAAAGAAAATACGATACATATACACCATGGAATACTTACTCAGCAGTAAAAAACAATGATATCATGAATTTTGCAGGCAAATAGATGGAAACAGAAACTATCATCCTGAGTGAGGTAATCCAGACTCAGAAGGGCAAACATGGTATGTACTCACTCACTCATAAGTGGATACTACATGTAAAGCAAAGGATAACCAGACTGCAACCCACAGCTCTAGAAAGACTAGCTAGAAAGGAGGACCCTAGAAGGGACACATGGATCGCCCAGCAAAGGAGAAATAGATGATATCTACATGAGTAAACTGGGGGTGAGGGGCAATGATGGAGGGCAAGGGATGGGGGATGAGAACATAGGGGAATGGGAGTTTTGAGCTGGAACAGGGACAAAGTGGGAAAGCAAGGAAAGAGATATCATGGTAAATGAAAACATCATGGGAATAGGGAGAAACCGAGTGGTAGGAAAGTTCCCAGGAATCCTTAGACTACTGGCAATAGTTGAAAGGGTGCCTGAACTGGCCTACTCTGGTGATCAGATGGGTGAATACCCTAACTGTCATCATAGAGCCCTCATCCAGTGACTGATGGAAGCAGAGGCAGAGGTCCACAGCCAGGCACCAGGCTGAGCTTCAATAGTCCAATCAATGAGAGGAGGGATTCTATAAGCAAGGGACATTGAGATCATGATGGGAAAAATGTACAGAGATGGCCAGCCAAGCTAGTGGAAACACATGAACTGTGGACCAAGAGTTGTATAATATTTTTAATAAATACGTAAGTATATTTTGTTTCCATAATGAAAATTGAACCTAGGAATGAAAAAAAAAAACAATACTCTAAGGATTACTCCCCAAATAAAGCAAGTTTCATTACAATTATATGCATAATTCTGGCTTGAAAAATTTACTTTGTTTTAAATCTACATTTTCTCTTATCTGAATACTTGAGAAGAACTCTTAGACTGGGAACTTTTTCCATCCTGATACTTTCTTGGTTTTAATGGATGATAAGTATACTTAGATGTCTATTATTTAAAGTCACAACTGAGACCAGAAAAAAAAGTTAAAGACTCAAGAATCCCAAGAATAAAGATTTGGATGTGTATACATCCCTGATGATGATGCAACAGTTTCTGTTAAGACATAGAACATGATTCTGTAGGGAATGTTACTCCACTAAAGGGCTTTCTGGAAACATCCTAAACATACTCTATTGAGCAGTTGAGGTTCTCTGAGAGGGTCACATTGTTCACTGTAACACTTTGTAAATGACCCAGTTTAGAGAGAACTCAGAGTTGAGGCTCACTTGTCTACCTCCCTCCAGTTTAGCCTTCTTTGTTTTAGTTGCCCTCATTCTACACTCACATTTAGACCTTTCCCCTGCATCCAGAAAGTATTCAAAAGTGTGGCACCATTCACTCAACCTTTAAAGCAGTGTTCATGTTATTATTCTGGGGCTACAACTATACAAGAGAAATTAACATTCATCACAGGAGTCCAATCAATGCACAACATTTATATTGCACAGGATAGGAAAATCTACCCCATCTCATCAATTAATTATTTAAGTAATTCAGGCCAAAGATATATTCAGGTCTGACTGTTAAATAACTGAAAATGAAGAAGTTAATTCTAAAAAGAGTATAGATGATTATTTAGCCTGAAAACACTCTAGGTTCTGCCTGTATGATTTTTCCCACCAATGGTAGCTAAATAGGCAATTTGGATGAATTTAAGATTGGAATAAGAAAATACATTTTTTATTTTAATTATTGAGTGCAAAACATAGTTACCCTGCATTGTCCTATTAATTCTTCTGCTTTTACAATCCTCAGCAGAGTTGTAGGGATTGCAGTCAAATGGTCTGGAGGCAAATCCTTTGTTAGTCTTCCCATGTCATGGCTAACTCACCACACCATTATCTGAGATGCCAAGTCCTATATCAACAGGTAGAAGCCATGAATGAGCACACCAAAGTAGGAAGGAACCATTAAAATTTTGAAAACACTTTTTCTTTGTGTGTTCCTTGGTTTTCACAAGCATGAAATGAGGACTGTGAGCATTACATCTCCTTGAACACCTTGTATTACTCCTCTTCAATATGGTTATTTCCTTCTTTTATTATTTGGATATCTCTTAAGCCATGTGATTTTATTGTTATGCCAGCAATAACTATTCAATGACAAATGGGTCTTCTCCTTCTCCTCATTCTTCATCTTCTTTTTCTTTTATTTCTTTTTCTTTTTCTTTCTATCCCTCTTTCTTACATTTCTTCCTTCCTTCCTTCCTTCTTTCCTTCCTTCCTTCCTTCCTTCCTTCCTTTTTTGAGTCATGACAGTGGCCTCAAATATTCTATGCCACAAGGAGTAACCATGACTGTCTGATCCTCTGGCTACCACCTCCAATGTAGTGATTATGAGTATATTTCACCATGCCAGAGCACAGTTTTCTTGCCTTAACAGTGCATCTATCATCCACACAGATGCAAGAGAACAACCACCATAAGCATTTACTTTTGTTCCCAGTACTGTCTATAATAATCCTTGTAGATAGGTATCACAAGGCAGGAGGTATTGACTGAGAATAGCAGTTTTTTTAAGACAATGTATTTGAAAGTCATTATTGATTTTAAGTGAGTCTCTTGGAATATATCTGGCACATTTTTGTCACTCAATAAATATTTGTTGACTGAATGAATTAATTCAAGTGTGGAGCAAATTTTGACATAGAGCAGAATTTGGATTGCTAAATAAATTAAAATGGAAAAAAATAACTGTGAGAAACAGTCTCTCTTGTTTTATAAAAGGATATGTCTGGCCGGGCGGTGATGGCACATGCCTTTTATCCCAGCACTTGGGAGGCAGAGCTAGGTGGATCTCTGTGAGTTCGAGACCAGCCTTGTCTATAGTGAGAGGTCCTGGACAGGCACTAAAACTACACAGAGAAACCTTGTCTCAAAAAACAAACAAAAAAAAAAAGGGACATGTCTATTATGTTTCATAATGTACTCAAGATGAGAATCCTTATCAGAGTAGCAAAGAAATATGCATTTTAAAAAATAAATCCAGATAGTGCATATGTTTGTGCCCATGCACATATGTGTATTGTTGTTGTATCTTGGAGGAGGAGGGCGAAGGAGGGTAAAGAAAGCAGAAATAGATTTCATTAACGACAAAGATGACAGAGAAGAGGACTGTTGAGAGGTGAAGTAAGAGATGAAAATGAATGGAGAATTAGATGCTTCTATGGTGTCACTCCTGTACTATCTGACTTAGACTGTCTTAGGAAGTACTCAGGAACAACTCAGAAGAGTCTCCACTGCTCTTTACTAGAATGCAGAGCTTGCTTATCTAGGATGTCAGAACATTGGAGTCTGCCTCTCAGTAGGTGGAAAAAGAGGGTTTTGTTATATTTTGGTTTATATGTTAAGAGGGCTGTTTGTTATAGGCAATCCCACAGAAGCCAAGATAACCAGATACTTATTTTTTAATCATTTTTAATATTTATTTTTTCTTATTTTTAAATTATATGTAAAGGTATGTGCCTGTCTGTTGGTATGTGCATGTGAGATTATGTGCCCATGGAAGACAGAGAGGACATTAGTTTCCCTGGATTTGGAGTTATAGGCAGTTGTGAGCCACCTGGTGTAGGTGCTGCAAACAGAACTCAGCCTTCTACAACAGCAACAAGTGCTTTAAACTGCTAAGCTATCTCTTGAGGCCCCATCAATCATCATCATCATCATCATCATCATCATCATCATCATCACTCAATATTGAAAACCGATGCCTCCCCGCACACTAGGCAAATACTTTGCCACTGTGCTACACCACCAGCTCTTTATTGGATTATTTGAATGGTTTCTTTCATTTAGACATGAGTTATGCATGTGTGTGTATATCTGTATGAATATGTACAAGTATGTGCAGGTGCTCAAGCAGACCAGAGAGAGCATCAGATTTCCTGGAAAAAGATTTACAGGAGGTTATGAGAGGACCAACATGGGTTCTGGGAATTGTACTAGGGTCCTCTAGAAGACAGCAATTCCTCTTATATATTGAGCCATCCCTCCATCTCCATTTATATTAACTAAACTTCCTCTCTTCAGCCTTATACTATACACACAACGTCAGCACTGCATAACACTAAGCCAACACATCACCGAAGGGGGGACAATAATCAGGAAAAACAGAAGTTGCAAATCACATCTGCTGAATATCAAGGACATGCTGAGAAAAATGAACCCGGAGGAAAGGCATGAAGGGATCATTTGCTTTAGAGTCTCACTTCTGTCACAGTCTTTTATGTTCAGGTCAGCTCAGCACGTGAGCCTTTATACTTAGATTCTGAATATTTATTTATGAAAAATGGATAGTTTATGTAATTTAAAGCTATGACATATTGAAAAGATAATTGCAATACATACTGAAGAATGTTACACTTAAGCATGAATGAAGCTATCCAAAGATTAATGTTAATAAGATGATTGCAATAAATTAAAATCAAGGTCACCTGCATACTTTTGTAGATTAAACTGGTTAAGTACTCTAAATGGTTTAAATGCATCTAAAAGGGAACTTAAAACAGGTCTGTCAGAACATGACCAAGACAAGATAAATAGGTATATTACATGATCATTGAGTATTTTACCCTATTTCAAAACAGGCAGATAAGTTTCCACATATAAGCTAATTCAGCAAAATTTATCTTTTGAGTGACATAGTTAACTCTTTTATAATTTATATGCACTAAAATAACTTCAGATTAATTTGAAAAACATATTATAAATTAGCCTTTCATATAACTCAGATTTCCCTTGTGGTCCTCACGTTTAGCACAAATTAAATGGTATCTTACTATTCTTTTAATTTTTTTCATTCATCACAAATTTGAAGTATGTGTCACTGCCCGGGCTTCTTTCATAAGACTACATACTATATGAATGAATCAAATAGAATTCTTTTGAGCTCACTACGTAGCAACATAAATGAATAGGCAGCCAAAAGCCAAACAAAGAAACAAATCTAACACATGTTAGAAAATTAGTTTTGCTTTATGTATGTATATTCATGTATGAGTATGCACACACATACACAGGTGCCTGTGGAGTCCTGAAGAGGGTGTCCTATCTTTCAGCAGTTGGGATCAACAACTATGGGTGCTTGAGACCAAACCCATGTCTTCTGCAAGAATAGCAATCACTCCTAACTACTACTGTCTAATTTTTCTAACTCACAAATATTGTTGAGATACTTTCAGTGCTCTAGATAGCATTCATGGTGCTGGAAGCACTATTGTTAATGAAATATACCTCTCCTGTGTACTTTTATTACAGAGTTTGTATTTGAATATGAACATGCTCAATATACTATTGAAAGGCAATGTTGAAAATTCTGTTTTGTTAATGTAGAAATGAAACAAATTCCTATAGAAATTATCACAGAACTGCAGTCATTGCTAGAGCATACTAATGGACAGCATGTGATTATAACCAACGAGATTCTGATTGAGAATCACCTTGGACATTACCTCTATTTATGCAATTAAACAGCTGTGCATAATTAGGTCACAATTCCTCCTTTGTTCTGTCAAATGAGAAGATGGGCAAAATAGTCTGTAAATTTTTCTAATAATAATGTTAGTTTCTGAAAACATTTCTTGTGATTTAGTGGTGTTTGTTGGAAAAAAAATGACACAGTGGGGGATTGCAAAAGGTCAGCACCATGCACAGTTTTGAGTGACATGGTTAATTCAGGAGACATGGGTCTCTGGCTGAGGTAGCAATTGGGGTTGTTTATATGCCTTCTCAGTCCTGGCTCTGTTCATCCTGGCCCTCTATCTTGGAGGTGGGGTTGAATTGCACTTGTGTTATCTTGTGGCTGGACCACATCCTGGGATCCCAGATAACTTGTTCAGGGCTATATCATGCAATATGGAATCTTAATGAGTGGCTAAAGCACCATTCTGTGTCTTCCCTTCTTCTTCCAAGGTGACAGTGATATTCCAAAGGATGAGAAATTAATAACCTGTGACTCTGTGTAAAGATGATAGGAAACAGAGACTAATGTTGACAGACATTATGGTAAGGGAAAGACATCAAATCTCTGAGCTACTGATAGTTGGGGATGTTTGCTAGAACAGAAGAACCATTTCCATCCTTACGGTTAGTTAGACCGTGCTAACAAATTAATTACTTAAACTGTGTATTCTTGTCTTCACACTTCTTTCTACATAAAGCCTAAATTAAAATGATAACTCTCACCACTTTACAGGTATTAAAAAAAGAATAAAAGAATAATTAAAATGTCTGATTCTATAGGATCAAATAGATATAATCTGTGAGAAATTTAACACATGCCTCAAACTGAAAATTATATGTTCTCTATCTTTCACCCCTGAAGTAAGTTTGGTCAAAATTGGTAGATTCGATGAGCATTATTTGAACAAATTAACCAAAAAGGTATGTCATATTTGGACAGGGTGGAAGAGACATAATATGGATGTGGGATCCAACATTTCTGCTTTTATTTCCTTTTCCACTTTTTTAATGGGATTTTCATCCTGTTTAGAGATCCTTCTGGAGGCTGTCTGTACAGTCGGCATGATTACCATCTCAAAGTTGCTTCACTATGTAAAAGTTGCCAACTCTGTGTCAGGCTGACTCATGCAGAACCTGCCTGTGCACACACCACCCACCTCTCACATGTGGAGCTCTGATACCACACTGGATGCTCCCACACTGAAAACTCCAGTTTACAAATCCAACCCACAGTGTAACACTGAAGAATAATAATATTATGACTGCAACTCACATTGCTGAAACGCAGACCAACAGCACTAGGAAAACACTATCTTTAGCAATACTAACTTTTATTGCAATTTGTGTGTGTATGACACACATGTAACACAGAACACATGTGAAAACTTAAGGGCGACTTGCAGGGTAAATTCTCTCCTTCTACCTTGTCGGGTTAGCAGGAAGTAAAAAAAACTGCTGGTTACAAGGAAAATAAAAAAAAGAAACATGGAACCAGAAGAAGACAGAGGAGGTAAAAGGGGAAGCATGGAAGGAAATGGAAGAGGAGGAGAAGAGGGAGAGAGAGGAGGAGGAGCAGAATAAAGCAGAAGCAGCAGAAAGGATGTCATGAATTGCTAGTAAGTGACTTTTTCTTATCTTTCAGACCAAAGACACAATTCAAGAACCTGTAGAAAAAGAAATAATGATCCTATTCATCAGTTCTTACTAATAATTCATAAGGTCTGAGCTATTTTACTGATTTTTGTATCTTTTCCTGCCAGCTTTATTTCTGCTGGTAAATAACAATTCATTTAATTACAGAAATAAATCTGTAAGACTACCATCATGAATTGGAAAGTGATAAAAAAAAAGTTTAATAAAAACAAGTCCCAGGAATAGAGAGCTCAATTAGTTGCCATTCCTGTTCTCAACATCATTTTATTTTCGTTCTCAAAAGACCTTCTGACCCCACTTCAACATGGAAGCCTACTGGAGATAATTGCTAGTTCTTGTTAGTGGTTTCCATTCCTAGCTTCACTCTGTCATAACTAGTTAGCATCTTGTTAGTCCCAGGCTCTTTTTCTGGCTCTCTGAACCCCTGCCTACAATGTGTATTCTTTTGTCTTTCCTCTTGCCATTTTTCTCTGTCTTTTTTGCTATGATCTTCTTGTCCTAGAAAAGGTAATTTCACACATACTGAATTACTGCAATTTAGGTCAGACAGACCAGGCAGGAACCATGAAAATAAGTTCTTTATTTAGACAAAAAAAAAAAAAAAAAAAGAAAGGAAAGGAAAGAAAGAAAGAAAAGCTTCTGATCTATTTCTCCTGTTAAGCTTGTGAGAGCCTCACCTTCTCTGGTGTTATGGAGATTGAGAAAAGAGATATTTTTAAAGTGCTCTTTTAGGAAGTCCAGAGAGGTAATAAATACATTGGTATGTTTCCATAAAATGCTGCTTGGAACAAGCAAGATCACATTATGGGAAACAAGAGTCTCTGATTTGGATGCTATTGTTGAACTTTTTCTAAAGCTGGATCTCACTGAGATTTTCTTTATAGTCATAGAGAAGATTAGAGTATTACAATATACTATGCAGGTTTGGGGGAAATCTGGGGTTATATGTCACTATTTGTGAGGGTTACATTTAGCTTTATATGTCATTGTAAATATTTTCCTTGCAGGAAGATCTACATATATGTCCACATGCTACAAGAATGATTTTATTTTAGCAAATACATAATATTTCATAAGGGAAGAAACTAAGAAACCAAGAGTTCAAGCAAATGACCAAACCACAAATCCAATAAGCCAACAAGTTCTAACTTCATCAAGTCCCACCTGACCCATCCTGTACCTGGCAACAGCCCAACATGACTGAGTGAGTGCAAGAGATCATTCTCGATTATCCTCCCTGGGTAAAGTGCCAAGATAAATATAAGTCATATATAAGAGGGTGGAGTCAAACCCACCAATATATATGGTCATTTTCATTATTTTGCACTGGAAAACTTATTTGGCCTAACATTTCTTCCTTATGGTAGGTATGCAGGCTACCAACCAAAAGATGACAGAGTTTGGTAGATTTTATTCATCATTATTTTTTCTATATTATGCAGGATTACTTTTGTACTACATGACTCTCTGGAGGGTTTTGAGGTATGCAAGATACTTTGAAGAGTTGAGAATCCTCAGGAAGAGCTAGGGAGATTACTCAATAGGTAAAATGATTGCTGCATGAGAATGAAGACCTGAGTTTCTTCCTTGGGACCAAGTTAAAAATGTAAAACCTAAGTATTGTCTTCCATATTCTCAGAGCTTGGGAGAAAGAGACAGGAAGATCTCTGGACCTCACTGGCCAGCTACCCAGCCTGAAATCTCAGGCTGAAGAGAAATTCTGTCTCAAATAATCAAGGTCGACAGCTTCTGAGGAATGACACCTGAGGTTTTTCTTTGGCTCCCATACACAAATGCAGAAATGCCCAAAAAGAAACATGCATACACACACCCACACCAAAACACACAGAGAACATAAAATACACAAAATATACAGGATGGACACATGTCAAAAGAAAGTTAAAAGAACAAATAGAAATTCTATACTGGAGAGAGAAAGGATGAGAGAGAGAAAGGGAGTGAGACAGAGAGAAAGAAAGAGAAAGGGAGAGAGATGTTTGTGACTTGCCTTTAAATCATGGACCTAGATCTCAAGATTGGGGATGATTCCAGTGTTGTTCTCACTCAATGAAAACACCTAACCCTTTACCGAAAACTACTAAAGATCCTACTGTATGCGAAGCCCTGGATATGATCCCAGGGATTTAGAGACAGGTGTGTGTGACAAATTATATATGGTTTTGACACCAAAGAGTTCCTACATATACTTTATTGATGTAAGAAAAAACACGACATTATAGGTACAGGGTAGAACTACGGCAAAGATGAAGCAGGCATGGAGAACATGGGAAAGGCTTACTTAAATCCTGAGTTCAGTACCTCACTTGTGGTCACTTTTACCACCCAAGTATGTTTCTCTTGTACATGATCACCTTCACAAACCAACAGTACAATTATTGGTTGGTCTCACTGTGACAGAAGTTTGTTTTGTTCTTTCTTTTCTTTTCTTCCCTCCCTCCCTTCCCTCTCTCCTTCCTCCCTTACTCCCCCTTTCTTTCTTTCTTCTTCCTTCATTCCTTTTAATTCTTACTTATTTCTCTATTGGTTGGTGGATGTACGTGTGTGTATACTACTACAGGTTGAACATGCTGGGCAAGTGCTCTAACACACATTTCTATGACTTTCTAGCCTGGATATCAATCATTTTGAAGAGCTAACTAGAGTATTGCCATTTACATTTTCATCTGCAATAAGCATTGGCTGTATTAGGAATCACCACCCACACTCTGAATATTATCAGTTATTGAGGCCACACTCATCTACCTTTAGATGTCTCAGCCTGAAAATCCAAATGACACCAGGTAATTCACAATTTTCTTCACAATTAAAATGCATATGAAAATGCCTGAGCATAAGCCAGTTTTTGACTGAACAAGTAGCATCAACTCAAATATGATTTAGAACACACAAGATAGTTGACTACTGAGCCTTTGCATATGGGGCACATTCTATTTAAATTCTTTACAGAGAATCTGAAGCTAAATCAAGACTGTTGTCAGTATTTTCTTAAAGGCGGCAATAACATTACAATTTCCCAAATCTTAAGCCAGCAATATGCAAAGGAGGATAATTCCATCTCAGTAAGCAAATTTCCCCTCATATCCAACCATCTATATCATTTGTTTATTGTGGTCCAGTGAACTAAGAAAAAAACCAAGAATGCAGTTATCGGTCATTCCCCGTGACAGCTGCAGAAGGGATCAGGCAGAGGGTACAGTGATGACTGACTATACTAGAGTTTACTGCGGAACTCAGAACTGACAGCTTAGTACTGCACATGTGACACTTCATACAAAAAAAAAAAAGTAAAAAGGAAGACTAAAAATAAAGGAAGTCAAATCTTTAGTTTTTAACTTCATAGTCTGATAAATACAAATTATTCCAGAAGATTCTAAAAGATAATTGCTCTGGGTACAATAACCAATATGATCAATTTGAACAATATGATCAGTATGATCACTAATCATTGTGATCAGTTGTAGTTGGCTTTCTTTCTTTTCTGAAGTTATATGGTCATGTTTCCACTTACTAAGAATAAAATAGTTTCTTTGTTTGTTAAAATAAAAAAATAGGGACCTGGGTGTCCTGGCACATCCCTTTCATGGTATGTCTTCAGTACATGGGAAGCTAAGGCAGGCAGATCTCTGTTAATTCTCAGCTACCCTTCTCTATATTGAGAGTTCCATGCTACCCAGGACTATATAGGGGAAGTCTGTCTCAAAAGCAAGTTAGTAAATACATAAATACATAAAAAGAATGGCCAGTTAGATGGCTCAGCAGGTAAAATCATTTGCTATTAAGCCTGAAGTCATAAATTCTGTGTCTGGGACCCAGGTGATTGAAGGAGAAAACAGACTAGCATATTGCCCTCTGATCTTAATATGCCCCCAAATAAATAAATGTCATGAACATATTTAAAAACAACTCCAGACAATGCAAAAGAGTAGTATACAGTCTGTGACATATCATAATTGTTCAAGCTATAATTGTGTTTCTGATACATTTCATAGTAATAAAAACGCAGCTACAGTCACAGTTGGGTATGGGTTTCTAATGTTACAATGGAAAAGTGATGAAAAGAATCATTCTACTGAGATCTCTTCCTCCACCACTCACAGATGAATCAGAACTGATAGTTGGATGTTTTTACATAGGGGCATTGAATCTTTTAAACTCATAACTTAATGTTCAACATTCTTGCTGATTATTTTAATCACAGCACACACAGAAGCACTTCAGTCATCCAGTATCTCCCAGGAGGCACAGCCTCAATTGCTATCTCTAATCTTTTCAGAGCACCCTCTTTGGCTAGTGTTCATTAATTAAACATCCTTCTGCTGATGTTCCTTTTGGCTGCTGTTCCCCTAGAAGCTTCAGGATCACTTGTCATTCTATTACGTCTTTTATCCCAACTATACTAGTTCATCTGCAATTATTTCCTTCTTTCAGAACTATTTTCCTCTCTTACAATATTCTTTGATGACTTGATAAGTCTCTACAATCAAATTCCACCTCATTTGTTTAAATTACTATTCTCAAAAGCATGGCAAATCTTTCTTTGTAATCATTTCCTTAGTCCCTAGAGGAGTTTAAAACTCTGATATTCGCTGTAAGCATACAAAAGTAAATGCGCAGATTAAAGAGTAAAAGAAAAACAACCAAGCCAGGAGTCAAGCTGGATACCACAAATCAATGTTAGAAAAGGCAGAGATTAGGATAATGACATTGATTTACTTATCTGTTTTTGTACATTGAATTTATTCACTCAATGGACAAGTATTTATTTAGTATGAATATTATATCAAACAAGGCAAAAGTGACTTTTTCATGAGAACACCTGTTTGCATGTTAGGCACACCCACATAATCTATTTATGAGGTTCACTTTAACTCTGTAGAAAGAGATATCTTTGTTTCTTTTTTTATGAATCTGAGATGGGTTAAGACAATAACAGAACTGAGGCTATGTAACTCTTCAAGATAGGTCACTAAGGCCACAGTTTCTGCCTGGCTATTTCAGGACCCTCTGAGCACCTTGAGAGAAGTCTGACTCCTCTGAGGTCACAACAAAGCAAGGAAGTACAAACAAGCAGCTGAAAAGAAATGCAGTACTATGATTTTGCCTACGTTCATTACCAGGAGCCATCATCAACCTGCCACCCAGTCAGTGCATTATCTTGAGGGAGGATCCCCAGCTCTGACTCAGGCTGCCCTAGCTGTTGTTTTATTGAGTAGAGAAATGCCTGTTCACTTAAATTTATGAATAGCTTCTTTCTCCCTCCTTCCCTGCTCTCTCCTTTTACTCTTTCTCTCAATATTTATGCATTTTTGTTTTATATGTAAGGTTGCTTTGCCTAAATGTATGCCTGTGTATCACATGCCAAGTCCTTGATGCCTTTGGAATCCAGAAGAGGGCACTGGATCATCTAGAACTGATGTTACAGATGGCTGTGAGCCACTGTTTGGGCACTGGGATCAGAACTCATGTCTTGTGCAAGAGAATCAAGTGCTCTTAATGGCTGAGCTATCTTTCCAGCCCTTAGAGTAACATTTTACTCGTCAATAAGTTATTGATATAGCCCATGTCTCACATTACTCACCCCCTATAGCTAAAGATAGAAATACATTAAGGATTAATATGCAAATTACATATTGCAATGCATACAATATTTTCATATAGTTCATTATTGTTAGTAGGGATATTCTAGGAAGCCCCTTTACAAGACCTTTATATAAATCATAAAGAAAGTCTCCCCACAAAGTTTCACTAACGTCTCCTAGAAAACAAGAGATACAAGTCTTGAATCATTAGGGATATAGAAAGGCCCACAAAGTCTGGGAAGCCCACAAAAACTAGGAAGCAAGCACTAAAACTTCAAAATTTATTCTAGACATACCTTTGAACTTTAGTATTTATTTTAGTTGGGAAGTTTTCTTTACCATCTCTTGATATGGGTTTCAATAAGAATGACAGTCAAAATTGATAACAGTAATAATAATGCACCACTATATAAATTGGCAGGTTACTAATTCCTAAATACCTTATATAAGTACTTGTATATATTTTTCATTTTATCACTCAACAAAGACTGGAAGGAAGGTTCAGCAGTGAAAAGCACTTGCTGTTCTTCCACAGGATCTGAGTTCAGTCTCTAGCATCCATGTGGAAGAGCTTGTAACCCTCTGTAATTACAGCTCCAAGGGATTTGATACCATCTTCTGACCTTCAGAGTCCTACTACACATGTAACAGATACAAAGACAAACACACTCACATATACATAAATTCAAAAAGTACAGTAGTTGTAGAGATGAGTCAGTGATTAAGTATATAGTTCTCTTACAAAGAACTGCAGTATGGTTTTCTGTAGCCATGCTAGATAGCTCACAACCATCCCACTGATAACTCCAGCACCTAGGATGTGATGTTTCTGTGGACACTTGCACTCATGCCCACATATTCTCCCCTCAAATACACTTTAGTGTTTTGATTAGGTCTTGTCACCATGGACTCATGTGTTTGAATGCTTAGCCCATAGGAGTGGCACTATTAGGAGGTATGGCCTTGCTGGAGTATGCGTGGCCTTGTTATAGGGCATGTGTCACTGTGGGGGCAGGCTTTGAGGTCAAGCTCAGCCCAGATGGGATACAGGTCTTTTCTACTGCCTTCACATCCAGAAATAGAATTCTCAGCTTTTTTTCTAGCAACATAACTACCTGTACACTGCCATATTTCCTGACACGATGATAATGGACTAAACCGCTGAAACTATAAGCCAGCCCCAATTACATGTTTTCCTTTATAAGATTTGCCATGGTCATGGTGTCTCTTCACAGCAATAGAAACCTGTAGTTGAAAGTCCTAAGACAGAAGTTTGTCCCAGGGACTGGGGTATTGTACTAGTACTGACCATGCTTTTTTTTTTTTTTTTCTTTTTTTAGAAGAATGTAGACTTGGAGAGTTTGGATTAGAAAAGCAGTTGAATGCTTTATGTGGGACTTAACAGGTCATAATAGTAGGAACATAGAAGACAACGGTGCTGAGAGTTATTTGAATAGTGGGGGTCTGTCTCAAGAGATTTCAGAGGAGAACCAGAAACCCCATCCAACGACTGAGGAATCTGGATGCAGACATCCATAGCTAGGCCCCCGGGTGGAGCGCTGGGAGTCTAATTAGCGAGAAAGAGGAGGGTTTATATGAGCGAGAATTGTTGAAACCAAGGTTGGATAAAGCACAGGGACAAATAGCCAAACGAATGGAAACACATGAACTATGAACCAAAGGCTGAGGGGCCCCCAACTGGATCAGGCCCTCTGAATAGGTGAGACAGTTGATTGGCTTGATCTGTTTGGGAGGCATCTAGGCAGTGGTACCAGGTCCTGGGCTCGCTGCATGAGATAGCTGTTTGAAACCTGGGAGTTATGCAGGGACGCTTGGCTCAGTCTGGGAGGAGGGGACTGGACCTGCCTGGACTGGACTGAGTCTATCAGGTCGATCTCAGTTCTCGGGGTTGGCCTTGATCTGGAGGTGGTGGGAATCGGGGGTAGGCTGGGGGGAAGGGGAGGGGGCAGGAAGGGGGAGAACAAGGGAATCTGTGGCTGGTATGTAGAACTGAATAGTATTGTAAAATAAAAAAAAGAGAAAAAATTATGGAAAATTATTAGAAGATGAAAATACATGATGTGTAGAGATTAAAAAAAAAAAAAAAAGAATGTTAGTATGTGGCCTAGAAACTGGTCTTGCGATATTTTGTTGAAGAATGTGGCTGCTTTTTGCCCTTGTCCAAAAAGACTGCCTGAGGCTAAAGTGAAGAGTTTTGTATTAATTGCATTGGCAAAGAAAATCTCAAAATAGCCTAATATAGACTCTTTCGTGTGATTACTGGTGTTCACTATTATGAACATTTATAATGAAAAGGAGCAAACTGAGCAAGTAAAAATGAAAATGTACAGATTGAGGAGAAAGGGGGAATTGGGAAGTGTAATGCAGGTAAATCCTATGTTCAAGGAGCTAAACAGATTAAAGAAGAGCCGGATGTTAAATAGAAAAGGTTGTGGTGACCTCAGGGCATGACCCTGCATAGCTAAGCTTCCAATTTGTAAAAAGGAATTAAAGAAAAGCCTAGAATCAGGTGTGGTGTTGTACACCTTTAATTCCAGTATTCAGAAGGTAGAGAGGTTGGTGGATCTCTAACTTAAAGACCAGCCTGGTCTACAGAGAGAAATCCAGAACAACCAAGTTTAGGCAGTGAAGGAAACCACTGAAAACAGAAAGCTAGTGAAGATATAAATTAATGGAGGGGGCTATGTTTGCAGAATTTGGCAGCTTAAGCATTGTGATCCTAACTTTAGAGTCAAAAACAAAAGGAAGGGGTAATGGAATCTCCCTCCATCACTAAGGAAAATCACGGAGGCCAACCATGTGTCAGGGGCATCCCTGAATGAAGGCCTAGAGTGGCCATTGCATGAAGCTGTGAAGGTGAAGCCTGGACTGTCTTGGGTACCTCAAGATGTTAGAAATGCTAGAGTCATGGGATATGTGTCAAGGGAAGCTTCTAACAGAGAGTGGAACCAACCCAAGAGAAAAAAAAATGTGTTGCATTAAACAAAGATAAAAGGAGTTGGAGTTATGAAAAGCATTTTGACATCAGAAATGGAGATGCAATTTGGAGTTTTCTCAGATGTTTTTCAGTCTTTCTTTGATCTAGTATTTTCTCACTATCCTCCCTTTCCTCCATTTTCAAATAGTAACTGTATTCTGTGCCATTGTATGCTGGAAGTGTGTGATCTGCTTTTTTTTTAAATTTTGATTTTATAGGGAATTATAACTAAGAGGTTTCATGAAACTCAGAAGAGACTTTGAACTTTTAAACATTGTTGAGACTTTGATAAACTATGGGGGTTTTGAAGTAGGACTAAATGCATTTTGCATTGTTATGGCTTCAAGCTTATGGAGGCCAGGGAGTTGAATGTGGTGATTTGAATAGGAATGGCCCCATAGACTCTTGTGGTTGAATGCTTGGCCCATAAGGAGTGGTGTTATTAGGAGATTTTGCCTTGTTGGAGTAGGTGTGGCCTTGTGGGAGGATATGTATCACTGCAGGGGCAGTCTTTGATGACTCATATGCTCAGGCTATACTCCTTGTGGGACACAAGATATTGAAATCTCAGCTCCTTCTACAGCAACAGTTCTGCCTGTATTCTGCCATGCCTCTCTCCATGACTCTCTAAGTTAAATGATTCCTTTTATAAAAATTGGCATGGTCATGGTATCTCTTCAAAGCAATAAAAACTCTAACTAAGACATATACATACACATAATTTAAAATAAGATAAAATTTAAAAATATCTAATCAAAAGAATACTATTGAAAGATTCTATACATTAAAGCTAATATAAAACTGAAACAAACAAATGAAAAACCCAGGTGACCTCATTGCTTAAGGTCATAAGGCATGTAAATACACATAATTAGTCTGGACTCTGATGGGCTAAGGACATATTCTGAACTTATAACCACTGTTCAAAGCAGATGAAGAGATTCCTCTGTCAGCTCTGAAAATATGACCCCTTGGCTTGGACTACTTACTCAGGATTGCCGTTTCTTATCTTTGCATATAACAAGAGTTTCATTGGCCTTTACCTAGACTGGCTATTGAGAGCTGCAGGTAGCAAAAGACTGTGGGAGTATACAGCAGGTGACAAGTAGAGCTCAGAAGGTCAACCTATCAGAACCAGGGAGAAAACCATCACCCAAGACGTTATGGAATTACTGCCTTTTGAATGAATTGGCTGTTTCTTGTTATAAACTTCTTGTGCAATAACAGCTATGATATCTCTCCATTTACCATGCATTTCCATGTTACATGTACATCGAATCTCATGATTGCATGCCAATCTTATGGGCACACATAATTATGCGTAGTCTAGAAGATGGTTTCTTATTTAACTGTATAGTTTATATGAATAGAAACATACTAAAATATGCTTCATAACAAGGTCTATTGTTCCATGTGGACTGTAGATACTTGGAGGTCTTGTTCTCCAACCTTAGCCACTGACAAGGCAAAATTGGCCAAAGTGTCCTTGTAGAACGTTCACAGAACAGAATTGCATGTCCCTGGCATTGTTGGATCAAAACCCTTCAGAAGAATTATAGAGAAATAGAAGTGATAGTGCAGGAGTCTGGCTTCGGTATATCTTAGTCCTTCAAGAGATCAATAGCACCTATGTTTCCCTAAGCTTCCTCCACCAGCACCTCCCCACTCTTATTCAAAAAACAATTAACACTTTGTATTTGTTTCTACAGCAGTTTTTAATGCAAGATTTTAGGCTCAGTAGACTAATTATTTATAGGTCCTGAGATTCATGTAATTAAGAGAAAAAGGCTGTTAACTGACTAACCATGTCTGGATATTATTAATCACATAAAATAGTACACATATTCTTTGGCTTTTCCTTAAATCTCTCATTGGTTTAATTTCTTCCCTTGTAACCTTTGTAGCTATCCCTTTAAGAGATAGTCATATCTTTTTACAACCTACAGCTCTTGTCAGTCACCAATTAAGCTGACCAAGTCTTTGCCAAATGTGACTCTTATCAGAATACTTGTCCTTGAGAGTTTACTTTGTTAGTTTTTACTAACAAGTTATTAATGAATGGACACACACACAGACACACACACACACACATATACATGCTTGGGGAAACAAAGATGCAAATGAAGATGGAAAGAACTAGTTAGAATAATGAGAGAACAGCAGAAGCAATTGAGAGAAGCTAAGTATGAGAACAGGAAAGAAGCTGTGTAGATAGAATTGACTGAGAAAAATAACGTGATGGACTAAAGAACTCAGTGTGAATAGATTTATTTAATATCCTTCTTATTAATATTGTAGCCCCTTGTAGCTTCTGTTCTGGACCCTGGTAGAAATCTCCTCAGGGCAGTCACCTGTGGAGAATTTGTTAGCTGGATTTCCCTTTCTTAGAGCTGGCTGTTTCCTAGATGTCTATAGTTAACTAATTCAATTCTCTGAATGTTAGGGAAAACTCTAGTTGGGGCGGGCAATGTTTATGTTTTATACCAGTGGGGAAAATGGATGTTCTAAAGGTCTACAGAGCAAAGCATCTCTTAGCACAGTCATAGATCAGCCCTTTGATGCCATTAAGATTCTTTTAGGTTTCTTTGTTGCTCAGACATAACCTATCTATGACCTCTACATCATGATGATGATAAGGTAAGAGAAACAGAAAGCTCAATGCCAAGGTAACAAAATGAATCTGCCTGTTATATTATAGTCCCTGGAATTTGATCCATAAATGCTGTGAAGTGCTGACTCAGCTAAGAGGAGGAAGAGGATATAGCTCTTCTACCAAGAGTAATTTTGCAATTTTTTTAAATGGGAGAAAAGGGAGGGAGGTATTAAGTTCACTGCCAAGCACAATTACCCTGTGGAGCTCTCTCCTGTTTGCTCTCACAGAAGAGAGGCAGCTCTCTGTCCCAGTTTCTCTGCTCCATTTAGGTGTCATCGTCATCATGTCAAAGTCATTTTTGTGTATTTGCTCAGATATGCTCATATTTCCTCACTTTGCAATCTACTGACTACTCTCCTGTATAATTTTCCTAGACTTCCTGGGTTGTTCTATTTCACTATCTCCTCTGTGATGACCTTAGAAAAGGAATTTAGTATCAACAAGACACAGGACCTGCCCTCTTTTTCTTACTTTATATTCTTACTAGACTGTCTGTTAAGAGGAGTCATTTCACTTACTGGCTGACATGAAAAAATCAAAAATCACTCTATTCAGGGTAAAGAGTCTGCCCTTAATCTTAATTATTAGAAACTCTTACTAACTGAGAGGTTAGTATATAGCTTTGAAGCTTCCGATGTTTAAG
This sequence comes from Peromyscus leucopus, assembly GCF_004664715.2. NCBI lineage: Eukaryota > Metazoa > Chordata > Mammalia > Rodentia > Cricetidae > Peromyscus > Peromyscus leucopus. The sequence goes on from NC_051083.1 coordinate 597,185, forward strand.
ATCTTTCCCTGTTTATAAGCCTGAAGGGTCAATATGGCATTCCCATTGAATCTTGCTTCTCATGTTGCTTTTCAAGTGCATGCTCATTTTAGTGATAATACTTTGATCGTCCTTGCAGTTCACCCGTGTCCCCAAGCCTGGAGTTACCTGTATGTTCTAATTTGTCTCTGTTTCCTAGAAATCACATCTAGTCTTGTCTCACTACACATCTTTATGGATCCCTGTTATTGTGGATATTTTGTCCTATTATGCAATACTGATAGACCTAATTAACTTTGAAGAACATGCTAAGATGACAGATTTTTCTTTTTTGTTTGTTTCTTTTATAATATTTTTAGTTTATAATTAACTTAATTTCACATATTTCCCCACCCTCCCTCCTCCCACTCCCCAGCCCTCTCCCCCCAATGCACCCCCTACTCCCATCTCCTCCAAGGCAAGGTCTCCCCTGGGGAGTCAGCCCAGCCTGGCAGACTCAGCCAAAGCAGGTCCATTCCCCTCCTCCCTACACTAAGGCTGAGCAAAGTGTCTCAGCATAGGCCCCAGGTTCCAAAAAGTCAGCCCATGCACCAAGGACAGGTCTTGGCTCCACTGCCTGGGGGCCTCCCAAACAGTTCAAGCTAATCAACTGTCTCACTTATCCAGGGCCTGGTCAAGTTACATGGGGGTTCCACCGCCATTGGTTCACAGTTCATGCACTTCCACTAGTTTGACCATTTGTCCCTGTTCTTCTTCCAGCCATGGTCTTAACAGCTCTCGCTCATACAATCCCTTCTCTCTCTTCCAATTGAACTCCCAGAGTTCTACCTGGGGCTCAGCCATGGATCTCTCCATCCACTTCCATCAGACACTGGATGAGAGTTCTATCATGACAGCCAGGGTGTTCGGCTATCCTATCACCAGAGCAGGTCAGCTCAGGCAGTCTCTCGACCTTTGCCAGTAGTCTACAGTGGAGGTTTCTTTGTGGATTTCTGGGGACCTCTCTGGCACTCTCCTTCTTCCTATTCCCCTGGGGTCTTCATTCATCATGGTATCTCCCTCTGCATTCTTCCACACTGCTCCTGATCCAGCTGGGACCTCCCTCTCCCCTAATCTCTCTTTCCCCTGACCCGTGCCCTCCATTACCCTCACCCCCACACCCAGTTTGCTCATGTAGATTTTATCATCTATTTCTCTGTTGTTGGGTGATCCCCGTGTCTGTCTTAAGGTCCTCTTTACTAGGTAGCCTACGTGGAGTTGTGTGTTTCAGTCTGGTTACATCTAGTATCCACTTATGAGTGAGTACATACCATGTTTGTCTTTCCGAGTCTGGGTTACCTCACTCAGGATGATTTTTTTCTAGTTCCATCCATTTGCCTGCAAACCTCATGATGTCATTGTTTTTCTCTGCTAAGTAGTACTCCATTGTGTATATGTACCACATTTTCTCTATCCATTCTTCAGTTGAAGGGCATCTAGGTTGTTTTCAGGTTCTGGTTAATACAAATAATGCTTCTATGAGCATAGTTGAGCATGTGCCCTTGTGGTATAATTGAACATTCTTTGGGTATATGCCCAAGAGTGGAATATCTGAGTCTTAAGGGAGGTTGATTCCCAATTTTCTAAGAAAGCAATGACAGGTTTTTCTAATGGTTAACCAATTGCTTGGTTCCCATTAAACTGCATGTGTCATCCAGTTTCCTCCAAATGAATAAGAATACTGAGTGGTTGCTTGTAACTTTCTTCCTTCCTTCCTTCCTTCCTTCCTTCCTTCCTTCCTTCCTTCCTTCCTTCCTTCCTTTCTTTCTTTCTTTCTTTCTTTCTTTCTTTCTTTCTTTCTCTATTTTTGGTTCCCTGTTTGTTCTTTGACAACAGAAGCTAATGACCACACTCGCCCTCCTCTGTTTCCATGGCTATTAACGACAGGGTCACTTTTGACTCAGAGTCCTTCTGTGAGATGCACATTAGTCAGACAGTCAGGGGAATTAAGGTACATACATCTTGGTACAGAGGTACATAGAAAATTAGAATAATGGTCACATACTCCCTTGGGTCTCTGGTTTCCCTGGTTGCTTCCCGAGTGTATCAATGTGTAAAAACATTGCTTGTTGCTATCCTTTGAAGATATGGTGCATTTTTATTGCCTTCAGACTTCTTGTAAAATCTGAGCACACATATATTCTCTCATTTATACCTGCCATGTGGATGATTTCTTTACACTTTGGTCTGTGTGAATATCTCTCATTTCCTTCTCTCATCCACCCTTCGAGCCCTCTCTCTTCCTTCTTGTTTCTTCCACTTTCACATTCACTTATGGAGTCCTGTTAAGACCAGGAATTGTTGCAAACACTGGAAACAACTCAAATGAAAGAACAGATGCCATGTCTGCTGCCTACATTTAAGAAGAGCAAAGAAGGAATATCACAGAAAAATTAGGTAGAATAACATGCAAAGAGTATGGAAACAAATAAAATGTAATTTACCAATGGGAATAAAATTATCTAATAGCAAATAGAAAAGGCAAAAGAAATAGTTGTCAGGTTTGATAAAGGTAGATTGTAAGTTGAATTTATAATGTAGAGGAAAGCAAACACTTTAATGCTTAAAGTAAGAATAATTCAGGCTTAATGCAACAAAATCAGTAAAACCAATGCAAAGAAAGCAACCTAGCATCTCACTCATGTTACTAGTAGTTAAACAAATTGAAATGAGTAGTCATGCTCCAGAGAGGACACCAATCAGCTGTTTTCCCTACTCACTGTGTCATCTTAGAATCAGCTTAACACAATAATATAAAACTAAAAATCTGTGAGAATGTAATCAGACAACTGAGGATATTTATTTGGATCTGCAATCTGTCAGTCTACCCTTCCAAAGTTCTCAGAAGAAAATATTGTAGAACCATCCTATGGATGTGTAGATGCTTTATATATCACAATGCCAAGATGCATGGATTGGAAGATGAACGTCTTCACACATGTGGGACAAGTAACAAAGAAGAGACTTTAAAGAACTGAGATGTTGCCAGCAGTTTGGTGATCAAATGTCGTTTGTAGTGAGGTGGATAAATTGAATTGCAGTCAGTGTTAAACTCTGATGTATTTATGCAGTGGATTAGAAGAGTCCAAGTCATCTTACAAAGGAATAAATGTGTGAGCATTATAAATCTAGAGTTGATTCCATCAGTTACTGGATGAGGCTCTCTGATGACAATTAGGGTAGTCACCACTCTGATTACAAGAGGTGGCTAGTTCAGTTACCCTCCCCATTATTGCTACAAGTCTTAGCTGGGTCCATCCTTGTGAATTCTTGGAGTTTCCTTGGTACCAGGTTTCTTCCTAACCCCAAAATGTCCACCATCAGGACATCTCTTATTACTCTTCCCCTCCATCACATACCCAATACACACAACCCAATCCCTCATGTTCCCATCCCACCCCTGCTGCAGTTTACCCAAGAAATTTCTTCTATTTCCTCTCCCCAGGGAAATCCTTCCTTGTTACCTATCCTCTCTGGGTCTGTGGATTATAGCCTGGTTATCCTTTACATTCACAGCTAATATCCATTTGTGAGCGAGTACATACAATGTTTGTCTTTGATTTCTTTCTAGCTCCATCTATTTGCCTGCAGCTTTCATGATGCCATTTTTTTCACAGCTGAGTAATATTCTATTGTGTAAATATACCACATTTTCTGTATCCATTCTTCAGTTGAGCGGCATTTGGTTGTTTCTACAGCCAAACATTGAGCTGAGCTCTGGGAATCCTGTTGAGGAAAGGGAGGAAGGATTGTATGAACCAGAGGTAATCAAGGTCATCCCAAGGGAACCCACAGAAACAACTAACCTGGGCTTAGAGGAGCTCACAGACTCTGTACTGACAGCTAGGGAGCCTGCATGGGACCCACCTAGGCCCTACATATGTGTGACAGTTGTATAGCATGGACCATTTGTGGGCCCCCTAACTGTTGGATCAGAGCCTGTCCCTAATGCTTGAGCTGGGTTTTGGGAACCTATTCTCCATTCTGGGGTGCCTCACCCAACCTTAGTCCTACCTCAACTTGATCTGCCATGCTTTGTTTACACCCATGGGAGGCCTTCCCCTTTCTGAACAGAAAACAGAGAAGGATTGGATGGGGGTGGGGCAGAGGAGAGGCAAGGGAGAGAACATGAAGAGAGGAAGGAGGGGAAACCAGTTCAGATGTAAAATGTATGAAAAAAATTAATAAAAATTGTAGAGTTTAGTAAAATACATATAAAATATATTTTATATTAATGTATTTAAACATAGAAAAAAGACTGGAAACAATTTTTAAAATTATTTGTTTTGTTTTATTTATGAATATGCATATATATATATATATATATATATATATATATATATATATATATGGAGTTTTAGGCACTTTTGTGCTACTTGTTATGAGTGCAGGAATCAAATTCTGGTCCTCTAACCAAAGCACCAAGTGCTTTGACTAAATATGCCATCTCTCTAGCTTCTGGAACACAGTAATTTTGGAGGTGTGCTAATGCAATAAAACCATAAGGAGAAAAGATATAAGTGTAGCTCTTAGAGGAAAGGTTGAAGAAATGTGGGAAGGAAACATGCTCTCTCTATCCCCTTCCCTTTCTCTTTCTGAAATAGATAACTAACCTAGATATCCTTTGTTACTATGGTGGATTCAGCTAAACTCATCTTGGATTTCACAATTAAAAGTTGCTAAAATTAAGTCTTAGCACAGTTGTTGACCCAGACTAAACTTTTTTTTTCTATTTTAAAAGATAGTACTAGAATTTCAGTAAAGATCTTTTTCTCGTCTATAAAATGGAAGGTTGAATGAAATGTTTCCAAGCATTATAGTGCAAAGAAAGAAAAATGCTTCTGCCTTAAGAAATATTTTAAGTGCTAAGTTGGCTAGCCTTTTCTATCCTCAGTTCTCTGTATGCAGATTACAACATCAAGATTACTTTTGGCCCATAGTAACATTTGAAAACAATAAATACAAACATTTTTTTCTCATCCAGTGTAATTTAGAACTTATGATAGTATACATTCCATAAGAACTTAAATGTCATTGTACATTTCTTTACACAACTTATATATATGTACATATATACATACATATATATGTACACACACACACACACACACACACATATATATATATATATATATATATATATATATATATATATATATCAAGAGTGGATTGGTACAGTTTCTCTTAGATCCACTTTTACCTTGAGTCAAACAAGTGTATTCTTGTTTTGTCTATGACTGAATCCTTGGGGTCTACAGTGGGTAGCACACAGCATGCAGTCAAGGGTGGTGTGGTTCTTGAAACTGAAGTCAGTCTATGCTAATAGTTTATGCATGACAGATTCATGAGTTAAGACGATGGTAGCTGCTGGGGCAAGTACGCCTAAATTCTCAGGGATTGGCAGGATCTGTGCAGTCAGCGATGATGAACTCTGACAAGACATCTGACTTCCCACACCAGTGGAGAAGCTGCTGACATTCCATTGGCAGGGAGAAGGATAAGAGGCATGTGAGAGCAGACAGGGTAAGTGTGTAGGGGAGGCCTAGGACTTGCAGGCTTTGCTTCTGCTCACATTCTACTGAAGGAAATCCAGTGACAAATATCTCATAAGTACCAACAGGATTGGAGATGAAGTCCTGTCTGATGCAAGGAACAGCTGATAAGGAATTGGACCTACAGAGAGCTTGTTCTCTATGACTTGGTAGACATTGGCCCTCCCTGTCAGGTAACTATGTGATTAATGGGCTTAATCCTACAACCCTTAGACTTCAGCTCCTTACACAAAACTGAGCAGATGAAGGAGAAGAGGTTACAACAGGTTTTTGAATTTTAAACAGATTTTCTTTGGTTCTTCTCTTAGACATCCTTTCATTTTTTTCAAAACTGGGCTTTTGCTCAGGGATAAAGTAGTAAATGTATGATGCACTATGATTTATCAGAGTTCTTTACGTTCCCACCTCTGTCTCTCTGTCTTTTATCTGTATGTCTCTATTCTCTTTCTTTCTGTTTGTATCTCTGTACCACACACATAAACACACACACACACACAAACAGAGAGAGAGAGAGAGAGAGAGAGAGAGAGAGAGAGAGAGAGAGAGAGGAAAGATGCTTATCCAGAGTTCAGAAAGAATGTTTTAAAATATTTGAGAGTCAACACCCAAAATGAAGAAAAGTTCTGCTGTTGGAGTAAATCTTTATCTTTGCCATCCTGGGTTCCTGATTTCTTAATGTCCAAATATAGCAAACTATTCCCAGGAGCCTCTCTTTTGTATCAAAATCTTAATTGTTAAAGTAAAACCAAAAAAAAAATGGTTTATCACCTTTTCAGACTATTCCCAAACTTTTCATCTCTGTTCTCTTCTTATTGAAAGTCAGCTGTGGTTACAGTACTTACCCAAGAAAGGAGGTGCTGGAAATTTTAGTTTCCTGACAGACTACCCCCAAATATTGAATGATCACCTGAAACTGGGAATCATCAAAATTCTACTTCTGTTATTTCAGATTAGAGCTCACAGTCCTTTGGCATCATCTACATATAAAACATTGTATTGGCATTGGGGGGATTTAAACATGAAACACAGGAACAGGTAATGTGGTATAGAACCAAATCACTCCACGAATGAAGATTAAACAGAATTAATTAATTTTATGCTGCAGTCTCTATAAATGAGCCAGCAAACTATGCAGTGAAATCCTAAACCACAGCCTTGAAATAAAGAGCTTAATGTAATTCAGTGCTTATCGGTTGCCTAGAAACTAACTTGGAAAGGGGTGGGGGAAGCAGGACTCGAAAACATGAAGAGTTCATAGGTTTAATAAGGAAATTATTAACTCTGAACTGCTCAGGGATGTGATATCTACACTCCACAGATCTTTCCTATCCCAAGAGTCCTTTAATATATCAGAGAGCGAGGTCAGAGGGCACATGGAGCAGGCTGCTGTAGAACGAGGAGGCAGTAGTTAAGGCTCCAGGCAATCACAAGGAGCTGGCAGCAACCTCTATAAACCTTTAAGTCAATGCAGTTCTACATCAGCTCAGTGTGTTGACAAACTGAATCTGTGAATTTGCTTTCTCCTTAATTTATTTTTGTAGAAACACACAGCTTAGGACTTGACTATTACATGAGGCACTTTCTCTATTTTTTCTGGTATCAGGGATGTTTTCAGAAATACCATCTTGGAAATTTTACAGACCTACACAAAGTGTCTTGATTACATCCACCCCCATCCCTTTTCCATTCCCCCATTACCACCCTCATCTCTCCCTTCCCAGCTCCTTTTCCTTGGGTAGATGCAAGGTAGGTTTGGGACATTTAGTTGATTTTATAATACACAAAGGAAATGAGCTGAGAAACAGGGCATGTGTCTTTATCAAAAAGCCCTTTTCAAGATGAGAGGCTGGTCTTTAAATTTTACTTCAAACCCTACCGTGTGAGAAGCCTGACTTATCTCTCCTATCAGAGCCCCTCCTTCACTCAGCTTCTTGTCTTCAGTAGAGAAACTAAGCAGGTGATGATGCTTAGGTGACAATTCACAAGCTAGTGTTTTAGCTTCGTCTCTAAAACTATTAAATAAATGATTCCTTCAATTTTAAAACTGTGCACACACAGGAGAGCTAGGGCTTCAGCATCTCAGCTTGAAATAGTTACTTAGGGAGGACATATTTTACCCTAATTATTTTTGACAGGAATTAGGTCAGATTAATTAGTTTAAAATTCAGCTGAACAACAGCGTCTTTGCTAATTACTTCAGGACACATACATAATTCATTTACAATAGCAAGGAAAAGAAAGGAAGAAACAGAAGAGGATACTAGAGGATAGCACAAGCAAGCCAGACTTGACCCTATGGATGGGTCACTCACAAAAAGAAGACTTCTTAAGAACTTAAGGATTGATGGGAACAGATATGTGGAACATCTTATTATGCCTAAGTACAGGTATCTATGTAAAAATATGTCCTTTCTTAGCTTTATTCTCTATGCATCTGTATTTAAACATTTAAAATACTTCAAAATAGTATTTGATTCTTGGGACAAAGTAAGAGAACGGTGACATGATTTTATAAAAACAATTCTCCAGCTTTGCCGACTTACCATTTTCAAGACTGTGGGTAATAAGCACAACCTCACTGATGTCTAGTAATTCGTCATTTGTTGTTATCAACAAACTGAAAATAGTTAATACCTCATTCCTGGTATGGAAGGTATTGATGTGATGTTTGTACTTGACCATATGTTACATAGGCACAGTATTTGACAAATGGAATTTAATATTTCTTAGCTATTGTCCTCTCTTTGGAATAGTAAATTAAATAAACATTTGCCACATTGCCTGTACACTTTCAAGTTTCCTTCAAAAATGCCTTTGAAAGTATATCATACCTTTGGGCTTAGATTGTATGGGGAAAGATCTTACAAATTTAGCTTCAATTTTCAATAGTTCAAAAATTTCAGTTAAAATATTTCAATGCATTAAATATCCAGTGATATTAAACAAATCACACTCTTCTCCTCAAGGGACTTGGGGAAGGAGTTGAGTGTGTGTGTTACCTTTTTGACCATTCTGCTTGAGGCCAACAAGACAGTTCAGAATCCAGATTCTACCTCAGAAGAGATCAGACGGAAGTTAATGTGTATGCATGTGTAGTAATTGTGTGATTTAATGCAGGATCATGAATGTGCTGATCTCATACAGCTCCATCCTCACATTTAGGTTTCTATATGGAGTAGGTCTTTCTTCTTAATATATTTTATTTTGTTCTATGAGAATTCCACACATACGTACAGTGTATTATATATTTTTATAATTCTCTCCATCCTCCCATACAGCTATTCCTGGATCTCCTTTACTGTCCCTCCTCCCAAATTTCTTTTTTTCACCCTTTCCCTTCTTCTCCCTCTTCTCTCCTTGTCCCCTTCTTTCTTTCTTTCTTACACTCATGGAATCCAATCAGTGCTGCCATTTTGTCCATGGATGTGAAGGAGGAGGGGTCTACTGAAACATGGGCCACCAGAAAGGTCCATGACCACAACAAAAACTTCATTTCCCTCCTGAGCAGCAATCAGCTTCCAATAGCTCCTCCCATAGGGGTGGGGTCTCATCTGTCCATGATGGAACTTTAAATGATTTGACCTTGTGCAAGTCTTATTCAGGTAGCCACAGCTCCTGTGAGTTTCTGAGGGCAGTGATCCTGTCATTTCCAGAAGATACTGCCTTTTTTTTCCCCAGCAATCCTCTGGGACCTCCTGCTCTTACAGTCTTTCCTCTCACCACACAATAGTTATCTTGATGTAAGGATGTGTAATATAGAGGGCCTATTTAAGCCAGAATACTCTTTTTGTGGAATATCTTGACACTTAAAAGCTTGCCCATGGATATTGGTTTCAGATATAAAGAGCAGATAAACTTCTCTGCACTTTGAATCCTATTAAGCAATTATAAGTCAATCCCAATCAAGGAAATGTAGGTCAACTTCTGAATGGCTTTGGCAACTTGTAATCAAATGTTTAGATAACTATAGACTGAGGATTAGAATTGTTGGCATTCCAAAGCAGTGCAGGTCCAGTCACAGTTTTCCCTTTCAGATACTTACAGGTGGAAGATTTCCTGTGTCCTGTCAGGTCCTGCAGCAGCTCGGTCCCAAGTAAACACACAGAGGCTTATATTTTTTGTTGTTGTTCTGTTTTGGTTTGTTTGTTCTATTTTGAGATTGGGTCTTCTGTAGTTGGGGATATAGCCTTGAGCTCCTAATCCCCCTTTCTCCACATCTCAGGGGCTGAATAATCAGTGCAAGCCACTACATAAAGCTTCTTTTTTTTTTTCCTTCAGTGCACATTTCTTTTTTTTATTAAGAAATTTTCTATTCATTTTACTTAGCAACCACAGATCTCCCTTTCCTCCCTCTTCCCTCCTCCCACCCCCCAGCTTCCCCTCCCCAACCCACCCCCCCATTCCCACCTACAGAGGTTTATATTAGTTAAAACTTTTGGGCCTATGACTCAGGCTCATTAATAAGTATGTCTTATAACTTAATTTAACCCATTTCTATTAATCTGTGTATCACCACATGTTTCATGGCTTTACCTGTGTCCCATAAAATGTTGCTCCTTGGATGGCAGGCTGACATCCTCCTCACTCTGCCTTTCTTCTATGACTATCTCTCTTGGATTTTTCCACCTGGCTCCATCCTTCCTACTTTTAAGACTCTGCAAGAACGGAAAGTGAGACAGATAAGGACATCAGGAAAGAAGAGGAAGCTGACTTCATAGGAAAGGCTTATTTGCTGAAAGTATTTATCAATTTTTGGTTAGAGATTCTTATGTACAGGATCATAGCATCTACAACTAGGAAAAAAATGTGACTTCTTCCTTTCTCATTTGTATCTTCTTTTATTTCTTTATCTTATCTGTTGTTGGTTGTTCATAAAAGCAGCCTTTATGAATTACAGACAATTTTAAAGTAATCCAGACACTCATATCTTGATAAATAAACATATCAAAACATATATATATGTATATATATATATGGAATATATTTCAACAATAAAAAATGGAGTACTCTCAGTTGATGCTTGCTAAAAGTAAGAACCTTATAGGTCATATCAAGGAAGAAATAATCTTCAAAACTGTACATAACATATGATTTATACAAAATGTCTATAAAAGCAAAGTTCATAGAGACAGAAACAGTGTTTATGTTTTATATAGGACTGATTATGGGAATAGGAATTAATTAACTGCATTTCTTTTAAAGGGATGTGTGTGAGGATAATGAAGATTTTATAGTATGTACATTGGTGATGTTTACACAACATTATAATTTTTGAAAATGTATTGAATTTGGTATTCATATTAAATAATCATACGACATATAAGTAATACTTCAATTAATCTCTTATATTTTTATAAGAATCTCTATATTTTTAAGATAGAATTTGGTTTAAAGCATGCTGGGTGTGAAGGAGAACTTGCACACAAGTCATTTCCTGTCTCAAAACCCTCACTCTCCATTCCACCTTCTGCCACAGCAACCTTCTTTCCTAAGCTCTCACTTCTTTTAAAAGATCGTGTCTCTGCTTCTTGTCCCTTCATCCTCATCACACATTCAACCCTCAACCCACAGCAATCTGGCTTCAGCCCACAACATTCTACTGAATTTCTTTTGCCAACTTTATTGTGACCCCATTTTGTAAAATGGAGTGGGTGGATTTCAGCCCTCATCTTTCTCTCTCAACACTTGCCCTCGGCTGGCCATTCCTCTCGTGAATATATTTTCTTCTGGAACTGTCTATAGTGTTCTATTCTTTTAATTCTCCTTCCATATCTATTAATGTGTCTTTGTATCTTCTTTCTGAGTTACTCTTCTATCTAATTCTTTATTTTTCATTTAGAGATTAATTTGTTTTTATTTTGTGTGTATGAATGTTTTCCCTGAATGCTTATCTATACATAAACATAAACCCAAACACACACACACACACACACACACACACACACACACACACACATTGTGTGTTTGTCTAGTGTCTTCAAATGCCAGAACTGGTGCTACACTCCTTGGAACTGAATAAATGAAGCATTGTGAGCTACTATGTGGGTGTTGTGCCTCATGTCCCTGTAAGAGTAGCATAAGCTATTAGCCGGTGCTACCTCTCTTGGCCTTTCAGTGTGTCTTCTGATTTGGTACTTGTTAGGCTACTGTGTGAGATTCTCTTTTCCTGTTACTTCTGAATGGGATGAGAGGGTCATCTCCATAAGGTTCACAAAAAAGTGCATCTACTTGTTAAAAATGTCGACATGGACTACATTTTTATGAGGTGTTCTGAATTTGGTACTCAAGATTCTGAATCTTACTGCTATGTTTGTAAATTCTTCTGACCCCAGAGATTTAGAGTTATTCTCCTTTTTGTCACACCTAGTTAATATCACACACTCAATATGCTCAATTATGATTTATCTGTTGTCAACTCCAAAACTGATGTTCTGATTGGTAGGGTGTGAATGGAGGGGAGAGTCTTGAAAGAGATAACTGAAAGGGGCAAAGTTTGGCATAGGTGGAAACCTAGTGCAATAATAGTTTCAAACCAGTAGCACTTACTGTTCCCAAGCTATGTTTTATCCTTTCAAGAATTCAAAGAGAGAGAAAGTGGAGAGAGACAGCAGGTATTGGGGTGGGGGGCACTTTGGGGTGATACGGATACCTAGTTTTTTGGAAACTCCCTGGAATGTGTGAGGGTGACCCTAGTGAAGACTCCTAATAATGGAGGATACAGGATCTAGACTGGACATCTTTTGTAGCCAGGCAAAGCTTCCAGTGGTGTGGCTAGATTGCATTTGGTTAAGTTGTTGGCCAAAGGGGTTTGATGGAGATCCTTAAACAACCTAGATGGATGCTAGAACAAGGGGGTGGTTTTCTGCAAACTGACAGAAGGACCCCATTGCTAAGTACAACATCCACATGGCTCACTGAACAGTGAGAGGTCAAGCTACCTACACGAAGCCTTCATCCCTGGTTCTAGTCTCTTTGGTGCATGAAGGTACTTTACAGACTATGGAAAAAGAAACCTAGACACCAATCCAGCCATAAAATCCTCAACTCCACTTTGTCCTGCCTCCAAGATATGCTGGGACAACGGTGCCTCAAAACGTGTGAGAATGGCCAGCCAATATTTGGGTTAATTTGAGCCCCATGCCAAAAGAATTACCCCATGCCCTACATTGGCTAGATGACCAGCAACCAGAGACTGGATAACTCAGAACCAAACACAACTGGCCAAAAAAAAAGTCAATAAAATAATTTTTCTAATGATATTCTTCTATACTCAAAGGTCAGTGCCTTGTCCAGTCATCATCAGAGGCTTCTTGCAGAAGGGAGTGGGTGCAGGAAACAACAGCTAGACATTATGTAGAGGGAGTCTAAATTGGGGGTCTCCATTGGTTCCCTCCCCTCAGAGATCAAGAGCCCCACAGAAGATGAGGAGGAAAGATTGTAGGAGTAAAAAGGATGGATGACACCAGGAGAACATGGCCCACTGAATCAACTAAGCGTGGCTCATAGGGGGGTCACAGAGACTGAAAAGGCAAGCACAGGGCTTGCATGGGTCTGCACTAGGTCCTCTGCATATATTTTGTGACTGTTAGCTTGGTGTTTTTGTGGGACTCCTAACAGTGGGAAAAGGTATGTTTCTGAGTCCTTTGCCTGCTCTTGGGACTGTTTTACTCCTGTTAGGGTACCTTGCCCTGCTTGATATGGAGGTTTTTTGCCTTGTCTTATTGTGTCTTGTTTTGTTCTGTTGTCTCTTGGAGGCCTGCTCTTTTCTAAAGAGGAAACAAAGAAGTGGATCTGGAGGAGAGGGGAGCTGTGGGGGGAAAGCTAGAAGAAATAGAGAGAGGGAAAACCATGGTTGGGATGTAATGTATGAGATAATCTATTTTCCATAAAAACATTTACTATTATTATAAGGCAGACATTATAGACATTTAGAAACTGAACTTCTTAATTTTTTTTGTCTTTGAATCAGAAGAGATTATGTTACATTAATCTAAAATAAATAACAAATTTACTCATGTTAAAAATTCAAACTTTAGCTATGTGGTACTTTTTTTTCTTCTGTTAAAGAAAGAATACAGTACCCACATGAACTCTAGATCTTTTGTGTATGAAGTTCACTCTATTAGAAAGGTTTTTGCCTTCTTGGTGTTCGGCAGACTCATACTAATGAAACAGGTATCTCTCTCCATATCATTTTGCTTGGAGACTCTAACCCATCAATTTTAAATCAAAGGTCCTCTAATGTACAACTGCTATGTACTTTGTTGAGCCACCTATGGGGATATTAATCTACATTATGAGTCTCAGCTTCCTTAGCTTTCCTTAGAGTCTTAATGAAGACTGGAACCAAGGCACAACCATTTGGACTGCACCAATATATACCAACTGAATTATTTAACAGGGAAATTTTAGTGTATAATGTGGAATCTGAAAAAAAAATGCCTATTATAATATTGTGCTTTAAGCTTTCATAAAATTGTGGCCAAAACTAGGAAATTGTATACTAGGTTTTTGGATGAAAATATGTATATTTGTATAATATTTATTTTTAATGGATTAAGTGGAAATATTGGGATATTTTAATGAAGAAGATAGGAAGTATTAAATTTCTCACTACTACTTCAGTATAAGCCATAATGAATAACATAAAAATTCATTTCCATATATTTGGATACAGGAAATACTGCATAAATTTTAAGCTGTTTTAACAGTACCAGAAATTGAATACCATTTTTATTTAAATAGACATGGAAAGAGCCTTGTTCAAGGTCTTTTGTTGCTGTTGATTCACCTTCCGTGAATTAGTGGCATTTAAGATGCTATAATGAAGATTTTCTTTTCTGAAAATACATTTGCTCCTTCTAAAGCCTGTGCTCCTTTTCCTTTATATGTTGACTTTGTGTATGGAGTGCCTGCCTCAATTATAATTTCAAGGTACTTCATATAATTTTACACATGAGATTTTAAAATGGAAATGTACCCCTTTGAACTTTTGTATTAAAAGTACAGAAAGCAAATTCTATGGATTGACTTTAAAATTCTTTAACTAGAATCTTGGTTTGTATATACCTAAAATCCTAATCCTTCTCTCTCTCTCTCTCTCTCTCTCTCTCTCTCTCTCTCTCTCTCTCTCTCTCTCTCTCTCTCTCTTTCTCACACACACACACACACACACACACACACACACACACACAATTAAAGAAACAAAGAGGATATGGATTTGAAAGAGACCAATAAGGGGTAATGGGTAGATCTGAAGGGAGGAAAGGGAAAGGATAAATGAGACAACTCTATTACAATCTCAAAACTAAATCATACATTGTCCATTACCTTTGCTCTTTCCTTCTTCTTCAAAGTATGCTATAGTGACAAATTCAGTTCTGGACAGCTCCCTCAGAAGCTTACCAAGGTGAGATGCAATGCTAGCTATGAACATGAAGATTATGTCACATGCAGTATTGTGGCAAACCAATGCTATACAACTTCAGAATACATTTATGTATCCACTTCAGCCTAAAAATTAATAATACAGCTCCAAAAATAAAGTTACTCCATTTTCTAGTTCTGAAAGCACATAAGAGCATCTCTGAATCTGTGTTCTCTTCTAAACATTAATTGTATTAGTCTGTATTATACCCCAAATCTAAATGTTTAGTCTATGTTTCTCTGGTTAACAATCTATTCTAAGCTCACCTTGGTGCACACATTGACTTTGAGCAGTTTTTCTTAAATATCTTAAATTGGACACATGGGTCAATCTACTTCTGAGGGAGATTGAGAGTCAGCTGAGATGTGACTGGAGTCCACTTTTGCTCCTATCTTATGATACACATTCCATCTTCTTTAAGTGGCTGTTTGATATAGGCTACTAGCTCTATAGCCTTGCTTCTGTTGCTTTTTTATTAGTCAATTAAGTCACAAAACTACTCCAGATTCAATGGCCAGCAAAAGAATTCCCAAACCTTTCATGGGGAGAAACACAATTACATTGCAAAAGAATCAAAGGTAGTGATGTGGGATGGTGGCCACACTTTTAGTTTACTACTTTCATAAAATGTTAAACTCTAGAAAAGCACAAAATATAGATTGAAATTATGGTTCCAGGGTGATGAATTTATTTATTATATCAGGCATTGATATGAAGAAGAACCTAAGATTTTCAAGTTCTTGAATTACAAAGTGAGAGCCTCATCCATGGTCCCACTTCCTGTCTACAGAAACTACAGAAACTTGTTTATTATATCGCTATGAATAGAGATGACCTCATCTCACTAGTTGGAATAATACCTATGATTACCCTCTTTGTTATGGTTGTTGTGTGGCTACAGAATATTTACCTTTGAAATTTCTTCAGAGGCTTCATTCTGCAGGTGCTTCACATTGCAGGTGTTTCATGAACACTGAGGAGAACTCACTATCATTTTTATGACTAGACTACTGCAGTCATCAATGGATGACATTGGACCAAAAAAGGAAGCAAAAATGAAATAATTCACTATATTAAATACAACATCAAAGAATTTGGTTAAGATTAAGTATTTCAGATTTATGTAGCTTGTATAAGTAAGCATGGTGTTGTTTTTAAGGAAGTGAGGACCATTGGCTCTTATATTTCACTGAGTTCTAAAAATAAACATCAAATCTTGCTTTCATATTTTCCTTTACAAGAATTTATTCTGTACAGCTGACAAAGGATCACACCATCTCTCAATCCTCATTAGAAAAACTTCTCTTTGCAGTGAATGTCAACTATTACAGAGATTCCCCAACTGGTCAACATACAGAGAATAAATTAAATTGGAAGGTACAGTCATACATGAGGCATTCCTACCACACCCTTTACTTCAAGGTTCAGGGCTCTTCACAGAAAACAGGGCAGAAATAATATAGAATATAACAGTCAGAAGTGATCAATAACATCAAGGAAACATTGTTTTTCAGACACAACAGTAAAGAGGTACATATGGACTCATCGTGATTGTGACAGCATGCAAAAGACCCATGCAAACTGAAACTAAACACAATTCCAGAATAGATGGGTGGAAGGTACACGTGAAAATCCCACCACACCACTGGCTAAGGAGGCACGGTGATAGTTGCTGGGAGAGGGAGAGTAATTTTTATGTAATTATGTGACATTTGGGTAGGTTGAACATACACCAGAGGAGACCCTATTTCCAAGACTTCTGGGACACACAAGCTGGACTCTATGGAGAAAAGAAAGAATTTCAAAACATAAATAACAAAGTTGAGTGGAAAGGGATGGGAGGGTGGGGAAAATGGGAATGAGACGCATTGGGGAAGGTCAGTGGATATGTTTGAAAAACATTATATGAAATTCTAAAAGATAAATAAAATATTGAGAAAATATTGCTGTTGAAAAAATGATCTTGTATACTCTCCATTGTATCATCAATTTTCAGTGAAAACAGAGGCAATCAATAAACACTGTAAGGTTAAGATTTGGTGAGCCAACATGAGGAGACCCATCATTACTGCCCTGGATGTTAAATAGTTATATCTCAAAACACTATGAAGCATCTCTAGTCCCTAGGGCTGTTTGAAATTTATTCTACAAGGCTTTTTCTAATGCTGTAGCTCTGAAGTGTGCTCTTTCTCTCTCTTTCTCTGTATGTTTAAATTTAAACATACAATTACATACTACTTAAGTGTACTTTAAATGAAATCATATTACACAGACATTGGACTCTAGATAGCTGAATATGTGGATTATATAAAAATACATGTTGTAACTAAATATATTACTGTACCTGTCAGTATCCTCCATAGCTTTGGTCAAACCCAATGTCTCATGATGATGAGAAAAATATAACACCAACAGAGGGTAGAATTCTACCAAATCACACTGCACACTTCTATTTACTAAGGAAACAGGAAGAAAAGGAAAATATGAAATATTAGTAGTTTCTTTGGAAGAAAGCTTAGTAAAAATTGGTATCCTCAGGGTGGGAAAGTATTGTGAATGAGAATTCACACCCAGGGCTGAGAGTTGAGATGTTTGCTCACAAAGCTATTTACTTTTCTGGAGCTTTCCATTAAACATTATAAGTAGCTTAACCCCTTACCATTTTGGTCACAAGGCTAGATTCAGCCTTAAATTTTTCATTCTTACATTTGCATTGACTAATTTTTTAACCAATCTCCATGATATTTCCTTTCAAAGAGCAGACATTGTCTCCCTCTTTTATGTTAAAGAGATATCATTGGTGCTTTTGATGTGGCTCAGTGGGTAGAAAGCCAGCTTACTATACTATACACAATGGATTTGGTCACTAGCACTGTCTAGAATGGGATCATGGATGCATTCAGAAATCCTAGGCACTCTGGAGAAAGACGTTGAAGAAAGGGAACTTAAAACCCATCATGGCCTCAGAAACCTTGAGAGGCACTTGTGCTGCAGGAGTCCTTGATCAGAAGGACACCAGGAAGCATCCTTACAATTCTTATGACCCTTTATAAGGGTTACCCAGTTTAAAGGTGGAAAGTCTATGTAAAAGCATTTTCATGATGTTCAGATGGGACTCAGAGAGCTAATGCCTATACCCTTAGGTAGCTTAAGATGGCATTGTGGCTTTTCATCTGTGGAATATGAATCATGATTGACACTGTTATTTTTTCTTTTTCTTGAAAAATTGCCTTTAATATTTACAATCTCATTTTATCCTTAATACACCTGTGATGCTGATACTTTCACACTTGGCAGCATTTTATTATGGTCGCACACATCTTCATGGAGGTGAGTGTGAACAAGCAATGAGTCTTAGGGAGACTGGTTAAAGCTGGAGGGAAAAGTCTTTGTGAATTTACAAGCAATCATTCTAAAATAGTGTCTATCACATGGTCGGTATGTCTATTACTGTTGTCTACAATGACAAAGTAGTAATCAAGTGAGGCTATGTTCCTGTCCATAGAAAGATAATATATGAATGGAAATAGAGAATGACTATTAACTAAGAAAGCACATAAGAAACAATATAATTCAGAGAGGGGAATGCTATAATGAAGGCTAGAGAAGATGGTAAGAAACTATTTTGGGAATAGTGTGGTGATATATTGTGTACCCTAATAAAATTTGCCTGAAGATCAGAGAACACAACAAGCCACTAGATCAAACATAGATGCCAGGCAGTGGTGGCACAACCCTTTAATCCTAGCACTTGGGAGGCAGAGATCCATCTGGATCTCTATGGCTTCAAAGCAATCCTGGACCACATGAAATTGACCCAGTCTAGGAGAGAAACAGAGCAAGGAAATATTGGCACACACCTTTAGCTCTAATACTTGGTAATCACATACCTTTAATCCCAGCACTGGAGAGGTTAAGAAAGGAAATGATATGGGTGGGTGGAAAAAAAGGTATATAAAACATGAGGAGACAGGAACTAAAGTCTTTCAACTGAGGAAAGCTTTTCAGACTGGGAGTCTTAGAGGTAAGAGGTGGCTTGTTCCTTTGTCTCTCTGATCTTCAGGCAAATTTTATTAGGGCACACAATACATCAGCACAGAATGAGGTTTCTTAGACATACTACAGATAAGATGATCAGGATAAGGAGCAGGTACTAACTGTCATTGTGATGTTTTTTATTTCACATTGTTCTAAAATTATCTTCCCATTAAGGAAAGAACAACTACAAAATCCTGAAATGAGAGTTTTCACGCTATGTCCTGAGGTCAGCAACACACTTGACAAACTATAGTAGGCCCAAACCAGATCATGAAGAACCTTATAAGCCACATTAAGAAAATTGCATGTATTCAAATTGCCACTATAGTGAGGCTTTGAATATGAAATTGACATGACCTAAACAGTTTTCTAAAATATTCTATATTATGTGTTTTTCATGTGAAGAAAGGACCTCATGGGGGGAAATGCCATGATGGAGCAAAAGGAGTAAGGCAAAAATGCTAAGGTTTAATAAAAGCTGATGAATTTCTTTTTTTTTTTTTTTTTTTTTTTTGGTTTTTCGAGACAGGGTTTCTCTGTGTAACTTTGCACCTTTCCTGGAACTCACTTGGTAGCCCAGGCTGGCCTCGAACTCACAGAGATCCGCCTGCCTTTCCCTCCCGAGTGCTGGGATTAAAGGCGTGCGCCACCACCGCCCGGCTTGCTGATGAATTTCTAAAGTTGGATGGTAAGAATGGGAGAAAATATTCAGATGCAATATTCAGATGAGAAATGGCTATGGGGTGAGAAAAGAAACTAGCAATGTAGGAAAATGTGTCTCAGAAGCTGAAGAGATGATTGTTCAAGGTTTCAGAGTTTGGTGCCTAGTACCCATGTGGAATGGCTCACAACCACCTGTTACTCTTGCTCCAGGAATCTGGAGCCCACTTCTGGCCTCTATTGGCATTGCACTCATGTATACCCACGAAAATCCCTTAATAAATGTACACATAATTTTATTAACTAAGTTGTTAAATAAATGATTACATTAAGGTATTGACATACACATAAAATTTAAAAACAAAACCAAAATTGCTAAAAATAAAATGCGCCACACATTGAGATACAAAGAGTTGTACTGAAAGAGAAGTTAGTACATATGATGATGAAGTCCAGCTCCTTGGTACTAAAAGTGAAGAAGCTTACCCAGGAGCAGAAAGTGACTTACTCTATCTCACACAAATACTGAATGCTGTACATACTAATTGACTATGTATCATGTAACAAATGCATGCATCTGTTCTTTCATCCAGGGAAGCACTCACTTACCGATTCAATAATACAGTTGTAACTCAACAAACATTCACTCATTTTGTTCACATACTACTAAGAATTAGAGGCCAATAGTAAGAAATATGATTATGGACATGAGGTCAGCTTTCTGAAGGAGATCACTGTCTCATAAGAACAGAAGATATGTGATGATAGCCAAAAAGTTTGGTGGTCAAGGTGATAGGTTAAATCATCACTTTGACCTTAAGACTTTCAATTAGGAGCCAGCTAATAGACAAACTCCTCAAAGAGTGCCTTAGAAGCTCTATCTATCATGCCTTCTGTGAACAATTCTCCTTAACCCCACCTGGGGGGTCTGCCCAGTCCTTTCCTATAGAAAAATGAAAATTGATGAAATATGTCATGGTTCAATAGGGAAATATAAAATGCTAATGTGCACACCCGATTTTGATGGCGGTGTGATGCTGATGCTCACTTCTTAAGAATCTGAAGTGAGTGACTAAACTCACAGTCTGAGTACCTCAATACCGGTGGTGAAGCTGTCAAGGCTAAACTAAATTTTATGCCAGGAATTATCCAAGGTGAGAGCAAGAAGGGATCCTGCTCATAATATTGTCCAGCCTCCTTGGGGTAATCAATTATACAGAAAGCTAAAGTCTACATGGTAGAAGAGAGTTCCTGCCTTTAACTTCCCACTTGCTGACTGCCCCTTCTCCTTACCGCTGTTTCTCTAACACTCTTACCACCATAAGCTTATAATTTGCATTTGATCTTGTTCTGTGTGAAAATTCAAGCAATCTGATTTCAGGGTTTATGTGTATTGAAAGCCACTTCCGGCATATTTTCTGAATATATTTTAAGGATATTTTATTACAATAGATATCATCCAATAGATTATAAAGAAGATGCATAAGCACAAGATGTTAAGACAACACTCAGAATATAATTCAGGTATTCATTTTATAACCATATAATTACATATTTTTCCTACATATAACTAGTTACTGCACAATATATCTACATAAATATATATATATATGTATACATATATATATATACACATATATATTTCAATTTAGTAAGTATTTGGACTCTTTAAGATAAATAATTGTTCATATTTTGTATGGAATTTAAAGTTATCAAGTATTCACTTGAAAGGCATTACTAGAATTTACTTCTCTAATTTCCCTTGATTGGCACTCACATGGTGACAAACTTCTTGTTACTTTAAGCATCATGGCAATCAGTATCTTATTGTAGTTACCACTTCACTGGATTATTTCTTCAAGAAAGATCTTGAGTAGCTAGTCAAAGGATGTACATTGCTAGACTAAGAGCTACAATTATTAAACTAATTTACATCACCATCAATATCAACTGCCCTAGGAAGAAATCTTACAGGGCAAAAAACTTAGAACTTATTGGAGAAATGTGACATACCCACTCTCTGAAATGAGAAGTCAGCAGAGAGATTTGGTATGGCTTAAACTAATTCTAATTGTTCACATAGGTCTAAAATTCCATTTCACTTAACATATATTTTGATAGATTATAGAAAATGCTAATTTGATTTTTCCACAAGCACTGAAAATTCATTGAGAATTAATTCTGTTATTGTAAAGTTCCAAATGATCACACTGATTTATATATTTCCACTCAATTATTCTAAAAGACAATATTATTTATTATTTCAAATAATAATTTATACATTAGAGATATGTAAGTAAATACATATCTTGTATAGATAACAAATGGAATGTTTTTTCTTTTACAAAACTCAATGAAAAATTTAACTCCATCCTGTTTAACTGCATGTCTATATTTATCAGATGCTGTGGGGTGTTCTGGATGTCCTGTGGGAGCCCATTCTTGGGTTCCTTGTGGCTTTACCCAGCAGGTCCGCATAGAGGATGATTAGGATCACAAGCCTGAGTGCAGGTGTCTGAGATGGTCTGCACTTGGCTGTGCTGGGGGATAGTCTGTATGGCAAATGTGTTGCCTTTATTGGTCAATAAATAAAACCTGATTGGCCATGGCTAGTTAGGAAGTAAAGGTGGGACTAACAAAGAGGAGAAATAAAAGAACAGGAAGGCAGAAGGAGTCACTGCCAGTCGCCACCCTGACAAGCCGCATGTGAAGATGCCGGTAAGCCACAAGCCATGTGGCAAGGTATAGATTTATAGAAATGGGTTAATTTCAGATATAAGAACACTTAGCAAGAAGCCTGCCACGGCCATACAGTTTGTAAGCAATATAAGTCTCTGTGTTTACTTAGTTGTGTCTGAGCCACTGTGGGACTGGCAGGTGAGAGAGATTTGTCCTGACTGTGGACCAGGCAGGAAAACTCGAGCTACACATGGAGAAGGAGAGTACTGAAAGGAATAACTGGAAAACAGCATTTCAGGATGAAGCCACGTGGCAAGGTATAGATTTATAGAAATGGGTTAATTTCAGATATAAGAACACTTAGCAAGAAGCCTGCCATGGCCATACAGTTTGTAATAAAAATAAGTCTCTGTGTTTACTTGGTTGGGTCTGAGCGGCTGTGGGACTGGTGGATGACAAAGATTTGTCCTGACTGTGGGCAAGGCAGGAGAACTCTAGCTACACTCAGAGATACTTACATCTGATTTAAACTGCTTGAATTTTAATATTCTTGATGAAATATTTTAATTAGGTTTGGTGTGTCAACACTAGGCAAGTGCTGTGCTTTTCAAAACTTTGTAATCTCTTCTCTCAGCTAATATCATTCCATGATGACTATGACTCAGGACTACACAGCCTACTGAAGGAAGGGCTGATAAAAGCTCATGCTAAGTCTTCTTCCTCCAAGTGAGTCAGTGTCATCCAGGCACCAGATGAGGATGTGGTTTTAATGAATGCCAATGGGAAAAATGCTTTGAAGGATACTAGTTTGATGAACTCAGAGATTAAAGTCATCAAAAGTATGTTAGTTCCATCACCACTGATATCTTCATAAAATGCAAAGCAAATCATTCTGAATACTTGTCAGAACAAGCTGCAGTTTTCAACTAAATAAAATTCTGGATATTAAGAAAAATGAATTTTGTATTTTTTCCATATAGAAAGCATCATATTGACATATACACATGTTTTAAGAAACTATGATAACAAGGAGGAATTCCATCATTTGCTAAAGTTTCTATACATTTCATAAACTAGCAGATATGAATACATCTACTATTAAAGGCACAAGTGTGCCCCCTTCTGAATAAATGAAATATTGAGGCCTCTATTTGTGCTTTAAATAATGATGTTTCCACTTGGGATCAAAATGAATAAACAAATTTTAGCAAATATCTGTTGTGAGCAACTCCTTTGTTGAAACAATTATAACTGATAATTTAAAAAAAAAGAGAGAGAGAAAGAGAAATGGTACCTGTTATGTGGTGTTTATACTGAAAACTTATTAAATCAAGCACCACAGAAGACATTCGGTATCATTTTAGACAAAGAATCAAAGGCCAGAAGCTACAAACAAAGAATGGAGAAAGTTTGAGTAACAATTGGCAAGTATTTTAGGAGCTCAAATAGAATCAAAGATACCTTGAAGAAAGGAAAGTATCAGTCCACAAAGATGGTTCAGTTGTGCTTTGATAATAGTGGCTGTATGAGCTGTCTCCATATTGACTTCACTCTCTGCTTTGCTTTCTTGGTTTTGTAGGTGATGAAATATCGGAATGATTAAATAAGCTTGGGACTACTTACTGCTTACCTTTAATCAAATGTTCTATCTTTACTAAAACTCTCTGATCCAAATAAGCTATTCTGATATTTTAATCCATGCTTGATAAATTCTGTCTTTAAAATCATTCACTGCTCCACTAGGAGAGAGGGTGCCTGAACTGGCTTACCCCAGGAATCAGATAGGTGAATACCCTGTCTTCATAGATCCATTCTTCAGTAACTGATGGAAGCAGATGCAGAGATCCACAGCCAAACACCAGGCCAAGCTCCAGGAGTTCAGTCTAAGAGAGAGAAGAGGTATTCTATGAGCAAGGGCCATCAAGATCATGATGAGGAAACCTACAGAGACAACCAAACCAAACCAGTGGGAACTCATGAAATTTAGACAACACCTGTAATTTAGACAACACCTGTGGAGGCTCCATGGGACTGGACTAGGTCCTTTGCATAAGCCAGACAGTTATGTAGCTTGATCTGCTTAAGAGGCCCCCTGGTAGGAGGATCAGGATCCATCCCTGGTGCATGAGCTGGCTTTTTGGAGCCCACTACCTATGGTGAGATACCTCACACAGCACTGAGGCAGGGGGAGGAGCTTGGACTTGCCTCTACTGAATGTACCAGTCTCTGCTGACTCCCCATGGGAGGTCTTACTTCCTTGTAAGACAAATTGGGGAATGGTCTGTAGGGGAGGGGAGGCTGGAAGGACTGGAGAGGGAAGAGGTGGATCTGTCATTGGTATGTAAAATGAATAAAACATTTCTTAATAAAAACAAAACAAAATATTCATTTCAATCCAGAGTTTGCATTTGTTCTCTTGTACATTTAGAACAAAAATCGATTTAGAATCAAAATATAGAACCGTGTTGGATTTGATTCTTTTGACCATGTACCAGTTGACTGTCTCAAAATTGCACAGAAATAAAATAACAATGAGAGCATAATGAAAAGGACATTGGTAACTGTTATGGAAATGAAAAGATAATGTGTTTAATTCATAGCATCATTAAAATCAGACAGTTGAATTACAGCTTATATCACAGTTGAATATGTCTTAGGTTATCTGAATAAGCATGAGCTGACTTAACTAAGTTCAGTCTTATTGGGTGACTTTTTGTCTTGTGTTTGATGTGGCAAAGGCAGGCACAAAATCAACTTGTCTCCTTTCAAATGCAAAGGGGCTGACTAGGCATGTGTTTGTGATAGCTCTCAGGGGACTGGTATCTAGATCACATGTATTGCTAGTTTTATCATTTTATCACACTAAAAATAAAACAGCCAACCCATGACTGTAATGAAATCTCTATATTTAGTTTTTCCAGATCATATGGAAAATCAATCAATCATCTTTTTCTTATTTTTCTAGTGTATTTTAAGAAAATACTAAACACTGCTGTTATGAATGATTTGGATAAAACAAACATAGGTCTTTCGGTATAATAACTACAGTCTACTCCATTTGATTCCTTTTCAATATAATTCTATGATTCTACAGAGCCAATTTAAAACCAAATTCATTATTTATTACTGAATTAAGTCTTTAGAATGTGTTAGAATTATCAACTATTTTCTTTGAATTGTTCTCAGTGGATAAATCTTATTGTAAAAACACATTTAAAAATTCAGATGCCTTGTGGCTTAAACTTTGTTAATGATCAATAACAGATTAAATTAATCACTGGACACATATCATGCTAAAACTGTGAAATATTTTCATTGAGTCCCTTCTTTACTTCCCAGGTCACATCACTAACTCGTTCAAGCTACTGTAAGCATTTGACACATAGGTTCTCTGTAGTCTTTCCTAGTACAAGATCCAGATCCATCATTTGCATTTTAAGTTGGCAACCTATTATTTGGCCAATGTATTCAATTTCAAAGAACACTTATTGAATCAACACATGTAAAAAGCCCTTTGATTAAATTAATGTGCATTGTGTATTCATTGCCAAAAATATGTTCTCAACTAAAACATACACTATGATCATCACTGACTATTCATAATTGTGCAATGAACCATCTTTTAGAATAAACAACCTCCATAGTTCTTATTTAGAGAAACTTTAAAACATTCAGACTAGTAATTACATTGAATAATAGCTTAATTTAAATTGCAAAAGACCTCTAGGGTGTTATTTATTTCATTTCCTCTGTGTGATAACTTTTACACAGAAAGAAGCTAAATATACTCATGAATCAATGTGGACAATATGGAATTAATATTGAAAATAAATCTATTTTACTCTACATTTCTTCAAAATGCATAAATTTAATCCCATATTCCCATCACTATTTATTCCAGCCTCCACTCCAAATGCATAAAGCCCATTTCCTTGACTCTTGAAACTGAGAATTTTTATCTACCTGAGAATGATTTAAATATGAATGATGCCTCTAATATAATTATATTTGATCAAGGTAGTAGTTTCCATTTCTGTTGATGCCTGGTGTGTTTATCACTATGGCATTTGATACTATTTCTGGTTGAATGATATACAACTTTTCTCTGGTGAATTTTGTATCTGCAAATGACTAGCTATCTTTGGGGACACTGCTTGAAAGAAAACCATGGGATGCAGATCTTACTAACCAATGGGTCCCCCTTGGCTTCAGAGTTTGGTTCAAAGATGAACCACTATTAATTTGATTGATTTCATTAAAACATTGCAAATTAAAACAACACTCAAATACCACAATGTCACTATCCATCTATGAGATAGTCAATAGTCGAATAACAATGATGGAGGAGCTACGCATATGGAGCAAGAGGAGCTCATTTATTCAGTTGAGAATGAAAAGGAGATGAGTACTTTTGAAGGCAGTCTTGCTGATCCTCATGCAGTTAGTTCATAGACACTTGCAATACTGTCCCTGTTGTTTATCCATATATTTATAATTACTTTATTCATAATCACCCAAACTTGGAAGCTTTCAAGATATCCTTTGTCTTAGTAACTTTTCTACTGCTGTAATAAAACATCATGATTAAGACAATATATAAAAAAATTTATTTTGGACTTATAGATGGGGAGGGTTAGAGTCCATGATGGTGGAGCAGAAGTAGCAGGCAGCAAGTGGGTGGAACAGCCGCTGAAAGTTCACATCTCTAACCATAAGAAGGGGCAATAGCGCACTGGGGAGAGTGCATGGTGGGAGACTTTTGAATGTTAAATCTCACTCATGAGTTACAACATCTGCTCTGACTAAATGCACTACTAACTGAAGACCAGGTACTCAAACGTATGAGCTTATAAAGGCCTAACTCATTAAGGCTACCACATCTGTCAGCAAGTGAATTAGAAGCCAAACTGGAACATCAGCACAGGAGAATATTGCTCAGTGAACAAGAGAGATGAGCTATTAGTCATGGAGAGGGCCAATGAGTATTTATTGCTATGTTGAAGAAGGAAGTCTGGAAATATTACATACAGTTTGACTTTAACTGAGTAACATTTTTGAATGATCAATATATCTTTATAGTGTCTATAGATACATCCATAAAAATATCTCTGGCTGCACATAGATTGCCATGGAGTAGGAAAGGATGAAAAGATAGAATATAGGATATTTAGGGTGGTAAAACCACATCAGAGTAATGATAGCTACATGATATCAAATATTTCTCAAACCCCATGTGGTACAACACAAAGAGTGTCCACTAGCTTAAGTCACAGGCCCTGATTTAATAAATACATATCAATTCTAGTTCATCTACATTAGAATTGTACCACATTCAACATATTAACAGGAGGAACTGGAGGGGGTGGTGGTGGGAACCCTCTATTTTCTGCTCAGTTTCTCATCTTAACCAAAAAGTACACTAAATGTGATGACTATTAATTTGAAAAATGATCAAATAAATTATAATTTTTGTGTTGCTGAATTTATTTAGGGATTAAAGTCATATTAAAGACTACTTTGGAGGTTCCATGTCTCTGTCTATATAAGTATAATGCAATTTAAACCGAGATGAATGTCAAGAATAGAGAGAGAAAAATGGGATCTTAGTCTTTTCTGGCTTCAGGAGAGCAACTTAGCTGGGACTCAGGGCTATCCAAAACTTTTCAATTACAGGCAGGTGCAGAACCTTCAGTTTAGGCTGAGCTGGGCTTTCTGATTCTTGACTCCAGAATAACATGTATCTACAGAGACTGATACAGTGATTCTACTTTAGGATAAGGTAAAATATCATACACTATTTTATGAGCAAGAAAGGGAACGGTTTCCAAATAACATGGCTAACAGAACCTCCAGAAATGTAAAGATGATAAATCAGAGCAGTGTTTTAAACTCTGGGTAACACAGAGGTCCATGACTTCAACAGAAGTCCCTTGTCAGCTAATTCAGAATTGATA
The DNA here is from genome assembly GCF_004664715.2 of Peromyscus leucopus. Lineage (NCBI taxonomy): Eukaryota > Metazoa > Chordata > Mammalia > Rodentia > Cricetidae > Peromyscus > Peromyscus leucopus. The sequence goes on from NC_051083.1 coordinate 625,513, forward strand.
CAGACAACAATTTGTAAATAATGAGCAAGAAATTTCCCAAACCCAGGATAAATGGCTCTTCTCTATTACATTTACCTGGCATCTTTCTAAGTATTTTTCTGAACAGCTCAGATGTTTGGTGAAGACAAAGTCTGGACTCCACTATATTTAGAACCTGGATAGATCTTAGTGTCATGTTGCACTCTGCTCAGCCACAGGAAAAGCATCCAAAAGAATCACAAGCAGAAGTTGGGAACACGAGAACAACAAATAGAAATTGAATTTAGTGGGACTTTATTGTTACAACAGACACATTGACTGGGTCACAATGACCTGTCAACTTTTCCCAGAGAAGCAGTCAGCATATGCTGAGGTAGGAAGGAGCCTGGCATCTTGGCAGATAAGTTTTTTGTTTTTAATGTGGAAATGTAGCAGAAAGGGGGAGGTAACACGTCCATACAGTGTACATAGCAGTGACATGGTAGCAAAGATCATGTGACACTCATCCTAGTGCATTCTTTCTTGCAACAGAGTTCTGGTTTTATGAAGGTTATTTCAGGACACCTTTCTCAAATAGCTGGCTTTTTAAAGCATATTTCATTTCATGGCATATTATGGAATAAGTATATAGGTGAGTAGTGCCCATGGAGGTATTTGAAGGACCTCACTGTTATCTCACTAACACTTTTACTTCTGACGACATGTCACTAGTTATTACAAACGTTTTAATACTCCAACCACAAACGTCCCAATTGGCAAAGCCAAAGTCATCTAGATCCATTCCTAATTCCAGGGAGCTTTTCCTCTGGGTGTGAGCATGTGTATGTACATGGTACTTGGGATTGAATTAGGTCTCACACATGTAAAATAAGTTCTTTACCACTGAACTACATTCTCAGGACTTTTGATTTTACTTCGTTTTCATTTTCTTTTGAGACTAGATTGCTGTGGGATGGTCTGTATGTTAAATTACTCTGATTGGTCAATAAATAAAACATTGAAGTATAGGAAGCAGGAAGTATAGGCAGGACTATCAGAGAGGAGAAAAGAAAGAACAGGAAGGTGGAGGGAGTCACTGCCAGCCACTGCCACTACAAGCAGCATGTGAAGATGCCAATAAGCCACGAGCCATGTGGCAAGGTATAGATTTATGTAACTGGATTAATTTAAGCTATAAGAACAGTTAGCAAGAAGCCTGCCACGGCCATACAGTTTGTAAGCAATATAAGTCTCTGTGTTTACTTGGTTGGGTCTGAGCGGCTGTGGGACTGGTGGGCGACAAAGATTTGTCCTGACCGTGAGCCAGGCAGGAAAACTCTAGCTACACTGGATCTTAGGAAGTTGACCACTCTGGCTTGAACTTGTGATCCTCTAGTCAAAATCTCATGAGAAGCTGATACGACAGGCCTATCATATCAAGAATGACTTACAAGCTTGCTTGAAGTCATCATTTCTTGCCAAGCCTTACTTCTAGTCAACTTCTGACAATTTAATTTATGTGATACTTGTTTTTCAGATTCATTCCTGCCACATAGAACTCTGCCTTTCTGACATTTTTGTTTCTGTTGAAAGACTGATATATCTCTGTGATAATGTAACCATAGCAATGACACATGTAATAGTCCCTTATTGTTCTACCACACTGTACTTCTTAAAGGCTTTGAAGTATAGTAGTCCATTTTAGGAACTGTAAATCTCTAAAGATTAAAAAAAATTGACTGACTTCTCAAAGGTGTCCTGAGGATGTCTGACTCAAAAAACTGCCTTTTTAGCAGGTACAATGGACAATTCTGCCAACTGGGATTCCTGCTGCTAATGTGGTTTCCCATATTGTTGTGTGGGAAGCCATCGTGACATCAGCCCCTACACCACCATGCAAATAGCAGCTCTCACACACACCTACTCTCCACAGATTATCACGGACAGCTTCCCTCTCTCCTATTTGTATAAAAAGGGGAAGCAGATGAACTGTGTTATTTGAGGGGGTGGAGATAAAAATTTCCCAGCTATTTCTTGCACATAGAAGCCATGGAAAAGGTTTCCAGAAAGATTGGAAACAGAAATGAACACTCTTGGATTCAGTTCTTGTCTATGCTGCTCCTTAAGGCATATCTTCCCTTCCTTTTCAGAGTTCTGGCAAATGTGTCAAGGAAAAATGATTAATCCAATTTCAGAAAAAAGTGTTTCCAGTAATAAGAAACATGGAGAATGGTTTTTATGGGCATATCAAAATGGTTTTTTTTATATTAACAGCATTGAAGATGAAACTAAGTAAAGCTAGTTAAGGCTGTACTTGCTTTATAATTAGTCATATTTAAGTGTTGAAGTAGTTAGAAAACTGCATATCCTTCAAAGAATAGGTTTTGGTAGGCAGAATTGATTGGAAGCCTCTAGCAGAATACTTTCCTCAATGAAGACCTTTGTATGATTTTGAGCATGCTTATTTACCATATGCCTAACAAAAAATGTACACCACTGTTTAGTTAGTAACTTTCACCATTACTTTGGCTTTTATCATAGTTATTTGCAAGTTAAGGTCTTTCAGAGTTTCCTAAAGGAATGTCCCCTAGACAGAGTTCCCTAAAGGATGTCCCCTAAACAGGGACATCCTGAAAAGTCTAATGTTGTAATTGAATGATGCCCTCTCAAGGGAAACAGGTATCACCAGGGTAGGAGTAAATAAAACAACAGAATCATAAGCAAGCAAGTTGAATGCTTTAAAGATTATTTTTTAAAATTCTCATGCTAACAAAACTGCATTTGGACAAATAAATAGTGGTGTGTGTGTGTGTGTGTGTGTGTGTGTGTGTGTGTGTGTGTGTATGTGTGTGTGTGTTCTATAGTACCTATGTGTGGTGATATATTGTGTCCCCCAATATATTGTGCATCCTAACAGACTTATCTAGGGTCAGAGGACAGAACAGCCACTAGATAGACATAAAGGACAGAAAATGGTGGCACACACACCTTTAATCCTAGCATTCCAGAGGCAGAGAGCCATTTGGATCTCTGTGAGTTCAAGGCCACAGTGGAAACAGCCAGGCGTGGTAACAAGAGTCTTTAATCCCAGGAAGTGATATCAGAAAGCAGAAAGGTATATAAGGCATGAAAACCAGGAACTAGAGCTGAACTCTTTCAGGCTTATGAGCAGAAGTTCAGCTGAGATTCATTTCGGATGAGGACTCAGAGGCTTCCAGTCTGAAGAAACAGGATCAGCTGAGGAATTGGCAAGGTGAGGAAGCTGTGTCTTGTTCTGTTTATCTGATCTTCTGGCATTGACCCCAGTACCAGGCTCCAGGTTTGTTTTTATTACTAAGAATTTTAAGATTCATGCTACACCTATGGAATATTTTTACTATCTTAATAGTTTCGTGTTCCATTTATCCCTTCATCTGCCCAAAGCTTTGCCATGCAATGCCTTGTTTACTTCCTCAATATCATTGTTTGCTATTTCATTTAATCAAGTAAAGTATCTCTTCTGGATAAAAGGAAAAGCCAATTTACAGATTTTTAAATAGTGACTATTCTCTCTCTCTCTCTCTCTCTCTCTCTCTCTCTCTCTCTCTCTCTCTCTCTCTCTCTTTCTCTCTCTCTCTCTCTCCCCCCTCTTGTTGTTATTAGAAAGGGTCTCATTATGTCACTAAGACTAGGCTTGGACTTCTTATGTAATGCAGGCTGGCCTTGAATTCTTTAAGTAGCCTGGGCTAAGCCTGGAACTCATGTTCTTCCAAGCCTCAGCCTCTTGATTACTGGAATAACAGGTGTGTACCACCATAGTCAGTTTACATTTTTTATTTCAGAGTTTTTTCTTGTTTTAAATGTCATATTAAAAAGTTGAGTGTTGTGTGATATTTTGTTTGTGTTCTGACAAATAAAGCTTGCCTGGAGACCAGAGGGCAGAGCTAGCCACTAGTTAACCATAGAGGCCAGCCAGTGGTAACACACACCTTTAATCCCAGCATTTGGGAAGAGGAAGCAGGAAGATCAGGATTTCAAGGCCACCCTGGGATACACAAGATTAAACAATTCTGAAAGAGAAACAGAGTTGGACAGGTGGCAGTGCACACCTTAATCCCAGTACTAGGGAGGTGGAGACAGGAATATAAGAAGGATAGAGACAAGATCCCCCCCCCACTGCCCTCATTTAGTCTGAAGATTCTGAGGATTCAAAGAGACAGGATCTCGTATTTGGTCTGAGATTTCATGGAGGTAAGAAGTCTCTAGTGCCCGTTGCTCTGCTTCTCTGATCTTTCAGCTTTTACCCTGATAGCTGACTCAGGGTTTTTATTAATAAAACTAATTAGGATCATGCTTCAGTTGAGTGTATTTTGAACAATTCAAATCATTTCTTTTAAATTTGCATGGTTCCGTGTATAAAATTCTAGCTGCAGCGGGCAGTGGTGGTGCATGAATTTAATTCCAGCACTCGGGAGGGAGAGCCAAGCGGATCTCTGTGAGTTTGAGGCCAGCCTGTTCTACCGAGTGAGATCCAGGACAGGCACCAAAACTACACGGAAAACCCTGTCTCAGAAAAAAAAAGTCTAGCTGCAGCCTGATTCAGGCTGAGGTGCCTAGCACAGACATGGAATTTTTCTCTCGCATAAAGAATCTGGTCTTTTTCTAGAGCCTAGCATAATAATCCTTAGAGAGGCTTCATCAAGCAACTGATAGGAACAGAAACAGAAACCAACAGCCAAACATATGGAGTTTGTGTAATCCTGCAGAAGAGCAAGAGGAAGGGTTGTATAAACCAGAGGGGTCAAGAACAGCACAAAAACACAACCCATAGAATCAACTGCCCAGGGCTCATAGGTATTCACAGAGACGGTAGAAACAATCAGGGAGCTGGTATAGGTCTGACATAGGTCCTATGCATATATATTATGGTTGTGTAGCTCAGTGTTCTTGTGGGACTCTTAACAGTGGAAACACAGGCTGTCTCTGACGTTTGCCTGCGTTAGCAACCCCTTTCCTCCTACTGGGCTGCCTCATACAGCTTTGATATTACGGTATGTGCCAAGTATTATTGTGACTTGTTATACCATGTTAGATTGTTATACCCCTGGGAAGCCTGCTCTTTTCTAAAGGGAAATGGGGAAGAATATATATGGGTGAGAGAGGAGGTGGGAGGATGGTCTGGGAGGAGAAGAGGGAGGGGAAACTGCAGTCCAGATGTCATATATGAGAGAAAAATATTTAAAAAAGAGAATCTATTATTTTGCTATCACTGTCACCATTCCTGATTGGTGTCAATAAGCTTACTGTACATTTCATAGAGACTAGAACTAGTTGTTAGTGGAACCAGCTTTACTGATTGACCTTACATCTAAGTCACATTGAACTGCCCCTTTTTTTATCAGGCCAGTCAGGTGAGACCCACATAGCACATACTTTGTTTCATTCTTATAGATTTTAGCAGATGGCATAGAATAGGACCCCCCCTGTGTCTTAGTTAGGATTTCTATTGATATAAAGAGACACCATGGCCACAGCAACTGTTATGAAGAAAACATTTAATTGGGGTAGGTGGCTTACAGTTTCAGAGGTTCAGTCCATTATCATCATGGTGATGAGCATGGCAGCATTTAGGCAAACATAGTATTGCAGAGGTAGCTGAGAGTCCTACATCTTTCAGGCAACAGAAAGCTGATGAAGACACAGGGTAGAATCCAGAGCATAGGAAACCTCAAAGCATGCCCCCACTGTGACGCATTTTCTCCAACAAGGCCATATCCACTCCAACAAAGCCACACCTCCTGATAGTGCCATTTCCTTTGAAATCATGGGAGCCAATTACATTCAAACCACATTTCACTCCCTGCACCCCATAACCTTGTAACAATATCTTAATGCAAAATGCATTTAGTCCAACTTCAAAAGTCTCTATGGTCTATCATAGTCTCACCAATGTTTAAAAGTTCAAAGCTCAAAGTCTCTTCTGATATTCTTACAATTTCTAAACTATAATACCCTATGAAATCAAATAAAAAAAAGATCACATACATTCAACATATAATGGCACAGGATATACATTATAATTCTAAAGCATAGGGAAGAGAGCACTGTGAGGAAATACTGGAACAAAACAAGACTGAAAACCAGCTGGACAAACTCTTAACTCAGTATCTTTATGTCTGATGTCAAAGTGCTCTTTGGATCTCGAACTCCATTCAGTTTTGTTAACTGACTGAAACACATTTCCTTCTATTGGGGTGGTTCCACCTCTGTTATCAGCTCTCCATGGCAGGTATCCCACAACTTTGGCATCTCTATCACCTTGGGTTCTCCAAGGCAAACCAGGTTTCAATTTCACAGCTTCATGCAATGGCCTCTCTACTAGGCCTTCATTCAGGGACCCCCTCCCCATAGCCCCCCCAAAATGCCTGGTGTCAGCAGCTTTCTTTAGGCATAGAGGCAAACTCCATAATCCATTTCTTCTATCTTTATCTCTAAAACCAGATCCACATGGCTGAAGCTGCCAAGTTCTGCTGCTTACTGGAGCTGGAACATGGGCCCCTTGTTCAATTACATCTTCACCAGCTTTCTGTCCTTTACAGCCTAAATTAGGTCATTCTGAAACTAAAGCTCTAGCCTAGGCTTGCCTCAGCCTCTGCCTTCCCAGTACTGGGATTAAAGGTATGTTCCACAATACCCAGCTCTATGTTTTTCTTTAGTTTCTTACCTCAAGTTGAAAACATAGCTGGGTGGGATCTTCCCCTGAGATCACCACTCCCTTTATCCATTTTCTTAATCCATTTATCTCCTTGTACACAGGACTTAGCTCCATTCCTCAAAAATTGTATTTTGTAATTTATCCTGCTCAGCTTTCTACTTTTCATCATGAATCTTCATTAGAGTTACCACTAATAACCACATGACAAAGTCTACACTAGAATGTTCTAAGGTTTCTTCTGCCAGTGGAATTAATCTAAACCTCTTCACTTTAGTCACAGGCAGACTCTTAAGACAAGGGCAAAACCCAGCCATTTTCTTTACTAAAATATCACAAGACCAGTCTCTAGGCCACTAGCATTCTTCTCCTCTGAAACTTCTTAATCCCCTCAGAAGCGTGCTGCTTCAGTCACTATGAGATATAAGGCATGGAAGGTTCCACAAATCGCAGTCATCACCACTAAAATACTTTCATAAGTACAGGCACTATCTTCATGAATGCATAACTTACAGTTGAACGTTCTTGGGAACATTCTTAGTCCTTTGAGAAGCCTACTGGACTCCGTTTTGTTCTTTCTTCCCCTAACTGAAAGAAGTCTGAAAAATGTGATTAAGTGTACCTCAATTTTGCAGATTTAAGCTTTGAATTTTTCCAAGGACTGTGCTTGGGAATTTCATTGTATATACATCCAGTAATGAGAGGGAATTGCATGTCTAATGTATTAAAAGAAATTTACCCATAAGGGAGTGAATATATATATATATATATATATATATATATATATATATATATATATATATATCCCTCAGTACTGAATGGCTCAAAGGTGTGGTGATATATTTTGTACCCCAATAAAGCTAGCCTAGGGACCAGTGGACAAAGCCAGCCACTATATTAAACATAGAGGTCAGGCAGTGGTAGCACATGCCTTTAATCCTAGCATTTGGGAGGCAGAGATACATCTGGATCTCTGTGAGTTCAACGCCACACTGAGAGCAGAGCCAGGTGTGGTGGCACACTCCTTTAATCCCAGCACTTGGAAGGAAGTAAGATGGCAGGGCACAGAAAAATGTATAAGGCATGAGTAAGCACGAATTCTCTCTCTTGAGGCTGAGCATTTCATAGAGGTAAGAATATAGCTTTCACCCTAATATCTGGCTCTGTTTTTTTTTTTTTAATTAATAAGAGCATTTAGCAATTCATGTTACACAGAGGTCTCTATGAAACCTGCCAAATTACTGTGGTAATGACTATGAAGAACTTTTTACTTTGGAAAGGCTGTAAAAACACCACAAGTAATGTAAAGACGTCAACTGATGTGAGAAGAATACTCATGGAACCAAGTTGGGAGACTATTTTAAGCCCAAAATAATGTTTGCACAAAACACTAATGTACACATGTAGTCAATACAGTACAACATGTATGCCTATAAGGTATACAGATTAGATATGCAGCCATTGTAAACCAATGACTGATAACTACAAAGGAAAAGGAAAATAAATGTCAGTCTGTGTTTGCATGTGTCATGGATATCGTTTTAGGTCACAACAAGACATATTTAACTAGTGTGCAAGATTAATTTTCCCCATGCTCCCAGCACTAGGTAAACCACAGAATACCATATTCAGATGCAACAGAAACAAGGCAGGTAACACATCCACATGAAAACAAGGACAGGTGATGGATTTGTTGATTTGATTCCTATCTACTGCTGCTTTTTAATGAAACCATGGGTTATATTAAAAACTGCTTGTAGCTGAGTGTGAGGAGAAGGAAATAAAATAGTGTACAGAAAAACATCACAGTAATGGATAGTGAGTGGTTAAATACTTCTTACTTGAATATATTGTCTTAAACTAACCAGGTCATTTATTTAATTTCCTCATAGATTTTCTATCTAGAGTAAAATTACAGAGCACAGCACTGGTTGTAATTTTAGATTATGCCCTCATTCAATTATTTTCTAGACTCATGCCTCAATTTTCTAAACCTGAAGTGACTTAAAAAATAAAAGTACTGGAGGCTGGAGAGATGATTCAGTGTTTAAGAATTTGAGAGAACAGAGGGGGATCTGTATTGGTACATAAAATGGATAAAAAATTCCTTAATTAAAAAAAAGAATATGAGTTATTCTTGCAGATGACCTGAGTTAGTTCATAGAAAACATGTCAGGTGACTCACAACTGCCTGTAACTCCAGCTTCAAGGGACAGAAGCCTTCATCTGGCCTCTATGAACACCCATATGCATATGGCATGTAGACACACACACACACACACACACACAAACACACAGACACACACACACACAATACACACTCAAATAAAAATAAATCTTAAAACAATTTTGAATATGAATTCTTGGGTATACCTAAGTATTTATACACATACATATACATGTATACACACACTTAAGCACACAAACATACATATGTGTGTGTATGTTCATATTTTATGTATATGTAAATGTACAAGATTTCCTAAAACATATCAAAGATCAATTAATTTAAAATTACTTGTTCTTAATAACTTTGACTTTACAGATTTTGCGGTCTTTCACATGATAAACATTTGTAAACATTTATTAAAATTATTTACTACTTCATGTTTCAAATATGGAGAGTGAATATGTATAAACCTGCACGAGTGTGTGTGTGTGTGTACTTTCACATCTGTCTGAACTGTCCTCTCATCCATTTAAATCTTGAGCTTTACCTCCTTTTCTGAATCTATGAGATTTAAGTGGGACAATCCAAGGTTTCTCACTCTCAGCATTCTTATTGCTGTTTGAAATTGTATAATCTTTTTCTTTTGGGACTACACTGTTCATTACAGGATGGTGAGTGGAATGTCTAGTCCTTACCTAATGTATATAGAAATCTGTCATGCCAACAGTTTATCTGAGCTTTGTTTACTACCCCCTGAGAAAGTTGCTTCCTGCTGAGAACCACCAGTGTACTTCCTAATGGTGAAACCATGTGCTATCACAGAGCCAGAAGCTTAAGTCTGGACTTGGTCCCATCAATTGTTTCTCAAAACATCAGGCAAAGGATAAAAGCTTGTTAAGTAAAAGCTGAGGATGACAGCGATCACTTAATCTCTTCAAATCCTGTAATACACAAGCAATAACCAGTCCAGTACAGAGAGATCTTTTAATTGCCTTCAACGGGATTACATCTGATTATGCACTTCTGCTATGTTTAGTTTGGATGCCTGAAGCAGACATCAAGATGGGATTAGATGTCCAAGGATTAAATTCTAGTAAATGCCCTTGTAAGAGATAATAGGAAGGGATTCAAGAAAGCTGAGGAATATAGAGATACCAGATTATGAAGGTAGTTAGACTCATGGAAGGAGAAAGGGTATGTGGATGGAAGTGCTGGTACATGATGTGAAGATATCTCAGAAAACCTGTGGAGAGTTCTGAAGCCACACTCAGTCCATAACGATTCCTGTCTTGAGGGTCCTGTGGTGTTAATGTCTCCTGTGGAATGTAAGATGGGATATGTGACTTTGGCATGCACTAAGCAATAGATTATAGAACACATTATCAGGGTCTCTTTATCATGATCCTGTAGAAGAATATGGCCAGATGCATATGCACGGTGGAACAGTACTCTGTAAAGAGTGAAAAATGCTAGAGATATTATGGTCATTATTATTATTATTATTATTATTATTATTATTATTGCTATTATTACCAGTAATTATTATGGCCATCATTCTCATGCTGTTCATATGATTCATATATATTGCTAATAGTCATGAGATGTGTCTATTTAGATGTATGCAAAGAACACTCAAAGGGACATTTCCAAGTCATATACTACTGATTCACATACCCTGTCCCAACTCTTTCTAAGTCACTACCATCTCAGTGATGGGTACTGCCATGCCCGCAGTGGCTCAGACAAAAATTCCTAAAGTCATATTTGATGTTTTTCTTTTACACTCTACATCCAATAAATCAGCAAATTTGTGTCATTTGGCCACTAAATTATATCCCAAAGCCAATTACCCATTCCTTCCACCCCATGTTTGGTGGAATATGTATAACCATAACATAAACATATCTGAAAGTTTCTCTCTTTTTTTCAGTAAAACAGATTTTTGTTTGGGTTAATAGAAAAATAAGCCCTAGATGTTTCTCATTAACAACAAAATAAAAGCACACCAGCAAACAAAGTGCATAAAAACTGGTTTCCTTTAAATCTAAAGCTTAAAGGGTAATCAATTATTGAGATGAGAGAGTCTGTTAGTGTCTTTTTATAGGCAATATATTCTACCATTTTACTTCAATAAACATGAGATAATATTCTCCATGATACATTTATTTTTGATGTCCCTTTTCCAGTTAACACTAGGTCTTTGGTGTCTGTTTGTGTTAAGAATTTCTGATTTGAGATTTTGCTTTTGAAATATATGAGAGTCAATAATAGAACTGTTTCCTAATTAACACTTTCAGAATAAATCATTGGAGAGTATGGGATTTTTAATGAGCAAGAGAAGATGACATTTGGGAATCCAAATGAGGAGATGGTGAATTCTGGATGGTGTTGATAGAAAAATGTCATCTGTAGGTTAATAGACCACTGAAAATATAGAGATTAACAGTGCAGAATCCACAGGAGTAAGAATGAGATCAAACTGTAATAAAGACAGAGGGAACAAAATTACAATGAAGCAGTCAAATGGATATGTTTTTTGGCAATAACTGTGAAAGGTCTGGTAATGAAAAAAACAGAGAGTTAGTAGCTGCCAAATAAAGAGAAAATACATGAGATTAAACAGCACAAGTTATGCCATGATAACTTCTATAGCAATCTGGAAAAAGGTTGAGGAACACTTAAGCGAAGCCATATATGTTATGAGCAAAATTAAGGCTGGAAAACTTATTTTCTGGTTAATGGGTAGGTTCACATTTAAAGTGCAGTGTTACTGAATTATATAATTTGTTTTAGTGTGACTTTCCGTTGCTGTGATAAAATAGTGAACATAAACAACTTGAAGAGGAAAAGGTTCCTTTCAGTTTATAGGCTACAGTCCACAATCAAGAAAAGACACTGTAGGGCATCAATGAAGGAACTTGGGAGACCACAAAGGAACATTCCTTACTGGCTTGCTTCCAGACTTATATTCAGTTACCATTCTTATACAACTCAGACAAATCCGCCTAGGGCTTGGGCCAGAAACAATGTTCTGGTCCCTCCTCTATCAATTAGCAATGAAGAAAATGCCCAGAATATTTTACAGGCCAATCCAATGGAAGCAATTCCTTAATTGGGATTCCATCTTCCCAGGTGACTCTGGCTTATGTGATGTTGATAAAGAATAACCAGCACATAATCTAAGTTACTATTTCTAATGTCATCTCTCTTCTAGGATTCATACATTTTAGAGATGTCAGACATTTGCCTATGATAGGACTGAATCATTAAAAACATCAAATACCATACACAAAGATTTCTGCTAAAGGGTGTTTGCTCATACAGAACTTTTGAGAAAATGTTTTTGTTTGGTGTCCTCAAGGTTTGTGTGGACCAATCTGGATAACATCCATGTTTTTACATTGTGTCATTACTTTAAGTTCTCAAGTTTTGTCTCTGTGCACTTGGGATGCAGAGTGGTTCTAGTTTGCTACTTTGATCCCAATGCTACCTGCCATGAGGATCACAATTAATAACCTCTATTCCTATTTCCGAAGTGGATTCTTCTCTTTATTCATTCACCCAGAACTGGTTTTTGGAGCTGTGCAGAACCATCCCAAGACCGTTTTGAAGACATGGAATCAGACCTCATGCTTTTCAGCACAGATTTTCAAAAGTTTATTGTATTGTATTGTATTGTATTGTATTGTATTGTATTGTATTGTATTGTATTGTATAAAAGTTGTTCAAGGTATGGAGTAATGGCTTATTTAGATGATTTGCTACACAAGTTTGAGGGACTGAATTAAGATTCCAGTGCCCACATGAAAAGCTGAGCACTTCTGACTTATGCTTATAAATCCACCTGATGAGGTTGGGTAGAGAAAGAAAAGACTTGGGCTTGCTCGTTATCAGCTTAGCTCCAGGTTCAGTAAGAGGCCCTGTCTCAAAGCAGTAAGGTAGAGGTTAATAGAATAGAACACTTAGCATCCTACCCTAGCATTCAAGAGTTGAACACAAACAACACATATGTGTGTGCATATAACACATACACAGAGTTATTCATAAATTTAGTATATTCAACTTGAAATTAAAATATTTTCTCAATGTATTATCTGCAAGTTCAATGATAAAGGTGAAACATTATAACTTAATGTTCCAATATCTAAGCCATTATTATCACTTTCTCTAATACATCTCAATGAAGACGATGTTTTATGGTCATATTTCCTGAAATTCAACAACTTGATTTGTATGGAATCTGATTTTTGAATATAACTCTGTTGCTGTATGTGCTCATTTTACCTATATTTAATATATGTTTAATATAAATAAAGACTTATTTAAATCATTGTACATGGATTAAGACTTTTGAATATAGGTAAATATTAATTCCGTTTTCAAATTAGGAAACTGAGGCTCAGGGAAGTCAAGTGACTTACCCCAAATACACAGGAAGCAATGAAATTACCCGGAAATGAAGAAAACTCTCCAGTTCCATACTATGTTAGTCATTGTGCTATAGCCTCATTAAATGTCCTGATTTTATTGGTTATTAAAATCTTTATGGCTGATGCACAATGATTTATGTAGGACATATAATAAGCTAGTACATAGCCAAAAGAAAATAAAGTTGTGCTCATGCTCCCTGATAGAAACTCAATTAAACAAGGATGATGCATTTATTCAACAAAGATGCCCTGTGCAAAGAAGCTTCAAGATAAGACAGATAAATCAAATGATGCCCTTATCCTTGAGTAGACAGCCTTCCAATGAGACATAGCCAATTAAAAAAAAAAAGGCAGATAAAGGACACATGAGTCCTGAAAGAGGATATAAAGTCAAGAGATTTTCTAGTTTTAATTGTTATGTTATTTTCTTTTTTAGTGCCAGATAACTCTATAAAAGTGTAATTGATGATAAAAGTATGAAACCAAAGAAAATTTTCTTGGCTTCAGGATTACTATCCTACTAGTACAAAAGTTGACTCCAAAATAAAAAATTTGTGGTTGAAGAAGGGTTTGTTTTAATGGCTATCCATATCTAGTTGTGCAGTGTTGTATAAATGAGTTCAACACACTAAAGTGATGTTTTTAACAAGTCTATCCAAGGCTTAGCGATCACCACTAAAGAGGTAGCTGAAGGTTGAAAGAGTGACGGGCAGTGAATGACTCTAAAAAAACTGTTTTCTGGACACAGCAGGGCACGTGCACCTATAACTTCACAGTGGTTGTGAAAGTATGCACAAGACCCGCTAAGCTCAAGCCAAACAAAACAGGAGATAGGCATGAAGTCCCCTTCTTCACTGAGTGCCTACTGACATTTAATAGCTCCTGAGAGGGAGAAAGTCAGTTTTGTTTAAAGGTGTAGCTTTTGGTAGGTCAACAATTTTTGAAAGTATGGCTCAACACTCAAAAGTATATGGCTAACAAAACTGGATTCCATGGATTATAAAACAAGCAAGCTAACTAACAAACAAATATATCAAAGTAGGTGGGGAAAGAGATGGAGTGAATCACAGAGGATCTGAGAAGTGGTCCTGACTATGATCCAAATACATTATATGACCTTCTCAAATAATAAAATATGTAATATGTATTCTTAAAGTTTATGACTTATTTTCACCAGACTGTCAAGGCGGCTCATTGGATAATAGCATTTTCTGGCAAGCTGGTCAACTTCAGTTTAGTCTTCAGGTCCCACAGGGTGGAAAGAGAGAAACAACTCTTGAAAATTGTCGTCTCTATTCTATATCGATGTCATGGCATTAGCACCAGACCAGCACACATACACACAAAATAAACATAAGACAAACATTTCACAATGCATAGTGACAAAAATATTTAATGGCTAATTGTAACATGAATCTTAAAAGTTCTTATTAATAAAATCAAACCTGAAGCCAGGTATTGGGGTGAATGCTGGAAGATCAGAGAATCAGAACAAGCCATAGCCACCTCACCTCACCAATTCCTCAGCTGATCCTGTTTCCTCAGACTGGAAGCTTCTGAGTCCTCATCCAAATGGACCTCAGCTGAACTGCTGCTGAAAGCTAAAAGCTTAATCAGGCTCTAGTTCCTGGTCCTCAGGCCTTATATACCTTTCTGCTTCCTGCCATCACTTCCTAGGATTAAAGGTGTGTGTCACCATGCCTGGCTGTTTCCAGTGTGACATTGAACTCACAGAGATCTAGACAGATCTCTGCCTTCAGAATGCTAGGACTAAAGGTGTGTGTGCCACCATTTTCTGGCCTCTATATCTAGTGTCTCTTCTGTTCTCTGATCCCAGATAAGTTTATTAGGGTGCACAATATTTTGGGGAACACAATATCACCACAACTAATAAAAGTATCTTTTCTACCAAGTCTCATGGAGGACACAGGCCAACAGAGCAGGACTTGTAAAATTAACATATATTCTCCCCTAAGCTTAGTGATGCTGATGATAACAGGATGATGGGCATAAATGTATCCTCAGCCTTGTGCAAGGGAAGTCTCTTAGAGACAACTGATTTCATTTCATATTGTCACTAAGACTCTCATTAGTTTGTCCCTTTATCCATCAAATTCTTTGATATGCTATTATAACTAGAGACAAGTTACTGAAACTCTCTGAATCACAATGAACCCAATTGCACTAGAGGCCTTTTATTAGTGTTCTTATTAAATGTCTCTGAAAACACAACCCTGTCCCCTTAGCGCCTCCCAAATCTTGCAAAATCCAATTGTTTTCCTCATGGTGTTCTGTATATGTAAATCCCTGAACCTTTGAGAAGCACTTGTAGATTCACTGGTTTACTTGTGTGCTTCAATGATGGCACACCTTGTGCATGCACAGAGCTAGGGAAGCATCACTGGAATGAGGCTCTAACTGACAGGCAGCCAAGGGATAGAACCAGGGCAGAACAGCTGAACGATGAACTCAGGCAATGACTCCTGAGTTCAGTCTACAGATTGGAAGCATCTTTATATTTTCTAGTTTCATTTTTGTTGGTCTGATGAAACATCCTGACAAAAGCAACTTACCAGAGAAAGGGTTTATTTGGCTCATAACTCACGGGTTCTGTCTTCAAGGGGATTGAAGGCAAATCTGTCTTTATTTTATTTTATTTATAATTCTACAGAGCATTACCACTGACCGAGGAACTCACTGCAAACAATTGTGGCAGGAACCAATGAGTATGCTACTACCTAATTGGTTCACAGATTCTTGCTGAGCTAGATTTCCTGTACAGTTCAGGGTCACCTGCCTCAGGAACGATGCCACCCACAGCAGGCTACACACTCCTATATCAATCAACAATCAACAATTCAGGTATTAGGTTGCAGCAAGGAGACAAGTAAGTAATACATCTGTCCTGTGATGAGTCTACACCAGCATCTTTTAATGTATGTCCTGAAAATATATTTATATATGAAAAAGTCTACAAAATGCAAAAAAGTATAAATATCTCCCCTAGGAAAAAATACCCACAGTGAATATACTTTTTTGATGACTAGGTAGCATAACTGACATAAAGTCTCTTATAGCCAAATTAA
The DNA here is from genome assembly GCF_004664715.2 of Peromyscus leucopus. NCBI lineage: Eukaryota > Metazoa > Chordata > Mammalia > Rodentia > Cricetidae > Peromyscus > Peromyscus leucopus. The sequence goes on from NC_051083.1 coordinate 641,848, forward strand.
CCTTTTCTTAAAAATTTTACATATAAAATAACAGAAATCCTATAGTACAAGAATACAGGGAAAGTGGATTCTACCTAATTCGAGATCTACAAAGAACTGAGTAGATATGAGTTAACTGCTTCTTGTTGGGCATCCCTAGGTCTTCTTTCAAATATGAAGTGTAAATAAACCCTTACTATTTGTAGTAATATATTATTATGCTCCAGAAAGTATGAAATTATATCTTATGGTTAATTGTTTCAGAAACATAAAGTGAGCCCTTTTCCCTCAATTTGGTCTTTCTCCTGATTCTTTCTTTGCTAAATTAAATCTTCCAAACATAATTTTTTTTGGGGGGGGGTAACATTTAAAGAAAAATGTTAAGCACTTGATAATAATGACTACTAGGTCTTTTTCTGTCTTTGTGTTTCTATAAGATTTTAAAGTGAAAGCATTTCTGAAACATGAGTTTTCCCTGTTTAAACAGTACTGTAGGAGGAAGGCAAATGGATGTTACATTACTGTGATGCATACACACAGGCACAACTACCATTTGTTCCCTGACACACTGCAGCCTGCTGCTAAACAGAGTCAAAAGGAAACTGACAATTTCAATGTGAATGATTATCTTCAAAACAGTGACTGTATTTTAAAGCCATTGCAACATCAGATGTCTGGATGAAGATTCAAATGTGAATTAAGATTTGCCTTTATAGAAATAATAAATGGAAATCAGGACAAAATGTTGAATCAAACATGTTGCTTTCTAAAAGTCATTCAAACTGTTTTATTCTCATCCATTATTTCAAAGATTCTGAAATTACTTAATATCTCCATTCCCAGCTTGTCTAGAAAGACAACAAGATGATGGAAGGAGAGTCTTCAAGAATAACTCATTAGGAGATTTTAAATATTGAAGATGGATAAACTTTTAAGACTAACCCCATATCATCTTTACCTTTAAATCGTGGCAGAAGTGTCTCTGAAGAGAATGATGTAAATGACTAGACTTCACGTTTCTTTCAGACTACATAGCATGATATAAATCAGGTATTGGTTGAACTGTGATTATTGTTTATGCATCTTAGATATCAATGAAGCTGTCAAAGGAAGCAATTAGAGTCATAAGGCTCTAGGCACTGTCTTATCTACAACTCCATGCTATGGCTTGCCTTCTATAAATCTGCATATGGAAATGAGTCCCAGATGGTGGCTGTGAAGTTTCAGTTTTTCACATCTCCCTCACCAACAGCTAATCCTTTCAAACACTCATAACATGATTCCTTGTGAGTCTCTGGAAACCTAGCAAAGAAACCGAAGGTGTTCTGTATTTGAGATAGAAAATTATGATATCACTTCTTATCTTGAAACAGACCCTTTCAGAATACATCTATCTCAGCAAGAGGAGAGCTCATTGCTTCAGTGTTGACAGGAAGCTGCATTAGGGTAAAGAAAGAGAGATAACACAAATGCAAGTCTTTGAAACCTTGCCTTACTTCTCAGGTGATTTTGCCAGTGCAGAAATTGTGACTAGGAACTAAGTAAGCCTTAGTACAAAAATAAATGCTAGAAAACTGCCCCAAAGGGTATGGTCTATTATCAGAATCAAGTTCTTGATTTTGGACTAACTTGTGTATCAACTGACTAGTTTCTAATGAACCCATCCTTTTTATTGCGTTTATTTTAATAAAAATGTTCCAGGAGCAATTCACAGTATCGCTGTAAAAGCAGAAGCAGTAACTTGTCATAAAGACAACAGGGAAAGTGAAGGTAATGCAAGGAAAATGGTGCTGGAGGCTCTTCACACAGAAGGATCAGGGACTCCGGGCAGATTGCTAAAGCAGAAGTAGGGAATAGTGGTGTTTCATGCCTGTAATCTCCGCACTCAGGAGGCTGAGATGGGAGGATCACCATGAGTTAGAGACAAACCTGGGCTACATAGTATCAAGCCAAGCTGGGCTACATATGGAGAACAAATAAAACCAGAGGGAAAAAGAGGTTGTTGTGGATAAGAGAAACACTGAACACCCACAGAATAGGACCACAGTACAATGGTCCCATTTGAACAGGGATATAAAGCAAGTGTTCAGAAAACCTCATGTAGGAGAAAAGGATTTGTACAATAGTCTAATTTCCGTGATAAAAATCATCCTACCATGTGTAACTTAAAGAGGAATGTGACTGAGTGCTTTCATTAAAAACACATTTTATTTATTTATTTTATGTGCACATGCAATGGGATGTGTATTAAGGTCAGGGTAGAACTTGCAGAAGTGGTCCCAAAGATCAAACTCAAGTTGTCAGGTTTGTCAACAATCACCATCCTGGACTGAGCCAACTCACTGGTCCATGGCCAATGGCTGAATACTAAAGGGAAGAGACACAAACACTTCAAGCAGTGAGCATCTGAGAGGAAACTCCAAACACCACTGCCTTTAAGCAGTTATAATCCCTGAAAGGGAGCAAAGGGTGCTCAACACAGGGAAGCTCCTTTGTGACACATTTCCCTGAAATTTAATTTTGTTTTAGTATTAGATTCAAAATCACATTGGTTTATCACAAGTGGTACGAATCTTCCACATAATCTTTACCTTTGGAATGTCTGCTCAAGTCTTATGCTATAAGCTTGGTCCCCAATACAGTCATGTTAATGGGGAGAAAAGCTTTAGGAGGTGAGTCCTGGGACTCAGATCACTCAGCTGGAAAGGGGATTGCTATTCAAGCATGAGAACCTAAATTTAGATCTGAGTTTAATTTCTCAGAACTCATATGAAAAAGCTGAGAGGTAATCCAGGGTTGAAGATGCAGATACTGGAGGATTCCTGGGGCTTACTGGCCAGCTAATCTAACTGACAATCAGTGAGCTGCAGTTTCAACAACTTGTCCCATCTCAAAAACAAGATAGAAAGTATAAGACACTCATTGTCAACCCATATCACCTCTGCATGCACACACACATACACACACACACACACACACACCACACACACAACACACACACACACACACAGAGAGAGAGAGAGAGAGAGAGAGAGAGAGAGAGAGAGAGAGAGAGAGAGAGAGAGAGAGAGAGAGAGAGAGAAGTAATGAGGTGAATCATAGTGGGAGGTTGTTAGGCTATTGGGACATGCCTTCAGAAGGTATTCAGATCATGTTAACGGACATCTGAGTTATAAAAACAATCAAGCCAAACAATCCTCCATCTTGCAATACTCCCTGCAACACTCCTTCCTTGAGATGACATACACCATAAGTTTTCACTTAAAGCCACAGTGACTATGTCTATACTATATCAAGTCTCTCAAACTGTGAGCTGACAAACCATCCTTTTAAATAAGTAACCACCCTCTAATATTTTGTGATAGTAACAGAAAACAGGGTAATAGAGACTCACATCCCCTTCTTTTTTGACATTGTTTCATGTTTTATTATTTTGTGGTATGAACAAGTCTAGAGTTTTGCACAAGTAATGTACCACTAAGCTACATAATGAGTTCCTCTCTCTGACATTAGAGCTCATCAATATGTAAGTTTATTGTGGTGCTTTGAATGAGAAATGTTCCCTACAAGCTCAAGTACTTCAGGACTTGGTCTCCAGAAGGTGATGTTGTTTGGGGAGGTAGTGGAACCCTTAGGAGGAGGAGCTTTGCTGGATGAAGTCTATCACTGGGCTTTGAAGCTTTATAGTCATCCTACTTTTTGCTTGCTGCCTCTTCTTTTTTTTTTTTGGGGGGGGGGTTTGAGACAGGGTTTCTCTGTGTAGCTTTGCGCCTTTCCTGGGACTCACTTGGTAGCCCAGGTTGGCCTCGAACTCGCAGAGATCCGCCTGGCTCTGCCTCCCGAGTGCTGGGATTAAAGGCGTGCGCCACCACCGCCCGGCATGCTGCCTCTTCTTGTGTGTGTGACTGAAATGTGATCTCTCAATTTCCTGCCTCCCCTGTTATGGAATATGCCTTTAAACTGTGTGAAGATGTGTCACTGTGCTTGATTTAATGAAGAGCTGAATGACCATTAGCTAGGAAGAGCTTAGGCAGGACTTCTGTGGACAGAGAGGACTTGGAGAGGAAGAAAGGCAGAGTCATCAGCTGGACAGACAGGAAAACAGATATGTAGGATGTGAGGTAAAAGCTACCATCAGATACTTAACAGCACATAGATTAATAGAAATGGGTTAATTTAAGTAATAAGAGCTAGTTAGAAACAAGCCTAAGCTAAGACTGAGCTTTTGTAATTAATAAGAAGTCTCTGTGTGGTTATTTGGGAGATAGCTGGTGGGACAGAGAAAGATGCCATACTCTTTCTGTTATGGACTCTGCCTCAGGAGCAGTTAAGGAAAAAAAAAACTTTCCTCCTTTAAGATTCTATTCTTCATGGGATTTTATCATAGTAACAGAGTGGCTGATAAAGTTACAAGCCTTATCCCACTGGTCTAGTTGTAGGCAAGGCTTGCCCCCTTCTCTGATGTACTATATTTAATAAGGCTCTAGAGGTTATATAGTTGGCAGACACAGATGTGAGAGTAAGAACATTATCAAAATATGAAGTAAATAAACCAAAACACAGAACTCATTAATGTCTGCTCTGAATTCTTCCTTGAGGAGAAGAATATTGCTGCCTATTCTGTGACCTTATTAGAAATTTTCATAAAAGCTTTATAGAAGGTGAGGTTTTCAGTGGAAAAGGAAACACTGATTCTCATTTTATTCTGTTCACATATATTGTGTACCCTCTTTAGATTCCTTTGTGCCCTTCCTTAGTGCTACTTAGTGTTTTCAGACAGAAAGTAAATTTTAGGAGAGTTTTGTTTGTTTTGATGAATCCTGATGGCAGTTTCCAGGCGGAGAAGATACAGGCACCAAATGACACAGCTGAGACTAATGCAACTCATACATTAAATCAAAAGCTCATGATTTCACCCCAACAATGTGGATTCAGCAACTAAGACATTGGGAGCATCGCTGTGGAATGCAAATGTGAAGAAGCAAAGACAGGAAATTTCCTGAATCTCTGCAGAATGTCTTCTCCAACCAAAGATGGAAGTGGCCAGATTTTTAGGAGTCTCATGTCTTTTTGTTTTTGGTTTTGTTCTGATAAAGTTCCCAAGAAATGAGATGTGAACATTCAGGGTTGGCTTGGACTGAAGCTTGGTCCATTTGATTCCAGTTTATAAATATATGGAAACATTAATTTATCACAGCTTCAGCATGAAACAAGTTCCTTAGGTATAATGGAGAAAGTCAAACCATATTTTTCAGGAGACTGGTAAGGATCTGTTATGCTCAACCAGTCTGACATCTTTGCAAGTTAAAAAGCTTAGCTGTTTAGAGAAAGGACTTGCAGCTCAGAACATTTGAAGAGGGTCATGAACAATACTATTAATTGGAAGCCCAGTGCCTGCAGTGTGGCACTTGGTGTGGCGGGGAGGGGCTTGGAACTGCCTCGGATTGGATTGGTGTGTCTGTGTGCCAGCGTGACTGGCTCTGCCAACTCCCCATGGGAGACCTTGATTTGGAGGATGTGGGGGTGAGGGGTGGCTTGGGATGGAGAGCTGGGGGGTGGGAGGAGGTGGGATCTGTGGGTGGTATGTAGGATGAGTAGAAAAATTCTTAATTAAAAAATATTTTTAAAAAATGAAACATAAAAAAATTAAAACATAAAAAAATTTAAAAGAAAAGAATAAAAGGTTATACACCCTCATCCAATCATATAACACCAAGGCTTGCACCACCCTGTTTGTAGTTTTTCCCTTTAGAAACCCCTAACCCTGAGAGCTCAGAGCTGTCCTCCTTTACCTGGCTAGCTAGTGTGTTGGACACAGACCAAGCCTGGGCTTATAATAAACCCCTGTGTGTTTTGCATTGGGGAAAAAAAAGAATGCTTCTCTTTCACTTAGAACCTTTAAAATTCCATGCTGGGCAGGGATCCACATGATTTACGGCTTGCCTCCATTTTCCCAATGTACAATTAGTTGCCCAGTCTGACTTGGTAAGGTATATTCTGTTCCATTTCTAATATAACTCCTGTAAGTCAGCCCTTCCTCATTTTTTGGAACTTTTGTTGTTTTTGTTTTTTAGAGATAGAGGCTCAGGTCTCAAACTGTAGCCCAAGATGGCATTAGAACTCCCTGTATGACCTAAGAAGTTTTCACCCTTGTAGTAATTCTTCTGGTTCAGCCTCTCCTGTGCTAGGATTACAAGAATGAGTTATTATGCCTGCCTGATTTTCTTCATTTTTTTTGTCTATGTTAGTACACTATTTTTCAAGTTCTGTTTTATCTTCTGATGTTGAACAGGGTGACCAATGATCATAATCTTCTTATATTTATATGCCAACACCCACCTATCAATAAATAAAAATTGAATTAGAATGCATATAAAGTTTTCAAATCCAGAAATTTTAAGTTTTATTTTTATTTATGTGTGTTTGAAGGTATGTGCACTTGTCAATGCAGCTGCCACAGAGGTTAGAGAGAACACTGGATCCCTAAAAGCTAGAGATACAGACTACTGAGAGCTACCCTATGTTGGTTCTAGGAGCTCTATAAGGCATTGGTCCTGGTCCTCTGCAATAACAGTACCTACACTCAACCACTGAGCCATCTCACCAGTCCTCAATCCACATATATGTTTAATATAAATCCTTCACTTCTACTGTCATTCAATCTGTCTGCAGCTGATAACCTGTGCACAGGATATAGCACCCAAAGTCAGGAGCATGTACACATGGGAAGCAGGGCCTGCCCTTTGAAGTTGCTTTCTTCTTCCTTTTCCTCTGTTAACCCAGTTTACACGAATCTGACAGCTATTACCCAAATCTGTGCAAGCATGCAAATAATAACATCCTCAATATGAATCACAATATTAAATTCTGTTTTCTAATTCTGAACATCCTAAGTGTTTCTCAGTCTTTAGATACATACAGCTTTATGCACACTATTGTGGAAGATGTACTACCTTAGCAGAGGAAATCATGTATATTTCCTTCCCAGGTATACTTTCTATCTTTCTCTATCAAAACCATTTCATTTCCTTGCCATTTAGACTTCTGTGTATCTTTCTGTCATCTACTGAAATAGATAAGTCAATACCTTCTGTGGCCAATGTCTTTTCCTCTAAGTTAAAATTGATTGAATGTACTTTTTGTTTATGAATCAACACTAATTCACATCTAATGAATATAAATTAATGAATGTTTAATGAACATGAATTAATATAAGCCAAAGCATGGCTTTTAAAACAACTATTTGCATTCATTTTTAATCTAATATGAATATTGAATAAAATATTAATTGGACTTTCATTTTTCTTCTGTATTTGTCTCTTACTGGTGCACTGAAATGTTATAAACTTGACTATTTATGAAATACAAAAGAAATTTATGGTCTTTCAGTTCTGGAGTCTAGAAATGTCTCATCTATTGTTGACAGACATTTCTCTCTGAAGATGGGGAAAATCCCTGCCTTTTCTAACTGCTGACACTTCCAGTAACTCCTGCTTGTCTCTGGCTTGTGGAATTGAACACCAACCTCTCTCTTCCCTCCTCACAGACTTGTTTTCCAGCTTTCTTCATATGAGAATGCTAGTCTTTAGATTAATGTCTTGTATGGTCTAGTATTGACTAATTTAAACATTATTTAACTTAATAACTGCACAAACCTGTTTGTAAATGAGTCCACCTTCCAAAATACAGAGAGATTGGCCTTGAAGGGATTTTATTAAGGGCAAAACCTAACCCACAACATTATATTCATTGCATCCAATGTTTCCTGCCCTGATTTTTTTCATCTATACTGAAAAAGTGAACTGTGAGTTTTGTATGTGAACTCAGGATGCTTTCATAATCCTTTCAGTTTTAAATCATTTTGTTCTAGGTTTATAATTTCAGTCCAGTAATACTTAGGTTTCACTTTGTAATAGTATCTCAAACATTTTTATTTCTGAAGTATACAGGAGTCTCAGATCACCAGCACTTCCATATTCCATTATTTCTGTTACCTGCCAATTACCACAGTCTAAAAATATTAAATGGGAAATACTGTAAGTGAACAATTACCAAGGTTTAAAGTTCATGTTTCCCTTGGTATCCTGGCAAAATCTCACACTGTCCTGCTTATGCCCATATGATCCAAATATCACCTCTTTCTTTCCCTGGTGTACCCTTACTATATATGCTACCCACAGAATAATATGTACAATATTTTCAGAAAGACCACCTTAACACAGTTTTATTATGGTATATTGTTACAATTTATCTTTTCATTATCTGTCACTGTTTTCGTGTTGTGCCTAATTCATAAAATAATTTTTTCACAGGTATGCATACATAGAAAAATAACAATTCTGAAGATTTAGAACTATTATGGTTTCAGGCATTTACTTAATGTCTGGAGAGTGTTCTTTGCTAACAATCACTGACTATCCCATTTAAATGAAAATATGATTTACATTCTTTCTGGGCTCATATTTTCTGCTATTTTTGCTCTACCTGCTTTATTTTTCTATTTTCTATGCATTTCTTTGTTCAGTTGTATAAAGGTTGGATACCTTTCTACCCTTTGAAAGTATTTATTTTTTGTTTTTATCATTGAAGTTTATATATGTTGTTTGATTTAATATATGCAATCTCTTATTTAGAAGACACTAGTTAATGAGAATTTACTATATCTCCAATTCCTTATTTCCAACTTAGTTTGATAGATTTTGTGATGAACATCTGGTTTTCTAATACTCTGCATCTCAAAATATATCTAAATCTAAACTATTTGAATTACCAGACATAGTAATACTTTTAGACAGGATTGTTAAAGATGAAATAATATTCTAAGACAATTATTATTTTATACCTGTTATGAATTATATTGTTTCCCTCATTGACATTACTCTCATATTGCATGGTGAAATGAGCTCAAAGATGCATTTGTGACTTTTAAATTTTTCAAAAAGAATTAAAATGAAGTTACCCTATAACAGGGCACAATGCTCCTATAACACACCAGAGGCTAACAAATAAAAAGCCTAGTAATAGATGTGAATTTTTCTTTTTGAGTTGTTGTTCAGTAAGTTTCTACAGATCTGCAAACATTACAGACTATTGGCATTTCTCTTGGTTACTCTCCAGAGCAAGAAGTTAAGACTTTATTGCTGAACACCACATACTTGAGTCATGACATGAAGAAATCTGTTTTTTTAATTAATTAATTAATTTATTTTATGTTCATATTAGCTTTATTATTATTATTTTCTTTATTTAATGCCGAATGCTGTTTATTAAAGGAGGGAAGAGCTCTTAAATACAGGCTTACAGCACAATGGGAGAACCTTGGAGGGCAGAAGTTCACTACAGATGTTTTACAATCTTGCATATAAGCTGTTAACGCCCATTATGCAGGATGCACAGACAAGGAACTTCCCTTAAGCATTCAGGAGGGTGGAACCCAGCAGGGAATTAGCATAGGAAGGATATCAAGGTCAAGGTCAGCAAGCAAGGCAACAGTTACCCAAAACAGGGGCCAAGACCCTACAGATCCCCCTTTTACTAAAAATTGAGCTTCTGACTTAGGTTGTGTGGGATGTCAGCAGGTCACCTTACGGTCATGAAGATGCCTGCCCAGGCCAAACAGGCACTCTGTCTTAGGTTGGAGAAATCTATTACTCATCTGGATGCTTCATCCCTACAAGAAAACATTGTCACAGCAGGGCAGCTTCATAAATGAACTTGTAGCAATTTTGGAAGCATGTATAAAACCTATGCAAGCCTAACCCAGACCAAATCCTAGAATGGAGAGGGGATTTGGGTACACAAACTCTACCCTTGACATGGAGTTGTAGACAATTGTTAGCTTCTGGGAAGGGAGAAATGGTGGTCTCTAAGAGTGTAGCACCGGCTAAGTCAATTACTGTCCAGTGGAAGAGCACACATCCAAGAATATTTAGACAGAATAATTTTTTTTCTGACAATTTAAAATGTGACACAAAGTTGGGCAGCTGGGGAAGAAGGGGTAAACTGAGGGTAAGTTTGGGAAATGAGGTGAAGATGACCAAGATATGCTTACAAAATCCTCAAAAAAAAAAAAAAACTCATTTAAAAGTTTAAATAAAATTTAGGGTCAAATACTATTGGATACATCATCTCTGCTTTAGAAGCATTCAGCTGAGGGTTATCTTTTAATATTTTTATTATGGTAGTTTTGGAAGAAATGTATTTTACTAGCATTTATGTAATCAAAGATACCTGCTGGTGTCTCCTGTTTTAACAATCCATTTAGATAAACATTTTACTCACTCTATTTCCTGGAGGATTGTGCATTTAGACCTTACCTATTTTCTAATGATGTATATTATGGAGAGCTCTAATGCCTGCATGATGTTTTTCTCTTACAAGTTATTTGATTTGTTTGCTCAGATATCCAAACAACTATATTTTTATCTTTAAAACTCACACGTTTACAGTTTACAGGGAAGTGGTTCAGTTTTAATCATATTTACTTTATTTTCCTTGAGGCATGATGTAGTTTAACATTTCATTTCCTATTTCTATGATGCACTTATGAATAATACTTCAAAATACCTCTCGATTTCCATTTTATTACTCATGGTTGTTGAATATATATTGGTGTATCTCATTGTTCAGAACTCACCCATTCTTCTATAGTCCTGTTTAGAGTGGTCTAATTAATTAACTGGTCTCTATCATACATGGTCATTTACCTTCAGCTCCCCTACTAAAATTTTTCACTGTATATATTTTTTAGTTTATTATGTATGCATGTTGGGTGGATGGATGAATTCATGCCACCACATGCAGGTGGATGTCAGAGAACAACTTGCAGGAGTCTGTTATCTACTTCTATATTGTGGGTCTTGAGAATCAAACTCAGATTGTTAGCCTTGGGGGCAGCCACCTTTACCTACTGAACTATCTCACTGGTCCACTCTTGGTTTTGCCTTTGTCCTTCTTGTTCTATATTAAATTGTTTGGTCTCTGTGGTGTTATTTCTTGTTCTGAAGTCTGACAACTCGGGTTTTACCTCTCTGTTAATGCACCCTTGTTATTTATTACCTAAACTCATATTTTTACAACCAAATCTCTTTTCAATTTTGGACTGTTTCTTCAAATTATTTGAAACCACAGCAATGGGCATTGCAATGCTATGCTTCCATGCCTGACAACCTTTTTATTGTGTGTAATCTCTTTTGGCCTATCATTTTGCTTCCTCAGTCCACCCTTTCTTCCTTCTCAGACATATTAAATGGTTCCTTTTCAAATATTATTCAAACATTTGAATTAGGTTGGGGGCAGAGAGAGACAGACACACTTACACACACTGAAAAACAATGTGTATGTGAAAGAAAATGAGAATTACATCTTGAGTTTTGGAGATTTGCAGTTGCAGAGTGATTGAAAGATCTTGCCTAAAAGAAATGCTGAGGAAAATGTCTTATTTTACCTAATCCAGCTCCCTTCATCCTCTGATTCTTATAATTCTATGGTACTAACCCCCAAATACTCATTGTTTTCTATGTATATTGATTTTTTTAAGTGATATAGGACTGCTTTGATTCAAACATGTTTCCCCTAGAGTTTGTGTGAAATTTCATCCTTGAATTCCTGTTCATGGCATTTGGAACTGAGCCCTGTGAGATGTCACTATCGTTCTATGATGTGAGTAGGGTGGAGGCCCATGTAACCTTCATGGCTCATAAGAGGCAGGTACTAGAGCACTCATACTGCTTGCTACAATGTCATGTGAGTCCTCCCACCATGTGAAGGCACAGAGCAACACACAACATGTTGGCACCTTGACATAGAACTTCCCAGGCTTCAAAACTGTCAGCAATAAATATTTATTCCTTATATGTGATACAGTCCCATGTAGGCTCCATGGTTGTAGATTCATTCTTTGTGAGCTCCTAAGCCCAGGTTAGTTCATTCTGTGGGTTTTCTTGTGACGTCCTTGACCTCTCTGGCTCCTACAGTCCTTTTTTTCTTCAGCAGGATTTCCTGAACCCAGCCTATTGTGTGGCTGTGGGTCTCAGCATCTGTTTCCATCAGTTGCTGGATAAAGCCTCTCTGATGACAATTGGACTAGGCACCAATTTATGAGTATAGCAGAACATCATTATGTATTATTATATTGACATCTTTTTTTCTACATTTGTGTTTGGTTTTATCCTAGGTCTTTGGACCATTCAGTCTCTGGGTCCTAGAAATCCAGGAAATTTCAGGGGTAGATTCACTCTCCTGGCATGGGTCCAAGGCTGGAATAGTCATTAGTTTGCCACTCTTGAAATCTCTGCTCCACCCTTACCACAACAAATCCCGTAGGCAGAACAGACTGTAGGTGAAAGGTTATGTGGGTGAGTTGATATCCCAGTCCCTTCCCTAGAGTCTTGCTTGGTCATAGGAGATGGTCAGTTCAGGCTACATATCTCCTATTGCTTAGAGTTTTAGCTGGGGTCATCCTTGTAGATTCGTGGGAGTTTTCCTTGTCAAATTTCTACTTCATCCTGAAATGCTGTTTTCCAGTTATTCTTTTCAGTACTCTCCTTCTCCATGTGTAGCTAGAGTTTTCCTGACTGGCCCACAGTCAGGACAAATCTCTCTCACCTGCCAGTCCCACAGTGGCTCAGACACAACCAAGTAAACACAGAGACTTATATTGCTTACAAACTGTATGGCCGTGGCAGGCTTCTTGCTAAGTGTTCTTATATCTGAAATTAACCCATTTCTATAAATCTATACCTTGCCACGTGGCTCGTGGCTTACTGGCATCTTCACATGCGGCTTGTCAGGGTGGCGGCTGGCAGTGACTCCTTCTGCCTTCTTGTTCTTTTATTTCTCCTCTCTGTTAGTCCCGCCTCTACTTCCTGCCTAACCACGGGCCAATCAGTGTTTTATTTATTGACCAATCAGAGCAACTTGACATACAGACCATCCCACAGCAGTCAAGTGCAGACCATCTCAGACACCTTCACCTCAGGCCCATGGTCCTAATCATCCTCTATGAGGACCTGCTGGGTAAAGCCACCAGGAACCCGAGAACGGGCTCCCACAGGACATACAGAACATCCCACAGCATCCATGCTTCCCCCTTCTGATACCTTATGTTCCCATCACTCCCACCCCTACTCCACCCACAAAATATCTTCTACTTCCCCTTCCCAGGTAGATCCAAGTATCCTCTCTTGAGCTCTCCTTTTTACCTAGCATCTCTGGGTCTGTGGATTATAGCATGGTTATCCTTTACTTTACAGCTAATATCCATTTATAAATTAGTTCATACTATGTGTGTCTTTCTGCATCTCAGTTACCTCACTCAGGATGATTTTTTTTTCTAGTTCTATCCATTTGGCTACAAATTTCATGATGTTATTGATTTTAACAGCTGAGTAATGCTCCATTATGTAAATGTGTCACATTTTCTTTATCCATTCTTCACTTGAGAAATATCTAGGTTGTTTCCAGGTTCTAGCTATTACAAATAAAGCTGCTATGAACATTGTTGAGCAAGTGTCCTTGTGGTATATGCCCAAGAGTGGTATGTAGTGATATTTTGTGCTCTATCAAATAAAGCTTGATTGGAGATCAGAGTGTGGAGCTAACCACTAGGGGACAGGCAGTGGTGGTATGCACCTTTAATCCCAGCACTTGGGAGGAGAAAAGAGGAAGTGATATGGCTGGGCTGAGAGAGGAAATGGTAAGGCAGGGGTGGAGACAGGAGTTTGGTCTTAGGATTCCGCAGAGGTAAGAAGTCTTTCTAGTGGCTGGCTGCTCTGCTTCTCTGATCTTTCAGCTTTCAATCTGATATCTGACTCTGGGTTTTTATTATTGAGACTAATTAGGATTTTCGCTACAGTGGCATAGCTGGGGCTTGTGTTAGATCAATTCCCCATTTTCTGAGAAACTGTCACATTGATTTCCAAAGTGGCTGTGTAAGTTTGCACTCCCACCAGCAGTGGAGAAGTGTTCCCCTTGTTCTACATCCTTTCCAGCAGGAGCTGTCAATTGTGTATTTGATCTTAGCCATTCTGACATGTATAAGGTGATATCTCAGAGTTGTTTTAAGTTGCATTTCCCCAATGGCTAAGGATGTTGAACACTTCTTTAAGTGTTTCTAGGCCATCTGAGATTCTTCTGTTTAGATCCATACTCTCTTTTGTAATTGGATTATTTGGGGTTTTGATGTCTAGTTTCTTGAGTTCTTCATGCATTTTCGAAATAAGCCCTCTGTCAGATGTGGGTTTGGTGACAATCTTTCCATTCTGAAGGCTGCTGTTTTGTCCTAATGACAGTATCCTTTACAGAAGCTTTATAGTTTCATGAGGTCCCATTTATTAATTGTTGATCTTAGTGCCTATGCTATTGGTGTTCTATTCAGGAAGTTGTCTCCTGTGCCAATTGTTTGGGCCTATTTCCCACTTTCTTCTCTATCAGGTACCTAATTAAATGAATAAGGGGCATCAAAATCATGATGGAGAAATGTACAGAGACAACCAAACCAAACCAGTGGGAACTCATGAACTGTGAACCAATAGCTGTAGAACCTCCATGGGACTGAACTAGGCCTTTCTGCACACTCAAGACAGTTGTGTAGTTTGGTTTGCTTAAGAGACCCCCAGACAGTTGGATCAGAATCCATCCCTGGTGCATGAGCAGGCTTTTTGGAGCCCACTGCTTGTAGTGGGACACGTTATTCAGTCTTGGTGCAGGGGGAGGGGTTTGGAACTGCCTCTATTTTTGGAGGAGGTGGGAGTGTTGGGGAGACCGAGGGGGGGGAGGCTGGGGGGGAGAGAAAGGAGGGGAGAGGGATCTGTGGTTGGTATGTAAAATGAATAGAAAAATTTTAATAATAAAAAAATAAAAAAATTGATCTTCACAACTTACATAATCATTTCCAATTTAGGAATTGAAAAAGGAAAAATTAAGACTGCAAAGAACATGAAATTAATTACAAGCTAGTTTTTAAATGATAAAGTTATCAGAGAAGCTTGCTGGGACTTGAGAGATGGCTTAGTGATTAAGAGCACTTGGTGCTCTTTCAGAAAACCTTTGTGGCAGCATATAACTACCTGTAACTCTAGTAGTTCCAGGGGGCACAACTTCCTATTCTAGCCTCTGTGGGCTCGGTACACACATGTGCAGACAGGCATGCACCCACACACATACATACAAATAAAAGTAAATAAAAGCAATGTTTACAGTCTGCTAAACATACAACTCAAAATTCCTAGCTGTCGCATTATACCACATTGATTACAGCTCCAGAGGGTCTGTGAATTCTGAGGAGAGAAACAAACACTCTGGCCTGAGTTAAGAGTTTTGAGAGCAGTTAATTGGATGCTCTTCGGTACCATGCTTCAGAAACACAGCTTTAGGAAATAACTATTTAAAATTATAATTTGAAATTTGAATTTTGTTTTGAGAGAGAGTCTTGCTCTGAGCCCAGGCTAGCTTTGAGCTGATCATTCTCCTACAAGCATATATCACCACACCTGGCCAAAAGTTTTCTTTTCTTTCCACCAATCAGCATCAGAAATAAGTTTCACATATTCTTTATGTAAAAAGAGAGAAAACCTGAAGTATTTGTGAAAAGAATTCACTTTACTTCAATCAGAGAAATATAATAATTATCTTCATTTCCAATGTTTCCTCATAAATATATTTTTGCTGTGTGAGTAACTTTCAAATAATATATAAAATATTGTATCATGGTTTTTGTTAAATCTTCCATTGTAAGTGGTTTCAACATCACTACACTGTGGCTTCTAGCACTTACGTTAGTTAGTGTATGACAGCTGCAATAAAACCAGACCAAATCCAAAGTGCTTTTACAAAACAAAGATTTTGCTGAGTAATACACTAGAGAAAGAACAGGATGAAGCTCAATTCAAAGTGTAGCAGCAGACTCTTCTTTCTATCTCTTCAGAACCAATTGGCACAGCCAATGAGGAACAAGGTTTATGATCGACGTAACTAGGATCTGGGACAGGAGATAGCCCATATAATTGCAACCTCTCCCAACCATAAGATGTATTGAGAAGTCTGTGCTTAATTTTATTTTCTTATGAAAAGACAATAAAATTTACATGTTTTTCCAGAAGTGAAATTGCCAAACCAAAGTGTTTATTACTTTTAAAGGTCTGACTTATCTACTAACGTTTTCTGAAAAGTATCTGTTAATTGATTGCGCACCACTATAAATGCTGAGTGAAGGCTCCCACTATACTGCACACTTGCCATCCCTGATTTCTTTTTATGTTCTTAAAAAAGTAGCATAACATCAATACTCCAACACAAATATACATGCACACATATTATAAAAATAAATCTGTCCATTAGGAAATTCAAGTCTTTAGAAGACTATATACTGCTGTGGATACCGTTCTATATAAATAAAACACTGATGGTCAGTGACCAGACAGGAAGTATAGGCGGGACAAGGAGAGAGGAGAACTGGGGAAACAGGAAGAAGTGGGGAGACACTGCAGCCACCGCCAGGATAAGCAGCATGTAAAGACGCCGGTAAGCCACCAGCCACGTGGCAAGGTATAGATTTATTTAAGATAAAAGAACAGTTAGCAAGAAGCCTGCCACAGCAATACAATTTATAAATAATATAAGTGTCTGAGTGATTATTTTATATGTGGATTGTGGGACTGCGAGGCTTGGTGGAGCCTGGAGAGAAGCCCTCCAGCAACAATATACTTTCCATATGATTAGATAATTCCCATGCATGCTCTCTTTTAAAGTTAAGAGTAGTGATAGTTGGGGAAATGGGAGTGGTCCTATGCTAGCATGAACACAGCTTTTAGAAGGAAGGACTGAATGCCTCCTCTAAACGTCTTCACAGACTTGGAATTAATAAGCACCAAGAGTTTCCTCAGACCTGGAAAAATAAACATCTACCTGCATTTCAGCCTAAGATGGGTCTTCCCTTTCCCATGCACAAAAAACTCAGATGATCCCTCAGACAATTCCTTCTAGAACAAATTTCTCTTTCCTATTTGTATCCCACATGTCCTTAAACGTGTGTGGATATGGACAGGCTATCTTTTGTAACTATGGTTCTTATTGGTAGTGGCATTATTTTACCTAGCATAAGTAATATTTACTATATTATAGATAATTATGTTTCTAATACTTCAAGTAACATTGTAATACTTATAGATTTTAGTACATTATGACTTTATATGGTGTAATTGGTATAAAATACACAGCATGGATGAGTTAAACACAGAAAAAAAGGAAGAAAAGAATCTTATTGGTCAGGAAAAGAAAGAGAAAAGAAAAAGGACTAAGAAAGTTTCAAATAAATTTAAAAATATCGTGTGTTATGGGCTATTTGATCACACTGTGAACCCCAAAATTGGAGACTGCATTGTTTACTAGAAGAAACTGCTTCTACTTGTGGTATGGCTCAACCCTAAGCACACACTTTTAATCTAAGCATTTTTCTGCTGGAATATTGTAAACAGGATTAAATAAAATCAACCATAGGTCCCATAGGTTGAGAGGAAGAGCAAGCAGCCAGCTGACAGGAAAAAAAATGTAGCAAGCGGAGGAAGTCAGGAGGACAGAGAGACAAAGAGAGCAGCACAGGAAGTAGGAGGGAAGGATGTCCAGTGGGAGGAGTTTTTATTTGAGATGGTATAGGAGTGAGATCTCTTTCTGGGACAATGGCAGAGGAGGAAGCAGCCAGCTGCTTTTTCTGCCTCTTTGAGCTAGCAGATTTTCATCCTAGTATCTAACTTTTGAGCCTTTATTGGTAAAATAAAACAACAGAGAATTATATTTTTTTTAAAAAAAACAAGCATGTATGGAAGATGGGGAGCATCTTGGAGAAAGTAAGAAGGCAAAGTGAATATGATCAAAAAATATATTTTATGAAATTCTCAAAAAATATTTTGAAGTTTAAAAACAAAGAAGAAAATCCACTTTTTTTGTTCTCTCATGAAATTTGTTTGAACCTCTTTTGCCTAGTTTATCCACCTAATGCTTATGGTAAACAAGGCATTGAACATACTGAGTACTTAAAAATCACCATGTGAATAACTGATAAGAGAAAGATAGCAGAGGTATTTTGAGATCAGCCTCAAAATCTGTAGTCAAATTATCAACAAATAAAACTGCCCTAAAATGTCAGGAAAATGGTAAATAGGCTTTCACTCTTTAAATGTGAGCATGCCAAAACACAACCCAATATGTCAGACATGGTGGTTCATGTTTGCCATCCCAGTACTCAAGAGTATGAGGCAGGAAGGTTATTGTGAGTTTGCGGCAAGACTGAACTGCAAAACAATTTAATAAAAGTGTTATTGAACCATTTTAAGGAAATTGTTTATATAAATTATATATTCACAAATGAAAACATCTTAAGGCTGATCTCCAAAATATATAAAGAACTTAAGAACCAGAAATCAAAATAAGGAACAATTCAATATAGATAGATATAGATATAAAACTTATTTTTATAATTGAAAAATTGTTATGCTACTACTCACTATTCAGAGATTAATTTGAATCCAATGAGTTATATATGTGTTTGTTTTTTCCTTATGATATTGGTATTGTACATTCATATGTACAAAGGCACCATTAATTCAATGTTTTTGTTTGGTTTTGTTTTTTGAGACAGGGTCTGTTATACAGTTCAGGCTAGGCTTGAACTTGTGGAGATTTTGTTTCTACCTTCTGAGTGCTTGGATTACAGGTATGCACCACAATGCCTGGTTGCTAACTCACTTTTTATTTATAAAAATAAATTCTTTCTGAAAGAATTTAGTAAATACTCAGCTTTTATTTTTATCTTTTGCAATTGGGTTGAGTCAAATGTCATTTTGAAAGCTTTTTGATACAGATTCTTTGGAGCAAATGTGCTGTTTAGATGATGCCTTGGCGTGGTTCATGTGAAGAAGTACCATTGGGCGTATCAGTTTTGAGTTGATGTTTTTCTTGTAGTGAATTCTAGCAAACTGAAGCATGTTTTCAGAGATATTGCTACTTTTTCATCCTTTCTTATGACTTTGTTATTCATAACTTTATGATTGATAGATAATAAATAAAATACCTGATAATTTTCCTTCTTTAACAAAAATGGGCCATAGAGCTAAACAGAGAATTCTCAAAGGAAGAATTTCAAATGGCCAAAAGACATTTAAGGAATTGCTCTGCATCCTTAGTCATCAGGGAGATGCAAATCAAAATAACTTTGAGATACCATCTTACACCTGTTATAATGACAAAGATCAAAAGCACTGCAGACAGCTTATATTGGAGAGGATGTGGAGCAAGGGGAACACTCCTCCACTGTTAGTGGGAATGCAAACTGGTACAGTCACTTTGGAAATCAGTATGGCAGTTTCTCAGAAAACTGGGAATCAATCTACCTTGAGATTCAGCCATACCACTCTTGGGCATATACCCAAGAAATTCTCAATCAAATCACAAGGACACATGCACAACTTTGTTCATAGCAGCATTATTTGTAATAGCCAGAACCTGGAAACAACCTAGATGCCCTTCAACTGACGAATGGATTAAGAAAATGTGGTACATATACAAAATGGAGTACTACTCAGCAGAGAAAACAGTGACATCATGAAATTTGCGGGTAAGTGGATGGAACTAGAAAATATCATCCTGAATGAGGAAACCCAGACTCAGAAAGACAAACATAGTATGTATCCACTCATAAGTGGATACTAGATGTAAAGCAAAGGGTAAACAGACAACAACCCACAGCTCCAGAGAAACCAGCAAACAAGGAAGACCCAAAGAGGGACATATGGATCGCCCTGGGAAGGGGAAATAGATGATCTCCATGACTAAACTGGGAATGAGGAGTGGACAATGGAGTGTAGGGGATAGGGAGTGAGAACAGAAGGCAATGGGATGGTTGAGCTGGAACAGGGAGGGAGAGGGAATGCAATGAAAAAGATACCATGATAGAGAGAGACATCATGGGGATAGAGAGAAATCCATTGCTAGGGAAGTTGCCAGGAATCCTTAAAGATAACCCCAGTTTGGACTACTAGAAATAGTGGAGAGGGTACCTGAACTGAATTTGCTTATCCCAGTGATCAGACCAGTGAATACCCTGTCATCACAGAGCTTCTCTCCAACAACTGATGGAAGCAGATGCAGAAATCCACAGCCAAATACTAGGCAGAGCTCCAGAAGTCCAGTCAAAGAGAGAGAAGAGGGATTCTATGAGCAAGTGCATATGATGGGGAAACCTGCAGAGATGATCAAACCAAACTAGTGGGAACTCACAAAAATTGGATCAATGACTGTGGAGCCTGCATGGGACTGGATGAGGCCCTCTGCATGGCAAGACAGTTGTGTAGCTTGAACTGCTTGGGGCATGGGGGCTAGCAGTAGAATCAGAATCCATCCCTAGTGCAACAGCAGGCTTTTTGCCTCCCACTACTATGATGGACACCTAGTGCAACCTTGAGCAGGGGGAAGGGCTTAGACTTGCCTCTACTGGATGTCCCTCCCAGGAGAGGACTTGCCTTCTTGTGGAGGGGGGAGTGGGGGTTGGGTTGGGAAGGGGAGTCTGGGGGACAGGAGGAGGGAAGAGGGGGGTCTTTGATTGGTGTGTAAAATGAATGAAAAAAAAATCTTTTTTTTTTTTTTTTTTGTTTTTTCGAGACAGGGTTTCTCTGTGTAGCTTTGCGCCTTTCCTGGAACTCGCTTTGGAGACCAGGCTGGCATCAAACTCACAGAGATCCGCCTGCCTCTGCTTCCCGAGTGCTAGGATTAAAGGCATGCGCCACCATGGCCTGGCCAAAAAAAAAAAAAAAAAAAAAAAAAAAAAAAAAAAATTCTTAAAAAAATAAAACTAAAATAAAAACCTGATACTGATAGATAACTATTAAGGTGAAAGGTGAAGACAAAATAAAATGCCAGAATCAACACAGAAGCATGCTTTCAGAATAACTACACACACATACACACGTCTACTACACAGGCTTCTACTACAGGATGGCTAAATCCTCGAGTGTCTAAAAAAATGTAATAGCTCACTTACTCTCTGAAAGACATATTTCAAGATCTCCAGTGGGTGCTGCAACATTGATTCCTATGTACACTGTCTTTTCCTATACACACTACAATTAATTAAGCATGGCCAAAATGAAAATCAATAATAAAACGATATAATTTTTATAATCTGCTGAAATAGAGGTTGTTTGAACCCCATCTCTACCTTTCCCCACATCTCTTCCTGTGCTGTCCTCATCATTCCTGTGAGGATGAAAGGTAGCAAGATGCTGATTTGATAAGATGAAGTTAGGTGAATGACATAGACACCAGAATGTAGTGCTAGGCAGCAACACTACTCCAGCGTTACCTTGGCATCTCTACTGCTATAGTCAGACCATAGAGTAATAGTCTAAGTGCCAACTAAGTGACTGATGATCAAGCAGTGTGCACAGCAGTAGAACCTATGCTGAAAGATGAGGCTAGCTGTGGAAGCCGTAGATGAGAAGCTGTAGAAGGTAGATTTATGTCATAAGGGGTGGAGCAGGTCCTGAGTTTCATTCTGCTATCACAAAGCAAAAGGGGTTGGGGCATGTTCAGGCCTTGAGAGAGAGCAAAAAACAAGCTGTCGAAGACTGGACCTGCCGGGCGGTGATGGCACATGCCTTTAATCCCAGCACTCGGGAAGCAGAGCCAGGCAGATCTCCGTGAGTTCGGGGCCAGCCTGGGCTACAGAGTGAGTTCCAGGCAAAAAAAAAAAAAAAAAAAAAAAAAGACGACCATAAATCCCAGACAACATTTTAGTGAGAACAAGAAGGTCTGAAGAGTGGTGAGAGAGTGGATCTGGAAAACAGAATTAATACCTTACAGAATAAACTGACAGCATCAAGAACTGTTGGACAGAAAAAATTATTTCTAGTGTTCTATAGTATATCATGGAAGACATTATTAAGAGTAAGGCAGTATATATCTTAAAATAACAAAAGTTAAAAATGCCAGATGATAGATGCACCAATATCCTGCTTGAAGTCTAACCCAGTACACACATGAGTCAAATCATCTCATTTCCCGCATACACATAAAAATTTAGTTGAACACTCAAATTTGTTTTATTCAATAAATGTAGTAAAAAAAACCATTTATAATTTCTTTCTTGAATGCTGAATTTGGAACTGGGTAGATATTTCAGTGGGCGAAGCTCTTGCCGCATAGTCATCAGGATCTGAGACCTTTTTTTCCAGAATCTATGTAAGGGCAGACATGGTGACATGTGCCTGTCATCCCTCCATTCCTTTAGTAATATGGCAACAGTAGAGAGAGTAGATTTCTTTGGAAGCTCTCAAGCTATCCTGCTGTACACGTCAGCAAAACACTCAATCTTATGGCAAATGAGGTGGAAGATGTGGACTGAGGTCTGAGTTTGTCTTCCAACCTGTATGTGTTTACCCTGCCCCAAGTGCATGTACATGGTATACACAGACACACACACCACATGCAAAGACATGCCAAATTCTTTTTGTTGTTATTTGTTTGTTTGTTGTTTGTTTTTTGAGACAGGGTTTCTCTGGGTAGTTTTGGTGCCTGTCCTGGATCTCGCCCTATAGACCAGGCTGCCCTCGAACTCACAGAGATCTCTCTGGCTCTGCCTCCCGAGTGTGGGGATTAAAGGTGTATGCAACCACTGCCAGCGACATGCTGAATTCTCAAGTGAAGCACTTTCCTGTTTAACAAAGCACTGCTAAAGCACAGAAAAAGGCATTCTTTAGCTTTAGCTACTGACTGCATGCCTTCATGACTGACTTATCCTTTAGTCTACAGAACCATCACTTGAAAGTTCTCATTCCAGGAGCTAGAGATATGACTCAGTGGTTGAGAATGCTAACATATCTTTCAGAGATGTTCAACTGGTTCAACTTCCAAAATGTATGTGGCACTTCAGAGCCCATAATGGAGTTTCAGGGAATTCGACACCCTCTATGACCACCTCAGAGTGCCTGTATGCATGTCATCCACATATATACATACACTCAGACATACCCACGTACACATAAATTAAAACTGTTAATTTTTCCAGTCTGCAACAGATGTAAATGTTTGACAAATGGCTCTTCTTTGGGATGAAATTTGCATGGGATTGGATGTATAGATGGGAGAAGCCCAGAAATTGCACAGAATGTCAAGCATGCATCATACTGACTGGGGAACTAAGGTGTAATGTAAGGTACTTCCATGGTCTACAGACCCTTTGTTTTCTACCATCTTTTGCTGCAGTTAACCAAGAATCAAGTACATATTGTTTGAGTTATCAGCCTGCCTTTTATTAAGTGCCTAGTTCACTTTTTTATTGATAGAAAAAAGTCCTTTGTTTCAAAACCTTATTCCAAGTAAATCAAATTTGGTTTTGGGGTAGAATTTTGCCTTTTTCTTCCTTTGCATAAATAACTTTAATATTTTTCAAGATTTTTAATTATATTTTTAGTTATATGTATGTAGGTGTGTGTGTGTGTGTGTGTGTGTGTGTGTGTGTGTTTACATGTGTATGTGCATATGAGTGCAGTGCCCATGGAGGCTAAAAGAGAGGGCCAGAGCGCATGAAGCTGGAGTTACAGGCAGCTGGGAGTTGCCCAGCTTAGGTATTTGGAACCAAACTCCTGACCTCTGCGAAAGCAACATACATTCTTAACTGCTGAGCTACGTCTCCAGCCCCTGCTTGGATTTAAAAGATGACACAATATAGTTCTGATATAATTATACATTTTTATATTATTATTGTGAAACATTTATTCTTGAGTTTTGCATATCTTTTCTCACACTATTTCCTGTCCTTAAGCTCCAAATATTTAAGGACTTTAGAGCTTAATTTACAAAGTTTTTATATATTCTACTTGGCATACTCTTATTAATTATTACACATCTTATATTAATAAAAGCACAGTAAATGTAATTGTTAATAGATCTTTAGGTATATTGATGATTATTCCTTCAGTTCAAGTCCAGGAAATAGGTGTTTAAGGACAAGGAGAAAAGGCTTGTCATGCATGTAACTGTTTCTCCTTCATCCTTAAGTCCATCTATTTATTTCTAAAATAAGGTTTACCGGTTTTCAGGGATCAACACTGTGTTCATAGCAGGCAATTACTGAAATTGCTTCTGCTGGATGAAAGTTATACCTTCATTCAAAATTATTCCACAAGGATTTCATAAAAATATCTGTACTTACATTTGTCACAACTATAGATAGCACACTTCAGCAACCCCTGAGCCTTAGAAAAGCTACCACTCTGGTCTAGTGGTTCAGAGGCTGGGGAGGAAGCTTGACCTACAAAAGGCTAGGAAGAATTAATTCAAATAAATATCAAATGACTATCCCATTTGAAGAAAGTGATCCCAGATGAAATCAAAACACCCTTTTCATAGTATCTGAAGTTTATTTATTTTGTTTGAACACAAAGATTTTGCTTTTAGGACATTATGTGATGTTCTAACTCACTCTTCAAACATTCACCTGGTGCCAGATAAGCAGAATCCATATCAAACCAAAATTAGTGACAGATTTCCAATTGAGACAAGCCAAAGCTACAAAAATTATGGAGTTCATTTCAGAAAAACGAGTGACACAAAAATTAAAATGAAATAGGCTTAAAATTTGAGAACTATTGGACACAGTAAATCACAGCTATAGAAGAAAATGAAGCAGTCTCTCAGAATATTGACTTTGATAAGATGAAATATAACATGAGCCATGATGTGTAAGGTCAGGTAGTTATCCAAAGTATGTGCTCCTGATAGAAGACTAAAACTCTAAGGAAAATTGACTATTAAATGAAGTTGACCATGTACAATAGCATCCTTAAGTCTATCTATTTATTTCTAAAAAGCACATCATACTTTTTTCCCTAGAAAAATACTAAGATATTGGCTAAATTTAAAATGTAGTAAAAAATCAACACCATGATCATTGTGAAGTTTCATCAGCAGGCTGTGGTGGGAAGCTGAAGGAGATATGGTATCTAGTAGCCAGATGGCTTAGTGAGTAAAGGTTTGTTGCTAAGGCTGACAGTCTGAGTTCAGTGCCTGTGACTCGCAAGTGGAAGGAGAGAAATGACTTCTAAAAGTTGTTTTCTGACATCCACATTCATACCATGGTTTGTGTGTGCGCAAAAAAATAAATAATATGCAATAAAATATACTACACACTAAAAACCCAGACAGTCATCCTTGTAAAACACAGTGTGTGACTTACTCATATTAAATCTTAAATTTACTCCAGCAATGCCTATAAGAGAAATTTGCCAAAAAGTCTGCTGATGCTGAACCACAAGGCAGTGTGACATTTACTCCACACATCACTACTTAACAAGCAAAGAGACACCTTTTTAATGTCTTGAAATACATTTTTTTGGTACAAGGTTTGTTAGAAGGAGGAATAGCAGCCAGCCACCAGGGAAGCAAGATGACCAGGAGTTTAGGGCTATCCTTGGCTATATAGTGAATTCATAGCCACCTTGGGCTACAGGAAATCCTCTCTTGAAAAACACAGCAAACAAAATGAAACAAATTAATACAATAAAAATCTAAAGAAGGCTGAATCACTTTACATTGCCTCATAGTGAGGTTTCATCCCTGACTGTGATTCTTGTTAATTCATAGCCTGGGACAATTTCCAAATGCCTCTGTGCCTCAGATTCCCTATCTGGGCAAACTGAAATGCAGATGAATCCTGTATGAATACTAGCCAAGCTAAAATATGGGAAGTTATAAACAAATCCTATTGCAATTTTTCTTGTTGCTGCCTTTAACATCTAGTGGTAGAAATATGAGTTGATATTAACCAGAAATCTCCCATGTTTATCTGGAGTAAAAATCTGTTTTTATAAGCAAAGGAAGAAGAGGCTAGAAAAAAATGACATTTTCCTCTTAAGTATTTCATACTTGCTTTCATCTTACTCCTCTTTTGTGTTAGGCATTTGTTTGCCTGAGGAAATACACTAAAGAAAAATCAAAAGAAAGACATGGAGTTACTCACACTCAGAATATTCACCAGGAAAAAGGCCTTGAATACCAGGTCATTATCCTTATAGGAGGTGTGCTGAATTGTTCCTTTCTGCACAGCCCTGACCCACTCCATCTTATTGTGAAATGACCCTGCTGTGCAGAACAGATCAAGGGCTTCTTAGTTTCACAACCCCAGGGAGCCCCGTTCATGTAGAAACCATAAACAGTGGTTTCTCATTCACACAGAATACAGTCAGTATGATGTGCAAGGTGCTGTTTCTGTCCCCATTAAAGGTGGTGAGAATCAAGCAGAAGTAGGTACTGTGGAAGGGATGCAAAAATCACTGTGGAAGGGATGTAAAAATCAAGTAACTTAAGCTACCAATTAGAGTGGTATGAAGGAGAGAAGCCAGGGAAGAAGAGCACATCAAAGGATGATATATAAGTGTCTTAGCTAGGGAAGCACATTGATAGCACATTCAAAAAGTCCTAGAGGAAAGAGATTCTTGCCTGCACACATACTGATTAAGCTAGAGGAATATTCCTCACAGCCTGCTTCCCACTCATGTGGAAAGCAGGTACTTGAGTAGATATCAGGCAGAAGCTGAGTTTCTTGGGTTGACGCTGGTTACAATGAGACCAGGTGAATGCAGAGCAATTCATTATTTGGATAAGATGTTGACCAGAAGGACCTACCTTAGTGTTCAGTTCCAAGGGCTGCAGGCTAAATGGGAACCTCCTAGAGTTGATAATATCAGTAAGAGCCTAAGCAATGCTGAGAAAGTCAGAGTGTAATGCCTAGCTCTGGTTACACTCATATAAAGATGTTACTGTAACCCCCAAATGCCAGCAGAGCTAGGAAGCCTAGGACAGAAGGTGTGCGCAGACATGACCCTGGAGGCCACAGTAAGGGAGAGAGTGAAGAAGGAAGAGTGAGCTTCCCCCATGCTTCTACCCAGACAGAATCTGTAGTAGAACAGGTGCAATACAGTTGTCTTTGAGAGAGGGTTGAGAATTAAATTTGAATAATTAAACATTTTTACAAAGTTCTGGATTAGATATTAGTTTTTGCTTTGGGGGTTAATTTTATTATTATGCAGAAAGAGTTGCGGAATACGAATAGCTACAGACAATATATCAAATTGATTTTTTTTGTTTATATCTAAGATGATTGAGAATTCTAAGACATTCCACAATCTGCATCTGTCTGATTCCCATAGCAAACAAACCACCACACAGAACAGTTCTGTTTTAGAAACAGCCGGAAAATTTATATTTTGCCAATGAGTCTGGGACTTCATATAGCAAGAGATGTAAGAAAGAAAGAAATGAACGAGGTTATTTTTAAGAAACCTAAAGTGACAAAATGACTGAGCTCTCATCTTCCTGCACATGGTCATAGATCACAAAACTACAGAAGTTTCATGAACATTGGGCAGACATTAAGACAACCAATCAAGACGAAAAAGAAGGCCTCAGACAGAAAAGAGACAGTCAGACAGGTATTCTAAAGTTCTTATATCCATCCATCAATTTTCTATATGAAAACTATAGTTCCAAATCAGATGAGTGAGTAACAGCTACAAGATAGTATGCACTCCCTACAGTAAAGTGAGCCAAATTCTTGCCTTGCACACCTCCTCTCACATACATATATTCACCTACACTCATATATCAAGAAAAACATCATGATCAGGAGACAGAAAATACAATGTAAAATTTTACATGAAAATGCTATTATGAAGAGGACGTGTGCCACTTTAGGAATAAAGTAAAATTCAGAAATAATAGAGGAAATACAGGCCAGACAGATGGTGAGTGAGTAAATGTGCTCTTTGCTGAGGCTAACAGTCTGGGTTCAATCCCTCAGACCCACATATGGAAGAAGAGAACTGACCCCTGCAAGTTAGCCTTTGACTTCCATGTCTGTGCCTTAGCAAGGATAATCCCTATCTTATAATAAGTAAATGAGTGTAATTATAAAAATTGAAATATAAATGATAACAGAAAACTAATAAAATTGCAAAAATGTTTTGATATTAATAAAATAATCAATGTAAAGACAAAATAGATAATTCCTTAAAAATTATACATGTATGTATAAATCATATATATATATATATATATATATATATATATATATATATATAAAATCTCCAGCAATGTAAGCTTTATTTAGATTGTAAGCTTGATTAATAGTTCCTCTACACTCTTCAATAGTAACTATCTATAGCCATCAAGAATGCAGAAGCTATTCTGGACCTACATATATCAACACTGTTTTGAAATTGAAATAGAGATATTGTGGAGGGATTATTCATAAGAAACTGGGTATTCATATTTGGAGAGGATGGTGGAATTTTCTAAAAGGATTGGGTTATGTTTGGATTCAAACCTTTGCCAATAATCATTTAGTACATTTTCAAGGTTTTAGTCTATTGGAATAAAATGTCTATCCACTTCTTCAGATGTACAAAGTCATGAATCAAAATATTGACAGATCAAGAGGAAGAAGAGCACTGGACTCTTTCCGATAAAAATGAAGGCAGATCTCCTTGTCCCAAAGTGGAGAAAGGTTTGAATCAGCATGTATCTACATCAAAGGAAGGTAGCTGCAAAAACATATGGACAATATAAACAAAATTCATGAAAATCAGGACATAAAGATGCATTATATATGTACATATTTATAAATGTTGATGCATTATATATGTACATATTTAAGGATGTTGGCATATGCATGCATGTATATAAAATCTAGAATGATCTATGCCAAGTTTTGACAGTACTTATACGGGAAGGGTGAAAGTGGATTCGGGAGAATCACACTTTAATGGTAGCCTGTTCATTCTTCATATTGTGCTCTCTCTTTCTACCGAGTAATTTCAAATGCACAAGGAATTATTAATTGCTTAAAAGACATTACAAAAGGAGCCATGCTTGTACAACAAAGCAAACAGATCTGTTTGCAGGTTAGAACCTATTACGAAAATGTAGCATCTACACCAAAGGTTTAGTCTTCAGTTGGGATAGGAGTGCTTTAAGGGAGAATTTACAAGGCAGCTTTAGAAAATGTATTTCATGTGTGCATTCATTAAACCTGGGTTTCACTTTTATTACACAGCAAAATGTCATTTGAATGACGAAGATATGAAACAGCTGGACATTTGTCAAAATCTTAGTACCTATTGCTTTGGTAATAATGAACTGGTAGTCAGGCCGTCTTTAATAAGCAGGAAGGATGCTGCTTGCCTCAGTTCTATCTACTGGAAGACCAAGATTGAGCATGCATGTCTAAGCTATCAGAGACATATATAAGAAAGCAGCTGAGGAAAATGTGGGTGAGAGGAGCCAAGAGGGTAGATTTCAGGTCATTTTTGTCAGAGTTTACCTTCTCTATACCTGCAGGGAACTTGAGAACATAAGATAATTTCAGAGTTCTCCAATTCTTGGCAAGTAACCTGGGCTTTTTATTTGCTCACTGAGCCTCTGTGAAAGAAGGGGCTGGACATCTTAGGATAGTAATCCCTTCTGAACTCTATGGTTGTGGGATAAAAAGATTTCAAGTGCCTGAGGAAAGTCAGTCTTCTAAAGAGAAATAAGGTCTTGTACAATGTGGCAGCCACAGCCAACAGCAGAAAGAGGAGGGAGGCATCCAGGCACAAAAAGGTATGGTGAGATCAATGCAAGCCACAGACAACATTTGCTTCAGGCTGTGTTTGACTGGCCATGATTTACAAACTTCTCCATTTCTTCTAATATTGAGTTGCACAAATAACCTTTTCTTGTTTGGTCATAAGAGTAGACACCTTTCAAAAATCACGCATAAACAAAGCTGCAGAAGCAGCAATGTAGGCACAGCAAAGTCTCTAAGAATCTCAAGAAAAGCACCACCAGATGAACAGCTCAAAACTGAGTCAGGCCCAAGTTGAAAGTTCTTAATATTTTATAGACATTGTCTTTGGTAAGATCAGAGTAGTGATTCATCTCCTCTTTCAATTTTTCTTCAATATAAACTTCTTTTCTCAACCTTTGCTCTATTTTAGGAGACTCAGTACATGAGAATAAAACTTTTTTTCTTGTTTAGAAAAAAACAACTTTCTGTTTCATGATCTAATCCCAGTTAACTTCTAAATTATTTTAGTGCGTGCCTTGATTTTAGATTAATGACACTGCTCTGGTACAGATTTTTTTTAATCAAACACTGAAGCAAATTGAGTGTGTTAGCAAAATAGTGACAAAGGCTGGGGAGGGTGCTGGTAGAGATAAACAAATGGTCTTGAGTCTCTCCTTTTCATTTCACAAGAACCATAATAATTGACTTTAAATAACAAGCGAAGTGTCCCAGAGTCCTCTACATTTCCTCAGAAGACAACAGAACACTGGTCAAGTGATGTGTCAGCAAGAGAAGTCTCAGTTCCTATGGCAGTGAATGTCTAACTCATAAATCAGATCTCAGAGTGATGAATATGATGCTGATGTCACCTGACGAAATAAGACTAACAGTTGACAACCAAGCAGACTTGTTTTCTTAATGCTTAATGGGTGAAAAATATTATAAGATATTTGCTATTTCAGGGGAGTGCTGTGGATATTGTTCTATATAAATAAAACACTGATGGCCAGTGACCAGGCAGGAAGTAGGTTGCCAGGCAGGAAGTAGGTGGGACAAGGAGAGAGGAGAATTCTGGGAAGCGGAAGGCTGAGGGGAGAGACACTGCAGCCACCGCCAGGATAAGCAGCATGTGAAAACGCCGGTAAGCCACCAGCCACGTGGCAAGGTATAGATTTATAAAAATGGGTTAATTTAAGATAAAAGAACAGTTAGCAAGAAGCCTGCCACGGCCATACAGTTTATAAGTGATATAAGCGTCTGAGTGATTATTTTATAAGTGGATTGTGGGACTGCGGGGCTTGGGGAACCTGGAGAGAAGCCCGCCAGCAACAGGGGAGCAAATTTATCACTTGTGTGAAAAACTTTATTTCTAGAGTTGGATATGAGGTTTAGTTAAAACATATCCTTGTTATCATGTAGAGATGTGTTGGTCTCACAGTTATCCTGGGACTCACAGCCTACAGGCCCCACACTGGACATACCTGAGTCCTGTACACCCTGACATAATTGGAGGCAAACAGTTATTTCCCTCTTCTTTCTTCAGAAGCACAAAGTTTTGGGTACAGTTCTTTAGACATAAGAAATCAACATACTGATAACTTTATGGATGTGAAAATTATCAAGTCACTTGCTTATTAACTTCACAGCATGAGGGAAGTGATGAATGTCAGGAAGTAAACCAGGAACATTTAGCATTTTGGTGATTCCCAAGCATTTACTTTTGCTGACTAGAGTTTATTTAAAGCTGAGAATGAGCAAGAAGTGAATTATAGGACAAATTAGTGAACCATGCCCATGGGATGACACCAGAATAGAATAATTGATTTCATACCTCTCTGTGGTTGAAATACTTCTAATTCTATCCTCCATTGTGATGCATTGCAGACTACTAAACTTTTTAGTGACAGCAAAATTATCTTCTGAATGTACCTTAGAACTTCAAATAAATAACTTTAGACAGTTATGAATGCTCTTGATGATCAGAAAATACACACAGCCAGTCAAAATGATAGCATCTGACTGTGATCTCTAATGTATCTCTGTACATCTAGTCAATTTATTTCATTGAACATACCATGAATATGAGAATATTGTACCATTGTGACATAAAAAGTACATTTTGGATTGATGTTTTCTCTTAATGTAGAGGTTTTAAATGAACTAGCTATAATACATGCTTTTTTTGACTAGATAATTTATACTATAATCAATTTAATTCATTTTTATGTTCAAATATCCAGAACATGGCAATAGCTAGCAATCATTCTCTCCACGGAACAGATTCACCAAGAAAACAATTGGAACACCAAACAGAAAGAGTCATGGCATCCATGGATACATCATTCTTGCTGTGGCCTCAAAGATTTTTTTAATGGTTTATTCTGCTCCTACATCTCAGCTCAGGGGTGGGGTCATTTTATA
This sequence comes from Peromyscus leucopus, assembly GCF_004664715.2. Lineage (NCBI taxonomy): Eukaryota > Metazoa > Chordata > Mammalia > Rodentia > Cricetidae > Peromyscus > Peromyscus leucopus. The sequence continues at coordinate 673,841 of NC_051083.1, forward strand.
CTTCAGATGCACTCATTCTTTGTCTAAACTCTATAAGTGAAGTGGACAGTTAACAAATGAGCTCTCTACAGGCCAGTGGCTGGGTGGAGGGAGAGGAAGGAATGAACGAGGAGAGGGGGAGAAAAAGAAAGGGAGAGGGAGAGAGAAAAGGGGGGAGATTGACTGATTTGATCATCACTTCAAGAATTTGAACAAAGAAATACAAGGAATTCAGAATAATTAATAATAAGGAAGGATCAAAAGGGAAGTAGAAAGAAAATATCTCTTATTTTAAAAGGCAAAAAGGAAGGAAGGTAGGTCTGGAACATTTATGTGAGGGACTAGGAGCCTGGCCACATCCCTGACAGACGGGGGCATATGGACAGAGGGCACAGATAAATAGATAATGGAAAACTTCTGGTTTCTTTCTATCCTCTTGATGTGAGACAAAGGCCTGGCACGTTGGGTTTTCAATGATATCTAAGATGACCAATCCAAAACGAGGGGAGGATTACCCATCCTAGAGTTCCCAAAACACATAAAGCTCCCACTCTTCCAGAAAGAAAAGATTCTACATCCCCTCTGAGGAGCATCTTTTTCATTGTATATTGCCCCTTTCTGCCTCCCCATCCACCATGTGTGTTTGTTTCTTCGTTTTTAATAAAGATTATTACCTGTTGTTGTCTACTGTGTCTGAAATATTTTCTGCCTTTTAATTCTTTAATTGAAGGAGTAAATAAACTTAATCAGGACATTAGATGGTAACACTTTTGCCTAGATGTAAATTTACTACTAGCACGCTCAGTAGCCTAGCTGAAATATTCCTCTGCGAGCGCCTTGGGATGTTATCACCTGTAACTCAGAGCTGACAGAATTCTGCCAATCAAGCCACACTTTCTTTTGTCTTTGTTCATTAGTATAAAATAAATGTGGGTCATAAGTTTCAAAGGAAGTACTGTGCTTCAAACTCATTGGCTTCAATCCAAGTAATACTTCAATTGTGGAAACAGCCTTGGCTGGCCTCTAGATAATTCCAAGTATACAGCAGCCTCTTCAATTTGTCCTTGCAACAACTCTGTGTGTTTACATTACTCTTAGGCCCACTGGATAGATGAAGAAACTGACAGCTCTAATAACTGTTGCAAGCTCATGAAAGAAGTGCACGGTGAGAAGGTTAATTATTGAGATGCTCTTTTAATGATAGTGCTTCACTATGCTATCATTCGATTCAGCCTTCTACAGCTTCAGAGTGTTTTGGCAAATACACATGGAAAATAAATATGGGAAACTTGTATCTTTGATGAACATACAAAGAAAAGACATTTGCAGGCTATACATGAATAATGTGTCATTTGTGTAGAGGGTTTGGCATCTGTAGTGGGTGTTCTAAGCAATTACCTGTAATCGCAGCACAGGTTATAGTTGTAGCTTGGTCTTTGAAATATCTGAGAGCAACCCAATAGGACGAGAAGAATTCCAAGAACAGGCAAAAGAGTCAGAGAGACACAACTGCTCCCACTATTAGGAGTCTGCCCCAAACACCAAACTAACAGCCATAAAACATGCAGAGGACTTGGTGCAGACCCTTTCAGGCCCTCAGCTTGACTCCTCAGTCTCTGTGAGCCCATAAGAGCCCTACCTATCTAGCTTCTATGTGGAGGCTTTTGTGTTATTTTACTGTATCTTGTTTTGTCATGTTTGGTTGTTGTTTCTTACAGGCCAGCTCTTTTCTGTGGGAATTGGAGGGGAGAGGGAGTAGATCTTGGGGAGAGGGAAGATGGGGGGAACTAGGAGGAATGGAGGGAGAAGAAACTGTGGTCAGGATGTATTGCATGAGAGAACAATCTATTTTCAATTAAAGAAAAAATATCTGAAAGCTGAGGGAATTCTGGTCAGCCATCACCCAGGACTTTGAAGGAAGGCTTCTTGCCATTGAAACCAATGTTCACAGGCAAGTGCACAGCAAGTCCACCTCAGTGTCCTTGCTTGTAGGCTGTAGCTTGTTGTTCCTGGAACCTAATGTCAAGACAGGATGTGACAACATGATTTAGCTCCCCTACACAACCTAGACTGAGAGTTCTTAATTCATCTTAGAGCATTTTAAACCTGAGTCTGTGAAGTACAGTAAGAAACATGGAACCCAAGGGAATGGCACTATCTGGGACAGGGGAAAGGCACTGTCAGGGACAGGGGAAAGGCACTGTCTTCGGGGACAGCCCCATATGCACAAACTGCATTGTTTGGCTCCACCATACTACACTGCATATCTCACTGTGTCATTTATATGGTTTTATGAATTAATGCATAGATTCTCCAAGAGTTAAGATCAACATTTTCAGATGATAAGTGTTGTAAACCACACAATTGTCCAGTATTCAGAACATAAAATTAATTTACTCAGATAAACAGATATTGATGGGCCTATGTGTAATATTATGTTTACAGCTTATTAAGCAGAAGGTCAGGATTTTATTTTCCTTACATTTCACCATTCCACAGTTAATGAACACATTTTACTAGACAAGTATCAGACAGATGCCTACAACCTATGCAAAATTCTATTAAGGGATCAGAAAAAAAATGTATTGATCAATGCCAAGCCTGGATCAAATTGACCACATACAACCCATTGTTGTTACCACTCAGACTGACATGACAGTACCATAATTTGAGCTTGTGAATTTATTTATTCTTTGACCATCTAATTGGGGCTCTACACTATAGTGCATGTAACCCTAGGTACCAAAGCATAGAAGGAGACAGAGACAAATTAGTTAAAGAGATTGAAAGTCTAGAATAAAATTTCTGCTTTCCTAGGTTGCAAAAAATATGAGTATGTGCAAATACAGATGGCTTTAATAGTCATTTTAATTCATTTAAAATTAAATAAAGAAAATTAAAGTCTTTATTATTGTGAAAATTTTGTATCTAAGTACTGTAGTTACATCATTTTCATCTCTCCCTCTTCTCTCTCCAACTCCTTCCTTTCATCCTCCATTCCACCTCTCTCTCAAACTCATGACTTCTGTTTCTATAAGTAATATATATATATATATATTGTGTTATATATAATGTATGTGTCATATACATACATATGCATATATATATATATAGTTTGTGTGTATGTATAATATAACACATATATCTGTATACACACAGATATTATCTAATGAGTTTATTTGGTGTTGATCACATGTATATTTGATTGGGATTAACCACTTGGGAATGATTAACGTTTTAGGGCTCTTGATCCTAGAGAAAACTAGTTCTCTCAGTAATCATGGACTGCCTGTAGCACTCCAGCTTTTGATGGGGTTTGTGAAATTTCCTCCATCAACATTGACATGTTGACTGATGATGTCACAATGCAGGTTTCGTTTAAGTAACTATGTTATTATAATTTCCTAGGTATAGCACCATCTAGCAGCAGGCATCTTGGACCTGTGGCTCTTGACGTACTTCTTGCCCCTCTTTGTTTTATTACTTGAGCTGTACCTGTAAGAATTGTACTATAATATGGGATGAAAGTTGCACTTATCTGGACTCATCTAGCTGAATGGGTGAGCCAGTAGCAACCCTTTTAGAAGTAAGGGGTTTCTGTATTTCATGAAAGTATCTTGACCCACTATTAAAGGTATTTTTACTATAGTGTAGATATTCTAATCTTGTTATCTTTGGCATAAGTGTTCTCCCAATGAGTTAAAATATAAGGTAGTCAGATTTCTGCCACTGTCATAAAATACACAATCAACTTATAAAAGGAAAAAGAGTTCTCTTTATTGATAGTTTTGGAGGTTTTGATGCATATAACTTAGTGTATGATGAGGCAGCACACTATGGCAGGCAGCATGTGACAATGGAGAGAAAGAGGAAGAGACAAGGCCATGTGCTCCACTGACCCTTTAAAAACTTGATAATAAACCATATTTTTGATGTTCCACCTCCTTTCAAGATGTCACTCTGGAGACCAATACAGACCCCAAATATAGCATTATACCAAGGCCCATAAGGATTGGAGATGGTAGTACAAACAATTACTAGCATCTGTCACTGGTCAAGGCTCAAATGCCAATAATGTGGCACGAGTCAGAGGTGACATCACACTGATAATCTGCAATGACTATATTTAGCTTACAGAGTTCATTTGTTCATATCATGTTTGTTCCAAAATAATGTTCTAATTCTTTGTGTGAACATGAGCATTCTCCCTTAGTTTTGTTCATCATTGCAATTTTTACTCTAGGTATATGTACACTGTTCCAATCAAGTATGCCTCTCTCTTATCTCATAAATATTCAGCAATGCTTGAACACAACTTTTGCATACATTTTTTTCTTCTTGAAAAGATTGTGGTTTTTGACATTTAATTTCCTCTCCATTGTTTTTGCTCAAATTTCACCCACCCATGACATCTCAGGTTATACTAACTTTTGTCAGTCTTATATACTCTGAACTATATACTCCATTCTTGTATAAAGAATTTTGGACTTTATGTATCTAAAGCCTCTTGTATCCCCCATTGCCTAATATTTATATCTTTATTCCATAAATAACTAAAGTACAAGTTATGAAAGGCCATGAAATCAATCATATAATATTCTGTACTTTTTTGTACTTAAAATTATGCTCTGAACACTGGAAATGGGGCAAATAGGCCCTTGATGCTAGGGCACAAATTCTTTACTACCTAGAGGACACTGAAAAATTGTTCCATCATGTAATAATCATTCTTTTTGGATCAAAATTAAAAAATGTAAAAAAAATATATGCCTAGATATTTGTTGTTCTTTTTTTCTTTACTAAATTTGTTGGCACTATTACTAATTAATAGAAAATAGATCCAGAGTCTTATGAAACTACTTTAAGGGAAAGTCTCTGAGCAAAGGATTATGCTTTCTGAATAGCAATAATAAAAGTGCCCGAGGAAGAATGAGAAGAGACTTTCTCGTGCATAATTTTTGCAAGATTAAATCTATATAATTTTTGCCTGGAGATAAATATTCTTGTCTAGTTTAACTTTAGAAAGAACTCATTAGATTACACAGGTAAAGCAGTAGACAAGGAAAGGGCATAGATATTACAGCCAAGATCGACATTTCCTCTCTACAAGATCTCACTAGAATTGCTCCTCACAATTACAAAGTGACACATATGTGATACATCATTTTTGTGACTCTTTTCTGGAACTTTATGTTGAAATTCTTCCGATTGTTATATGCCAAATATCTATATCAAAATATGAGAAAATCATTGAAAGCCAAAAGAGTTCATATAAATCAGGTTTCTTTACTGTGTTTAGAAAATCTAGTGTGAAATCCACTCCTCTATGTGAATGGTTAAGTGGACACAAGATTATAGGGAAAATGTTCCATGGCAGACTTCTACAGCTTGTTTATGTTCCACAGTCAAGCTCTATATCTACTGATGAATAACTTTCCATCTGCCTCTAGTGCCCAGCAACATAGCACATTATCATTTCTGTAAGTTGTAGTTTAGGTGCTTCATATTGATGGAAGTATGCATTTGACTTTTTGTGCCTGACTTATATCACATAACATAGAGGCTAGCAAGTGCATCCATGTAATTAAATGTAGCAGGCTATCTCTACATTTCTTTAGGCCGAATTCTGTTCTGTTCTGTTCTGTTCTGTCCTGTCCTGTCCTGTCCTGTTCTGTTCTATTCTGTTCTGTTCTGTCCTGGTATGCTATGTTCTATTATATGAACTATACTTTTTAATCAATTCATCTATTAATGGACTTTTAGGTTGTTTCTCTATTTTGGTTATTGTGACTAATGTAGTGAATATGGGGAGTTAAGAAATATCTTCCAGATACTTATTTTATCTTTTTAAATGGATAAATAATTAGGATTGAAGGACATCATGGTATGATTATTAATTTGTTTAGTCACCACAGTTTGCTCTTTTCCATAGCTGCTGCACCATTTTTGCATCCCTGAGGATGATACACTGTTGTGGGATAATGCTCTTGTACACAGGTTTAATAAAATGCTGATTTGCCAGTAGCCAGGAAGGAAGTATAGGTGGGGCCAGCAGAAGAAGAGAATGCTGGAAAGAGGAAGAGCAGAGCCCAGAGTCACCAGCCAGACACAGAGGAAGCAAGATATGAAGGAAGAACTGAGAAAAGGTACCAAGCCATGTGGCTAAACATAGATAAGAATTTTGGGTTAAACTAAGTGTAAGAGCTAGTCAGTAATAAGCCTCAGCTAATAACTAAGCAGTTATAATTAATATAAGCTTCTGAGCGGTTGTTTTATAAGCAGCTGTGGGACTGCAGGTGAGAGAGATTTGTCCTGACCACAGGCCAGGCAGGACACAGAAAAACTTCCAGCTATAGTACACAGACATTAAATTTCTCCACTCTTTATTGGTACTTTTTATCTTGTATTTTTTAAGAATACCTGATTAATAAAATACATAAATGATATTTATAAACTTGGAGGAAATAATTAATATTATTTGGTGTCTTCTAGATGAAATCCTGTCATTAGAATACAGTTTTTAATGAATGAAAGTTAGTTAATTGACATAGCTATCTCAAATGCTTCTTCCAGTAATAATATTCATAGTTTCTTCTGTATTTTGGAGTCTAGAGCTATGCCTGTAAAACTTATTTGAAATTTTGGAACCAATTTGATAGAAAGGGCCTTATAGAATTATAGGTTGGCAAGTAGGCAAATACTAATTTGTAATCATAAGAGATGATCAGCAGATTCTTCTTTTAGTGACCAGGATTTGCCATCTATATTATTTTTGTTGCTATGACAAAATACTTGATGGAAACAACATTAAGGGGGTGTAATAGTCAGGGATCTTAAAGTAACAGGACTGATAAAGTAAAAATAAATAAGTTGGGTCTATTCCCACTGAAGGAATGCTTCAGAAGCTATAAGAATAACTGGCCAGTGAGAATGCAGACAAGCAGCTAAAAAGCAAAAGCTTCCTTCTTTCATGTCCTCTTAGGAGCACCAATCCCAGAAGTTGTGAGTTGTGGGCCTGACTTAGGGCAGCTATTTATTTATTTATTTATTTATTTATTTATTCATTCATTCATTCGTTTGTTTATTCTGAAATGATCCAATCAAGAAAATCTTTCCCAGGTGTTTCCAGATGTAGTCACATTGACAACCAAGATTAGTATACAAAGAAGGATTTACTCTGGCTTACAGCTTCAGGGAATGCACTCCATCATGTTGTGAACATGAAATTTGACTCGGGTCCTTGGTTGGCGGCACTTGATACTTCCTCTTATTATGTTTTGACCAATCCAGTAGTATAGACAGGACAAGAAGCAAGGCTGAGCTGTGACACTCAAAGCCTTCCCTACAGTGTTTTCTATCTTCATGCTTGGTCATACATACCAAAAAGATTTCACAACCTTCCCAAGCAGGGCTATCAGCTTCAAGCATTCAAATGCAGAATCTAGAAATAGCTATTTCACAATGGAAATCATGATGCCATCTAACATAAAATTTAAGTATCATACCACCCAGGTTTCAGTTAGTGCAATTGTAGTGGTTAGCTGCTGATACACAGTAAACTTCGTTCGCTGTTAGTAGCTAAAGTAAGCATCATTTATCAAGCATGCATTTCTGTAGAATGGCAATTCCTTTCAGTCTTCATGATGCCTACATGTATGTGTGTGAATCAGCTTATAGATAAGGTAAAGTTTGATTATGTGCCTTCATCAATTCCAACTACCATTGTTCCAACTGGTCCTCCATCACTCCAGTAAGACCTTCTGGCATTGTTTACCTGGCATTAGACTTGATCCCAAGAAAGAACACACACAGGCTTAGGTATTCTGATATTTCAGTTGAAATAGACCTATGGTCACCCAGTCAAGTGATGAGCCAAAGCACAAATCACATGTAATAGAGAACTACATCCCACTTAACAATGGGAGAAATGAAAGGCCAATATGACAGACATCATGGGTCCAGGGAAACAAATATAGCTATGTTTATATTTTATAATTGGTCTTCCACACAACATTTATTTTATTTCATGCCTAAAATTCCATTTTGATATTGTATCCTAGAATCTTTTACCTCAAGTTCCCACAGCTCTATCCAATACAACTTATGTTATAAGTTTTTGTTCATGATAATTTTCCATTGTGATCTGTCCTGTATTACATATTTTAATCTGATTCTTAAGTCTGAAAACCTAAGTAAAATTATTCTCTGGTGTTACATGTTTTCTGTTGTCCTTATTACCATTGTCTATGTCTATATATTGTCACTTCTAAAATCATATAGACAATAAATAATTGAAAATTGTACCTTGTGACTAAAGCTGAGATATAGAACATAAAGAACTTAAGGAAAAATTAATGATGCCATAATGAAAAAAAAGAACAAAATATAATGTAGTAAGAACTGCATTACTAAGTCTCTATGAGGAGCATAAATCAGGAAACAGCTGGGCTGATGTCACTGACAACCAGCATTTCCACAATGAAATGCAAGAGGGAGATGAAGGCTTGTGCTTTGAGTTCATTAGTAACTCTCAAACCAAGGGTGAGATGAGTGAATGATGCATTCTCACTTGGAAGAAATAATCAATTTAATCTCTGTGAACTTCATCCAAGCAAGGATGAAATTTAATGGAGTCTACTTCTTTTTTTGTCCAAACCCTAAAGAATAAAAGTTACCAGATATTGAGTATTAGGCATGCATATTATACAGCAGCTGTCAATTCTGATACAGAAAGGTGGAGTACAGGGAGCTGTGAGAAGCAGCTATTCTATATTTATGGATGATTTGGGAGTCTGAACAATTCTCGTCTAATTATATTTTCATCATGGACTCACTTCATCAGAAATGTGTGTCCTGAAATATGCCTGCTTAATGGATTTATAGTGGTGAACCAGAAAGCTGTTTTCAGATGGACCAGAGAACTACTGAGGCAAGCTTCAGGAATACAGGTGAATATAAGGACATTTGTTATTTGATTATAATTTATGGCCAATTTAGATATGAGGTTTTCTACATGAGAATATTTCGGTACTTTTAAAAACAGTGATGACTAGACGATTTGATGCCAAGGTCAGAACAGTGAAAGTAGAAGGTGGAGCTTTACTCACGAATCAGAGTGGTTAGAATAATATTGCCAGGCTGGAGTCAGATAAATTGAAGTCAAGAGAGAAAGGAAGGGAAATCAAGTTAAAGGAGAGACAAAGAAAAGCTGTGAAGTGTATTTCTTAGATCCACTGTGTGGAACACAGAATTTTCTTAATCCTAAAGATTTCATGAAAGTCACTAAGGGTCAGAACAGTCATCTAGCCTACCAAAACTCTTGAAATTTAGTAAAGACATATACAATGCTTTTCAAATTACAGATCATAATTATGATTCATATTACCCACAACAAATAATACTGTTATATGTACCATGATATAGTTAAATCAGGAGCAAATAAAATTTATTTGGTAGATAACAGATCATACTTCTAAAATTATTTAGATTTTTTTTTTTACTATTTGGCAAATTTGATATACTCATAGGTAGAAAGTTCTCCTAAGTTATGAATAGTTTTTCAAACAATTCTATTCATTTTTCACTTACAATAACTAGTTACAAAATGCTCAGGATTTGAATAAAAATTCATCTTTTTTCACCCCTGTTACCACAACTTTGTTTACTCAAGACTAGGACAACAGTACTCACTTTCTATTCCTATTGTATACATGCCTTAGAATTTTCAGTTCAGATCCTGTTAGTCTAACACACTTAACATTTCAAGAACTTTGGACACAATAACTCAAGTCAAACCTATTTCCAAACTCAATGAAGACAAGTATTAGCATAAATAAATAACACATAAATAAAATAATACTATTGAAAGCAAGAGCAAACTACTCACTCAGCAGGCCACAGAAATATAATATTAATACCAGCCTTGACATAATTTAAATTTTCTGCATTCAAATCTCTATATATAAATGTATTAACAGATTATAATCACTTTTCAGAATTGTAATTTACTGTACTGTTTGGTTAAGCAGTATGTGAAGCTGATAACCTTAAAAGAAAATGATTTTCTGGCCTTTTATGAAATAACAGGTGTCAGTATCTGACTGAAATATGTATAAGGAGGGAGAAAATGTCTGTGAAGGAAGGTTCTGAACAGGCTTTGATCTAAAACCTTTATTATTACCACCTATAAATTTATACGCACTTTTCTTTTCCTTTGGATAAAGCTGACTAATAAAACCTACTGCAAAGGAACACTTTGTTTCCTTGTTGACTAAGTACTGGGGTTGTGTTCGAGAAAAACCTGTTATTTTCAGTTTCATAAGATCCTGGCTAAAGTTTTTCAGTTCATGGTGAGAAAACACTGTGTTCTCTGCCTGGTGAAATGTGAGTTCTTTGATCAAACTTATGTAATTGTGAGTTCATGTCTATAAATTAAAGGAAGATGCACAAACTAGAAAACACAGTATCCTGGAGGTTGAGGCAGGAGGATCATGATGACTTCAAGGCCAGCATGTGCTATAGAGCAAGATCCTGTCTTAATACAAAACAAAAAATCCAGAAATAAATTACCTTTAAAAAATGTAATCAGTAAAAATTCTTTTATTTTGTCTAAATTTTTAGCTAATTAATTAGATAAGAAAAATACACTGTCATATTACTGAATATAACAAAATAATGATTATTTAGAGTATTGTCTCAAAAAAATTAATCATGTAGTCAAATGAAATGAGACATTTGGTTTTATATTTCAAAAAAAATGTATGATTCATATATAATAAGAAAGAATGTAGGCTTAGGCGCTGCATGTATGATTCTGTCCCAGCTAACAGTGAGATGTCTCTAGCAATTCCCCATCTCAGCAATGAGCACTGATCCAGAGCCAAAAGATTTCCTTCCCCTAGAGCCCCATTGTAAAGGCAAAGGCTTACATCTCTTGCTTGTCTATTAAATCTCACACTCCATAAAGTGTCTTCTTTAGTTTTCTGATGCATAGTAGATTAGAAGTAGGAAATGAGATGAGGAATGGTGTAAAATGCAAGATATGTAATTGCAGACATTGACAAACAGGTATAAATATGACTAATCTGTATATGAATTCACTATCCTGAAACATCAACAACAATCATTTTTGATATTCATAGATCTTATTTTAGGCTGGATATCAGCAGCTAAGTGATTTGCATGGATTAGTTTTTCTCTCATTTTCTCAACTGACTTATAAGATGTATGTGTGTGTGTATCTGTGTGTGTGTGTGTTAAAATTATTTTCCTTTTATAGATGAGAATGTCAAGGCTCAGAAATATGAAATACTTTACCCAATGTTACAGTCTTTGAAAGCTACAGAGGTAGACTAGGAACCCCAACAGTGGGTCAAGGAAGGCTTTCAGTAACATATGGATGGTTGTTTGCACTAGTGGTTATAATCTTAGTTATAATTTTCTATGCAGGGGAAGATGCACACATCCCTAGAAAATTAGTTGTATTAAAAAACAGAAATAGTCCAGAGCCAGAGAGATTCCCATCAGCAGGAAGGGCACATTATGCTCTTTTAGAGGACCAATGTTAAGTTCCCAGCACCCACATGTGGCATCTCTCAACCATGTGTGACTCTATCTCCAGAGGTTCTGAAGCCTTCTTCTGGCCCCACAGAAACTGCATGTGTGTGGTGTATATACATGTAAGCAGGCAAAATGCTTATACACAAAATAAAATAAAATAAAATAAAGTTGTCCATAAGGCTACAAGATTCAGTTATCTGGAAGTGAGTGAGTGTATGAATGTGAGTGTGTGTGTGTGTGTGTGTGTGTGTGTACTAATTTCCTAATTAGTGAAGTACAACTTTCGCTCTTCAATCTCCTCCTAATTTTTACTTCTTATTCAAATTCTGCTTATTTTGATTAACATCTAGTACATTTTTCAACAAAATGTACTTATAATGCCCAGTGGTTTCTCTTTCCCCACTAGGAGTTAAAAATTCTTCAAATTTTGTTTTTCAGGAGCATGACTACATCTCTCTCTGGATTTTTAATAAATTCTGAATTGATGCTCTGGTGTTAGCCTATAAAATGCTGAGTCAATGACTAAGGGTAATTGACACTGGGAAATTTTAAAAGAATTATACAGCTAAGACATCTCTCCTGTATCCTATATGCTAGTTCCAACTTACTGCTGGCATTTAAAGGAAAATATACAGCATTTTTTTCTTCTCTATTATACTCAAGGACTGGTTATATTAAGGCATGGCTATGCTTATTTGTTCATTCCCTCCATCACTAAATCTTTCTGAAGCAAGCCTCACCTAACTGGTAAAAACATGTATGTTGGGATACTTGATCCAAGTGACTGCCGTAGAGACACTTGAATATAAAAACATGACACATCTTGTCTGAGCTGATGACCTTCATAATGTTGAACAGGTAATTTTTAACATGCATCTGTTGCAAAATCAGAATAAACCTTCCACACAGAAACAAAACAAAATTTATGACACATAACTTGGACAAGAAAATAGGCATACATTTTTGTTCCAACTGCAACCTGTGAAACATTATACTTTTGGATATTTTTTTAAAGGCATTCAGGCTCTCATTCTCTAAATATTTCATTATCAGTGGAAATGTGTTTGTAAATAAATTACTTTTAGTAATTATCTACAGGAAAGAATACAAGTCTCTGTCTAGAAAAAGGAAATATTTAGAAGCTCTGTAAAAGTTAAATCATGTAAAGAAATTGTCTTGTCCAGTAGTCTTCAATCCATGTCAAATATGTCTGAGAATCATCTAAAATCTACTCTAAAAACATATGTCTAACCCCAATTTATATCCAAGTTCCCAAAAGCAGATGTTTTCTTTCCTGTACCTGTTTTTGTATGTATTTTCATTTTAAGACACCTGTATCCCCACTGTTCCCTATTATTAGCAAGTCATAATTTGTTACAATGGAGGACTTAACTAATAAACTAGGTAAAGTCTGTTCTTCATTTAGATTGTTTTTTCTTTTCTTCTTCTTTTTTTTTCTAGTATGCCATCCTATATGTCATGTTCTACTTAGTGGACATGTTTCTATAGACTCTCCTTGGCTAAGATGGCTTCTCCAACATCTAATTTTTTTTTTTGATGGCTTAGCAAGTTTGGAGAGCACTAGTCAGTTGCTACATAGATTACCCCTTTTATTTGGATTTGTCTGAATCTTTTCTCGTAAATAGATTGAGGTTAGAAATTCAGCATGATTACCACACAGTCAAGTATTGTTCTAGTCAGTAACTCCCTGAAACTGACTGGAACCACCAAGCTCCTCCTTTCCAAAGCATGTATAGGCAGTAAGGACTGCTGAAAGATACTGTTAGATGAGCTGAACTCTTTAGAGTGGTTGTTCTCAACATTCCTAGTGCTGCAACCCTTTAATATAGTTCTTCATGTTGTGGTGACCCCCAACCATAAGATTATTTTATTGCTACTTCATAACTGTAATTTTGCTAATGTTAGAATTCATAATATAAATATCTAATATGCAGGTTATATAATAATATGTCCCCAAAGAGCTTGTGACCAATAGGTTAAGAACTGCTGGTTTAGAAGCAGCTCAGACCATCTCAGTTGTCTGGAAGAAGCAGAGATCAGCCCAGCTGCTTGAAAGAGGGTCAAACCAACTGCAGTACCTGAAAAGGACACTCTCCAACCTGTTGAGCCATCTGCAGGCTGTGCCATGCACTCCAGGTTCCCAGAGGTTTTGTACTGTCACCCATGGTGTGATGGGCTTTGGTGATGCAGCAGTCTTGGAGTCATTTCTGCTCCTGTCAGTAACGCTCACCCATATTTCTGTCTATCTTGGTGGACTCTGGCAGTATCTGTATTGGTCTCTCATTGAGTAGATGTTTGACCACATCTCCCCAGGCATAGAATCTATCACACAACAATGTCCTTGAAGACAATTCAGAATAATTCTAATTTGAAGCCCTGTTCATTCTTCACATTTATTTAATCTTCTATTTATAATTATGCAGACTCCTGCATCTTGCCAAATACTTCTGGGTACTCTCTAACACTATGATGTTTGTTTTACTTCTTAAATAGTTGCAGCTTTGATAATTGAAGATTTTTTAGTTGGATCCTGTATCTCAATTTTATAAACCTATAATATTTTTGATTATCATTGTGTATATTCTCTATTCCGGTCTTAAACTAAAGTATAGCTACTTCTGCAAGCTGCTCTGGTTCTTTTCATTGTAGAGCAGTATTAGAAATTGCACCAGGGCACTATATATGCTATTTTGACACTACCACCTAACAGATTATCAGGTGGCTCACTCTAGCTCTCCTCTGATTGCTTATCTAAAAACTGCCTACTGCAATAAAGAAAAACACCACTCCCTTCCTTCACTTACCATCTACTTACTCCATCCCAGGATATGTACGCAGTGGATTCAGAATGGTTAACCTAATTTCCTATGGAAGAAAATTTGCCTGGTAGAGAACAGCATTCATAATACTTCCTACTGTTTTTAGCCTCCTCCTGTTCACATCAATTCCTTTGTTGATTTTATGAATACCTTTGAAATGTGGCTAAGTTTCTTGGTTGCAGACTGCATTCTATCCTAAAACACTCCTAAATTGGAGTTAGTGAAAATTTATATATGCTAATAATCATTATTTGAGCAATAAGTTTATGCTGTTTTTCTGACAAATACTTGCCATTAAAATAGAAACTGCTTCTTGTATTTGTTTTAAGAACGAGCCTGGGTAATGGTCGAGAGACAGCCAGGACTGACCTACTCTGGTGATGGGATGGCCAAACACCCTAATAGTTGTGTCATAAACCCCATCCAAGGACTGAGGAATCTGGATGCAGACATCCATGGCTAGGCCCCTGGTGGAGCGCTGGGAGTCTAATTAGTGAGAAAGAGGAGGGTTTATATGAGCGAGAATTGTTGAAACTAAGGTTGGATAGAGCACAGGGACAAATAACCAAATGAATGGAAACACATGAGCTATGAACCAAAGGCTGTGGGGCCCCCAACTGGATCAGGCCCTCTGAATAGGTGAGACAATTGATTGGCTTGATCTGTTTGGGAGGCATCTAGGCAGTGGTACCAGGTCCTGGGCTCATTGCATGAGTTAGCTGTTTGAAACCTGGGACTTATGCAAGGACGCTTGGCTCAATCTGGGAGGAGGGGACTGGACCTGCATGGACTGAGTCTATCAGGTCGATCCCAGTCCTCGGGGGAGACCTTAATCTGGAGGAGGTGGGAATAGGGGGTGTGCTGGGGGGGGAAGGGGGGCAGGAAGGGAGAGAACAAGGGAATCTGTGGCTATTATGTAGAACTGAATAGTATTGTAAAATAAAAAAAAAAATAGAATGAGCCTGGGTAATGTTTTTTAAAGGTTGCAATGAGAGTCTCATGTCACACAGGACTAGGAAGCACTAGACATTTCTATCAATGCCATGTTCTGCTTGTCTAACTTCAGGTTTCTGAGATTCAAGTGTAAGAGAGTAAGGGAAACAACTTGTGAAACTCTTTGTGAAGACTAAGCGTCTTCATACCAGGCAGCAAATATCTGCTCTAGAAATGTTGGATGAATTAAATGGACTATCAAAGGTAAAGACAATTCAGATATTTTGAGGCAGACAAGCATAGGGAACAGTTCAGTAACTTAGGACTCTATTTGGCTTGGCTTATGTATGCCTTTTTCTAATAATGTCTTTAGCAGTCTAGCTCCTTTAGCTGCACATGTTATGCAACACGCCTCTCTACTAACAATTCTTTTTGCCACACCAGACCCCCACTTTCCACTGGGATAAACTTATATACCTCTGTGAAGAACAGGATCAATTGCCATCTCCTTACTGATCACTAAACACAGTCAAACATATTCTAAATACATTCTGGTCCAAGTATAGCAGGGTCAATCCAGTCTAAACTGGTTTGGCCATCATTTAAGGCAAAAATAAGTACCCCAAAAAATGTTTAGGGTGAATTCCCTACTCACCATCTTATGCCTGTGTGTATTTGGATGTGTATATGATTAAAGCCAGATGCATTTTGGGAAGAAACTCACGCAGTGAGAAAAGGCTTACCTGATTCAATTGCAAAACAAAGAACCATTATAATAGCTATACCCATGAAACCAAACTCCTCTGTCTTGAACCTCACCAAAGGAAGCCCCAAACAATAGTCAGGGCCCTTGACTGCCTTTACTCGTGTGGCCACCTGCTCCTTTGTGTATATTTTGGTATTTTCTATTGCTTTGCTTTAAATAATATTTCCTTAGCATTGGATATGGTTTGGGGGCTAAGAGTACTTGCTGCTCTTATAGGCAATCCAGGTTCACAAGTATGTGTCCCCAGCACACATACTTGCAAGCAAAACACCCATACATATAAGAAATACAAAAGTAAATTTTCTTGCTACCTTGTAATGTGACTCTAATTCCTTGAACAAGAAACCAAGTACCTGGGAACACTGGATCTGGACATAAGGATTGGTAACAATTAGAGTAAATAGGTAGTTAACCAATGCTACCCATTAGCCTAGAAATTGCTACATATTATCCCTTATTAGCCAGACTCACAAAGAAACAGAAGAGGGAGGAGGGCAAGAAATCAGAATAAGAGAAAGAAGAGAGAAAGCAAGCAAGCTGCCTCTTTGTTCTGCTTTGTGACTTTTATGATTCCTAGCTTAGCCATGAACTAGGTTGCTTCCCCACAGAATCATTTGGGGTTGTATAACAGTCATGCTGTTGTCTGCACTGAGAGCCATGAAATGAGAACCTCTGATGGTAGTTGTAGGACAGAGGAAATAGCTTTACTAGCATATTAACCATCATCCCAACACCCCCAGCCATCAAGAGATTTCTACATTGTCACAGCAAAGTCATGCTGCTCTACCAAATACATCATGGATTAGTGGGTTAAGTAATGCAGGTCTTACTGGCTTGGTCAGCAGTGGAAAGTCAAGAATCCTGGAGCCAGCATTCCAGAGTCTATTTGGTACACCATTTCATTCTTTTCATCTCTTGATATCTATTTCTTTATATCTGTCTGTCTGTCTCTACATCAATGAAAGAGGGAAGGAGTAAAAGAGAAAAATAGAGAGACAGAGACACAGAGAGACAGATATAGAAATAGGGATAGAGAGACACATAGAGAGAAACAGAGTGACAAACAGAATGAGAGATCATGCTTTTTTGATGGGAGTGCTAATCTCCAAGTGCCATCACACTGGGGGCTGGATTTCAACAGATGCATTTTAAGAGAACACAACCATCCAGCTCACAGAAGATCTGCAATCAAGTGTGAGAATCACTAATCAGACCACCCAAACATCTCTACCCTAAACTCCCCCAGATTTCTCTGACTCAGGAGTTTGAGGAAGACTCCGGAATTATGACTAGAGAGAATGGCGTGGCTTAATGTTCTCATGAGTCACCAATGATACTGCAGCTGTGATGAGTAATTTTCTAGGCATTTCCCAACCCAATTCTCCACACTGTTTCACTTGATTAACTCCACACAGTCAAGGTGAGGGCAACTTTAAGTGCCTGTCTCCCTCAAGGCCCCCAGATAATGTCTGACTCTCTTCCTTGTCAACACTTCCTACTCCAGATGGTGGCTGCCCCTGATCCTTAAGGTATGTGTTTATGACTCATTAATTATTGTTACATAATTGCATTTGATTCTGACTATTTCAACCTCCTGGAGGGAGACATTTTTAAACGTATTTTCCTTCTTTCTTTTTTTTCCTTCCCTTCAACATCTCCAAGTAAAGGATTTTTCATTACTATTGTCATGTGACAAGGTCTTACTATTCAGCATTAGCTGGCCTTGACCTGTATGGATGAGCTGGCCTCGAATTATTAGAGATTTACCTGCCTCTGCCTTTATAGTGCTATGATTAAGGGTGAGAACAACTATGCACAATCAAGTAACATTTTAATATGAGATGGTATAAAAGGTATTTTGGAAGATGACTAAAGAGTTTCTAGAAAAGAGCTGACTTTCTCTTCAACATATGTAACATATATACCTGCTAAAGATAAGGCAACAACCTTTGAAATTATACATTGATTTAAATTGTCTACATGAATTTTATGAGAAAAATTTTCTGGGTGGGATACAAGATGATTAGATGTATTTTATTAAATGCTCTAGTTTTGTTCCACTGCAAGGAAATAAGTCATAATTTAATAAACCCATAGAAAATATATTCTTCTTCCTCCTTAGACAGTGCAGTTGAAAGCTACATGAAGCTCATTATACAATTAAGGCCCCATTAAAATCTACTTCATTATGTCTATAATCACTTACAATTTGGCTAACACATATTCAAAACTGCATTCTCTATAACTTTTCCATATATCAGCCATGTCCAACCTGCAGGCTGTG
This sequence comes from Peromyscus leucopus, assembly GCF_004664715.2. Lineage (NCBI taxonomy): Eukaryota > Metazoa > Chordata > Mammalia > Rodentia > Cricetidae > Peromyscus > Peromyscus leucopus. Next base: position 692,202 of record NC_051083.1, read on the forward strand.
AACTGCATGTATCCCATGATAGCTATGAATGCAACCAACAGATGACAAAGTCATATTGCAACATCAGAAGTTTGGATAACCTTAATCTACATCATCTATTCCTACATTATTCTTACAATAATTATGGGGAAAATAGTACTCAGACAAATGAAAATATTTGCTTGCATCATAGTTCACTATCCTGAGACTATTGTGGTTTTAGCTCATTTTATTAGTTCTTTGAGTATAATAGTCAATGCAATTTTATCTTACTCACCCCTTCCTCCTCCTTCCAGATCTACCCCCTTCCATATTTTATATTTACCCAATTTTTGTCTCCTCCTCCTCCTTCCTAACACTATTAAGCTAAAACTGTGCTATTCATATATTACTAGGTGTGTGTCCCTTTGCTAGAGCATAGCCTCGCAGCCAAGGACTACAACCTTAAAGAAAACTGACTTATCTCCCAGCTTCTATAAGTTGCCAAAAGCTCCTCAGCTATGTATGGAACTATGTGTTCATCTGTTCCCTCCATGCTAAGAGTTTGTCTTGGGAACTTGTACAGGTTTTGCTTGCTATAAACACCCCTGTGAGTTCATATGTGCATTTCTTTGCTATGTCTGGAAAACAATTTCCTTGTAATCATTCACAACTATTGATATAACTAACCGTCTTATTAAATAAGAAACACAGAAACAATGTAAAGGAGAAAGCCGAGAGGTCAGAGCTCAGAGCTAAAATCTCACCCTTCCTCCTGCTGTCCCAGCTTCACGAAAAAGAGAGCTACTTCCTGTCTGTTCGTTTTTTTTTTTTTATAGTATGTTGTTCTGCCTTCTCATTGGTTGTAAACCCAAACACATGACTGCCTCGTCACTGTCTGAATGTACAGCCCCCTAGGTCTTAAAGGCATATGTCTCCAATGCTGGCTATATCCCTGAACACACAGATATCTATGGGATTAAAGGCGTGTGCCACCACCGCCACACTCTTGCTATGGCTCTAATAGCTCTGACTCCCGGACAACTTTATTTATTAACATACAATCAAAATAATATTTCAGTACAATTAGATTACCACCACACACAACCTCTGATTCTTACAAATCATTCCATGTCCTCTTCCACAGTGATCCCTAATCCTTTGGAGGAATGGTGAGATATAAGACCAAGACCAAGGCACATGTCTTCTCTCATTTGTGGATGTTAGCTTTAAATCTCAGACACCATTAATATTTTATAAAATCAAGGACTCTGTTGTCAGGGTGTTCTATGCACTGGCATTTCCAGCAGCTTCCCTGGCCCTTGTCTACCTCCCAACCCCCTCTCAAGTTAGAAGAACTAAAATACCTCTATTTGTAGCCATCAGCTAAAACCATTCATCTAAGCCCAGTAAACCAACTCCCAAAGTTTATGTTTGCAGAGTTCTTTCTAGTCCCTGTTTCCAAAGGAAAATAGTCCTATGGCTCAAGCAACACTATATCATGTGATTTTGCTAAAGAGCCCTCATCCTTACCATGGGATATAGATGAATTTCTAAATGGTCTTATTAAATAAAAATTGTGGAGCCAGATATAGGGATGAAAACCTGAGAAATCTGGGAAATAAGGAAAGCCACAGCTAACCTTTCCTCACCAAGTCCACAGCTTCCAAAAGAGTGAGTTACTTCCAGTCTACCCATGCCTGTGTGCCTTGCTGTTCTGCCATCTAATTTGCTCTCTCTGTCCAGCTACATCACTTTCTCTTCCTGCCTAGCTATGTCACTTCCTGTCTCTTTGTACAGACCTCCAGACCTCCATGGTTAACTAGTGTTGTAATTTAAGATGTGTGCCACCACACCTGGCTCTGTTCCCAGTGTGGCCTTGAACTCACAGAGATCCAGACAGATCCCTGTCTCCCAAGTGGTAGGATTAAAGGTGTGTGCTACCATTGCCTGACTTCTGTGTTTACCAATAATGGTTGATTTTTTCCTCTGATTTCCAGACAAGCTTTATTTATTAAAACACAAATAAAATATCACCGTAATGGATACATTATTTATTTCTGCTAAGTCTAGCTCTAACTGGGCTTGGACCATGGGAACAGAAAGAGTTGGTGTGACACTCATGTAAACTGCAATTTCCCAATGAATCCCCACTGCTGCTAAAACCAGATGGAAGACTTGTATGAACATACATCTCCAGGCATATGTTATATTGTTATTGCTGGAGACTGACAGTTGAATAACTTCTCCGTCCATGCACCATTTCCCAAACTGTCCTCTGGTCTCAGTTTCATGGCTAAATTCCTTCTACACAGTGATGATGGTTTGATTTTTCTTTGTTCCTCTGGCATTTGTTACCTTCTAAATGGCAGCCAGGTTTTGGTTTTACAAAGTTTTCTATCAATTGTGAAATTTCTCTCAGTTCTATCATCTCATGGAAGATCAGTCTTTCTAGAATTTCACTCATTGCAGTATCTATATGTATTTCTTTAATGTCTTGCCTCATGGACTTAAGAGATGGCACAGCGGGTAGAGGTGCTTGCCACCTCTTGATGACCTGAATTCAACACTCCAGACTTAGAACTAAGCAACTGACTCCTGAAAGTTTCCCTCTAGCTTCTACATATGTAGAATGTAGAATGTACATTCTAGGCACATGCCTCTCTCCTCAGTGCAAATAAATAAAAGTTATCTTAACAACCCTTAAAATATTGCACCTTTTTGTGTCCTTTGGAGTCTGATGCTCAATTCGGGCACATATTCCCATTCTTATCTTTGAACTAAGAATCCTAAGACTCATTTTATTTCAACTTCTAGGTACTTATTCCATCAGAGGGTTCTCTCTTCCCCTGCTTCTGAAGAGTCTGAATGGCAGTCCTTTACTTCCCTCACCAATAAATAGCCCATTTCACATCTGTGTGAATAGGAAGATAGAAAGAAATGGGGAGGGAGGAAGGGGGAAGGAAGGTGAAGAAGAAAGGTTGTAGATAGGCAGAGAAGTCTCTTAAACAGAAATGGGGCTGAGGAGAGGGTTCAATTGCTAAAGTGACAGTCACCCAAGCATGGAGACCTGAATGTGCTCCCCAGTATCCACATAAGAGAACAGGGTATGGTGATGCATAATTCCAATCCCAGCACTGGGGAAAGAGAGATAATGGGAATCCTGGGGCTCACTGGCCAGTTAGCCTTGTTGAATTATTGAGTTTCAGGCTAAGGAAAGACTCTGTCTCAAAAAAGAAAAAAAAAATTATGAACAGCTACTGAGCTAGATGTTTATGATTGACTCTGTTCCCCATAACTACATACATGATAGACACACACACACATGCACACACACAGGCACACACACGCACACACTGGGCTGCTATTTCCTCCCAGGCAGTTTTACTTGATGAACTAAGTTTGAGAGATGGTTCAGTGGGTCAGATTTCCTATGAGCCTGACAACCGTAGTTCAATTCCCAGAACTCAAAGGGTGTTGTGCCCTGGGCACGAGACCCCCCAAAGAGACCACCAGAGACACGAACTCACTGAAATGCAAAAGCAAGGTTTATTTCAATTTAAGCTGCAGCACGGACCTTGGTCAAGCACCCTGACACAGCAGAGGCTAGAGGAGGTGCCCGCCCCTCTGCAAGATCAGTTTTTAAAGGCAAAAACCACAAGGTTACTGTTGTGCCCAGACCCCCAGAGAGACCACCAAGGACAAGCATACCAGAATGCAAAAGCAAGGTTTAAGTCTGCTGCAAGTCATGACAGGGAACTCATCTCAAGCCATCTCAAGTGAGGCAGGGAAGAGGCACTCTTTCTTGTGGAAGTTAGTTTTTATAGGCAAAACCCATAAAATTTCTTAGAGGGGAGGAGGTTAGTATGGGTCCATCCTTGATTGGTCCAGTTTTTCCCAGGCCAGGACTTTATCTTATTTTAGCTTATCTGTTTGCCCTGTCAGGAGTTTTACAACTCATCTCTGGGGTCTGGTCATGTTATCTCCGGAGAGGGGCATCTCATCGTTAATTGGTTACCATCAGACATCCTGACTTTGTTCTTTTGAGTTCCTGGGGCTGGCGCCATCATTTCTGGGGACTTGAAACTGGCCTGGGTCTATCTATATTGAGATATCTTTGTCTAAGGCCCTTTTTTTGAGACAATAGAATGAGGGTCTTGTGCCTAGATCGCTTCCCCAAAGCTGCCACTGCAGACTTTAGGTACAGAATGCAAAAGTAAGGTGTATTCTAAGTTTACAAGCCTCCAGGGAGGCTCTTCCAAATCTCTCACTCACAGCAGGGAGGTTGCAATTAGCACTCTCCTTTCTTTGTGAGGCTAGTTCTTAAAGGCACAGACCATATAATTTATTTTAACCGGCCTCCCTTTTTTAGTCTTTTGGTTGAATATCCTGACTCTGTGTTTTCCAAAGTCCCTGTAGCAGATACAGCCACCTGAAGAAAAGGGGTCTAAGTTCTTATCTACACTTAGGAATCCTGGTTTAAGCTTCTCTTTGTCTGTAGGGGACAGAGTGTGTGTGGGGGGGGGTTACTGAGGTATCACAGTTATTTCATTCAGGGGTGCTAGTACAGGTACAATTCTGATTGGTTCAAGGTTTAGGGGCTTTTCAGAGTTTCTGTGTTATCTTACTTTGTAGTTATAACCGGTTGTTTGTCAAACTTTATAGATTACCTCTGGCATTGGGGCATTCTGTGGTTAAACAATTGTTACCAGATAGTCCTTCAAACATCCTGACTTTGTACTTTGACCATCTCTGGCATTGGGGCAGTCTATGGTTAATCATTTGCTACCAGATGGCTCCTCAAACATCCTGATTTTGTCCTGGGACTTATGTCAGAAGCTCTGAGAATTTTGAAACTCAGGTCCGTTTCAAGCTGGGGGTGAGGGGCTTGCTTGAAATGGGGGTGCTTTGGTTCTTCAGGGGAAGGGAAGAAATGACTTTTCTTTGACCTTTACTTGGACATTGCAGCACAGTGTGCAGGTATTCACACAAATACATCACACTCACGTGGAATAATCCTAAATAGAGTCAAGGAAAAATAAAATAAGCTTGTGACTGAGAAGGAAACATCTTGCTGAGATTATTTTCACACTGAATTTTCCAGAAGAAGCCACAGTTAAGTGCAAAACCTCTGAGCTGACTATGATGTGTTTGCCCCAAGGCTGAGCTGTGGCAAGGCCAGGAAATGAAAGGCAGAGCCAACTCCTTTCAGTTCTGGTCATGGTAGCTTTCCAGGAGGGTTAGCAGGATTCTGCAGCCCTGGGGCCAAATTGCCTCAGGATGAAAGAGTCCTGCTTGGCCTACAGGGGAGGTCAGCTGTTTTCAACCTCTTTGCAGAATTTCATGGAGACTGTTGATTCTTCTCACTTAATCTAAAGGCAAAAGAAGCTCTGGTAGTTGAAAAGCATTCATATTAGCTCCCCATAAGCCCCAGAGTGATATTTTACTAAATCTTTCTTGAGAAGTTTTGAAAATCCACTGTCTTACCTCTCCTGACTCAGTTCCCCTGCTTAAACCTCCTGCTAGCTCCCTGTGCTTCCCTTCTCAAACAGGGATTCTTTGTTTCTAATACCTGTTCACTCTAAAATAAAATCACAGAGAAATGAAATATATCTCACTGGGACCATCTTCACACATGGATTAGTATGTATTTTAGAGTTGTGTTTTCAAAAACTCAATTTTAAAAAATGTAGTACTTTAGGAAAAAAAAAAAAGCAAAGAAAAAGAAAGAATTCCCTAAACTGCTCAAATGATAGTTCCCCATTTTCATGCTACATATCACTACCATAAGATTAGGAAGACCTGTCTCTCCATTACCATGAGGCTCTGTATTGAGAGAAAAAGAAAGAAAGAAAGAAAGAAAGAAAGAAAGAAAGAAAGAAAGAAAGAAAGAAAGAAAGGAAGGAAGGAAGAAAAGAAGAAAGGAAGAGAAGGGACAAAGAGAGAGGGGGAAGGGGGGAAGGAAGGAAAGAAGAGATCAATCTTTTTTGTTTATTACATAATATTTTTATTGATTATTTGTGAATGTCACTTCATGTACTCAGATCACACTCACTTCCCAGTCCTTGGAGGCTTGCTGCCTGACCCTTGCACTTCCCCCGCTCCATCCCCCCCCCCCCCCCCCGCCCCGAAATGTGTGTCCATATAATTAATCCTTGGGACATGATCCAGCTCCTGGTGGCCAGCACCTTAAAGAAAACCGAGTCCTTCCCCACGAGCTTTTCAGACCTCAAAATGAGAAATGTGGAAGGATGTTGCAGCTTTGTAAGATCCCATGCCTGGAAACAAAACCTCAGACTGAGGACTGCAGGGCCAGGCTGCTGAGCCCGAAGGGATTTGTCAGCAATGCTCGTCACAGAATCTGTGCACTCTGTGCTGGAGCATCCCTGTGCTCCAGCTGACCATCTGTGGACCACAGGAACAGTCAAACTGTCAATATGACCACCAGCAGCAGAAGCATGTGTCACATTCTCAGATTAATAGGGTAAGAGCTTTGAACATTACCTTATTTTATGTCTTTTTTTTCACGTTTATTTTTCTCATTTTATAGAAGTCATTACACTGGAGCTCAAATAATTTCAATCATCTAACAATAGGTATTGTTGCATCAACATCATCCATAAAATCTATACATTTGCAGAGGATCAGGGTCACATGTTGCCTAGGGTTACTCTGAATTTACGGTTATTGCAGGTCAACCTTGGACTATCGAGCCTCCTACCTTTACTGTCCAAGTGCTAGAGTTACAGTCATACAACATTATAGTTCTCCTATTCTATCTGCTTTAAGTAATTATTTATTGAATGCCTATGTGTCAGAAACTGTTGTAGGTATTTAGGAAATAGAAGAAAACTGAGAAGTCATTGCTCTATTATGTAATTTTAAGTCTATATGAAGAGATATAGAATATATGTTTATAAAATATATACTATATGCTGCATGAGGAAAGGAGAAATAAACACTGTAGAATGACAGAGGAGCAGGGAGGAGATGGGAAGTTTGTGAGCAGATACCACCATCACAAATAAACTGTCCAGCACAGTCCTCATGAGACAAAGAGTGCGAGGAAGCTGTTCAAGCACTTTCCTAAGCAAGGAATTCTAGTTTGCTTTCTGCTGCGATAAACACTGCCAGAAACAAACTTAGATAGGAAAGGATACATTTGGCTCACAGGTATTATAATCCATCATAAATGGAAGCCAACGTAGGGACTCAAAGCCAGAACCTGGAGTCAGGAACTGAAGCAGAGACCAAGGAGAAATGCTGTTTACTGGCTTGCTTTCTTTGGCTTACTCAGCTACTTATACCACCAAGGCATACCTGCCCCAGAGTATGCCCATCGTATGATGGACCCTACCAAATTAATCAGTAATCAAGAAAATGACCCATGAACATGCTGCAGACGAATCTGATAGAGGCAATTCTTCATCCAAGGTTCCTGCTTCATGGAACCTGCTTCTAGACTGTGTCAAGTTGACAAAGGCAGGAATCCAGGTAACCTAGAGTCGTCTACTTCAGGCCTCATTTCATTGTCCTAGAATTATAGTCATACAACTGGACCATATAGTAATCTGAAACTCTACTTTCCCCAGCATCTTAGCCGAGTTTGAAAGCCAGGTCTTTCTTCTCTCCTAAACCCTAGCTGCTTCCACTGTCTTATAGGACTCACTCCACTTGTAAACCATGTACTCATTTCACTTCCATGTATATTTTCTTTCTGTAACATTTGAAAATACATGCAGCAGGCAGGAGTTGCTGCCCATGTTATTTAAGCATATCTCTAGGATTCACATTTTCTGACTTACAGTATACGTGGAATAAACACTGTTGAGTAAGTAATTCTCAGATAATAGGCTGGCCATATCAAATACTAGCCCTGTACACAGGTGAGCTCTCTGACTCAAAATACATGCCACTTCATTAATGCCCCCTTTACAAAAGCCATCCTAAAACTACATCAAGGAGTAGCCAAGAAGTGGCATGTGCAAGCCAGTAAAAGTACAATCATAATCCTGTCCGCATAAGCCACTTTATCAGGGCCATTGTCTCTTATGTTATTGTATGCATTTTTCGGTCTCCATATGTGGAACAGAAGCCTCAGTCAAGCTTTAGAAAACTAAAAGCTATCAGAATTAAGAATCAAGGAGCATGTTCTAAGAGCCAGCTCTGTGAAGAACATTGTAACACAATGCCGGAGACTCTTAACAAACACTCAAAAAATGTTCAAGATAAGAAGAATCTCACCCCCACACATCCCATCACCAAACTTATTTTTTAAAAAAAGAACATTTCTACACACATATACTCAGTTGTTTGTTTGTTTGTTTGACCCTGTCTTGAGAGTGGTTTGCTGTTGTTCTTTTTCTATTATTTGTAATTTTACTTTCTCTCTTTGCATTGCTGTTTTGCCCGCATGTATGTCTGTGTGAGGGTGTCAGATCTTGGAGTTAGAGACAGTTGTTAGTTGCCATGCAGGTGCTGGGAGTTAAACCCAGGTCCTCTGGAAGAGCAGTCAGCATTCTTAACAGCTGAGCCATCTCTGCAGCCCTTGAGAGTGTTTTTAAAGCCTCCTTTTCATATGCAATGCAATGAAGGTAGATCTAGGTGTATCAGCTGCTTCTCCCTAGGTATTCATTTCTCCCAGTTCTTTCAACACTGTGGCTTTTCCATTTGTAGGGAGGCCCTGTTGTCTGGGGAGCACTGGCTGCATTGCCAAATAAAAGAGTGGACTCTGATCTGTTAGAGCAATTTTTTTTTTAATTATTTTATTTTATTTTACAATATAGTTTAATTCTACATATCAGCCACAGATTCCCTTGTTCTCCCCCCTCCCGCCCCCCTCCTCTTCCCCCTAGCCCATCCCCCATTCCCATCTCCTCCAGGGCAAAGACTCCCCTTAGGACTGAGATCAACCTGGTAGACTCAGTCCAGGCAGGTCCAGTCCCCTCCTCCCAGGCCAAGCCAAGTGACCCTGCATAAGCCCCAGGTTTCAAACAGCCAAATCATGCACTGAGCACAGGACCCAGTCCCACTGCCTGGATGCCTCCTAAACAGATCAAGCCAATCAACTGTCTCATCTATTCAGAGGGCCTGATCCAGTTGGGGGCCCCTCAGCCATTGGTTGATAGTTCATGTGTTTCCATTCATTTGACTATTTGTCCCTGTGCTTTATCCAACCTTGGTCTCAACAATTCTCGCTCATATAAACCCTCCTCTTTCTGGACAATTGGACTCCCAGAGCTCCACCCAGGGCCTGGCCATGGATCTCTGCATCCAGTTCCCTCAGTCATTGGATGGGGTTTCTAGCAGGACAATTAGGGTGTTTGGCCATCCTATCACCATGGCTCAGTTGTTAAAGGCTAGGCTCACAACCAAAAATATTAGAGCAAATTTCTAATCACCATCTCCTTTACAGGAGACTACCAAGAACCTGAGAATGAGCAGACATTTAAAAAAAAGTAGAACAACAGACATTGATGCCATCTAAAATGGAGTTTAGAATCACTAGATCAAACAGCATCTGCTTTGGAAGATTAATTTACAGAGACCATTCACTTCAGGGAGTTTTATTTTTTTTTCCCTGATGCCTTCAAGGAGAAAAAATCCCGACAGAGATGATGCAACGGGTATGCCCTCTGAGTCCTTTCTATCCTGAAAGCTCTGGGCCTGTATTTACATCTTCTGATTGAGGATTATTCAGAATTAAAACCAAAATAAATTCAGAAGGGCTGGCAAAGACCGGGCCAGAGTTCTACAGAGAGATGCGGCTGAGGTGAGGCAACCTTGGCAGAATGCCTCTCTCAGGGCCCATTCATCTGAGGAGAACTGATTTATGTGAGGCTCATGTCTGCCATATTTTACAACTGTAATGGCCAGTAAATAAAAAGAAATTGTTTCTGTCAGCTTACCTCCTCTCTTATCATGAGTGGAAGAAGTCCAAGAGCCCAATCTTCTAAAAATTCTATAAAGGTCAAAAGGGACTGAGTTCTGCCTTCTCTGCAGAAGAAAGTGATTTTGCATTTTCAGACTAGAAATCCTTATAGACTCAGCACATAGGTTTTAATAAATTTGAAAAACTACTTCAACTGAACCTCACTGTGTAGTTTTCATTTTAAATACAAAGATACTAAAACATTTGATTGAATCACTCCCTGTAACTGGAGGGTAGTAGCAATCAGTTTTCCTATGTGCTTCGGTTTTAATGACACCACAGTATAGCCTTCACAAAGTATTATCAAAGACAACTTTTATATTAGCAAATATGTGTAGTAGAAATAGCTCTCTTTTTCGTTTTAGATGCAGACACTTTAAGTATTTATAGAATCGATCTCTCTCTGAAGTTGAGTGCTAGCTAACTGCTTGCATCCAATTTCTACTTTTTGAACAAAGTATCACTGGACTCGTTACAGAATTATTCCTTTTCACTTACAAAGATAGGCCTGAGAATTAGAAAAGAAGAAGATGAAGATGGTAAATTATATGACTGCTAAAAGCAGCGCTTACTAATAAATAATGTCCAATCCAACTGATAATTTCCATTTTATTACTTACTATGTAACCAAAGAAAATCCATTTCTCTTCTCCTAGTATAATTTCCTTGATTTCTAAAGGAGAGCTGTTAATGGTAGTCACACAAAGGGCCATTGCTGTGCAAGTACCTTTACAGGTTGGAGTGTTGACATCAGTAGTTGCAATAACTCTCTTGGCTCCCATACTGCCATTTCTATTCTATGTAAGTTTTTATGTGTTTTACTTCAGTTATATATAATAAAATTTAGAGAAAAATGTTAAATAGAGACACATGCATATACCAAGCTCTATGTTTGTCCAAACAGTAAATAACAGAAAGAGTAAAAGGGTGCCGAGTTTGAAGTGTATGTTTAAGAATAATATGGATCTAATATATGGTATAGATTGTGATTCTGGAAAAGGCAACAGAACCCAAGTATGGTCCCATGTATAAAAAAGAAAAAAGAAAGAAAGAAACAGTCATTCAAACCTTAGAAAATTACAAAGACTCTTCTGAACACCTTAGGGGGGTTGAAACACATTAAAGAAAAAAAAAAGCATAGCTCTCCCAAGTGAGAAATACATATGCATCTCAGCCCCCTCACATGGTGACTATAGAGACTAAATCCTGCAACAGCTATTTGATGGGACAAGTCATTTTCTTCAATGAAAATGAAGAAACAGATTAAGAAAATTGTTTTGATCTAAAGCTTTAGTGTTTAGTGGTTCATTATCAGGAAAGACTGAGAAAGAGAAAGTAGGAAGCAATCAGATGTGGTGGAATATTCCTAAGCCAGTGTACAGAGAAGGTTTCTTCTTAGTAAGTTACCAGGGCTGGGGATGCATTTCAGCAAGCTGATTGCTTGTTTAGGATGAAGGAGATCCTAGATCTAATATCCATAATACTAAAGAAGATGAAAAGAAAAAAGAGAAAGGAAGAACACAGAAAATGGAGAAGAGAAAGAGACTAGAATCTGATAACACTGAATTTTTGCAAGAACACACAATTTGAAGAAATCAGGAGCTCTTCAAGCAGAAGTGTCTCTTTAAGGGATGCTGAAGAATGGTAATGTTTCCTGTAAGAAGGATTATAGAAAAGGTAATGAAGGGATTTTAACATCTGCAGTCCACAAAGCTGCTCAGGAGTTTGACATATCTGTCTTAGTTGAAAAGTACTCCCCAGTTACCAAGGGCATATGAGAGTCTGGGTTAAATTTAAGAGCTATGTGGCTGGGAAAATGGCTTAAGAACATTCACTACTTGTGCAGAGGACCAGGATTCAATTCCCAGCCCCCATGTGGCAGCTCTTGGCCATCTGAAACTCCAGTTCCAGGGAATTAGATATTCCCTTCTGGCTTCTAGGGGCACCAGGACAACACTTGGTGCATATACACACAGGAAAGGCACAGCCCTTATACACATAAAAATAACATTAAAAAAAGTTTACAAAGGAGCAAATTGAAATTGAATTAAGCAGAGACATCACAAATGCCAAAACAAGTTTGGTAGTTATCAGCACAGAGTTTACAAGCAGAACTGTGAGATGAATAACCTAACCAAGCAAAGAAGCAGAAGAGAAGACTCCAGATGCCAAACACAGAAAAGCCTATCAACACATCATGAATCTGTGCAGAAGGAAGCTACAAGTAAAGAGTTGAAAAATCCAAGGAAGCCTCCAGGAGGAAGAGTAGATGGGCACTCACCTGGTACACTGTAAGAAACAGAAAGGTTGTCCATAGAAATGTCAAATCCTACCAAGCTTTAAAGAAAGTCCAGAAAAGTCAAAATGGTGATTTGAAAACAACCAAAGATTCAGCTTTTACAAAATTTCTGCTCTGCCAGCAAAGCAAGTGACAGTGATGTTCATCTACCCAGCTCCAGGTGTGTCATACAAAAGGGACAATGCTGGGTAGAAAGCGGAATGTAACATTTGTCTCTTTATCCAATATGCTTTCAATCATTGTTGTTTTCTAGCCCACTGGACAAGACACAGTGAAATATTTATTCCCGAATTAATCAATAGCGAGTGGATTTCACCTGTGATTTATTTAAATGAACACAAGTCTACCATTTTCTTTGTGGGTTTTCTCTATCCACATTGAATTAAATTCAGGCTCTATTAGAAAGCAGGTTGGCAGATGGCAAGATTCTACATAGAAAATAAGAGTATCTGTTAAAAATGGTCAGTAGGATTAAATGACACACAATAATAAAGTCAGAAATTAACAAATTTTACTCTTTAGACATGGTAGGTTTTAAGCATTGTTGAATATCTAAAAGACAAAAGGCATAGTATTTACCATTTAGGTTCACAAAGATTAGGGAGAAAATTACTGTAGCAAAAATTATAGGACTAAAGAGAAAATAGCACACTTAACATCTGTTTATTTTGTCAAGAGTATCATACAACAACAGCATTCCAAATAGATGCAGTTCTTTCCAAGACAGAACAAGACTCTTTTTTTGAGAGTATTATCTTTCCCAGCAGATCAACATTTTATGTGCCTATCATGGTCATAAAATACTGAGGAGTTGTGTCTTAATATCTTTGAGGTGGAAGAAAGTAAAATCAAGTACAAATTTCTTTCTTTCTTTCTTTCTTTCTTTCTTTCTTTCTTTCTTTCTTTTTTTTGTTTTTTGGTTTTTGTTTTGTTTTGTTTTTTGTTTGTTTTTCGAGACCGGGTTTCTCTGTGTAGCTTTGTGCCTTTCCTGGATCTCGATCTTTAGACCAGGCTGGCCTCGAACTCACAAAGATCTGCCTCCCAAGTGCTGGGATTAAAGGCGTGTGCCACCACCGCCCAGCTAGGTACAAATTTCTTATGCATCATTTACTAGGTCTAATATTAGTAGACAGTATTTCCTCAATTATAGGAACTATACTTGTAATTTTAAGTCTGTTTTAATTCAATAGACACCTATCTTGGGGATTTTGCATCTAATACTGTGGAATGTTGGGAAAGAGCATTCATTGTTTTCTACAAATAGGACCCTAAAAGAGAAAACAGACAGAAATAAACAGTGCAATCTATAAAGCTTCTCAGACTCTTTAACACTTAATTCTTTTTAAATGCTTACTACATTTAACCATTAACTTATTGTGTGTGTTTTTACATGCATGTGTGTGGAGGTCAGAGAACTACTTGCATGGTTTGATTCTCTCTTTCCTCTCTGGGTGCTCCAGGTATTGAACTCAAGTCCTCAGGTTTGGCAGCAAACACATTTACCCACTGTGTCATCTCTATGAGTCCTATTTATAAACCGTTAAGTACAGATAACTGGGACACTAACACTGAGAAAAGCATTTAAATTCAAAACTGGAGATTTCCTCTGTTGTTGATGTTTTGTATAGTAACATAAAACTTCATTGTTCATCCATTAAACTAACAGACACTTTACTAACTAAAGTTAATTTTAAATATTCCCTAATGAAATAAAAAAAATATTATTACAATTACCACAAATCATCAGGTTAAACAAAGAGTCATCTCTTTAATCCTTAAAACTGAGGCTGGAGAGATGGCTTAATGCTTAAGTGTATGTACTGTTCTTGCCAAGGACCCATGTTCAGTTCTCAGCACCCACATTAGCAATAGCCTGTAACTGCAGCTCTTTAAGTTATTTCAGCTCCAGGATATACAACATAGGCACCAGCACCCAGGAACACAACTCCCACATAGACAGACGCCCCGTACTTTAAAATAATCCTTAAAGCACAATGGTTTACTTCTTGTTTATATTAAAGGATTTTTTTAATACATTAAAATAGCCACCCAAAATTGTCAGCATTCAAAAGTGTGCCAATGAAGTATAATATAGAGGTGTTTTTTTGTTTTGTTTTGTTTTTTTGAGGGGAGAGGATACTGACTTCAATATAAAAAAAGGTGTTTTTTTCTGTGTTGAATGAGTATAGAAGACTAATAAAATCTCTGTAAGTGGGATATTCACCGAGGTGCTGATGCCTTCAAGAAATTGCAAATTACTGAGGACATGGGCTGGCAATTAGTCTATCAAGTGGAAGAAAAGAGCTATAAGTCGGATGCGGACAAACAGAGCAGTCACTTTTACCTTTGTAAGTAGCTAAGATGACACCAGAGAGAATAGAGTCTTGGTGTAATTATGAGCTAATTATTTCAATGAGTTCTGCCTTCCTACTCTCCATCACAAAAGTTCATGAGCATATAGTAAGTGGAATAAAATATACACATCAGGAAGACATTGGGCATAAGTGAATAAAATTGTAATAAGAAGTTTGGAAGTCTAGTGCTGAGGATTCAGTAAGTGTCTACTTACATGTGACTTGCTTAGATGTTAATTCTGCTGAATCCTATACACTAGTTCCCAGTAGTGAGTTGAAGTAGGAGAGCAGTACTAAGCACAACATTCAGGATCCTCCATAATGGCCTCAACAGAAAGAACAGGTCACATGAGCTTTGGTATAATTAGTATTGTGGGGATAAATGTTGGTATGTGTGCGAATTTTTTCAGTGATGAGTACTTATCATATGGAAGGCAATATACAAAAAGATCAATTCAAATGTGTATTAATGTAGCAAAGTAAGGTCCCAGATCATTATTATACTATGTGGAAAAGAATTTCATTAGGTAAGACATGTGTGATACTTAATACTGTCAACTTGATAGCATCTAGAATCACCCCAGGGACAATCTCACTCTGGGCAAGTCTGTGAGGGAGTCTCTAGATTGGATTAACTGAGTCTTACAGTTGCTTTTCTCTTACTGTGATGAAACTCCATGACCACAAATGGCTTATGCAAGAAAGAGCTTATTGTGATTCATGGCTCCAAAGGGTGAAACCATAATGGCAGAGAGGCATGACAGAAAGAATAGGAAGCTGAGATTTCACATCTTTAGCCACAAACAAGAAACAGAGAGGACAAACTGAAAGTAGGACAAGACTGTAATAACTCAAAGCCTACGCACAGTGACTTAATTCCTCCAACAAGGCTGTACCACTTCCCCAAACAACAGCATCAGCTGCAGAGCAAGTGTCCAAATACTTGAGCCTATGGGAGGCATTTTTCATTTAAATCATTAAATGATGTAGTAATTTAATTAGTTGGGAAGATATGTCACAAATGTGAGTAGCACCATCCTATGGAGTGGGGTCCTGACTGAACGCAAAGAAAAGATGAGCAAAGAATCACCATCCATCCCTCTCTAGTTCCCATCTATGGATGTAATGTGATCAGATGCATCAAGCTCCTTCCACCCTGATTCTATACTCCACTGTGTGTATATCCTCAACCTGTGAGCCAAATGAACATTTCCTTCCTGAAGTTGCTTTCCTTGGGTAATTTATTGCAACAATAAGAAATGTATCTAATTTAAGAAAACCAATAGTAAATTTTGTTATTAATCATTAAAATTCACTTGTTCCTGAATCCATAGCCTTGTTCACTATGATTGATCTTGACTTCATCCTTGACTATCGATCTGCTTTATCCAGAGGTTTATGGAGAGGAACAATAGTTTGTGAGTTCTGATAGTATGATTTCATGTTTCTGTTTACCATTAGTGCATGAGGACACAATATTAAACCACTAATCTTAGAGGAAAGGAAGAAGAGCTCTACCAACTGAAATGAGACAAATTGTGTCTAGCCCAACTGAAGCCCAGCTGATCTGTAGACACAAAAGACATAGTATATTGTTTTCAACAGCTGGTTTTAGGGGAGATTAATTACTCAAATTATTTCTACCAAGATCTAAGCAATCAAAAGAATAAGAAAAGAACCCAAAAACATAAACTGCAGTCATTTCTGTCTATGGAGGTGGTTGTAGATGGCTTTGAAGTTTACTTACTTGCTTGAGAGTGTTTAACATGGGAGTTTTATGTTTGGAAAAGAGTGTAAGAAGTCCATGTACACAGAAAAGGAGATCTTTGTCATTTGTCATTTTTAAAACAGGATAAAATCTGGAAGGAACATACATCAACACAGAGTCTGGACTAAAGATGTTGTGAAAACTTACTTGTTCAATTTTAAGAAATGGAGCTAAATGTAGCAGCTAATTGAAAATGATATGGGACACATTATTTCTTTCTCCTCTCATGACTATCAAGGGTGGTGGAGATTTTGTTCACTTTTATTTTGAAGGAACATATACTATACAATATCTCTCCAGAAGGAGAAATGAATACTTTTATTACCAATGTGTGTATCTAAAACTGTGTGAAAGAAAGCCTGACATTCATAATATATTAGTAAGATGCTACTGTATTGATACAGTATAAAAATACTGTCTAAAATATTTTGTAGAGCCCATAAAGTTGAATATGATTATTCGGTCAATTTTTCTGAATGGATCAATATATTTTAATTACCTTAAAATACACATTACCAAGAAGACTATACAAGTTTCTCTGAACAAATTCATATATAATGATGAAATAAGGCAAATATGATGAAAATTATAATAATAAACTAGGAAAAATATTAACAATTCTTGAAAAATCATTTTCAGTGAACATATATTGTATCTGGCTTAATTTTCATTAGCTTGATTTTACAGACAAAAACATCTACATAAATTTAAAATGCTTTAATTTTGGGGTGTAATTGTACCATCAATACTCTATTTTTATTTGTGTGATAAAACACCTGCCATGACAATGTTGATTAAACAAGACTCAAATATTCCTGTGTGGAGAGTAGGCATTGCAGGTAAACCAGACAATTTAGATAATTTTCTTCACCTGTTTATGCTGCTGCCAGGGTTGAAAGTTGGAGGGAATAGTGTTCTGTATGACAAGGAATAAATAAAATTGGTAGACAATTTCAAATATTTTAGCTTCACCTTTCTTCTGGTTCCTCTAGGTAGTCAGTAAATAGTTCATACAATAACATAACCACTTCACTCTCCCAAACACAACCAGCAAATGTGAAGAAGTGGGTTCCATATTATATTCTTCTGGTGCATTTATGAAGTTGCCTTCAAGTGTAATCTGCTTCACCCAGGGGCATATCACCAGAACACAGCAAGCTAGCTCTGAGCCTAAGCCATAAAAGATCTTTATGGAAGTCTTTTAGTACTAAATATACTTAGCAATTGGCTGATTTCTATTTCATGATTACACCTATGCTCTTTTGAAAATTTAAAAATTACTAAGAAAAAGCCTATTTTCTGTTCATTGTTCTTTGAGCCACAACACTTGAGGATGTTTTTCTATGGCAAAAGGACATATACATGCAGGATTTAAATGGTCTGTTGATTTAAGTGTTTTCCTGCTCCTGCTATTGCTAATTTCTAAAAACTTAATTAAAAATTAGGTGTATAGGTATTTTACCTCCATATATGTTTGTGAGGTGCAATCATGCCGTGCCTGGAAAGGCAGCTAATCCTCTGGTACTGGGGGTATAGATGGTTGAATGCCACCATGCAGGTGCTGGGGATGGAATCTGGTCCTCTTGAAAGGTAACTCTTAAACTCTTGAGACATCTCTCTTGTGGTGATATTTTATTTGTGCAACCCAATACAGTTTATCTGAAGATCAGAGGAAAAAGCCAGCCACTATATTAAACATAGAAGTCAGGCAATAGTAGCACACACCTTTAATCCTATCATTCTGGAGGCAGGGATCTGTCTGGATCTCTGTGAGTTCAAGGCCACACTGGGAACAGAGCCCGGTGTGGTAGCATATACATTAAATTCCAAAACTAGTTAACCATAAAGGCCTGGAGGTCTGTAAAAATAGACAGGAAGTGACAGAGCTGGGCAAGAAGAGGAAGTGATGTAGCTGGACAGAGAGAGCAAATGAGATAGTAGAACAGAAAGGCATATAGGTGTGGATATACAGGAAGTAGGTCTTTTTGGAAGCTGAGGGTTAGTAAGGTGAGGTTGGCTTGTGGCTTTTCTTATTTCTCTGATCACTCAGGTAACCCTGATATCTCGCTCTGGGTTTTTTATTTAATAAGACCATTTAGCGATTCGTCTACACTCTTCCTCCCTCTTTCTGTTATTAATTTCTAGTATGATTCCACTATGGTAAAATAGTAGACTCATCTCAGTATTTCCAAATTCAGTAAGGTTTATTTTATTGTCTATGATATGCTGTATATGGTTGATCGTTGCATAGGTATTTGAAAAAATACATTCCACTGTGGTTTTAGTTTCAGTTTTTACAGTGTCTGTCCTGGAGAGAAGAGAGGAATCTCAGAAACTGAAGGAAGGAAGGATATTCTAGAGTAGGGTATTGTGTCCCATTCCTCTTGTAAGTTGTAAAATAGGGGGTTTCCAGTCTACAAGGATTTTATCCTTGTCAAGAGCTTCTTAGGGAAGCTTGTCTTGTCTAAGGAAAAATAGAAAGTGTTCTTGGAAATCAATGAGTGGTAATAGTGTTTTCTTTATACTTGGGTTGCTTCCTGGTATTACTAGTAGAGAGATTCTTAAGAATTTCCAGACAAAAGAGATTCTCAAATAAGACTACCATGTACGTGTACGTGTGCGTGTGCGTGTGCGTGTGCGTGTGCGTGTGCGTGTGCGTGTGCGTGTGCGTGTGCGTGTGCGTGTGCGTGTGCGTGTGCGTGTGTGTGTGTGTGTGTGTGTGTTTTGAATAAAAATGGCTTTCATAGGTTCATGTGTTTGAGTGCTTAGTAATCAAGGAATGGCACTATTTGGGATGGATTAGGAGATATGGCTGTTTTGTTAGAGGAAATTTGACACTGGGGAGTGGGGTAGTGGGTGGGCATTGAGATTTCTAAAGCTTAATCCAGGCCCAGTGGCTCTTTCTCTCTTCCTGCTGGGTGTGGATCTGAATATTGAATTAACTACTTCTCTTGCACCATGGCTACCTCTATGCTTTCTGCCATCCTGATAATGAGCTAAACCTCTGAAACTGAAGCCCCAATTAAACACTTTCCTTAGTAAAAGAGTTTCCATGGTCAAGACATTATTACATAGCAACATAACACTAAGACAGTGCATGTGTGCATGTGTGTGTGTGTGTGTGTATGTGTGTGTGTGTGTGTGTGTGTGTGTGTGTACAGATATATGTGTGTGTGTTCATAAACAGAGACTTAAGTTGATTAATGGCCAATTCCAAGGTAGTCTATGCATCTGTTCATTTTAACTGATTCTTTCTGCTGCCTTCATGCTAAAAGCAAAACATAAAGTCCTTTGCAGACTTCAGTGACATTTTCAATAATACAAGAAAATGGTGATCAGAAGTAGATTTTCATAGCCACTAGAGAGCCTAAGATGCTAGAAGCTTCAAGAAAAACCCTACACAAACATGTGTCCTACAAACAAGCATATATGCAAGTCAAAACCTTAACATTTCATAGGATGCATCAGTCAGTGCCATGCTGATTTAAGGTCAACCAAGATGCCTTGGGCAGCTTCAATGAGACTAGTCTCCATAGGCTCATCTGTTTGAATATTTGGTGCCCAGTGGTAGAATTTTTGACAAGGCTTAGGAAGTGTGTCCTTGTTGTAGTAAGCATGTCACTAGAAGCATGTCTTGAGCTTTCAAAAGCCTAATCACTCCCAGTTAGCTGTCACTGAATCATGCCTGTGGATCACATGTAAGCCTCTGCCATTCAGCTCACCATGATGATCAAGAACTTACCGTCTGAAACCACAAGCAAGCCCCACTAAACTTTGTCTTTTTAAGTTGCCTTAATCATAGTATCTATTCACAACAATAGAAAAGGAACTAAGGCCGGTTGGTGGTAGCACACATGTTTAATCCCAGCACTGAGGAGGCAGAATTAGACAGATGTCTGTGAGTTCAAAGCCAACCTAGTCTACACAGAGAATTCCAGAACATCCATAATTACAGAGAGAAACCCTGTCTCAAAAACAATTAAACAAAAAGGATAACAAAAGAAAAAGAAAAGTAACTAAGTTGTTTCCAGGCTCTGGCTATTATGAATAATGGTGTTCTCAACATAGGTGAGCAAGTGTCCTGGTGATATGATTGAGCATTCCTTGGCTATATGCCCAAGAGTGGTATCATTGGGTCTTAAGGTAGACTGATTCCCAATTTTCTAAAAAAACTATCATACTGATTTCCAAAGTGGCTGTATAGTTTGCACTCCCACCAACAGTGGAGGAGTGTTCGCCTTTCTCCACATCCATTCCCACATAAGCTATCATCAGTGTTTTTGATCTTAGCCATTCTGACAGGTGTAAGATGCAGGAGGGAATGAAGGGAGTAGGTTGGCGGGGGAAGGCTGGGAGGGAATGGAAGGAGGGAAGAGAGGGGGACCTGTGGTTGGTATGTAAAATGAATAAAAAATTATTTAGTAAAGAAAAAATAAAAGAAAGAAACTAAAACAATTGTCATGTCCAAATCTCCAAGACTGTCACCTTATGTGACACTATTGATATTATATGTGCAGTTAAGGTAATGACTTTAAGCTGAGGTTATCCTAAGTTATTTGGATGCATCCAATGACATTACAGGGTCCTTATGAAGAGGGACACAGGTGAGCCAAAGGTAGAGGCAGAGGATGGTGAGATGATAAAGAAGCTGCCTAAAGCTAAGGATGCACAAGGCCTCTAGGATTTGGAAAGCCAAGCAAAAATATCTCACCCAGCCTCTGCAGAGACAAAGCATTCAGGCTGATACCTTGATTTGAGAACCTCTCAATTCCAGAGCTATCAACCTATAGATTATCTCTTATTTCAAGTTGCTGCATTTGTTTGATCATCACCTTCTGGCTACAGCAACAGTTAGAAACCAAATATACTTCTGAGTTAGTCTGCGTTGAATTATGCCCCACTGTAGTGTTTCATTAAATATTCCTTTCTACCCACCTTTCTGTAACTCTGTTATTCTTTTTTTCTACCTGACAAATGAAAGACAAATAACTTTGGAGTTAGTTTTAGAAATTCCTTGTGCTAAGTAAGACTCATACTCCAAAACTCCTCTGTAGGATCTAAAAGCAAAAGTTCATATAAATTAAATTTAGCCAAGTTTAACAGAGCCAAGCACGATTTGCTATTTGGGAAGCTCTTGGAATCAGAAAATATCCAGAGAATCTTCAATCTGCCATGGAGTTGGCAAATATTTATAGACAGAAAATGGAAATGACGTAGAAAGGCATTCCCATTGCTTACAACTTGATGTTTGCCTTATTGAACACAGTTTATACATTTGGCTATCTTTGTTTGACCAAAGCTCAGTTGCTGTGACTGGCTGAAATTGAGCTACTGTTGCAAAGATATACTCCTGAATTAGGCTTTCATCTAGTTTACTTCTAAACTAGGTTGTAGTTCTTTATGTCTTTATGTAAGGACTTATATACCTCTATATGATAGCCATCATAGATCAAATTTAGTTTAATTCCACAAAGAATGCTTACATGTGGAAAGGATCTGTACACTAAAAACTGAAAAAATTCTTACACAATCTGATAATGCACACACACACACACACACACACACACACACCACATATACACAAATGCAACTTTTATTTAAAATTATACTTAAAAGGACTAATTACATATTATATGATGTTTTATTAATATGAGCTGTGTACAAATTGAGCTTTTTATTTTCTATTTATTATTAGAGTTTTAGCATCCCAAATAGTAAGATTGTTGAATAAAAGATTAACATGGTAGAAATGCAATTTTCTACTTTTTTGTTGTTGTTGTTTTTAATTTGGTAATTCTTTTTTTTTTTTTAATTTATTTTATAATACAATTCAGTTCTACATATCAGCCCGGGATTCCCTTGTTCTCCGGCCTTCCGCCCCCCTCCCCTTTCCCCCAGCCCACCCCCCATTCCCACCTCCTCCAGGGCAAAGCCTCCCCCTAGGACTGAGATCAAACTGGTAGAATCAGTCCAGGCAGGTCCAGTCTCCTCCTCCCAGGCCAAGCCAAGCTACCCTGCATAAGCCCCAGGTTTCAAACAGCCAACTAACTTATGCAATGAGCAGAAGACCCAGTCCCACTGCCTGGATGCCTCCCAAACAGATCAAGCCAATTAACTGTCTCACCTATTCAGAGGGCCTGATCCAGTTGGGGGCCCCTCAGCCATTGGTTCATAGTTCATGTGTTTGCATTCGTTTGACTATTTGTCCCTGAGGTTTATCCAAACTTGGTCTCAACAATTCTCACTCATATAAACCCTCCTCTTTCTTGCTAATTGGACTCCCTAACATCCACCCGGGGCCTAGAGTTGGATCTCTGCATCCAGATCCCTCAGTCATTGGACGGGTTTTCTTGCACAACAATTAGGGTGTTTGGCCATCCCATCACCAGAGTAGGTCAGTTCGGGCTGTCTCTTGACCATTGCCAGCAGTCTATTGTGGGGGTATCTTTGTGGGTTACTGTGGGCCTCTCTAGCACTTTGCTTCTTCCTATTCTCATGCGGTCTTCATTTACCATGGTCTCCTATTCCTTGTCCTCCCTCTCTGTTCTTGATCCAGCTGGGATCTCCCACTCTCACAAGCTCTCTTTCCCTCGACCCTCGCCCTTCATTATCCCCACTCATGTCCTGGCTGTTCATGTAGATATCAGCCATTTTTCCATCATTGGGTGATCCCTGTGTCTTTCTTGGGGTCCTGTTTTCCAGGTAGCCTCCCTGGTGATGTGAGTAGCAGTCCAGTCATCCTTGTTCCACATGTAGTATCCTCCTATGAGTGAGAACACACCATGTTTGTCTTTCTGAGTCTGGGTTACCTCACTCAGGATGATTTTTTCTAGATCCATCCATTTGCCTGCAAACCTCATGATGTCCTTGTTTTTCTCTGCTGAGTAGTATTCCATTGTGTATATATACCACATTTTCTTTATCCATTCTTCAGTTGAAGGGCATCTAGGTTGTTTCCAGGTTCTGGCTATCAAAAACAATGCTGATATGAACATAGCTGAGCAAATGCTCTTGTGGTATGATTGAACATTTCTTGGGTATATGCCCAAGAGTGGTATAGCTGGATGTTGGGGGAGATTGATTCCCAATTTTCTAAGAAAGCACCATATTGTTTTCCAAAGTGGTTGTACAAGCTTGCATTCCCACCAGCAGTAGAGGAGAGTTGCCCTAGTCCACATCCTCTCCAGCATAGTGTCTTCAGTGTTTTTGATCTTAGCCATTCTGACAGGTGTAAGGTGGTATCTCAGAGTTGTTTTGATTTGCATTTCCCTGATAATTAGGGATGTTGAGTAATTCCTTAAATGTCTTTCAGCCATTTGAGTTTCCTCTGTTGAGAATTCTGTTTAGTTCTATAGCTCATTTCTTAATTGGACTGTTGGGCATTTTGATGTCTAATTTCTTGAGTTCCTTATATATTCTGGATATCAGTCCACTGTCAGATGTGGGTTTGGTGAAGACCTTTTCCCATTCTGTAGGCTGTTGCTTTGCCTTGTTGACCATATCCTTTGCTCTACTAAAGCTTCTCAGTTTCAAGAGGTCCCATTGATTGATTGTTTCTCTCAGTGTCTGTGCTACTGGTGTTATATTTAGAAAGTGATCTCCTATGCCAATGCATTCAAGACTACTTCCTACTTTCTCTTCTAGCAAGTTCTGAGTAGCTGGATTTATGTTAAGGTCCTTGATCCTCTTAGACTTAAGTTTTGTGCACAGTGATAGATATGGATCTATTTGCAGCCTTCTACATGTTGACATCCAGTTATGCCAGCACCATTTGTTGAATATGCTTTCTTTTTTCCATTGTACCCTTTTGGCTTCTTTGTCAAAAATTATATGTTCATAGGTGTGTGGGTTAATGTCAGGGTCTTCAATTCAATTCCATTGGTCCACATGTCGGTTTTTATGCCAATACCAAGCTGTTTTTATTACTGTAGCCTCTAGTAGAGCTTGAAGTCAGGGATTGTGATGCCTCCAGAGGTTGTTTTATTGTACAGGAACTCGGGGAACTCTCCTCCACTGCTGGTGGGAATGCAAGCTTGTACAACCACTTTGGAAAACAATATGGCACTTTCTTAGAAAAATGGGAATCACTCTCCCCCAAGATCCAGCTATACCACTCTTGGGCATATACCCAAGAAATGCTCAATCATACTACAAGAGCACTTGCTCATCTATGTTCATATCAGCATTGTTTGTAATATCCAAAACCTGGAAACAACCTAGATGCCCCTCAACTGAAAAATGGATAAATAAATTGTGGCACATATACACAATGGAATACTACTCAGCAGAGAAAAACAATGACATCATGAGGTTTGCAGTCAAATGGATGGATCTAGAAAAAATCATCCTGAGTGAGGTAACCTGGACTCAGAAAGACAAATATGGTATGTACTCACTCATAGGAGGATGCTAGATGTGGAACAAGGATGACTGGACTGCTACTCACATCACCAGTGAGGCTACCTGGAAATCAGGACCCCAAGAAAGACACGGAGAAATGGATGAGATCTACATCAACAGCCTGCACATGAGTGGGAGCAATGAAGAGCAAGAGTCGAGGGAAAGAGAGCGGGAGATCCTAGCTGGATCAAGAATAGAGAGGGAGAACAAGGAATAGGAGACCATGGTAAATGAAGACCACATGAGAAAAGGAAGAAACAAAGTGCTAGAGAAGCCCACAGAAATCCACAAAGATACCCCCACAATAGTCTTCTCCTTCTATTCCAATTATTCGTAGGTTTGCTCTTTTCATGGTGTCCCAAATTTCTTGGACATTTTGGTTCATGACTTTGTTGGCTTTAGTTTTTCTTTGACTGATGAATCTATTTCTTTTACCATATCTTCAATGCCAGAGATCCTCTCTTCCATCTCTTGCATTCTGTTGGTTATACTTGCATCTGAAGTTTCCATTCATTTATTCAGATTTTCTATTTCCAGCATTCCCTCTGTTTGTGTCTTCTTCATTTTTTCTATTTCCCTTTTCAGGTCTTGGACTGTTTCCTTCATTTGTTTCATTGCTTTTTCATGATTTTCTTTCAGTTCTTTATTGTTTTCTTCTACTTTATTTGTCCTTTCCTCTAGTTTTTTATAGCGTTCTTCCCATTTTTTTTGTCTTTTCCTCTATATAAGCCTCTACCTTCTTCATGATGTTATTCATAAGGCTGTTTTCTTCTGCTTCTTCCAAATTTTGATGTTCAGGTCTAGATGTTGGAGGATGGCTAGGTTCTGGTGATGCTGTATTGCTCTTCATTTTGTTGTATGTACTTCTGCCTTGATGTCTGCCCATCTCCTTGTGGTTCATTCTTGGTCTTATCAGCGCACTTGGTCCAGACAGAGCTGACAGATTCAGGAAGTCTCTCTCTCTTGTCCAGATAGGAGCTCTCTTGTCCAAATGGGAACTCAGGGGCAGGATGAGAGCTCTTATCCAGACAGGAAGTCCGGGGCAGGATGGGCACTTTTGTCCAGACAGGAAGTCCTCTTGTCCAGAAGGGAAGTCCGGGGGCAGGATGGGAGCTGGGGGCTGGTCTCTAAGTCTCAGGAAGTGGCTGGGGTCTCAGGCAGATGGGCATGGGGGCAGGGCGTGCAGATTGCAGGGTCTGCCGGGGGTCTTAGAGAAGGGCAGCCTTCCTGGTAGGGCTAAAAGGGAACCTGCTCAGTGGCTAGAACCTGGGGACAAGTTGGGCAGGTTTCCCTGGAATGGCTGGTGCCCAGGGATGGGGTCTAGGCTGATCCCAGGGACTCACCTCTGGTCCAAAAGGGAAGTCTGGGGCAGGATGGGCAATTTTCTACTTTCTATTTACTTGAATTATAAAATTTGGTTAATTTCTAGGATTGAACTTGTTAGCTAAATCTAATATTCCTGGTGCCCTGTGCTGTGGGATGTTCTATATGTCCTGTGGGAGCCCGTTCTTGGGTTCCTCATGGCTTTACCCAGCAGGTCCACATAGAGGATGATTAGGACCAAGGGCCTGAGTGCAGGTGTCTGAGATGATCTGCATTCGGCTGTGCTGGGGGATGGTCTGTATGTCAAGTTGCTCTGATTGGTCAATTAATAAAACCTGATTGGCCGTGGCTAGGCAGGAAGTATAGGCGGGACTAACAGAGAGGAGAAATAAAAGAACAGGAAGGCAGGAGTCACTGCCTGCAGCACCTGCCAGGACAAGGAAGATGTAAAGTACCGGTAAGCCACAAGCCACGTGGCAAGGTAGAGATTTGTAGAAATGGACTAATTTAAGATATAAGAACAGTTAGCAAGAAGCCTGCCACGGCCATACAGTTTCTAAACAAAATAAGTTTCTGTGTTTACTTGGTTGGGTCTGAGCGACTGTGGGACTGGCGGGTGAGAGAGATTTGTCCTGACTGTGGGCCAGGCAGGAAAACTCAAGCTGCAGCCCTATGTGTGGTGTGTGTGTGTGTGTGTGTGTGTGTGTGTGTGTGTGTGTGTGTATACAGGAGGTCAATATCAAATCACTTCCTCAATTATTTATACCTTAATTGTTGAGACAGTCTCTAACTAAACAGAGTTCAAATATTCATCTAGACCAGAGTACCCACCCTTCAAAATGTTGCAAACTGTAACACGAATCTTAGAAAACCCAGAGCCAGATATCAGGGTGAAAGCTAAAAGATAAGAGAAGCAGAACAAGCTACAGCCAACCTTACCTCTCCAACTCCTCAGCCAATCCCGTTTCCATGAATCATCAGGCTGAAAGCCTCTGAGTCCTCACCCAAAAGTGTCTCAGATGAACTGCTTTAATTCCTGCCTCCTCACGCCTTATATACCTTTCTCTGGCCTGCCATCACTTTCTGGGATTAAAGGCATGTGTGCTTCCCAGTACTGGAATTAAAGGTGTGTGCCACCACTGCTTGGCTGTGTTTCCATTGTGGCCTTGAACTCACAGTAAGGCAGATGGATTTCTGCCCACTAAGTGATAGGTTTAAGGGTGTGTGCCACCACTGTCTTGCCTCTATGTCTAATCTAGTGGCTGGCTCTGTCATCTGATCCTCAGGCAGATATATTAGGGTATAAAATATCTCACCACAGCAACCTTTTAATAGAGATCCTCATGCTGTGGTGACTACCAACCATAAAATTATTGCATTGCTACTTATATCTGTAATTTTGTTAAGTTGCGGATCATAATGTAAATAACTGTGTTTTCCAATAGTCTAATTCTCTATATTCTAGACTGAAACCCAGCAGCCTCTAGGGCTCTTTGTCTCTGAATCCCTGGTGTTGGAATTATAAGCTCACAGTTCTCTGCCCAACCTTTTATGTGGGTTCTGGGAATCCAAGTAAGGTGGTCATGCTTAAGCAGCCAGCATTTTACCAATTAATCTATACCTCTGGCCCTCTTCTGTTTTCTACTACTGAAAAACCCTCAGCTCAGAACTACTGTTTAATGCATATGGTTCTAGGGGAGTTATTTATTTTATCTGTAAACTTATTGGTGACAACTTTAACTTAGTTGTGATAATCAAGGCAGAGTATAAAGTCATATTAATGAACGTGAGATGAGTCATTTACTCCATAAATGTGTCAAAGCAGTGGCTCATAAGAATGCCAGCTAAGATAGAGAAAGTCCACAGTTTTCCATGGATGAAGAGCTTTAAAATTCCATATGGAACACATTATAAAAAATTGATATAGATCAGGACCATTATATCTGAACCTTTAGGGCATGTAGAATGTTTGCTGTGATGAAAATTTGTCTTAAAAACACAGCTGGAAACCTCATTCACAGATGGAAGATGCTAAACTAATATAGCATTCCCTGACAAATTAACATAAAGGATTGATTTTTAATGACACAAAGAAAGGAGGGTTTCAACTAAAGTATTCATCTTTATTATTTCTTTTCTTTTTTAAGATTATAATATAATTACATGATTTCTCCCTTCCATTTCCTTCCTCTGAACTCCCTGTAAACCTTCTATATATCCCTCTTTGAACTTTTTCAAATTCATAGTCTCTCTGTTCATTGATTGTTGTTACACACTCATACATATACACATGCATACATATACACATTCAAAAATATGTAAGTACATCTACTTAGTCTTTATAATGTTACCTGTATGTGGGTTTCCATGGCTGACAATTTGAATCAGATAACCAATTTTCTCTTTTCCAGGGAAAATTGTTTCTCCTGCTCTCAGCATTCCTCAGTTTCCTACAGATCTTTGTGTAAGTTTAAGACCTTTTTGTCTTTCCCTATTTTCCCCCTTTTATCACAATGATCTCTGAGCCTTAGATACAAAAGTTGTATTGTAAAAATATCCTTTGGGGGTGGGTTCCACATTCTGAAGTTTGATGTTTGTGGTTTTCTGTAATGACCTCTATCAGCTGCAAAGAGGGGTTTTCTTGATAAGGGTGAGAGCTGTACTTACCTGAGTATAAGGACAAATGTTTAGTTAGTGGTAGTTTTGGTTTAGTAAAGTAATGGTTTTAGGATCTCCAAGATCCTTGACTTCACTAGCTCTGAGTAGTTGTATATATTTCTGGTATTAGGCATGATTTCACTCTTGTTGAGTTTTTCCAGTGTAAGATTAGAGAGGTTTTGCTTATTACCAAAGTGTGCATGCCACTAATGCACTCAGAGTGTTATTGTGATATGCTAACCGTTATGGTTCATAGGCAGAATGGCTGGGTAGAGATGCTGATTGCTTCCATCTCAGGAAGCTTTCATAGGGCTTTCTGGTGCCAGGAAAGATAGTCACCAGGGAGGAGGTTTTTAGATCAATCCCAGTTCAAGGGCATCTAGGCCCTGTATTTGAAGTGCAGGGTGTCTTCAGTTTGCTTTCCACATCTAGGGAGTAAATAAGGGCTATACCAATAATGTTTTGGAAGTCTCTTGGACAACCCTAACCAAATACAAATCAAAAGAGGTATTTTCATGTATCATATTGGCATTTTTGTTAGGTTGACTTTGGCTTTTTTAGAGAATATTGTCAGCCTACATTGAACAATGTCATTTAGACAATACATGGATATTTATTTATTTATTTATTTTTATTTTTTTTATTTTACAATACTATTCAGTTCTATATAATAGCCACAGATTCCCTTGTTCTCTCCCTTCCTGCCCCCTCCCCTTACCCCCAGCATACCCCCCATTCCCACCTCCTCCAGATCAAGGTCTCCCCCGAGGCCTGGGATCAACCTGGTAGACTCAGTCCACGCAGGTCCAGTCCCCTCCTCCCAGATTGAGCCAAGCATCCCTGCATAAGTCCCAGGTTTCAAACAGCTAACTCATGCAACGAGCCCAGGACCTGGCACCACTGCCTAGATGCCTCCCAAACAGATCAAGCCAATCGACTGTCTCACCTATTCAGAGGGCCTGATCCAGATGGGGGCCTCTCAGCCTTTGGTTCATAGTTCATGTGTTTCCATTCATTTGGATATTTGTCCCTGTGCTTTATCCAACCTTGGTTTCAACAATTCTCGCTCATATAAATCCTCCTCTTTCTCACTAATTAGACTCCCAGCTCTACACCCGGGGCCTAGCCATGGATATCTGCATCCAGATTCCTCAGTCCTTGGATGGGGTTTCTGGCCCAACTAGTAGGGTGTTTGGCCATCCCATCACCAGAGTAGGTCAGTCCTGACTGTCTCTTGACCATTGCCAGCAGTCTTTTGTGGGGGTATCTTTGTGGATTTCTGTGGGCCTCTTAAGCTCTTTGTTTCTTCCTTTTCTCATGTAGTCTTCATTTACCATGGTCTCCTATTCCTTGTTCTCCCTCTCTATTCTTGATCCAGCTAGGATCTCCCGCTCTCTTTCCCTCGACTCTTGCTCTTCATTGCTCCCACTCATGTGCAGGCTGTTGATGTAGATCTCATCCATTTCTCCGTGTCTTTCTTGGGGTCCTGATTTCCAGGTAGCCTCACTGGTGATGTGAGTAGCAGTCCAGTCATCCTTGTTCCACATCTAGCATCCTCCTATGAGTGAGTACATACCATATTTGTCTTTCTGAGTCCAGGTTACCTCACTCAGGATGATTTTTTCTAGATCCATCCATTTGACTGCAAACCTCATGATGTCATTGTTTTTCTCTGCTGAGTAGTATTCCATTGTGTATATGTGCCACAATTTATTTATCCATTTTTCAGTTGAGGGGCATCTAGGTTGTTTCCAGGTTTTGGATATTACAAACAATGCTGATATGAACATAGATGAGCAAGTGCTCTTGTAGTATGATTGAGCATTTCTTGGGTATATGCCCAAGAGTGGTATAGCTG
Organism: Peromyscus leucopus; assembly: GCF_004664715.2. Classification (NCBI taxonomy): domain Eukaryota; kingdom Metazoa; phylum Chordata; class Mammalia; order Rodentia; family Cricetidae; genus Peromyscus; species Peromyscus leucopus. The sequence goes on from NC_051083.1 coordinate 722,751, forward strand.
GATCTTGGGGGAGAGTGATTCCCATTTTTCTAAGAAAGTGCCATATTGATTTCCAAAGTGGTTGTACAAGCTTGCATTTCCACCAGCAGTGGAGGAGAGTTCCCCTAGTTCCACATCCTCTCCAGCGTAAAGTGTCTTCAGTGTTTTTGATCTTATCCATTCTGACAGGCATAAGGTGGTATCTCAGAGTTGTTTTTGATTTGCATTTCCCTGATGATTAGGGATGTTGAGCAATTCCTTAAATGTCTTTCAGCCATTTGAATTTCCTCTGTTGAGAATTCTCTGTTTAGTTCTAAAGCCCATTTCTCAATTGTACTGTTGGTTGTTTTGATGTCTAATTTCTTGAGTTCCTTATATATTCTGGATATCAGCCCTCTGTCAGATGTGGGGTTGGTGAAGACCTTTTCCCATTCTGTAGGCTGTTGCTTTGTCTTGTTGACCGTATCCTTTGCTCTACAAAAGCTTCTCAGTTTCAAGAGGTCCCATTGATTGATTGTTTCTTTCAGTGTCTGTGCTACTATGTCTGTGCTACTAAATACTTTGTATTTAGGAAGTGATCTCCTATGCCAATGCGTTGAAGACTCCTTCCTACTTTCTCTTCTAGCAGGTTCAGAGTAGCTGGATTTATGTTGAGGTCCTTGATCCACTTGGACTTAAGTTTTGTGCACGGTGACAGATATGGATCTATTTGCAGCCTTCTACACGTTGATATCCAGTTATGCCAGCACCTTTTGTTGAAGATGCTTTCTTTTTTCATTGTACCCTTTTGGCTTCTTTGTCAAAAATTATATGTTTATAGGTGTGTGGGTTAATGTCAGGGTCTTCAATTCGATTCCATTGGTCCACATGTCAGTTTTTATGCCAATACCAAGCTGTTTTTATTACTGTAGCTCTATAGTAGAGCTTGAAGTCAGGGTTTGTGATGCCTTCAGAGGTTGTTTTATTGTACAGGATTGTTTTGGCTATCCTGGGTTTTTTGTTTTTCCATATGAAGTTGAGTATTATTCTTTCCAGGTCTGTGAAGAATTGTGTTGGTATTTTGATGGGGATTACATTGAATCTGTAGATTGCTTTTAGTAAAATTGCCATTTTTACTATGTTAACCCTGCCTATCCATGAGCATGGGAGATCTTTCCATTTTCTGACATCTTCTTCAATTTCTTTTTTCAGGGACTTAAAGTTCTTGTCATATAGGTCCTTCACTTGCTTGGTTAGTGTTACCCCAAGGTATTTTATGTCATTTGTGGCTATTGTAAAGGGTGATGTGTCTCTAATTGCCTTCTTAGCTTCTTTGTCCATTGTATATAGGAGGGCTACTGATTTTTTTGAGTTGATCTTGTATGCTGCTATGTTGCTGAAGGTGTTTATAAACTTTATCAGTTCCTGGGTGGAATCTTTGGGGTCACTCAAGTATACTATAATGTCATCTATGAATAAGGAAAGCTTGATTTCTTCCTTTCCAATTTGTATCCCCTTAATCTCCTTATGTTGTCTTATTGCTCTGGCTAGAACTTCAAGTACTATATTGAATAAGTATGGGGAGAGTGGACAGCCTTGCCTCGTTCCTGATTTTAGTGGAATTGCTTTGAATTTCTCTCCATTTAATTTGATGTTGGCTGTTGGCTTGCTGTAAATTTCCTTTATTATGTTTAGGTATGTTCCCTGTATTCCTGATCGCTCCAAGACCTTTTTCATGAAGGGGTGTTGGATTTTGTCAAATGCCTTTTCTGCATCTAGTGAGATGACCATGTGTTTTTTTTCTTTGAGTTTGTTTATATGGTGTATTACATTGATGGACTTTCGTATGTTGAACCACCCTTGCATCCCTGGGATGAAGCCTACTTGATCATGGCGGATAATTGTTTTGATGTGTTCTTGGAGTCTGTTTGCCAGTATTTTATTAAGTATTTTTGCATCAATGTTCATGAGGGAGATCAGTCTGTAGTTCTCTTTCTTTGTTGTATCCTTGTTTGGTTTAGGAATCAGGGTAATTGTAGCCTCATAGAAGGAGTTTGATAATTTTCCTTCTGTTTCTATTATATGGAACAATTTAAAGAATGTTGGTATTAACTCTTCTTTGAAGATCTGGTAGAATTCTGTGCTGAAACCATCTGGTCCTGGGTTTTTTTGGTTGGGAGACTTTTAATGACTGTTTCTATTTCCTTAGGGGTTATTGGACTATTTAAATAGTTTATCTGGTCTTGATTTAACTTAGGTATGTGGTACCTATCCAGAAAAATGTCAGTTTCTTTTAGGTTTTCCAGTTTTGTGGAGTAGAGGTTTTTGAAATATGACCTGATAATTCTCTCGATTTCCTCAATGTCTGTTGTTATGTCCCCCTTTTCATTTCTGATTTTGTTGATTTGGATTCTCTCTCTCTGTCTTTTGGTTAGTTTGGATAAGGGCTTGTCTATCTTGTTGATTTTCTCAAAGAACCAACTCTTTGTTTCATTAATTTTTTGTATTATTCTCTTAGTTTCTAATTTATTAATTTCACCTCTCACTTTGATAATTTCCTGGCATCTATTCTTCTTGGAAAACTTTGCTTCCTCTTGTTCTAGAGCTTTCAGGTGTGCTGTTAAGTCACTAGTGTGAGATTTCTCCAACTTCTTTATGTGGGCATTTAGTGCTATGAATTTCCCTCTTAGCACGGCTTTCATAGTGTCCCATAAGTTTGGGTATGTGGTGTCTTCATTTTCATTGATCTCTAGGAAGTCTTTAATTTCTTTCTTTATTTCTTCCTTAACCCACTGGTGATTCAGTTGAGCATTATTCAGTTTCCATGAGATTGTAGGTTTTCTGTATTTTTTGTTGTTGAAATCTAGCTTTAAACCATGGTGGTCTAATAGAACACAGGAGGTTATTCCAATTGTTTTGTATCTGTTGATATTTGCTTTGTGGTCAAGTATATACATGGATATTTAAGTACCAACTTACAGGTATTCTAGTTATTCTAGGTAGATAGTCAATAGTATGATTATTTATGACTTCCCAGGTGTTCTTATTGTTATTTCTCCTTCTTCTATTTTTTTATTTTCTTCTCCCTCCCTTATTAGCACTACTGCTACTGTTTTTTCCACTCCTCACATTACATAAGTTACACCATCCTAAGAAGCTCAAATACAGGATATAAAACCATGTAGGAATAAGTTTTAACCTTGAGGAACCACAAGTAATAAATTCAACTTGGAGAAATGTCATAACTCTACACAAGGCTACATTTTTAAACAAGCAACAGACAAAAGGTAACTTCAAGATTGCTTATAACTACTTTACAGTTACACTTAAAGGATGAACTGAAATAAATATGTATTAATATAGAAAGAGTATTACAAAATCTGATTAATTTTAGTTGTTATCATTACCATATTAACTACCCTTATTATGTATTGAGCTAAAATATACATGTGCTTAGGGTTTTCTGCTACATCCTGTCCTGTGACATATAACAACAATGGTTATAAAACCAAGGTTCTTGTACATACTAAAAACATACTCTACTACTAAGCTGTACCCCAATCTTACTAATATTCTTTAGTAATTAAAACCACCTAGAATTCAATTTTCTTGTAGTAGGTAATAAGCAAAATAATAGTTAATTTTAATAATAGTTAAACCTACAATCTCATGGAAACTGAATAATGCTCAACTGAATCACCAATGGGTTAAGGAAGAAATAAAGAAAGAAATTAAAGACTTCCTAGATATTCCTGCTAATGCTCTTCCAAAATACTGAGATCAGGATGATTTTGTAATGAATCAGTACATAAGCTAATATTCTGGTGCAGTCTATACAAAGAGAGAAAGACATACCTAGGCTCTCAGTCCATTACTGCTCCAGGGCCAGAGAGTATCCACACAACACACGCTTCCTAGCTCCTTATTGGCTACCTGTCTTACCAGTTTCCTCTCAACCTGGCAGAAGTCAATGAAGCCTTGCAAAGAACAAAGGAATGGACAGAATAAGAATGTCAATGAAAAGACTGAGCATCTGGAGTCATCCTTCAGTCTGGAGAATAAAGGATAAGTCTCTCATTCCAGGACATGTCTGTATGCTGTACTCATTATTATGGAATTCCATGCAGGAGTGAACATATGAAGCAAGGGTCTTACTTCTGACAAGGAGAATGAGAAAGGGAAATTGAATTGAAGATAGCATGAGCAGTCATTTCTAGATCTTAGGTTGATATTTTCACTCATTTTTTTGTCCAGATTTGTTCATGCTTATTACTGAAATCATAGTAAGTGATAAGTGGAGGAAGCTTACACAAAACATGTCAGCACAGTGGTTATGACTGCAAAGGACAATGATTTGCATTTTTTCAAAAATAAAATTATTCCATTTACTTGAAAAGAAACAGACAAGGAAAAGATATAGGTCAGAGGAGAACTGACTTAGTCTGACAAGCAACATCATGTATAAAACAATCGTGAATAGGATCAAAATACATTTTATACATTTGTGTGTATGTGTGTGTATGAAACTGCCACACAAAACATAATGTTTTATACAATTAATGAACATTTTTGAAAGGGAAATTGTACAGGATTTGAACTTGGGGGTCCTGTTAAAATACCAATGCATCTATTGCTGGCAATAATGCACCAGGCCACTTGAGATAAATCCTCAGACTCCCAATGTTTCTATCTGTCATACATGGGGAGCTTTTAAAACATACCTCATAATTCTCAGAAGAAGATGTCTCATCAAAGGGGAAACAGCTGTCATTTCCCACATAAGGCATAACAACAATGTGCTATGAAGATATTAATAATTCACTTAGCTAAACCCCACAGATGCTTTTATGAGAAGCAATGGTTTTATCAACATCTAATACTGTTTGTAATACCCCCAACTCTTACTTGATTTGTAAATGCTGTAAGTTTTAATTAAGAGCTACCATTTCTCCCATTCATTTTCTTCATTATCCTCTCTTTCCATTTTCTAGGTAGATTTTATTAGAAATATATAAATCCTAAGCTTCTACAACTCCTGGAGTCACACTAAACCTGAATCCCTCACTACTCCTCATGCCCAAAGTGTGGGCTGTCAATGAATAATGTTGATGACTGCAAAGAGTTTCTAAGAATTATCAACTTTAGGGGTCAATCCCAGAAATACTGTACCAGATTGTGTGGGAGCCCCAGGATATTCCTTTAACAAAACTGGTTTGTGGCACACTACTCTCCAGAGACAATTTAACTGTACTGCTTGATGGTCAATCATTGTTTTCTATATACATCATTGGCCATAGGAACAGAACTTCTTAACAAAGACCACCAAAGCTGAAATGGATGCTTTCATGTTCTAGACAAGATCCTGGACTTTAAACAGAGGGTAAAACTATCTCCAAATCACATTCTTACTGAGCCAGGAGCTGAACTCAGTCTGATGCTTTGAATACTGATTCTTTCAAATTATACCTAATATTAACAGAAACACACTTTAAATATATCCATTTTCTCTTCCTGAACAATAGAAAAGTTAATCACAAGATCCTTAAGTCACTATTTGTATTTAGATTCTGTGGCTTCTGTGTGTGTGTCCCTATTTATAGGAGAAAACAGCTATCAATGCATTGTTTAAAACTAAGGTCATTTGTGTTGCTGGAGTGATGACTTGCCTGGTTCTTGACCATTTGCCTCTAGCTTCATCATTATAGAAGGGGAGATGATTACTCTTCATAGAGAACTTAAATAGTCTCAGCTGAAAATCCTTTGAAAATTACAAAGCATTACAAGTCCCTACATCAGAAACCTATACCGTTCTGTACATCCTCTGCATGTAGAACTAAAAATAAACTTAGCAGCTTCTCTGGTCTAGGCCCTGCTTCACTTAGTAGCTTAGTCCTCCAGGAAGAATCAAAATTACTTTGTAAGTTATGAACACTTGAGTTTGTGAATCTCTGTAGAAGCAATAATCAGGACAGAAAGAAATAAATTAAAGGTTATGAGTACTGGGTTTGAGCTCCAGTTTCTCCATTTGGTAGTTGTTTCTAAAGAAGCCACTATTCCAACTCTCTGGGCTTCTGATTCTTCCACTTAAATGGCTATCATACCACAAAAGCACACAATTATACCTTAGCACACACTCTTGGTATCCAGAGCTGGTGTTTTCTATTGGCTATCAGTTGTAGTGTGTGACTAGCATACCTCTTTCACAATGGTCACTGTTTTCTTACTCTCTTCTAATACCACAGTTTCTTAGTTAGTGACCTTATGGCTCAGTAAAAGGGAGTCTAGTATCTACTTCTCTAGTCAGTGTTCTGTCATCATGACAGCTGACCCTGTAGGTGAAATATATATGGATGTCTGAGCACAAAAGGCAGAGTCTCAGGCTGACCAACATAGGCACTCAAGTTCTCCCTATGCTATCTTCAGTTGTTTCTACAAGAGTCACCACCTGTAGGCTAAACTGATACACTCAAGTGACCAAGATGAATGGACTCGTGAACATGGTCCCTGATGCTCTACTAAATGTGAAGATGAAGCCATACATGAATGTGCTTCTTCCCTATAGTTTTCAATGATCTTAACTAGTTTTCTTTTTATATAAGCTTCTTTGATTTTTTCCTATTCCATGAAGTTTATTTTTGTGAATTAATGTATATATTGTGTTCATAACAAATTCTTCCTTAGCCAAGTTGTCATGTGATTTTCTTGAGATTATTTATAATTTGACCTAATAGTTCAAATTACCATTCTATTTTTAAGTTGCCTTCTTAGAATTCTGTTATAAAATGAGTAAATGTTTATAAAATGAGAAGTCCTAACCAAATCTAAAATGTTATTTTTAGAAAGCAGTGAGTCAGGAAAGAAACTGACCTTTTATATTTTATTTGACATCAAGAAACTATTGGTGTCCCTAGATCTCATTTTTCTGATGCTTAGTGAATACATACATTTAATGTCTCTTCATTTCAACTGCCCAGGACATTTGTTACTTCTTCAAGATTCTCTTCTACTAATGCAGAGACTCACAACTGCACAATATGCTGAGAGTGGGAGATTTTTGGAGCACTTAGTGCTAAAGGGGATGTCTTCATTAATTCCTTCTCTCAGTGCTCAGAGAGCTATGTGGAAGAGAAGAGAGCAATGTGGAAGAGAAGAGAGCTATGTGGAAGAGAAGAGAGCAATGTGGAAGAGAAGAGAGCTATGTGGAAGAGAAGGAAGCTATGTGGAAGAGAAGGTTGAAATGTTGTAAGAGCCAGAGTGATTCCAAGGGAATATTTTCCTCCAGGCACAATAGGACTAATGGACATATGAATTCACAAACACTATGGAAGTAGTACAAGGACTGTACAGTTTCAAGCCAGATTGAGTCTCAATGCTGAAAAGGGGAGGCCAATATAGGCCCACACCTCTAAGCAAGAAGAAGGATACTTGCAGAGGAAAAATTTTCTCCAATAGAATCCCAAAGAGTGTATTGCTCACACTTCAGAGTAGGCCTCATGTCCAGCAGTAAGTGGCCAACATAAAATTAATTAAATGTACTTTTGTAGACTTGTTGTCTTAAACTGCTTTATTGGGCATTTCTTTGTATTATTGGTCTTTTGTTTGTATTCTTTTGTTTTATTTTTGTGTTCTCTCTCTCTCTCTCTCTCTCTCTCTCTCTCTCAGTGTGTTTGTGTGTGTGTGTGTGTGTGTGTGTGTGTGTGTTTTAGGCTTTTTTGTTATTGTTTCTTTTCCTTTTCATTTATGTTTTTAAAGATAGAACAACAGGGCATGGAGATAGGTGGGTAGATGGGTAGAGAAGTGGTGAGGATCTGGGAGGAGGCAAGGGAAGGGAAAATCTTGACCGGAATATAGTGTGTTAATATTTTTTTTTTTCAAGAAAAAAGATTCACTTCTAGGGTTGGTTCTCATTTTTTGACATATAACTTGTCAAGTATGCTAAAAAAAAAAAACTCTCATTGTGTTAAGCACAAATGAGTCATAAGAATTCTTCTGCTAATTAGAAATCATTTAGAAAATCCTGTATCGAAGCTGTATTAGAATGCAGCCAAAGCGCCATTACAATTAAAATTATCACTGGAGCCCTGCAGGTGTTGTCAACTGTCCCACAGTCTTTGTGAACTGTCTTTATTTTTCTTTAAATATTTCTTAATACTAATACTAACAGCAGGACAAAACTTGGGGTCAAGTCAGATAATTTTTCTCTCATTAGTAATGATCTTTGTTTGGCTGTAAAAATCAATCACACTCATATAAATTCTAACAAGTGAATATAAAAATGTGATTTTATAGGAAAGGTAAGTTAACCTTTCATGGAATTCTAAAACATAAAAATGCAAAAGTTGACAGTTATTGAGCTTAAGACCTTGTTTGTAGGATCATTTTATGCCCTTTAGAAGGAATTCCAAAAACTACTACTGCCAATCAAACTCAGTGAAGAAAGGAAGCATAAACAAATGTGGAAAGAAATGCAGAAGGTTGTTCAGTCTGGTGGAAGTGATATTTTCATTATCCCTCCATCTAATCTACAATAAATCTGTGTTATAAAAATGATCTGCAAAAAATTGCCACAAAAGATCAATAAGGAAATCACGATCATACTTCATATATCTAGAGTCAGAAAAACCTACATTTAATTTTCCTTCCTTCTTGATATGTTGCATGAGATATTTACATAAGTGATATCTAAGTGCCATCTCTGCATTTACTCTTTCCATAAGATCAAATGTTCCATTCTCCCAATCTGTCTTTCTGCCCATGCTCCACTAGCCATATCAAAATGTGCTCACATTTCTTTCTTAAGTGCTTTCCTGATGTAGTCTTTCCCACTTAGACAAGTTTTTGCTTTGAACTCATAGCTTTCTAGAAGATATTTCAGACCAGTGTTAAACACTGTACCCTGGTTCCACTCTACTACTTCATGCTGACCTGAAAGTCCTTTAGTCCACATCCTCTTTAACATCCTACACGACCTTAAGATAGAAATGATTCTCCATCCATGTATGGTGGACAAAAGGCCACTGCATATTCACAGTATCATAAGTTGAAAAGCTATTGAATACACTAGTATTGTGCACATCACAGACTAATAATAAAGTCTACTATAGAAGGCCAGCTATTTCTGCATACCTGGATGATGGTGTTGAGTGAGAAGGAGTGATAACTTCTCCTCCTATTTGGAGAAGATATTACCAAGGAGACAAATCCCCTAAATCTTACAGAACATTTAATTTGGTTTCTAGATCTTTTTTTTATTTCTTACTGTAAACTCAGTAACTTATGAAAATGACATTTTTCTCCAATGAGACTAGTAATTTTACTTAAGTTATTATTTGTCAGTTCCACTATTATGCTCAACCAACAGGATTTATCCATACTCTATGACTGAGTCCTACCTAGGCTTGTATTTAAGAAGAGAAAGAGTGAATGCATAGTAAGAACTCAGGAGTGATTGAAGAGTGTCTAAAGACATATCTCAAAGTTCAGGCTTGTCCACTGCACTCAGAATTTTAGTTGTGATAAATCATACATAATGTAAGAGCAGGAGAGTTGAGAAAAGTTCAGCAAAAATCATTTAAACCTCCATTAAGAGAGTGTTAGAGCTCTCTCCACCATCACACCATTAAGCATCTCATTATCATTAGTTCTCTGTCAGCTTCAACAATTTTCTTTTCATCCAAATACCACTTCATTCTCTGACCCAACAAATGCAATTGGACCTCATTAGCCTCCTTAGTGTTAGCCTTGGAATAATAACAAGGTGAAGACAATCACCATCTACACATTAAGCTTGGCATTCACTTAAGTCAGTTAGTTGTGATTGCCATGGCCATAGGGTACATACTTGTAAGTCAGGCCAACCAGACCATGGTAGAGATCTAGGGTCTATGTAAATGCATAATAGTGAATAAATAAACATAGATTTCATAGATTATTAATGGGAAATAAATTAGAAGTAAGTATTCTTTGATGCAATGAGAAGACACTTATAGATGGTATGTCCTTAAACAAGTGATTCTGGGAATAAAGAAAATGGGGTACTTTTAAGAGTGGTGATAAACATTTTTAAGTGAATCGTGTTCTATGGATGACAGGAAATGGAACATGGAGGACCTAAGTTATATGTGAACATCTAACAAGCAAAGCATATTTTATTATACATCATATGTAATGTCCTAAAAATCTTATGTATGACTTTTATTTTGTTCTTTATCAAATATTCAAGTTTAATTGAGTGTTTTGAATTTTATCTAGGTGTCCTTGTCCCAGGATATGCCTGGTTTTGGAACTTGATTAGCTACATGTCCACAGTTATCTTCACAGTTATCAGGCTAAGGACATAATAATCTCACTCTTAGGATCACTCGGGAAATATAATGTATTGCTATGTTCCCAGTATTCCAACAGCTACCAGATATTTTGAGAAGGGGAAAAAGAACAAAAATCTAATTTTAAAATGGTATTTTTATTTCTCCAGTACTATAAGACATTCAGGGCTGTTTTCATCAAATAATATTCATGAAAAAACAGCTCCAGAGAATATTTTCCAAGAGGTCGTTAGTATAGAAAGGAACTATGACATTTACTACTCAAAGGAAGCAAACCATAAATGTGTGTAACTCTCTCTTTCTCAGATGAAGAACTAAAGACCCAGTATAATTAGGAGATTTGCCAAAGATCACACAGTAAATAACATTGTTTCTGGGCTACTCACTCTGCTAAGGGAAACAGATGCATCTTATCATCAATCCTGGCCCAAACCTGAGGGTAGTGGTGGTACAACTTCATAGGTAAGAAGAGTCTCAGCAAACTTAACTAGTGGTCTTTGAGGTCATAGGATAAAAAATAGTGGTAGTGAGAGTTGTCTGAGCCCAGGCCTGCCTTTGTCTTTTTCTTTCAATTCCATCTCTAAATCTCTGCCTATCTCTCTGTCTCTCCCTCTCTCAGTTGTTTCTGGTGCAGTGTGTCTGTGCATGGGCCAAAAAGAAAAAAAAAATAGAAGTTTCTTAAACTGAAAAATAATGTAAAGAGAGATGGAGAGATGTAAGCAATAAGGAATGGGCAATAAGTAACATTTCCACATAAATAGCACCAGAGGATAATACTTATGTTAGTTCTATCTTGCCTTCTTTCCTGAGATATGCCTATGCTTTTTCCAGTCATGCCTTCCACTTCATAAAACCAAGTTTTTGATAATTTGCTAAGAATTTCCACCATTTGTGTCTCTATAGACTTATTTTTTGTGTAGTTTTATGTTTGTAGGGTAACTGAACAGAAGCTTCAGAGAATTTGCACATAGAAAGTGATGTAGATACAGCCTTCTGCACTATCCATGCATGCAACAGAAAGGTCCCTTGGTTATACTTACAATGATGTGCTAGTACCAGTTCAGTTCATAGTTCACATTAGAGTCCACTACTGAGAATTCATATTCTGTGAACTTTTTACAAATGTATTATGAGAAATATTTGACAATACTTCCCATCTTCATTTAAAGTTAAATTTGGAGTTAACAATTGGAAGGTAATGGGATTTGCCACTGAAGATAGAGCATACTGACATGTTTTAAGAAATTATAAGCCATAATATAATTAGTGAAGTGTTTGAGAGGAATTAATGAAATCTTGTAAAAACAATCTGTACTAGCTAACAGTTGTAGCTTTCACCATATCTTTTAGAATTATAAACATATGAAAATTCTATTTTAGAAACAAGCAAGATATCCCAATATTGATATATTCAAATATACATAGCTGAATTTCCATGCAAGTTGAAAATGAGTCTAATTTGTTTCTGTTCTTACTGATAATGTGTGTTCTAGCAAATATTTTCATCCTATAGATTCATACATTTTTAAAATTGCAAAGGGAGAATGAACCTACTTCTATGTTTGTCACAGATAGAAAGATGAGCTTCCTCTAATAGTTTTTCCACAATAATAAAACTGTTTAACTCAGAATGTTAATTTGTAGTAAAATGACCTTTTAAAAACCTAAAATACCATGTGCCAAAAACCTTAGGCAAAGTTTAGACTGGTCTACTTACTTGAATATACTCACACGTTCAGGAATGAGTTGTTAGTGCCAGAGGCTTAGACAAAAGAGGAAGAGGAGAGGAGAGAGAGAATGTAAACTAGATAAAAAATTATTGTTAGAAAAAAGGCATATATTTTGATATATTTATTTTTTTACAACAGTGATTAGACTTATTCATAAGGTGTGTATGATCCTTATCACAATGAAATGACTTCAGGTTAAACTAATATGCTCATTACTCTGGTTTGGTCATTTACAGTTTGAAGTAAAACACAACACTTCACTCTATAAAATTGTTAACTGTCAATTATAAACAATTTAAATAAATGTATTTCCCATATTACTCTGAATATGAGAAAATGATAAATTTTTAAGAATTTGATTTTCCATTGAAACAACTTTGAGTTTTTATTAAAACAGGGAGTTTTAATTTCTCAATATCCAGTGTTTCTTTCACAAAAGCATGTAGACTAAGAACAAAGTTGTTGGAATATTGAACACAGTCAAGAAACTTTTACTGAACATGTCAAATTTTAAAGTGCATGACTACTGCTGGCTCAAGATTTTTTGGATAAACTAAACCAATTATTAAAGCACTAATAGAATTAACAGAGTTGATACTGAGTTCCATGAGTAATATATCTCCATATAAAAGATAATAAAGACATAGAGAAACCTTATTTCTTATATCACTAAAGAATATCTGCTGTGGAATAATACGCTTGTACACTGTAAAGATTGGTTTAATAAAGCACTGATTGGGCAGTAGCTAGGCAGGATGTATAGGTGGGATGACCAAACTAAGAATGCTAAGAAGGAGAACGGCAGAATCAGGAGTCACCAGCCAGATGCAAAGGAAGCAAGATAAGAATGTCTTACTGATCCTGCCCCGGACCTTCCATCTAGACAAGAGGTGAGTGCCTGGGCTCAGCCGAGATCCCATCCCTGGGCACCAGCCATTCCAGGGAAAACCTGCCCAAATTGGCCCCAGGTTCTGGCCATCAGGCAGGATCACATCTATGCCCACTGGGAAGGCTCCCCTTCTCCAAGACCCCTGGCAGACCGTGCAATCTCCACATCCTGTCCCCATGCCCATCTGCCCAAGACCCCAGACACTTCCTGAGACTGAGAGACAAGCGCCCAGCTCCCATCCTGCCCCAGATCTCCCATCTGGAAAAGAGGTGAGTGCCTGGGCTCAGCCATTCCAGGGAAGACCTGCCCAACTTGGCCCCAGGTTCTGGCCATCGGGCAGGATCCCTTCCACCCCCACCGGAAAGGCTCCCCTTCTGCAAGACCCCTGGCAAACCCTGCAATCTCCATGCCCTGGCCCCACTCCCATTGCCTGAGACCCCAGCCACAAACAGAGGGAATGCTAGAAATAGAAAAACTGAGTAAACTAAGAGGAAATTCAGATGCAAGTATAATCAACAGAATGCAAGAGATGGAAGAGAGTATCTCTGGCATTGAAGATACAGTAGAAGAAATAGATTCATCAGTCAAAGCAAACACTAAAGCCAACAGTCATGACCCCAAATGTCCAAGAAATTTGGGGCACCATGAAAAGACCAAACCTATGAATAATAGGGATAGAAGAAGGAGAAGAATACCAACTCAAAGGCACAGAAAATATATTCAACAAGATCATAGAAGAAAACCTTCCCAACTTAAGGAAGGAAATGCCTATGAAGATACAAGAAGCCTATAGAACAACGAACAGACAAGACCCCCCAAAAGTCCCCTTACCACATAATAATTAAACTAAATGTACAGAATAAAGAAAGAATATTAAGAGCAGCAAAAAATAAAAATAAAAATTAAAAAGGGCCAAGTGACTTATAAAGGCAAACCCATCAGAATAACACCCGATTTCTCAATGGAGACTTTGAAAGCCAGAAGGACATGGACATGTAATGCAAACACTAAGAGACCATTGATGCCAGCAAAACTTTCAATCATCATAGACGAAGTAAACAAGACATTCCAAGACAAAGCCAGATTTAAACAATACTTATTCACAAACTCAACCCTACAGAAAGCACTAGAAGGAAAATTCCAACCTAAGGAAGTCAGACACACCCTTGAAAAGACAGGGAATAGATAATGCCACAGCAGTAAACCCAAAAGAAGAGAAGTACACACACACACTACCACCAAAAAAATAACAGGAATGAACAATCACTGTTCATTATTATCCCTTAATATCAATGGACTTAATTCACCTATAAAAAGACATAGGCTTACAGAATGGATATGAAAGCAGGACCCATCTTTCAGCTGCATACAAGAAACATACCTCAAATTCAAAGGTAGACACTACCTAAGAGTAAAAGACTGGGAAAAGACTTTCCAATCAAATGGTCTTAAGAAGCAAGCAGGTGTAGCCATCCTAATATCCAGCAAAATAGACTCCAAACTAAAACCAATCAAAGAGAAGGTCATTACATACTCATCACAGGAAAGATCTACCAAAATGAAGTTTCAATTCTGAACATTTATGTCCCAAACACAAGGGTACCCACATATGTAAAAGAAACATTACTAAAGCTTAAACCACATATAAAACCCCACACATTAATAGTGGGAGACTTCAACACCCCAGTTTCACCAAATGGACTGAATCAATATCTACAGAACATTTCATGCTAACAAAAAAGAATATACCTTCTTCTCAGCACCCCCTGGAACCTTCTCTAAAATCAACCACATACTTGGCCACAAAGCAAATCTCAACAGATACAAAACAATTGGAATAACTCCCCTGCATTCCATCAGACCACCATGGTTTAAAGTTAGATTTCAACAACAACAAAAACTACAGAAAACCAAAATCTCATAGAAACTGAATAATGCTCAACTGAATCACCACTGGGTTAAGGAGGAAATAAAGAAAGAAATTAAAGACTTCCTAGAGATCAATGAAAATGAAGACACCACATACCCAAACTTATGGGACACTATGAAAGCGACGCTAAGAGGGAAAATGATAGCACTAAATGCCCACATAAAGAAGTTGGAGAAATCTCACACTAGTGACTTAACAGCACACCTGAAAGCTCTAGAATAAGAAGAAGCAAAGTCTCCCAGGAAAAATAGATGCCAGGAAATTATCAAAGTGAGGGCTGAAAAATCAATAAAATAGAAATAAAGAGAACAAGACAAAAAAAATGAAACAAAAAGTTGATTCTCTGAGAAAATCAACAAGATAGACAAGCCCTTATCCAAACTAACCAAAAGACAGAGAGAGAGAATCCAAATTAACAAAATCAGAAATGAAAAGGGGGACATAACAACAGACATTGAGGAAATCCAGAGAATCATCAGGTCATACTTCAAAAATATCTAGTCCACATAACTGGAAAATCTGAAAGAAATGGATAATTTTTTTGGATAGGTACCACATACCTAAATTAAATAAAGACCAGATAAACTATTTAAATAGTCCAATAACCCCTAAGGAAATAGAAACAGTCATTAAAACTCTCCCAACCAAAAAAGCCCAGGGCCAGATGGTTTCAGCACAGAATTCTACCAGATCTTCAAAGATGAGTTAATACCAGTACTCTTTAAATTGTTCCACACAATAGAAACAGAAGGAACATTACCAAACTCCTTCTATGAGGCTACAATTTCCCTGATTCCTAAACCAAACAAGGATATAACAAAGAAAGAGATCTACAGACCGATCTCCCTCATTAACATTGATGCAAAAATACTCAATAAAATACTGGCAAACAGACTCCAAGAACACATCAAAACAATTATCCACCGTGATCAAGTAGGCTTCATTCCAAGGATGCAAAGGTGGTTCAACATAGGAAAGTCCATCAATGTAATACACCATATAAACAAACTCAAAGAAAAAAAAACATAATAATTTCACTAGGTGCAGAAAAGGCATTTGACAAAATCCAACACCCCTTCATGAAAAAGGTCTTGGAGCGATCAGGAATACAGGGAACATACCTAAACATAATAAAGGAAATTTACAGCAAGCCAACAGCCAACATCAAATTAAATGGAGAGAAACTCAAAGCAATTCTACTAAAATCAGAACAAGGCAAGGCCATCTGCTCTCCATATACTTATTCAATATAATACTTGAAGTTCTATCCAGAGCAATAAGTCAACATAAGGAGATTAAGGGGATACAAATTGACTTCTACTTCATCACCCCACCTCCAAATTGATTGTGTTGGTATGTGTGTAAAATTGGTGCTGTGAACTTTCCAAAGTACATTTATGGGGAAATTGTCCACTAACAACCTGGCTATCCAATACCCTTAGAATAGAAAATTAAAAATTTATTCTCTCCCGAAAGCCCTTGGGATGATAAGAGTTACTGTTTATCAGTTAATGGTTAATACACTGTAACTAGCTCCTTAGTGATTAACTCAACCCTCACCTGTCTTCTTCCTGCCAATGCACTCATCAAGGCCTCAGTCACACTCTATACTGTCCCACCTGGCTGCTTTTCTGTTATTTTCTGGTTAATTCCTTTCACCTTTCCTGCATCACCCCAAATGTCTCCTTCCCAGGGAATCTTCTTTTGACTCCCCCAAAGGGAACATTTGGCAACCATTGTATGAGCACCAGAGGACTTGGAAGTTTTTCTTCACAGCATTTAACACAACCTAGTAGAACAATTATTATTGTAATTGCATAAAGAACATTTTTCTCTATTAAGTTGCTTGAACCTACATTTGACTTATTCATCTTTAGATGTCCATGTTGGCTGAAGAGTTCAATAAGTAAGGAATACTGGAGACAGCCCCATTCCCTGGGCATGTTATAAATCAGCTGGACCAGAAACCCTGGGCTGACTGAAGGTTGGCACTTTTGAATTTTTTTGGTATTTTAGGCTAAAGCTCTTGGGATATTTCAAACAGACTTCAAAGCTGATAATGTATATCTTCACCCAATGACTATAATGAGGTATCAAAAACCATTTGTTACATTAAAATATAACCAGGTTAGAGATATCTAGTAATCACAATACAATGATCTCAGACAAGAGAAGCAAAATAAATTATCAGTTTACACGTAATAGAAACAATTAATAATCTATTATATACTAGACTAGATTTGACCTACAAGGCATAGATTTAAAAAAAAAGAGAAAATAATCCATTATCTCTGTTCTCTACAAAGACAAAGACAAAGCTCTGCCAAGCATATCCGACAAGCAAGCGAAGTATGTATAGTGAATAAAAAGGAAATAAGAAACTGAAATGAAGGGAAAAGGCATCTCCCAAAGGGAAGAAATTTTGTTTGGGCAGAGGAGAAGTGACTGTTAGAGAGAAATTACTGATGTGATACCTGCCGTCATCTGTATCCACATGGCTTTTCTAGCTGGACATTTGATTTAAGAGTCTTTATAAGAGAGAGAACTGCAAAGCAGCAGTTGCCCTATGTTTACTTCAGTACATTTTTTAATTGGTTGGCTCCTGTATATCCAACTAATATCCAGTTTGATAACCCAGGCAGACCTTTCTCCTATTAGGGTATTACATAGATTACATGGGCAAAGAGCTCACTTGCCAGACTCACTTCAAGCCCCTTACCTGGCTATAACTATAGCTACAAATGATGACACCAAACACAGTATCCATGCATCTGTTCAGCCTTAACCTCTGTCTTGTGTAGTTATTTCTTTCCAATTGATACATTCCCTTAGACTCAGGAAACTAACAATATCTACAAGAATTCTACAAGACTCCTCCCTTACTCTATAAAAGCAGCAATTAATTGTTGGGACCCAGACTTAGGGGTAAAGTAGCCTACAAGTTAGGAAAGAATCTATAAGAATGCAACTTTAATGAGTCTGCACCAATGGGTTGGCATTTCAGTGGTACAAATGCTGAGTTAGCTGGATTATCTTAAGTAACCTATCACTTCTAATTAACTCACCCAGCTAACCTGGGTAGAATTACTCTTTTGGTCTTTTGTTGGTGCCCTACACATTCAGTAACACACAACATACTATTTTATCTTATCATAGGCCATATTTGCTCATCATCCCAATTCAACTAAAAAAATTCTAAAACTAATGTCAATAAAATCAGGTGAAATCACACACTTTCTATTGTTTTCTGTCTTTATGCCTGCTCCAAGGAGGAAGAGAGATTTGTTCACATCTCTACAGGAAGTCATAAGAGACTTTCTGAAGTTACTTACACCCTGACTTCAGATTTCTCTCATATTCTGCTGACCATGTCATTTTAAAGCCGCATCAAAACTCCTTTAGAATGAGAAAGCTTTCTGAAAAGCCTTTGACACTGATCAGATTTGAAAGCCCTATCATCCCTGGAAATTCACCTTGCCACTAAGAACATGACTTCCTCTATCTGCATCTGTCACATTAGCAAACACTAAGAAAAGGATAATGATTCAAGCTCTGTGGTCCATGCTAAACCAGGGCTTTATTACACCAAGGTAGGAATCAAGAAGTGGTGACTCACAACACAGGGTACATACCACACTAAAACCCAATCTGGACGAGCCCTCTGCCCCTGGGAATAAAAGTGGCTCCTGACAGACATTGTCTTCAGAAGAAGGCTTAGTCTCTGAGCCTCTGAATGTATAGCTTAGGACAGAGAACTATTATTGAGAGCTTGCATATCTTTGATTCAAAAGTGGAATATGAGATGCCTAGTTTTATCCACAGACATGAAGTGCATTTTTCATTCTCCTTATGTTGGTATGATTGTTATGCACCCAACAGCAACACAGAGTAGTTGATGAGTTTTGGTTATCTCTAACCAATACAGACACAACAAATCAGTTTATCTACTCTAAGAGGAAGCAGGTAGATTAACAAGCTAAGGTTTCATTTAAAACAAATATTAGAGTTAAAAATGAGGCAAAAAAGATAAATTACTTTTGAAATTATATCTTTTTAAGTCACATATTTAATTAGGGATATCTAATGTATAAGAAAAAATGTGTCCTCTGAGATACCAATAGGAAATCACCTGCAAGGCAGGCAACCTTACTATGTCAAATCCATAGTTGATACTGATGGTCAACTTATGTCTGTAGACCTGTGCTCACCATTCTTAATCTAATTGTCTTGTGTATATCAGATTAAGCAAAGAAAAGGTGTCAATTTTCTCCCTCTGTTCCTTTATTTCTATTTTTCTTCTTGTATTAAGACTAACACTTTTCTTTTAAAGATTCATTTTTAATTTTTATTTATGTTTTTAGTGTCTCTGCATATGTATGTCACTGTATAGGTTCCCATGGACATCAGATGATGATATCAGATCTCCTGAATCTGGAGTTATAGGCAGTTTTGAGCCATGCAGTGTGGACACTAGGAAACAAGGCCAGAGCTTCTGCAAGGACAGCAATCATCTAGACACTGTGCTATCTCTCAAGCCCAAGATGACTCCTGTTAATTAAGTGTTGTACCTGTCAGTAAAATAAATACACACATATATAATCATAGTGTAGCATGAATCTTAAAAATGCTTATTAATAAAATCATACCTGAGCCAGGTATTAGGGTGAACGCTGCAAGATCAGAGAGACAGAACAGGCCACAGCCACCTCACCTCAACAGTACCTCAGCTGATCCTGTTTCCTCAGACTGGAAGCCTCTGAGTCCTCATCCAGAATGAATCTCAGCTGAACTGCTGCTCCAAAGCCTGAAACCTTAACCAGCTAAAAGCTTCTAGTTTCCGGTCTTCACACCTTATATAGCTTTCTGTTTTTGCCATCACTGTCTGAGACTAAAGGCTCACTTCTTGGAATTAAAGGCATGTGTCACCATGCCTGGCTGTTTAAAATGTGGCCTTGAACTCACAGATATCCAGAGGGATTTCTACCTCTGAAAAGCTAAGATTAAAGGTGTGAGTACCACCATTTTCTAGCCTTTGTATCTAGTGGCTGTTCTGTCTCTGACCCCAGATAAGTTTATTAAGGTGCACAATATTTTGGGGAACAAAATACCACCACATTTCCCCTTATTTTGTCTAAAATTTAAAAAAGCTTATAACTAATACAAGAAAACTATCCAATAAGTATATACAATATAAACAGTCAAAAGTTATATTAATGATATCTAGTCCATTAACATTTGACAGATTCAGACAAAAACTCCATTAATATATAACCAATGCCCAGTCTAGTAACATTTGATAAACTCAGACAAAAAATTTCATTACTTATCCTATTTAAAACAAGTAGTTCCTTTTTAAAAGTAGATTTAATAATTGAACTTTTATCTTATCATATTCATATCCCCTTTTTTCTTTTCATAATAGATTCAGTAATCTTCCTTTTTGTCATTTTTATATCTTCCCCTTTTTCTTTTTAGAGTAGATTCAGTGATCTACTTATTTACCCTATTATTTCATTAACTTTTTTCTCAGAGCAGAGTCAAGGTTCTACCTCATATCTATACTCTCTTCTTTCCTTTTCCTTTTTTTAAACAAAAACTCTGAATCTAATCTCCTTGTTCATCTTTTTTCCTCACCATCAAAAATTAACAACTTGTAACCAACCGTCATAAACAATGACAATATCCAAAACACATTAAATGACCAAAAACTTCCCATCCCACCTCTTGGGAATGTGGGTGTCGTTTTCTTAAAACTACTTCCTGCTTTCTGAAGTGAAGAATCTTTAGGGGATCCTGAAAAAAAATTGGGGTTAACTGTCAAGTCCTGTATCATTTGTTCAGTTTCTGCATAATTGGAAAGTTCAGGGCTTGTCACAAGTCCTTGTTCAAGTAGTCTGTCAGGCTGGATCATCTCAGCTAGTCATCTCAAAATTGTCCTGACCAGTTTGTAGTCCAAAGTCCATCTTTCCATGGTGTTAATCAATTTAATGGGGTGTTAATCAGTTTATCATAGTCCATGTGGAATCATCATTGTGGGATTCTATAATCCTTTTGAAGATTTCAAAGTTGCTGTTAGGTGTGGTCATGGTTCCCTGAAGACTTTTTTTGTTGTTGTTGTTGTTGTTTGTTTTTTGTGCCTCCTCTGTGGTTTGGAGCAATCACAGTCTGATTAAATGTCTGTCTCTCGAAACCATGAATGTTTTTCCCTGGAAGAGAATATCTTCACAGCAATTTCTCCCCACCATTTTTCTGGCTAAACTTTTCCAAACTGACCTTTGCCAATGCTTTCTTGTAACACGATGATCCTGGCAATTCTTCTCTGGACAAGCAGTAGTAAACCCTTTGTTCCAGGTAGCAGCATCATTGCAGTCACCAACATGATGAGAAGCAGCCAGCAACTCGAAGCAGCAGCCGCTGCCTCCATGGTCCCACTGCCACCGTTTTTGGCTCGGCCCCTGCAGCAGCTTCTTCTTAGCAATCCTCCTAGGTTGGCCTCAAACTCAGGATCCTCCTGCCTCTGACTCCTTCAGCAAATCCAACCAGCATGCTTCACCACAACTGGCTGAGGGTAGCTCAGGCCTGAGCTAGAGCCCTCAAGGCCACAGGCAAGCAGCTTTTTCATGAATTCGTACCCGACAAGTTGGGTGCCAGATGTAGCATGAATCTTAAAAGTTCTTATTGATAAAATAAACCTGAGCCAGGTATTGGGGTGAACGCTGGAAGATCAGAGAGACAGAACAGGCCACAGCCACCTCACCTCCCTAGCTTAAATTGATGGGGACTGTTAAGAGTATACAGGGCCATAAGCACAAATCTTTTCCACTTGATCAGACCTGCTGGCATGCATGCAATCAGCTTTACCTGAGTGGTAGGATAATGTGTCCTTGGGATATTTTTGAGAATTTCTCCCTTAATTAAATCCTTAAGCATTAACAGAGTATTAGTCTAATTTCTGATTCAGTAACATAATATTTTATTATATTATAGGACATATTTGCTTAATATACAAGTCAATGTCTCAATCAAACAGAAAATTTAAAAGTATTAATAGAGTCAATTCATAAAACATATGTTCTAATTTTTAAGTCTTTATACATGCTACAAATTTATGATCCAATTAATAGTACATTTGGGCTTTAAGAATATTTTTGATTATATCTCAAACTCGTATACATTTTATTAATTCACAAATTTTATAATTTTTTTATCTTAAAACTCAAAGTAACCAGGTCTCAGTACACTTTTATAATAATAGCTTCATAATTAAAATTTGGAGAAATTATAATCAGATAACATTCAGTCAATAATTAGAAATATCAAGATGGTAAAAATAAAATAAAGTGTGTCCTTAATTTTTTAAATTTTTTAATGCATTACAGAGCTCACAAAAATGCACAAATGTAGCTCTGTATATATTCCTTTATATCTAGATATATGGGTAAATGGATGGATGAATGAATGATAAATAGATAAAGATGAAAAGAAACATAAGGCAGTACAACAGATAAAAATGGGGATCTTAGGGAGATGATTCAGTCTATAATGTACTTTCTACAGAGCCTTGAAGACCAAAGTTTGATCTTTCAGAACACTGGGCATGGTGGCCTGTGCCTGTGTTCTAGTTTGCCTTTTGTTACTGTGATAAATGTCATCATCAAAGGCAGCTTAGTGTAAGAAAGTTTTATTTGGCTTAAGTTTACAGGTCCCAGTCCAACATTGAGGAAAATCAGAGCAGGATCTAGGACAGATATTGATTCTGCATAAGAGCTGTCTCCAGCTTGTTCAACTAGCTTTCTTAGATGTGGGGGACAAGCCCCTACATTTACTTACCTCAGGGACTCTTAAGGAATGAGGAATAAGAGACTTAGAAATAGAGGGGAGAGAAACAGAGGGAAACACAGGATAGACTCGAGTGGGCCTGTATCCTTATTCACCAGCCCAGAACTTTATTCCTAAGGTCTATTTATAACAATGCCAAGGGGTGAAGCAAAAGACCTCCCCCTTGCTAGTTACAGTTAAGTATAGACCCTTACAAATACCTGGTCCCCAGGCCTGTGGTCCAATCATCCTCCTATGTAGTCCTGCTGGGTACAGCCACTAGGAAACCTAGTGAGCTAGAACACTTAGGCCTGACCCACTTGGAGACCTGTGAATTCCTGGGCCTACTGAGTAGCTCCTATAGGTGAACTGTCAAGTTATAGGTTCACCAAGAGCCCCTGCCTGAGAAAATAAATTAGAAATTGATGGAGAAAGGCACCACATTTTGACATCTGATATCTACACAGGCATAAATACATGTACCTATACACAAATGCACATACACACACACACACACACACACACACACACACACACAGGGCTAATTCTACAGTGATTTAGATATCTATATAAATTCATTCCCAAACAGATGAGGATAATAAAAAGATAATCAAATAATTAATGAGCTATATGGCTTTTAGTAGGAAAGAAACCTCAAATTAACCTTTCACATTTTATAGATATAATTTAAATCAGGGAGAACTTTCTTCTTTAGCCAGTGCTATACAACTCATTTGTTGGATGCTATTTGTTCCCTAGTGAGGCACATAGCCGATTTAGGAAGCAAAGACTGGGATGAGAATCACAGCTCCACTTTCCTATGTTTCAGAAGTGTGTCTTCTTTTTCTGGCATATTGAAGACTTGAAAGAATTGCTTTTAAAAAGTGGTCAAGCATCTGAGGGTGAAGGGGGTGAGACTATCATAAGCCCTGCACAGTTTCTTTGAATTGAATTTCTTTATAATTCAGGTGACATATGGAGATGACTTGGCCTGGTAATATTTTCCAACATAATACGATTGCCAGAAAAATCTGGAGATTATTTTCTGCTATATTAGAAACATATGATCTTAGAGCAATGAGTAGGTTGGGTGAAAAATAATTACTTAACTTCAAAATAAATATAATTGGAGGAATAGGGTATATAAAAGACTTTAGAACAATGACTGGAAGATGAGAAACTTTAATAGCTATTTCTTGAAAGTGTTCTAGAGATGACTGAAATAACCATGCACCTTTATTACTTACTCTGTTAAATACCATAAGATAAAGTTCTATTTTATGTGAAATTGTTGACTTAGTTCTGATAGAAATGTTGCTCTGTATGCTGTGAATGTGTTGCTCTGATTGATTGATAAATAAAATGCTTATTGGCCAGGCAGGATAAGCTGACAAGGAGAATTCTAGGAAAAGGAAGGCTGAGCCAGGAGACACCAGCTGCTATCCAGAAAGCAGCATGTAATAGCACACAGATAAAGACATGGAACACATGGCAACATATAGATTAACAGAAATGGGCTGAGTTTAAATGTAAGAGCTAGTCAGTGGTAGGCCTGAGCTAATGGCCAAGCAGTTTTAATTAATATGAGTTTCTATGTGTTTACTTGGGTCTGAGTGCCTGCGGGACTGACAGGTGGGAGAGATTTGTCCTGACTGTGAGTCAGGCAGGACACAGGAAAACTTTAGCTACATAGTTCTCAATTGGACTTTAAATTGAGACTATATTGGAGATAATATAATCCAAATTATAAACTGGATGATCACCATTAATAATGCTATGTAAGATGAATTTACTTCTTTTTCTACATTGGAGATCAAGAAATATTTGTTAATATGAGCAGGCAAAACTTTAGAATGCTGGCAACCTAAAAGGATCTGTCTTCAAGTTGCTTAATACAAAGAACTCATTATTTGAACATTATGTAGAATACACATAGAGAAATTCCCTCTGGTAGACCTGGCATTTGCAAATATATTGGCAAATGTCAACAATTTGCATGTTAGAAATGTCTTCTTTTAGTTAGAATTTCAAATGGTTTGGTTATGACATTAGACTCCCGATGTGTTTCAAAGAGTTGGCATAATGCTCTATATGTGATTTAGCGTCTGAAAGCTCCTTAACCACCTTAGGTGAAGCTGGTTTTGATGTGATCTGAGATGCTGTACATATTTAAACATTATCTAGCAAACAAATTTAAATAGAATGTGTCAGGAAATTCCTTTATTTCCCAAAGCATGCTTCTATTTTCATACTATTGGCAATTCATATGAAGATACTACATTTTTATTTATTATTATTAATTTAGTGTACACGCTAATGTAATTTCTGTCTGTCTACCATCCTTCCAAATACACAGTTAAACACACAACCCTAGTAACAGTCCATTGCATAAGAACAGCATGTTTCCTTAAGTCATGCATTAATAGACATCTAGGCTGATTTTCATATATCAACAGTTGAAGCAGTGTTACAATAATAATTCACATACAAATATCTCTTTTGCACTGTGACCTCACATATTTTCAATAAATGCCAAGAAGTAGGACAGAGGTATGATGATATATTGTTTACTCTAATAAACTTATCTGAGGATCAGAGGACAGAGGCAGCCACTAGATTAGACATAGAGGCCAGACAATGTTGGCACACACCCTTAATCCTATCACTTGGGAGGCAGAGATCCATCTGGATCTCTGTGAGTTCAAGGCCACACTGGAAACAAAGCCAGACAATGGTAGCACACACCTTTAATCCCAGAAAGTAACATAGCTGGGCAGAGAAATGTATGTAAGGCATGAGGAGGTAGGAAAAATGCAGTTCAGGTGAGACCCTTTCAGAACAGGACTCAGAGGATTTTAGTCTGAGGAAATAGGATTGGCTGAGGAGTTGTCGAGGTGAGGTTGGCTGTGGCTTACTCTGCTTCTCTGATCTTTTAGGTTTTACCCCAATATCTGGCTCTGTTTTTTTTATAATTATTATTATATGATCACTTAGAAATTTGAAGAATATCTGGCATCTAACTTGTGGGACACAAATTCACAAAAAGCCACTTGCCGTGGCCTTTCAGGCCCAGGCTCAGGCCTGAGCTGCATGGGACCAGAGTCTACACCCCATGTGGGTCAGAGTCCCTAACCCACCAGCTAAGTTTCTGTTGCAGCCTCTCTGCAGCAAACTCCTCAGGCTCAAGCTCCAAACACCCAGAATTATTTGCTTTCGCATGTTCCTGGTGCAGAAAGTTAGCTTTTTGGCTTCTTTCCTCTCCTGGTAGGTTCTGGCTTTCTTTGGGCCCCCTCCTTGGGTTGCTGCAACACCAACATCTGAATCATTATTATCAGAAGATTTGGTGAGTCAATTAAGTTTTCCTAAAGGGAGAAATTAGTTGAAAGAGATTTTATTCCCACATTAAAAATGGGGAACATTTTTTCAATGAAGGGTGTTTGGTCTCTGTTTGATAATTTGATTGATGTTCTAAAATGGAAAAAATTAAATGAGAGGTCAATTAATGTAGATGGGATTTATGTAATATCAATTATAAATATTATTTGTTTGATAATTTTTGTTTTATCATTAAAAAAGTTGATTAATGTGAGTGCCAAGATAAAAAGTGTAGAAAAACTTGTTAAAACAGATCATAGAGAAATTCAGACCTAGACAGAGGAATTTAAAGGTGAACCAACCAATCTCAGCATTGCATTAAACTGTTACAGAGAAACAGTCTAAAGCTTTCAAATAGCCAACCTTAAACTATCAGTAACCTTACAGAAACTACCAAATGCTCAATGTTATGTAAGAGTTGACTGGACTCCTATCCAAATGTTAGATTTGAGGAGATTCAAAGAAGCTATAGTGTCATGTGGTATATATTACCCGTTTGTAAAGGAGATGTTAAACTCATGGTCAAATTGTACTAGAATTATTCCTCAAGACTGGAAAGATATGGTTATAGCTGTTTTAGAATCTGGTCCCCAATTACAATGGAGGACCTGGTAGAAGGATGAGGCTAAGACCATTGAACAATGAAGTAGGGCTAGAGGAATGGAAGTCTCCCAAGATCAACTTCTTAGAGAGAAAGAGTATGCTAATGTAGAAAGGTAATCTCTATATGATGACCACACCCTAGCTTTATGCCAAATGGCAGGCTTAAATGCTTGGGACAGAATTGAAGAAAATTAAGTCATTTATAAAAGTTATACAGGGCCTAAAAGAAATCTTCATGGGTTTCTTACAAAGGCTGTCTTCAGCAGTAAATAGATTGATACTAAATTCAGAAGCTAGACAGATAATAATTGAATCCCTGAATTTTGAAAATGCTCGTACACAATGCAAAATGGTAATTAGGCCATTAAAGGCAAGATCATCACCTTTGGAGGAATGTATGTTTCAATTGTAGTAAACAAGATGACCTAAAAAGGGACTGTAAACAGAGCATTCCTAGAAACAATGTTTCTTCAAGGAACAATGACAACAGAATGCCCCTCCCTTGTGGATTATGCAGAAGGTGTGGTAAAGGCAAACACTTGGACTAACTAATGTAAATCCACAAGAGACAGACAAGGTAATCCTTTGCCTTTGCCAAGGGAAACTCCTTGAGCAGCCTCTCTCAGGCCCCCATGACAAATTCGGTTTAGTCCTTTCTTGCTGTCATAGAAGAAATCCTTTCCCAGAGCAATTAAATAACCTATTGCCTATTGTAAGAAATCATGCTGCTCTATATGATAGAACAGCTTTAGAAAATAAAACAAAAATTTAAGGAGGAACCATAAATCAAAATTGATAAAGATTTATTTAATTTGGAAACTCCCTAGAGTTGGGGTTGGGGAAGGGATTTGTTTTTGTCTTTTCATGAAAATAAAAGCAACCATCTTGAGGAATTTAAAGACCTTTGGACAAATAAGCATCCAAAGTAGAAGGGAAAACTACTTGGAAAAAATTACCAAGAAAAGGAATAATCTGGCTGAATATGATCTCTGAGGTCTCCAAAAAGAAAATGCCCCTGCCTCAACTGATGACAGTATGCTGTCCAAGATGAACAAGCAGGACACAAAAGAAAGGACTGCTGCACACTGCCAAGACAAGGTAGGAAGACTCTTCAGAAAATTCTGCTCCACAGATGAGTCTCTCAGATATGCTAGGCCTGCAGGCAGAAGATGGATGGTCCAACATTGCAGAAAAATCTTTGGTGAATGTCCAGGCAGCCAGCTGTTTCTGTAATGTCTCATATTTTTTTGGAAGTTGCTTGTTTGTACTTTCTGCTTACTTAGGTAATATTATTTCCTTCTCAGGTCTCTGAGCGAGTTGACGACTAGACAGTTACCATTTTCTTTGTTAAGAAATTCAGAAAAGGAGCTCACTAAAGAGGTATAAGTGTATAAGTTTGGAAGATATCAAAAGACAGTTTTGTATTGGTAATACAAGTTAGGATAGAAAGTGTATTAGGTACAACATTTTGGACTCACCAAGCCAAGAAGAATGAACAGCTGAATTCCAAAAACATCAACAAATTTCAGAATTTAAAATCCTGAATCATGACAGGACACTAATGGAATTCAGGTGCTTCTGATACGTGGACTGCTCTCATTGAATGTGAGGCCTTGTGTACATCCTACTTCACAAATGAATCTGTCACATACACCAAACCTATAGGCTGAAGATGATGGCCCAACATTGCAGAGAAACCTTGGGTGACTGTCCAGGCAGCTGGCTGTTTCTATCAACTCACATTTTTTTTTTTTTTTTTTTTTTTTTGAAATCGCTTGTGTGCACTTCCTGGTTTTTTTTTTTTTGTTTGTTTGTTTTTTTTTTTTAGATAATATTATTTCCTTCTTGGGTCTCTGAGGAAGTTGAAGATTAGATAGTTATGGTTATAGTTAGTCGAAAATTAGATATAGTGAGTTGAAGATTAGATAGTTATAGTTATAGTTAAAGATTAGATAGTTATAGTTTTCCTTGTAAGAATTTCAGAAAAGAAACTCACTAAAGAGGTATAAGTGTATAAATTTGAAAGACATTATAAGATAGTTCTGTTTAAGCCGGGCAGTGGTGGCACACGCCTATAATCCCAGCACTCGGTAGCCAGAGCCAGGCAGATCTCTGTGAGTTCGAGGCCAGCCTGGTCTACAGAGCAAGATCCAGGATCAGGCACCAAAACTACACAGAGAAACCCTGTCTCGAAAAACCAAAAAAGAAAAAAGAGATAGTTCTGTTAGTAGTATAAGTTAGGATAGAAAATGAATCAGGTACATTTTGGACTTACCATAATAGGATAGCTAATGGAATATTTTCTCTGAATCTGTTAAATGCAAATGGACTAGATATGTTTACGTATTTATTGCATATATATTATATAGTTATTGTGTTTTTGCATATAGTTTTTCTTATATTAGTTATAACTTTTTTCCTTTTTTCTTTTTATTAGAATAGGGGGAAATGTGGTGATATTTTAATTATGCTGAAATGTGATTTTATTTGTATGTTAATAAAGTTTGCCTGGAGATCAGAGGATATTAGCAAGCCAGAAATAGAAGTCAGGTGGTGATAGCCAATGCACTTAATCCAATCACACGGCAGGCAGAGTCTCTGTGTGGTCAAGGACACAGCCAAGTGTGGTGACCCTTAAGTCTTTAATCCCAGTACCAACCATAGAGACCAGGAGGTCTGTATAGACAGGCAGTGACAAGAAATTCATGTGGCTGGGGTTAGAGCCAATGAGAAGGCAGAACAGGAAAGTAATAAAAGACAAGACACACAGGAAGAAGGTCTCTCTCTCAGGGGAAGGATGGCAGCGAGTGGTAAGATAAGATGGTTTTGGTTGGCTCTTTGCTAATGCTGTGATCTCTTGGGCTTTTAACTCTGTATTTGGTTCTGTGTTTCTCATTTAATAAGACCATTTAGAATTTCATCTACAGAGGTTGACTGTGGCTTGCTCTGATGTTTCAGCTTTTACCCCAATATCTGGCTCCGGGTTTATTATTATAAGACCATTTAGAAATTAGAACAACATAGGGGGTTCACACTGTGATTATTTTTCTAGTATTTTGAGGAAGCTCAGTGCTGTTCAAAGGAGCAATTCTACTAATTTACCACCCCAAACCAACAATATAACTTCTTTTCCTTCATAACACTTTTGGTATTTTCTGCTTATGAGTGTGTGTGTGTGTGTGTGTGTGTGTGTGTGTGTGTGTGTGTGTGTGTGTGTGTGTGTAGCATGTGTATGGTCCCTGAGTGTGGGCCAGCACATGTGTGAAAGTACATATACTTGTGCATGAGTATGGAAACCATAGATAACATTGAATGTTCTTCCATGGGTTTCAACCATTTTCTCTTTTTTGAAACAGAGTCCCCAGCTGTAGTAGAATTCCTCAAGTCACCAAGGCTGGCTTGTTAATAAGTCACAGAGAGAGACCTACTTCTCTGTCTTCCTAGCACCAGAATTATAAGCATGCATGCACAACAATGCCTGGATTTATATATATGCGTGTGTGTGTGTGTGTGTGTGTGTGTGTGTGTGTGTGTGTGTGGTGTGTGTTTTCTGGTGATCAAACTCTTTTCTTTCCTCTCCCCAACCCACTATTTAATTTCAATGAGCCTTCCTAATTTTCAGTGTGGTGGTGTTTTATAGCAGTTTCAAGTGGCTATGATCCTAGTGGCTAATGATAGGAAGACTTTTCACCCACTTATTGGCCATTTGTATTTCTTTTGAAGAATGTCCTCAGATGATTTCCCCATCATTTTATATCACTACACACTATCCCACTCCGAAGCTATGCATTGGGCTTGTGTGCATGCAGATGGGATAAAATCACTCCAATGGGCTAAGCTTAGGAGAGAAGGAGAAGTGACATGAAATAAGGGTGAGCTCCTACTCACTAGTTTATCTGTAGAATCATAAAGGCCTTTATAAAAATGTTCTACATTTCTCCAAAATGGGGGCAGATTGAGTGGCAGAAAAAGCCCAGCTCTCCCAGATGGAAATCACAAGTAGTTCCTGGACTGGGATTAGCACTCGTATTTCTGACTCCCACTTCTATTTAGATCCAAAATGAAAGTTGTGTACATTTCATTAACTTGGAGATGATTTCTAAGTCATTGTGAATTGATTTTTGAGCTTTTGAAATATTTATTTGTGCAGCTTGAATTTGTTTTATTTTGATGAAAATAATCATTCTGTTGTTTAGAAAAACACTGAGTTACAAAATTGTAATCATTTAATGTTGAGACAAAATGTAAGAGCTCTTCCAGCTGTGGTGCCCTGACTTGATAATATAAAGTGATTCTCAAACTATTTCTGTGACTGTTTCTTACAGTGTGTAATGAAAAATTTAATCAATCAAAAGTAATTTTTACCACAATTGATTAACTAATGGAGCTATAATTTGATGTTAGATTGCCTCTGCCCTTCATTTTAGTATATTTAAAAGTAAGATCCATAAGACTGTTTTCTCTTTGCTATTATGCTCCCAGTGCTTAACCTGACTATTGGCTTTGACTTGTTTAGGCAAATTCATGTGTAAATGTAAAGAATACAGCTCTCACCTTGGATGGCTTAAGAAATAGTTCTTTAGGGCCAAACATGAGGGAGCAGAACCTGGGAACTCAGATTTTCTTCATCTCAGATTCTGTGTATATAGATTTCTCTTCGGGAGAACTTTGTCTCATCTATCTCACACATATCAGTATAAACCACTGAGATTATAGCATACACATGCCCCTTCTGGTAGTAAGTTAAAAAACTTTTGGGGAATATTGCAAGTGGATTTGTACCCTCACCTCTCTCTTGCTTCTTATTCTGACTCTAGCACTGCCAGTTATTTCCCATGGACCCAGTCTTTTCAGAATCTAGAGGATAAAGGGTTAGCCAGGAGTAGTGATCGCTTAATTGTTAATGTGATTGCCTTGCAATCATGAGGATATGGGCTCAATCTCCAGTATTTATGTAAAATGCAGGGCATGGTAGCATGCATTCCCAGCACTTACCAGCAGTGGGAACCCTGAAGTTCATTAGGTAGGTATCTAAATGAGTTTTGGGGGGACAATGACAGACCCTGTCTTAAAGGAGGTGGATGATGTTCCTTAGGATGGATACCTGAGGTTGTTCTCTAACCTATATGTTCATGTGCATACAAATGCACAGGTGCACATAGTAATGTACATATACACGACACACACACACACACACACACACACACACAGGAATAATGGATAAAATTCATTCTGTCATCAGAATTAAAATGGAGTTGAACCTATGACTAACATAAATGAGCCTATGAAAATCACATGCAGAATTTTCTACTGTCAAATTAGGAATTGCAATACTTAAAGGAACTGGGTTTGAGAACGCACTTTAGCATCATGGTGAAAACTGAACTTGTTATTTTTGTTTATCTCCAAACACCAGTGCTGGGATTCTCTTCTGGGAGTGCATGTCAGAAGCTCCTAGGAGACTTGGCTCCTTCTGTTAGCATGAAATGAGAAGAGATTTCATGATATAGTGGCCTTGAAAAGCCAAGAAAAGTAATCACCTTAATTTAAACTAAATAGGTGAACAGATTTTCAAGTGCAGAATTTGGGATCTGTAAGAGAAAGAAATAAGGCTACAACAGCTGGAAAACATCGTCTAGAAAAAGTGTTTATGCCAAAACAGCCTGAAACCTGGGAAATCAGTCTCAGGAGTTGCAACATCTGAGACAAGATTCAAGGTGGATTGGGACTGTGTGAATAACACACTCCAAGAAGATTAACACAGCATTAACTGAAGAAAGGGAACTCTGTGGATTAAGTCAGTATTATTTAGAAGATTCTCTCAACATAAATTACATATTTTTTGTATCTTTATGATCCTTATTTCCTACATTTACTTTATGTTTCATAGAAACTTAATATGTAGTTAATTGAGATTAGTCAATCAAGATTCTCTTCTCTATTGCTTCTGTGTTCAGAATCTGAACTTGTCATAGTGTTAGTTTTTTAGACTCCTGGGAAGAAAAATAAAGATTTACACAATGATAATGGGGAAAGGGACAGACCTGAGATGCTATGGAAAAGAATCAAGACCACACAATTATAAGGAGATTTGCAGGATTTGCAGGAATCCAAGAGAGTGCCAAGAGGAAGAAGAAAAATACCAGAATGGGTTTTGACTTGGAAAAATGGTAAACTCATTGTTTCCCCCAAATGAAGTCACCTAATCTGTATAGCTAGCACATTCCCTGCCCACAAAAATTACTGAGTTAATATAATTGTCAACATTGTGTGCAACATCATTAAAACCATGTTTATGGTGAGAACTCATAGAATTTGGTGTGTGTGTGTGTGTGTGTGTTTTCATGAAATCATTATGAGAAGACATTCCTTCATAGATTCAATATATAAGTATGAGGTGGAGGGTAAAGTAGCCTAGATATTAAATAATAATAATAATAATGCTTATTATTATGGTTATTATTATTATTATTATTATAGAAATGTATAGTAAAACACTGACAATAGCACACATAACCTAAGAGAGAAAATGTATTGGACAGTTGACATGAGAACCTGACATGAGCAAAACACTTTCATCTGCACATGGAAGAACAGTTATACTCAGGAACTCAGTAACACAGGAGTTCACATGTATAAAAATGATTCCACAGTCTAACATGCATGGGGAATGGGCTCACTCATCCCCACACCTGGCTGAACAGTTGTGAGCAGTTGGTAGTTTGGGAGGGGGGTTTGGGAGCGTCAGTTTTCTTTAAGAGTATGAACCCTGGTAGGTTAGCCTTGCTCCAAAGTTCAGCTCCATGTTGAGGAATATATGAACAGCCCAAGTGGACTTGTTGATTTATAAAAAATGATAATTATGAATGTGGGAGGGAGTAGGCATATGGAATTGGTGTGAGAAGGAGGAGTAAATGAATATACTCAAAATACATTGTGTGTATGGCATTTCAAAAGAATTTATAAAGCTATTATATTTTTAAAATATAATGACATTTAATAAATTGATAAAGCTATCAGATATCAAAAACAGCTACAGTAAGGTGGATTTACAGATTTTTGTGGGAGCTTAAAAAGGGAGGTCTTAGCTTTATCAAGGACCTTTGAGGGTCTAGAAACAAAAATGAAAATGACCTTTGATCTGGAAAACAATGACATAGTGAGAAATTTTATTAGAATAAGAATCAAAGTTCAATGCCTGAAACATTTAGAACTGGGAGAATTACCATTGGCTGTGAAGAGAAAACAGGGAATGTCACTTGAAGAGAGGTGTCTGGCACAGAGGAATTTCAGTACTGAAAACCAGACTTAATATATAGGTGAAAGACTAGAGATAGTCTACGCTCTGAGACAGTGAGTGACTGATATCATTTTAAACAAGAAAAAAAATGTAGTTTTTAACTTTTAAACTTTTTCAGGTATTTTATTTATATGCATATCTATGGTCAGGTGCACAGTGGGGCCAGAAAAGGATACTGGATCCCGTAGAGCTGGAATTACAGAATGCTGTAAGCTACCTTATGTGATGGCTGTGAACTAACTCATGTCTCCACAAGAGCAACAAACACTCTGCACTCTTGGGCCATCTCTCTAGCTCCTGCATTTAAACTTTAAATTTTGAGTGTTTCACATGTCTTACTGTACCATGGTGATATTCACTGCCAATGAGATTTCTTATTTTCCTTCCTGGTCTGCTGTCCGCCTTGCTCTCCTTAACTATTCCTGTTCCTTCTTCTATGTCTCTTTTTTTTCCTTGTACACCTTTTTTGCAGGTGAAAAGGACACACTCTTCCTTTGATAAACAACGTGGAAGATTGTTGGTCACCCAAGTATATGAACAAAATGAGCTGTGATGGCATTTCTTCATGATCATTTGTGAAATAAGAAGTAGACCATTACTGACAGTAAATGAGAGGAAAGTGGGAGCCTAGCTTTGAAGACAAAGTAAGTTTACCATGGCTGTTATTTAGTGTGTATCCCTATTGTTGTTATAAGTTGTTTACTTGAATTATCTGATTGAAGCCTCAATTTATCCTTCAAATAATCTCCTTTTACACATGGCAAAACACAAATGTTGAGGGAAGCTTTCATAAACTGCTACAAAGAATAGAATATAAAAGGGTTAAGCAGGCACCCAGACTTTGCATGGCAGTAATGAGGAAGTGGACACACTAAAGACTATGATTACCAAAACTTTCTTCCCTGTACAAATGCCATGCGAAGATCTTCTTAAACCTATTTCATTATCAGTCCTAGAGAGTATGTCAAGCATGTGTTTCATTGCCATTCAAGAAAAAGTCATTTATTTTAACAAACTTTTGTTAAGCATCTACTATATAAAAGAAAGAATTTGATGTGTCATTCATGAACAGTGGTGGTGATTTTAGTGGTGGAGTGTTTGTCAAGAGTCAAGAATTTATTTACAGTATAACTGAAGCAATACATCTTTAGAAGCAAAATAATCTACACCAGCCTCCTACTAAAGGACTGCTAGGTTGTATTTTTAGTTGGGGTATAATTCACCGCTAGGCAACTTCATAAGCCTGGAGCACTTAGTTCATTCAGTGTCAGCTCATTTCAAGGATACCAAGCTTCCATCCCCTCTGGCACAGAACTCCATCAAATCCCAGAGACTTCCCTTTGTTTTTTTTTTTTTTTCAGTCAGTCCCACACACCCCAATTAGTAACCATTTCTGATCCTTTTCTGGCTACTAGAATTTTGCATTATTTGATTTTTAGTGTAAAGGGACCACCAGTAAAGTTCTGTCTGGTAAAATGTCTCCCTTCATTATAGAGAATGAAGCAGACAGTGAAAGAAGAAATGACAGGGCCAAGAGGCAAATGCCTTTGAGATGATATATTTGAACAGTAAAGAACAGAGCTGGAAGATTAGAACATTGCAGTCTTGCTGTGTAGTCTTGGATTCATGGCCCAAAAGGTCTCTATGATGAGTAGGTGCAAGCTCTCAGCTGGTAATGGATATTATAAACAAAGGGGAACACAGCACTTACTCTATATTTATTTGTGAACTCAGAGACTTGCATAACAGCACACACCAAAGTTTTCAAAGATGATGACAGAGATTTCACCAGGCGGACTTTTATTAATTGCGCCATTGCACTAAAAGCCAAACAATGCTATTAAGTATGGTATGTGGCATTGATTGACAAAATAGATATGCCTCTTTATATTTATACACAGATTCATGTGTAGTATAGATCTTTTAGGTAGATAGTTGATATTATGACTCCTTTTGACTTTTTCAGACATCCTAACTCATATTTCACTCTCCTTCTTTCTTCTGTCAAGCAACTAAGGAACACTGAGACTAGGAGAAAGAGTCTTTCCAAGGGAAGACTAATACCAATTAGTTACCTAATACCAAATGGTCCTAAGAAACATACACATGTAAGTAATGTGATCTAGACTGAGTAGATTACATTTATATCTTTAGGAATTTATTTATGTGATAAAAGAGTCCATGAACTTAACAGAGAGCAAAGAGGGGGTGTATTAACATGTTTGGCGGGAAGAAAGGAAAGATAAAATGATGCAATTATATTATAATTCCAAACTTGCAATAAATAATTTAATAAAATACTGAAACAGCAAAATAGGTGACTGGGCAAAGAAATTTGTCTCCATGACTGATGAAGTGAGTTTAGACACTATGATGCACGTTTTGGAAGAAGACCTAAACTTGGAAGTTATCCTCTCACTCCACAGTTGGTTTGACATTGAACCTAAATGTCCACCAATAAATAAATAAATAAACAAGCAAAAAAATAAATAATTAGACGGGGAAACAAACAGATAGGCAGACAGATAGACATATAGATAGATAAAAGTAAAAATATGAACCACACTATTATTTCTTAGGATTGCCAGTTTTGCTTTTCCTACTTCTAACTCGTAGTAGCTCTGAAGATGAGAGAACATGTACAAGTTTTATTTGAAAATGCTATGCTTGAGTTTATGACCAATGATTTCTTTCATTAGTTTTGTTTTGTCTCAGAAAATGCTGAAAGCGACCGGGCGGGGGGTGGCACACGCCTTTAATCTCAGCACTCGGGAAGCAGAGGCAGGAGGATTTCTGTGAGTTGAGGCCAGCCTGGTCTACAAAGCAAGTTCCAGGAAAGGCACAAAGCTACACAGAGAAACCCTGTCTTGAAAAAAAAAAAAAAACAAAAAGCAAAAAAAAAAAAAAAAAAAAACAGAATGAAAGAAAGAGAAAGAAGAAAGAAAGAAAGAAAGGAAGGGAGGGAGGGAGGGAGGGAGGGACGGAGGAAGGAAGGAAGGAAGGAAGGAAGGAAGGAAGGAAGGAAGGAAGGAAGGAAGGAAGGAAGGAAAGAAAACGCTGGAAGCATTGTAAGCATCAGAGAGGGTGGAGGATACCAGGAGACTATGGCCCTCTGAATCAACTAAGCAACTAAGCACTCACAGAAACTGTAGCAGCAAGCACAGGGCCTACATGGGACTTTGCCAGGTCCTCTATGTATATATTATAGTTATTAGCTTAGCATTTTTATGGGAATCCTGACCGTGAGAATAAGTGGGTCTCTGACTCTTTGGACTGTTCTTGGGACTCTTTACCTCCTGTTGGGTTGCTGTGTCCAACTTTGATGTGAAAGCTTTTGCTTTATCTTATATTTATTTTGTCATGTTTGGTTGTGATCTCTCAGAAGCCTATTCTTTTCTAATGACAGACAGAAAGGGAGTGTGGATCTAGAGCAGGGAAACTGGGAGGAGTAGAGAGATGGAAAACCATAACCAGAATATATTTTATGAGAAAAGGATATATTTTCAGTAAAATTGCAGTTTATGGAGCTGTTTTGGTAAGATAGAAGCAGATAGATAAATTAATTCACAAAATGATTTTAGTATTTCTATTTCTGATTAAACTCTCCACTAAGATACAGTATATCGTAGAACCTCTAAATGATCTTGTTCCCATCAAAACGTGACTAAGTGATGTTGGACAGATGAGTCAGTGGTTAAGAACTCGTGATATTCTTGCAGAAGACCAGGGTTCAGTTCCCTGCACCAGCCACCTATAACTTTATTCCACAGGATTCCATGTCCTCTTCTGGTCTTCAAAAGCACTGCATTCATTTATGCATACACATATACAGACACATAGACACACACATACACAATACATAAAAAATAAAAAATGTGCCTAAGTACTTTTGTTCAAAACCAAATACTGTTAATTCTATTTTTTTAAATTTTATATGAATGACAGTTTTGTTGGCCTGCCTACATGCATGTTCACTACATGTGTGTTTCTTGTGGTCACAAAAGTCAGAATAACAGATAGTTGTGAACTATTGTGTGGATGTTATGCTAGAATGCAAACCTGGGTAATTTGCAAGAACATCAAATGCTTTTACCCACTGGAACATAGTTCTAATCCCCCTTTAACTGTTTTGAATACAATAACTCAAATGCTTTACAATTCTGTGGAATGCAATACTTACATAGAAGGCATTTCTAGCCATTGGTGCTGTCATTTAAGACAAAAGTGAATGTAGCACCTGTCTTGCTCACTCTCATTTTTGTGAGCACATGGCCCACGCAGAGAGAATTATGAATATTGGAAGCCTGATGGTGTAAATTAATGGACAAATTAATGGATAGATGAATGAAATACATAAAGCTGTTACAGCACATGGAATCATGGAGGGCTCTGAGTGATTAATATGAATCATTAGTTTGCTAATAGCTGCTTGAATTACACACCTCACACTTCATTATCTGGCAAACTCCCACTTGTATTTGAAGGCCCAACATAAAATTAGCTCCTGGAGCAGAAGCTGTACCTTTGAAGATACACCAATATATGACCAACTTAAGATCATAGTACAAAGTAAGGGTACATTTAAGGGTCTGAGGGTATAGCTTTGGGTTACAGCAAGTACCAAGCACCCATTTGACCCTAGAGTCAGTCCTGAGAAAAAAAGAACTTAAAATGAGAGTGCTTTAAATTTTATTCAGATTTTTTTATGAAGAAGATATTAACTGATTGAAGGAAACAAAAAAAAAAAGATCAAAGACGAATAGTTAACTCTGTAGATGTGGAGAAGAAAAATGTCTGAACAGGCAATGTTAATACGGCTGAAAGGACAAAGTAGAGTTTGCTTTTAAATCTACACTCACAATGCTTGAGGGCATTGTACAGCCAAAGTTTCCTAAAATCTTTGCATTCACATCCTATGAAGTGGTCATTTATATTTTCTATTTGTAATTCCCTTTAATAAGAATTTTTATACTTTTAGGTATGTGTATCTGTCTGTGTGAATATATACTGTATGTGTGAAGGAATCTGGGAGGTCAGAAGCACAAATTGTGTCCTCTGGGGATAGAGTTACAGTTGTGAGCTATCCAGCATGTGTACTGGGAACTGAACTTGGGTCCTCTCCAAGTGCAACTTTTCTCTCCACCTATTCCAATAGCCCTGCTCTCTCTCTAGATCGTGATGCCTTCTTTTATAATTAGTACTGATTTTTACACATACATGTAAAAACCTGCTGAGCCCACTTAGCATTCCTCTTACATACATGTGTTTATGGCTGACCACTTGTTATCTGATGACTAAGCAGAGGGATATTCCCTGGAGAAGACTGGTTCTCCCTTTCTCACTAGCCATTTATTGTATGTAGCTCTTCATTTTGAGATGGGGCTTTGTGAAATTCCCGCCATGTACATGGGCATGTCAACTGGAATTGTCATTATGTATATCTTGTTAGGAATGACTACTGGGTTGAAATTTCATGGATGCAGCCTCCTTTAATATCTAAAAGACATGATATATCAGCAGACATTCTGGTCCTTTAGCTCATACAATCTTCCTGGCCCCTCTTATGTGATGTTCTGGGCTTCATTAGGTGTAGGGGTTGTGCTGTAGACCATTTTGGACTGGGCATCCTAGTTACTCACTTTTTGCATTTTGACCAGTAATGGATTTCTATTATAGCCTTCACCTGCTGAAGAAATAAAGAGGTCTTTTGATGAGTGAGAATTATACTTACCTGTGGAAATAAGTAAAAGTACCTAGAATACAGTCAGAAATTATACTGGTTTAGGAGAATGGCAGTTGTACATTCTTCCCTATGGTCTATGGCCTCTCCAGTCATAGGTAGTTGGCTAGGTTTATAGACTCATGCATGAATTCCTTCCCATTGAGCACTATTATTTTGGGGATAACTAATAACTGTATAATCAGATCTAAATCCTCCCTCTTTATTATTATCATTTATTATTTATTATTATTATGTCTCTAATTCTTGATGCAATACGTTTATTAAAATGAACAGATTCTAGAGTTTCCTCTTTACATACAAAGCCACAAAAATGACCAGTTATTTCCTGATGTGTTGTTTTCTCTTTTTTGGTTTAATTTTTTTTTTACTCATTTTACATACCAACCACAGATCCCCCTCTCATCCCTCCTTCTGTTCCCCCAAGTCTCCCCAGCCTGGCTCACCCCCTGTCCCCTTCTCCAAATGGGTAAGGCCTCCCATGGGGAGTCAGCAAAGCCTGGTACATTCAGTTGAGGCAGGACCAAGCTCCTCCCACTTGCATCAGGGCTGAGCAAGGTGTCTCACCTAAGGTAAAGTGCTTCAAAAAGCCAGCTCATGCATCAGGGATAGTTCCTGATCCCACTGCCAGGGCTCCTCAAACAAACCAAGCTACACAACTGTCTTCCATATGCAGGTTGCTTAGCCTGGTCCCATGCAGGTTCCACAGCTGTCAGTTTAAAGTTTGTGAGTTCCTACGAACTTTGGTTCACTTGTCTATTTAGATTTTCCCATCATGATCTTGCTCCCCATTGCTCTCTTAAACTGGACTCGCAGAGTTCTGCCTGGTGCTTGGTTGTGGATCTCTACATCTGCTTCCATCAGTTACTGGATGAAGGTTCTATGATGACAGGATATTCACCAATCTGATTACCGGGGTAAGCCAGCTTGGGCACCTTCTTCACTATTGCTAGCAGTTTTCATAAACAGATATTATATTATGGGAAAGAAAATCCCTCTCCTCTAGAAAATACACATTCTATAAATATGCATTCTATGTGTGCAGGTAATTTATTTTTATTTTGTCTCCTGTTCATCATCACTTGCAATTATCATTGGCATAGTGTAGACACTCAACTTATTGTTGCTTGAATGACAAACTATCTGATAATAAAGGTGTGAATTATTCTAAGTACTAAAGTAGCCACCTAAATCTAACCACAGAAAATGCAGTCACAGGAAAATGTGTTGCCCATTAAGCTATGAGCAATTATTTCTCCTTTGGCTTCTTTTATCAGCATATGATTTGAAAATTCACGTGCAGAAACTTTAATTGTCCTCAAAAGCATAAGAAAATGCGGATGCCCTCATTGCTGTTGACTTATTTTTAAATCAACACCTAGCTTGATAAAGTTTGTTTAAAGAATGTTTTTGTTCAACTAGAAGCTCTAAGAATATTAATGCTACTATTTAATGGCCTTTCTTCTGCACAGCGAACACTAAAACATTGACTATGCAATGAATTCATAAGTGAACTAAGTCCTCTAAGCTGACTTGGGATTTTTGTAGACAACGTCAACCTCTTGAATTAATACAGCTTATATTCAATTGAGGGTTGTGCAATACAATGCACTTAGCAATGTGCAGCTACTCTAGCATGTACTGATAGGAATTCCAGATGACACTTCTTGAAGGATCCATTATTATAACTAGAACTATAAAGGATGAGTTGTTTATCTTTCTGTTGCTCCTGTTAGCTGCTAAGTTAATGTGGAAATATGACAATGGCAATTTCTTATGTCATTATTTATTCATTTCTTTTTTAAAAAACAGTTTTTAAGGTTTACTTTAATTTATGTGTACAGGTGTTTTGCTTGAGTGTATGTGTACCACCTGTATGTAGTACCACCAGTCATCAGAAGAGGACATCAGATCACATATATCAAATTATAGACCATTGTGCACTTCCATGTATGTGCTGGAAATGGAACCTAGGTTCTCTTGAGATGTAGCCAGTTCCCTTAACCAACGAAGCTATATATCTGCCCTTTATTTATTCATTTCTATATTGTTTCTGTTGCTGGTTTAGGAAAGTGGGACCTTGTGCAGGCTAGGCAAGCACTATACATTGATCCATGCCCCCAATCCTGTAATGCTAATTTTAAATATTACTTTATATATTTTAAAATTTTATTACAAAGACTTTGAAATTAAAAACATGTACTAAAATTGTCTGGATCCCAAGAATAATAAATCTCAATGAACTTATGTACAGTTAGAGTAGCCATTGTAATGCTGTAGAGCTTCACACTGGATTTTTCACTTTCACTATTAAATGTATAATTCATGTACATATCTGCCACTATATATTAAAAATTACAAAATAAAATGTCATACCTTTTGCATGACTCAAGTGGACATTACCTATATTCAGTCCTTTCATCATATAACGCTAACCCTTCCTTATTCTCCTTTGTATATATTATACTATACAGATGTGTACATTTGTTTACACACACAATATGCAAAGAATTTACACATGATTGAAGATATTTTTTCTTGTATGAGCTTTGTGACTTTATATTATACATTCTAAGTGTATTCACTTTCTTGAAAGCTTTGAGTCTCATTTTTCTTTAGAGATATATTAAAACTGTAAGAGTGTGTGTGTGTGTGTGTGTGTATGTGTGTGTGTGTATGTGTGTGTGTGTGTGTGTGTGTGTGTATGTGTGTGTGTGTATGTGTGTGTGTGTGTGTGTGTGTGTGTGTGTGTGTGTGTGTGTGTTATGTGCAGTGGCCATATGCAGGTGAGGGCAAATGCCTGAGGAGGGCAAAGGCTTCAGGTAGCACGGATCTGTAGTTATGAAAGATTGTGAGCTACTGGATGTAGATCCTGAGAACTGAACTTGGGTCCTATGGAAAATTAATAAGTACTCTAAACTGTTGAGCCATCAATCCAGCCCAATATAACAAAGTTCTAAATACTGAGAACATTCCCAATATACTAACAGTTATACAAGTAGAAAAAATATGAATTCATATGTCTATTACACAGCTCTATTTGGCTATATTAGACTATTTTGTTGTTTTTTTTTTTAAATCATATTTCTCTTCCACACACATCACCTTGCTCCCAGTGTTTATATTCATGAATTTTATGTGTGCCATTTTGGATTTCTTCTATTTATTTATTTATTTATTTATTTATTTATTTATTTATTTATTTATGTGTATGTGTGTACATCTCTGTGTATGAATGTGCAGATATGTTCAGATGCCTATGGAGATCAGAAGAAGACGCCCGGTTCCCTGGAGCTAGAGTTACAGAGAGTTGTGAGTCATCCTACACAGGAGCTTGTAAGCAAACTCAGGTCCTCTGGAAGAGTATCAAACACTCAACCTTTGAGCTATAGTTAGAATATTTCTTGTGGTTAGGACAAAGCCCTCTTAACCTCCAGCCCTGCAGCCACTCAGACCCAAGGAAACACACAGAAGTTTATATTATTTATGAACTGTATTTCCATTAACTCAAGCTTATTATTGACTAACTCTTACACCTAAATTAACCCATAATTCCTATTTATGTTTAGTAACATGGCTTGGTACCTTTTTTCTGTTATGCCTTCACATCTTGCTGT
Source organism: Peromyscus leucopus (assembly GCF_004664715.2). Taxonomy (NCBI): domain Eukaryota; kingdom Metazoa; phylum Chordata; class Mammalia; order Rodentia; family Cricetidae; genus Peromyscus; species Peromyscus leucopus. The sequence goes on from NC_051083.1 coordinate 766,036, forward strand.
GGATATTGTTCTATATAAATAAAACACTGATGGCCAGTGACCAGGCAGGAAGTAGGTGGGATAAGGAGAGAGGAGAATTCTGGGAAGCAGAAGGCTGAGGAGGGAGACACTGCAGCCACCGCCAGGGCAAGCAGCATGTAAAGACTCTGGTAAGCCACCAGCCATGTGGCAAGGTATAGATTTATAAAAATGGGTTAATTTAAGATAAAAGAACAGTTAGCAAGAAGCCTGCCATGGCCATACAGTTTATAAGTGATATAAGCGTCTGAGTGATTATTTTATAAGTGGATTGTGGGACTGCGGGGCTTGGGGAACCTGGAGAGAAGCCCTCCAGCAACAACATCTTGCTTCTTCTGTGCCTGGCTGGAAACTCTTGGCTCAGCCTTCTTCTTCCCAGAATTCTCCTTGTCTGTTTTTCCTGCCTATACTTCCTGCCTGGCTACTGACCAATCAAGTTTTTATTTATCAACCAATCAGAGCAACACATTCATGGTATATCAAACAATATCCACAGCACTGAGCCATCTGTGTAGCCTCTCTCATGTGTTCTTTTATATTTTAACAAAGCATTTTTCCCTCTAAATAGTGCATAGCATTGTTTCTCCTAATTCTTTATAGTGTATGTACACACATATATATACAGCATTTATAATTTGCCAATCAGAGAATAAATGTCTAATGGAAGCTGTAATTTCTTATGCTGTAACACTTATTTTCTGTTTTCTTAGCCTTGATTTTGTGAATTTTCCAAGCTGGTGTACTGAGTTCCCACAAATTGACTCTGGCTATATTACTTGGTCCCATTAATTGAGATTGCCACTCATCCAGTCATGATCCTCCTGTCCAAAAGCCTCTTGTTTGCTTTCATCTCTTCCAGTGTCTAAGACATCATCTCACATTATAGAGACACCCTATATCCTTTCCCTATAGTCTGTCTATTGGCATTGTTTTAAGATATTGGGTTTACACAGAGTGATTCTTTTCTAATAAAATTTATAGTCTTCCTGGTCATATTTCATGGACATTGGATAGTGTAATATGTGGACATGAATAAGTAAACCAAATATAATCAAATGAGAGCATAAGAACGAGAAGTCCTTTTCATAAGCAATCACTCCATGCTTTTCTTTTTTAACTACAACAAATATTGTAATTGAGTTTGTTTGTTTCCTGGCTCACACACTAGCATGATTCCTGAGTCATAGTTGTTGAAGAAAACTAGTTTGGAAATGTGCAGGCTTTTACAAACTACTTTCCAAAGAATTGCTCTGGAAATTGGTGTTAGCAGCTTGTCAGATATCTTTACTAACACTGGTTATTTTATGATGTTAAAATATTTAGCCATTCTGACAGGTGAGGAAATGCTATGGGATGGTCTGTATGTCAAATCTGTTGCTCTGATTGGTCAATAAATAAAATACTGATTGGCCAGTGGCCAGGCAGGAAGTATAGGCAGAACAAGGAGAGAAGAGAATTCTGGGAAGTGGAAGGCAGAGGAAGGAGACACTGCCAGCCACCACCATGACAAGCAGCATGTGAAGATGCCGGTAAGCCACCAGCCACGTGGCAAGGTATAGATTTATGGAAATGTATTAATTTAAGATATAATAATGGTTAGCAAGAAGCCTGCCATGGACATACAGTTTGTAAGCTATATAAGTCTCTGTGTTTACTTGGTTGGGTCTGAGTGGCTGTGGGACTGGCGGGTGACAGAGAATTGTCCTGACAGTGGCAAGGCAGGAAAACTCTAGCTACAAAGGCTAAGCAAATGAGATTAGATTTAAGGTTCTTGTTTAAAAAAAAAGAAGAAAAGAAAAGAAAAAGACAATTACTAGGTTTAAATACTTTACATTAGATTGGATTGTTTTATATTGTATACAAATTATATATATATTGAAATTGATATTGTTAGAAAATGCTATATGTATATTTCTAATTGTACTTATACTGTTCGTTTAACAATGTAATACAATTTTCTGATCCTTGAATGTTATTATTACCAACTATTAGGGTATAAAGAAATGAAAGTGTAGCAGTTAGACATTATAATAGAACTTGTAGTCATATTAGGTATGTTTTAAAAACTGAGCAGATATATTTGATATATTTGAGATAGACAGGTCATCTTCAAACCCTTCAGAGATCTACAGAATATGGCATTTAAAATGTCTTAATAACTTAGAAAATTTTTCTTTTTGACTATGAGACATGTTGGCTCCTGGCAATACCCATCTACTTCAGAGAAAATATGGGCATTGAAGAAACTGCCTATGGAGTTAACTTTCATTGTGGCAAAAGTTAGCCACTGGACAACAAAGTATCCTCGAATCAACTTCTGACAAACAGGACAGACAGGACATGAAACAAAGGACTACTGATTCTTGCCAAAACAAGTGTGCTTATGGCTTTATCAAAAGGCACCTTCTGAGGCCAGGACATTATGGCACCATTATTTGTACTAAAATGTTATTTGTATGTTAATAAATAAAGTTGCCCTGAAGTGGCCTTCACAATCTGGAAAAGATACAGTGCCCTTTTCTTCTAAGGCAGCTGAACAGGCAGTGGGCCAATGGCTTCTGATGTGCAATGGAACAGCAGCTGAAACAGTTATTCTTGAAGAGTAACTAAGCTCACGCCTCTCAATAGTAGACTGGCATTTAATAGAGGGATGTGAAGAAGAATGGGATGCTGAGATGAAGCCACATATACACAGCCAAGAAGAATGGACAGCTGAATTTAAAAAAAAAATCAACAATTTCCAGAATTTAAAATCCTGAATCATGACATGACACTAGTGGAATTCAGGTGTTTCTGGTATATGGACTGCTCTCACCCAATGTGAGGTTGACCTATTGACCTTATGTACATCCTACTTCACAAAAGAGTCTGTCAGATATACTAAGCCTATAGGCTGAAGATGATGCCCCAACACTGTGGAGAAACCTCAGGTGACTGTCCAGGCAGCTGGCTGTTTCTGTCAACTCACAATTTTTTGGAAGTTGCTTGCATGTACTTCCTGTTTTTATTTTTTATTAGGTAATATTATTTTCCTTCTTGGATCTCTGAGGGAGTTGAAGATTAGTTAGTTATAGTTGAAGATTAATTAGGATAGAAAGTGAAATGGATACATTTTGGACTTACCAAAATAGGATAGATAATGAAATTATTTTCTCTGAATTTGTCAAATACAAATGGACTAGACATTGTTTAGGTATTTATTACTTGTATATATTATATATGGTTATTGTACTTTTGTATATAGTTTTTCTTATGTTAGTTATAACCTTTTTCCTTTTTCCTTTTTATTAAAATAGAAAAGGGGAAATATGGTGATACTTTATTTGCACAAAAATGTTATTTGTATGTTAATAAATAAAGTTGCCTGGAGGTCAGAGCTATTAGCAAGCCATAGGACAGCTGGGCAGTCGTGGTGCACGCCTTTAATCCCAGCACTTGGTAAGCAGAGCTAAGTAGATCTCTGTGTGTTCAAAGATACAGCCAGCATTGGAGACACACGCCTTTAATCTCAATACCAACCATAGAAGACCTGGAGAGCTGTACAGACAGGCAGTGATGAGGCGGTCATGTGGTTGGGTTTACAACCAATGAGAAGGCAGAACAGAAAGTCTTTATAAAGACAAAAACACAGGAAGTAACTCTCTTTCGGAGAGGTAGGACTACCGCGAGAGGAAGGGCAAGGTTTTTAGCTCTTAGCTATTGCTCTGACCTCTTGGCTTTCTTCTTTGCATTGGATCTGTGTTTCTTACTGAATAAGACAGTTACTTCTACAAGAAAATGATCTCCTTGATTTACTCATGTACATTCTGCTCATTTCTAGGAAGTCTAAGGATCTTGGAAACTTATTGATTGGCTCATCCCGTTCAGTGTTTTCTAGAAATTTCCTTCTTAAATCCTTCTGTTGCTATATTGTGTTGTAAAACTTCTTTATAAATTTGAATACTATTCCTAACATGTTTATATGTGTTATAAATATTGACTCCCAGTCACTGGATTGAGTAACTTTTTTCTTGTTTATGATTTAACATGCCATGAACTTAATTTTAATTTAAGCCAATATATCAACTAATCTCAAGATTTAGAACTTTATATATCATCTAGGGAACTAGTTTCTATTCTGAGCTTATAAAACTTCATCCCACTTCGTATTTAAATAATTTTAATGTTAACTTCATATAATTAGGTAGTAAACTTACATGAAACTGACAGTTGTGTCTTTGAAGACATAGATTTAAAGATACGGTTGATAATCTTCCTTGAATATTTATTATGTAGTTTTTCTTTATGGTCTCCAAATACCATTTGAAACATATACCAAATTTAAATTCATATACATACAAGTAGGCATTATTTCCCTGATATTAAAAAAGTTAGATCAGACAGCAGATTTTCTTAGTTCCTGCTGCTGTGAAGCTATCTATAGATTATGCAGTTCAAACAGACACATTTCACAGTCTGGTAGGACTGAAGCCAAGGTGGCTGCAAATTCAGTTTCCGGTGAGAGTTCCTGCCAGGCCTTTAGATAGTTTCCTCTTGTAGTGACTCTGAATTAACGTGCATCTCCTAGGTGTATGCCCTTGGAGAGACAGTAGAAGCTCCCTCCTCTTTACGTTAGGGCATTAATCTTACCATAAAGAGCAGAATTCTCATTCCCTCATCTAAACATAAGTATTTCCTAAAAAATTTCCCTCCAAATGCAATGCTACCTTATTGTGGTTTGAAGTTATTCCATAAATTTAGCAGGAAAGTGCAAATTTTCAATTCATAACTCAGTAAATCTTTAAGTTGTGAGGATCATTCACTGTATCAGACTGACATTAAAACAACTTTGCTGTGATTAGTCCCTTGATAGGTTATCTAGTGCCAGGTGGTCACTTTCAAACACATACACATATGAGAAATACTAAATGGACTCAGCATAATATATGTATGTGTATATATATATATGTATATATATACATACATATATAGTCCTATATGTCATGTGTAAGTATATACATATATAGATATATAGAGTTACCACAATAAAAATTACAGAATGAGAGGTCATAAATTCAAGAGAAAGTGGGGAGGACATGAGACAAGTTGGAGGTAGTGTAAATTGGTGAATACTGTACTCAAATGTTATATTTTCATAAGTAATAAAATAGAATTACAAAAGATATGGCCTCTACATTTATCTCTCTCTATAAATAAAGAGCTAACACTGGATATAGAGGACTCATCCTTTTTGTTCATTTTTCTTAGAATTTTCTACATTTAGGCAATTGGAGAGACAGAAACATAAGGGAAGAACAAAAGTGTCTTGGTGCCTCTGCCTGTCCATTCTTGAAATGTCTAACATAAGCAGCATCCTGACTAGAGGACACTAATTAGCTGTGCTCCTAATTGGCTGTGCAAACTAATTACCACCCATCTGTATCTGAGAATATGTCAGTATAAGCATCCTGTGATACATGATTCTACTTTAAATATGTATGTCCTCCACATGTTTTGCTGTTTGTATTCTATACACAAATTTATTTATGCAGCACTTTATGCACAACCAAATGAAGTTCTAAGGGCAACTTCATCACTTACATTTCACCTTAAATCCTGACTTTACATCCTAATTGCTGTCTTAGGTGCAGACCCACTGTAATCAATGTGTCACTGAACCATTAAAACACTGTTTTATTTTGACTGGGAGGTATGATTAAAGTACAGGTTTTAGGGCAGTTGCAAAACATTTAATGATGGGAACAGGGTCTGATAAATGCATCACTAAATGATGCCATCATTGTGTGAACAACACTGAGTGTACCTAAACAGACCTATTTAGTATATATCAGGTGTTCTTTTGATGCAATTACAGTAAATGTTTTACTGTATGAGGCCACTTCCAGTAGAATGTGGCATACATTTTAAAGGACACTTTGCTTTTCACAAGTATGAATACACTTTAAAATAAGGATTGAAGATCTAGTTGCTACATAAGCAAGTAAAGCAGTTGCTTATCAAGTATTGTACACAGCATATGATTATATACACATACTTTTATAGGACTAGAAGGGTATCAGACACATTTACACCAGCAACACTATAAACATGAGTATTGCATTATTCTACGCTATTGCTGTGACTATGATGTCTCTGGAGAATAGTAACTTTTCAGCTCCATTATAATCTTATGGTGATACTACCCTATACACAGTCTATAAATGATGGAAACCTTGTTATATGGTACATGACTGCATTAACTCATAGGCAGCCATGAGCCAGATCTTGCAAGGCTAAGAGTTGAGATAATACTAACATAGATTAGTTCACAAGCTAACATAGGCATTGATCGACACTACAATCCCAGAAGCACAGATATTGTTCACTCTTCACATCTGTGGAGTAGTTAGATGAAGGCATGGTTTGTTGGCACTTCATTGCAGTAACTGAAAATCAGTTGTGATAAACTGAATGTTTGTGCAAATTAAGTTCAAACCCTAAAATTTAAATTATTTAGATTGAGGATTTGGAAAGTAATTAGTTTATGGGGGTTGTGCTCTCTCAATCTGGTTATTGACACTATAAGAAAAATAGCCATCCCAGGTGTACATTGGTAGGCAAATGCTGAATGGAATGAGGCAGGAGATCATGAAGACTGCAAGTTTGAGGTCAACCTCTCCTACATCTTGGGTTGGAATCAGGGTTCAGTGGTAGAGAGCTTGCTTAGCATACACAAGGCTCTGTATTTAACTCCTCCTCCAAGATACATAATAATAAATAATCAGAAAAGAGAAATGAAAACATGCCTGCTTTCCCTTTGTTCTGTGAGTTGACACCAAGAAGGTGGCAATGGACAATATAGAAAAATCTTTCATCAAGAACGCAGGACTCAAGAACTTCGACCCTGAATTCATATTCCAGGACTGTGAGAAATGTATTTCTGTTGTTTAAGCCAACCAATATATAATACTCTGTTACACCAACCAACTGATTTCAATAGTATCTGTAGCAGGATTCTTAAAAGTTCTTATTAATAAAATCAAACCCAAGGCGAGTTATTAGGGTCCATGCTGGTAGATCAGAGAGACAGAACAAGCCACAGCTAACCTCACCTGGTCAACTTCTCAGCTGGTCTTGTTTCCTCAGACTGGAAGCTTCTGTGTCCTCATCCCAATGGCTCTCAGCTGAACTGCTGCTGGAAAGCTTAACCAGCCACATGCTTAACCAGCCAAATGTTCTAGTTTCTGGTCCTCATGCCTTATATATCTTTCTGCTTTCTACCACCACTCTCTGGGATTAAAGGCTGGCTTTCTGGGATTAAAGGCGTGTGTCACCATGCTTGGCTTTTTCCAATGTGGCCTTGAACTCACAGAGATCCAGAGGGATTTCTATCTCTGGAATGCTAGGATTAAAAGTGTGTGCTATCATTGCCTAACTAGTGGCTTTTCTGTTCTCTGACCCCAGATAAGTTTATTAAGGTACACGATATTTTGGGGAACACAATATCACCACAAGTATCAATTATATTCAGTATTTGATGAATGAATATGATCAGCTTTATGTGGTATCTTCTTAAATAGTGAAAGACAAATAACTAGAAGGAGCTTAGATGTACCAAGAAGTGGGTTCCCCAGAGTAGCACCCTACTCCTCAAGAAAAATCTCCCTATTGTGTGGCTGGCCTCTTCAGAAATGTTTCTGATGAAGCAAAGATCTCTGAGGAGTGACTTCAACAGACAGTTCTCTGTGTGGCTAACTCATTCATGGTGAAATTTTTATTAGTTTACTTATTAGCTTACTAAATCAGGAAGGTTATCTAACCCATGCATAATCATGTGGTATAAATCATTAGTTTGATTCTTCAATGACAGATACAACTAAATGGTTTTCATCATTAATGATAATATAATTATTTGTTGACCAGAGTTCATGAATGTAGAATTCACATTTCCATTTCCATATAAGATTACTTTTTTATTACTGTACTAAAATCTGTCAATGGCCACCATTCCATTACTAGCTCTGTTAGTTAGCCATAGCTATGACAATGATATTCCAGTCTCAGCAGCATGTTGGGAGACATATCTTTTCTAAAGACTGTCAAAAATAACAATGACAACAATAATAATATAATGCTGAATTGAATAATGCTGAGTTGAATGACTATAAGTGATTAAAGCCTAAGTATTTGACATGTATGCTGTTGTTTGGTTGTTGAACGTCTCACAAAGTCCCCTTGTGTGGGGTCTTGGTCCTTGTGGTGGTGGTTGTAGGGGATGGGCAAATCCTTCAGAAATGAGAACTTGGTGGGGGATCTTTGATAATGTGCTTGAAGATGATGTTATCCATTTTTCTTCCTCCTTGTTTTCTAATGAAGAGTTAGTTTTCTCTTTCTTACATTACCCACCATTACCATTTCACACAAACATCAGAGGAATAAAAGCCCCAAGAATCTCTGATCACAGACCAAAACCATGAACCAAAATGAACTCATTTTCTTTATAAAGTTATTTGTTTCATATGTTTTTTTTGTTTGTTTTGTTTTGTTTGTTTTGTTTTGTTTTTCGAGACAGGGTTTCTCTGTGTAGCTTTGTGCCTTTCCTGGAACTCGCTTTGTAGACCAGGCTGGCCTGGAACTCACAGAGATCCGCCTGCCTCTGCCTCCCGAGTGCTGGGATTAAAGGCGTGCGCCACCACCGCCCGGCTTTCATATGTTTTTTCATAGTGAGAGAAAAATCTAACAAAAATATGCAGAATGTCATTTAATAATTAAATGTTACACACCTATTTATGAAGAAAACAAGAAAGAAGTAGAGTGTTATACAATATATATCCTTTGGACAAAAACGTTGAACCCAAGATTCTTTCTATGGAATGAATAACTGAGAAAATTATTTGGAATTAATTCATATAAGTGATTAAGCTTCCATTGTTCTTATATATTTAAGAAAGGCAGAGTAGATTTGATCAATGAATGCTGTACTCATTCTTAGAGATATGGCAGTAAGTCCCATTAATAACTACAATTAATTTTAGTACAAAAAAGTATAACACTAATGAAGATTGGTCTACCGTTGAACAAGACTAGGCAAAATTTGATCGTAGATGCTGTTTCTATGGAAATGAAAGCATTCTTCTTTTCTGTAAGAAGAAAATGGGATCATTTGATATTACATTCTACCATTACTTTCCACTTCTCAATTTAAAAAAACAAACAAGCAAGCAAGAAAAACCCCCAAATAAATAACACATGTAAGGCTGAGTGAATTTGAGCTAGGCCATATCCAACAGTATACCTTTAACACCTTGTTAGGTGAGAATTTGATGAGTCTCAAAGTTTAACTGTAGAGCATTGATATACACAGGTCAGTGAAGGAAGACATTTAAAGCCCTGCTTACGCGTTAGCACTGAAAAGCACACACATACATGCCACAGGTATCTATTCATAAATTTGAGTAGACTGAATTTGGAAAATTTTGAAAGACACACTGACCAAACTCTCAAACAGCAAAAGCTGTATTATTCAGAAAAAAAGAAGCCCAGTTATAGCAAAAGGTGTACAATTCAGAAAAAGAAGTCCAGTTATGTCCGCTCTGGTTTTAGGTGGCTGACAGTTCAGAATTTCTGCAAAAGAGATGCCAGCGAGAAGCACAAAGCATCAAAGGGCAGCACAGGGTTACTGCAGTTCTCATTATTTGACCCTTGGCTGTTTCTCTTTGGCTCTGTCTACATCTTCCAAATAAAGTTCCTCAGAAAGAGGAATTCCATTCCTGTAATTAGCATGGAAAGGCAAAACTGTGAACATTATGAAGGAAGAAATTGAAAGAGGCATTGATAATCTATAAATTGGTTATGAATGTCCTGTATAACCTTACCCTGTGGGACTTGTCTGTGTGTACGTGATGGTGCACACGTGTGTGTTCAGGTGTGTGCACCTGTGTAGATGGGGAAGCCAGAGACTGACTTCTGCTGTCATTCCTCAGGAGCCATCCAGGCTGCGTTCTGAGATTCTGGCAGCTAGATCTTACTGATTCTGCTATACAGGCTAGCTAGTCCTAGGATCCTCCCGTGTCTACTGCCCCAGAACTAGCATTACAAATACCTGCTACCACACCTCACTTTTTATGTGTGTTCTGGGGGTTGAACTCAGGTCCTCATTATTTGTCTTGCAAATACTTTGCCAAGAAAACCCTACTCCCAGACCCATGAGACTTTTAGTATCATCTTGTAAAACAGAAAAAATTAAAACATTCTATACTTAGAAAATAATACAAACAACCAAAAAGTTACTATATTTCTTTTTTCTTTACCTTTCCTTCTCTTTTTTTCTTTCTTTCTCTTTTTCTCTCTTTCTTTCTTTCTCCCTTTCTTTCTTTCCTTCCTTCCTTCCATTCTTCCTTTCTCTTCTTTCTTTCTTTTCTTCCCTTATTTGTTGTTGTTGTTTTAAGACAGGGTTTCTCAGTGTAAAAGCCTTAGCTGTCCTGGAACTCAAGACTAGACTGGCCCTGAACCACTGCCCAGCTTCTTTTCTTTCTTTAAAAAATTATTTTTAAAAAGTTCCAAAATTCATTTTGATCATATATTTTTCTTTCTCTTAACTCCTTTCTGATCTCACCCCAACCCACCAAACTTCACATTCTTTATCTCTTATCAAAAGAAACAAACAGACCCCTATAACTGAAATAAAGAAACAAAAGCACAAAAAGCCCCCATGGAGTTCAGTTCGTGTCCACCCACTCTTTCTAAGCATGGGGCCTGTCCTGGAGTATGGTTGATATACCCAGTGTCAAACCATTAAGGAAAACTTTCATTTTCCATTTCCCGGCAACTATCAATTACAAACAGCTTCTAGTTTGGTTAGGGGAGGGATTCTGTGCCCACTTCCTTTCTGTGGTAGGAAATGATATCGTTTGACTTGTGCAGGTCCTACTCAAGTTGTCTATCTGTCTGAGTTCAACCCTGTTTTATCTGGAAAGTTGTATTGTTTTAATTTTTGTTCTTGATAAGAATAACACAATCGTGTTTGTTTAGAAGTTATTTATCGATATGTGTGTGTGTGTGTGTGTGTGTGTGTGTGTGTGTGTGTGTGTGTTTCGAGACAGAGTTTCTTTGTGTAATGTTGGTGCCTGTCCTGGATCTTGCTCTGTAGAGCAGGCTGGCCTCAAACTCCTGGCTCTCCTCCCAAGTGCTAGAATTAAAGGCGTGTGCCACCACTGCCCCGGCCTAGAAATATTTTTTGAATTGGTGTTATCTGCCTTGTCTGGTAGGGAGCCCATTGAAAATATAAAACTCTGGAAGAGTATATTTGAAGCTAAGATTAGAAGTAGAGAACTGAGATTTCTCTATGGAAGCAAACCACACAAATACGTTTCTGAATGAATGCATGATAGTAAAACTTCCAGTCAGAGAATTTAAGAGATATGAGTTTTCTAGTGCATGGAATAACCACTTTCCAGCCAAGTTTTCTCTGATGGTAGAACCATTCTATATTTGCACTGGCTAATACAGACAGTATCCACTTGCTGAATGCAGCTATTAAGACGAAAGTACTAGGGCTAAACAAATTGTTCAGCAGTTAAGAGTATTTGCTGCACTTACAGAGGACTGGAGTTCAGTTCCCAGCAACCAAATCAGAAAGCTCAGAACTGTCAGTAATTCTGGACCAACGAGATCAGGTGCCTTCTTGTGGCCTCTGTGGGCACCACCCCCACCCCTTGCACATACATAGACATATGTATAAGCACACAAATTAATAAAAAAATAAACCATAACAAAGCTTTTGAAATATGGCCAGTGTAATGAATGAATTGAATTTTTAATTTAATTTAATTTAATTTAATTGTAATTTAAAAATTCACATGCAGTTAGTGACAGCTAAATTTGGTAGCACAGTGGAAGTCAGTGTGACACACTGAAAAAATTAGTTTTAATTTTTAAGTAAATAAAAGTGCATACACATAGACATGCACAGAGAGAGATACACACATACATACATGGACACACACACACACACACACACACACACACACACATACACACATGAGCCCTAGAACCCCCAGTCTGCAGGGCCTTGTTACTATTGACAGGACCTGCCTGGCTAGCCATTTGTTCCCTAAGACAAAGAAACTGATGTTGCTTATGCATTCAAAATGACAAGCCACAGAGCTTTACTTTCAAATGTAACAATCGCTTTCTATTTTAAAGGGCTTCAAAAAAGGTCTAAAGATTTACTGTCATGAAAATGCATGTTCTGCACCCCTCTTCTTGTTTCTTCGTTACCTTTTTCCTCTTCTCTTCATGGAAGCCACAGTGACTCAGATACTAGAACGGTGTCCGGTCTCTCTTGAATATGTGAAGTGGACTCTCATCTTAAGGCTCCGTAAAGCTGTTTACATGTTGAAGGACAGTTTTAGGCACCATAGTATTACTAAATAGAGAATGAGCTATTGTTTAAACTATTACCCTGGGACTAAAGAGGAATTACTTCTTCTGGGGTCCTGCTTTGGGGGCCAATAACCAGAAAGATTCCAGAACATATAAGAGAAGTCTCAGAGCACCTCCAGTAGCACCCATTTGGAGATGCTCTGTCTCTACCAGGATCTACCACACGTTACATAATAATATGCAGGAGTTGGAATAGTGCGTTGTAAAGCCTCTTTGATATTCTGTCTTCCCCACTAAAGTGTGAGCCCCTGAGGGTAGGAACTTTATCTTATTTACTATACACAAAAATGGTTTATTAATATTTTCTGGTTAAAATGAATAAAATAAATCACAAAATTTATAACGCTTTCAAAGACAAAGGGGTGAAAATCCACAGAGTAGGTAGCTATTAATCTTATTTAAATTTCTTTCATTCCACACATAAACAAACACATTCTCCCTTCTAGTGCCCACAGCACATATCACTTTGGAGTCCTCTTAATTTATACTGCAGAAGAATATGATTATGTTGGTGAAGTTAAAAGGGGGAGCTAGAAAACAATGGCGGAGACATAGATGACAAGCCTCAGGCTCACACTTTCAATGTAAGAGTTGAAAATGAGAGAACAGAGAAGCACTTTGTATGTTGTTTCTATTATAAATACTCTTCTGTATGGCTGAAGTCTGAGAACATTTCACAGAGAAGAAGAAAGCAACTAGCTCAGACTTTATAGGGTCACAAGGTATCTGTTACTCTTTTTTTAAATTTAATTTAATTTTATTTTACAATACAATTCAGTTCTACATATCAGCCACGGAGTCCTTTGTTCTCTCCTCTCCTGCCTCCCTCCTCTTCCCCCCAACACACGCCCCTATTTCCACCTCCTCCAGGGCAAAGCCTCCCCGTAGGACTGAGATCAACCTGGTAGACTCAGTCCAGGCAGGTCCAGTCCTCTCCTCCCAGACTGAGGCAAGCGACCCTGCATAAGCCCCAGGTTTCAAACAGCCAACTCATGCAATGAGCACAGGACCCGGGTCCCACTGCCTGGATGCCTCCCAAACAGATCAAGCCAATCAACTGTCTCACCCATTCAGAGGGCCTGATCCAGTTAGGGGCCCCTCAGCCATTGGTTCACAGTTCATGTGTTTCCATTCGTTTGGCTATTTGTCATTCCTTTTCTTTTGTTTGAATGATCTCATACAAGTAATGACAAATACTTTCAGGTCAAAAGTTAGAGAAAATAATCTTTGTCCTTACTTTTGCTGGCAGACTATAGTTGACCTCCCCTAAATTAGAAACTTCCACTATTGAAGTAAAAACTTTAACAACCTGCTTTCCTTGGCACTGAAGAAGAAAAATGGGTATCTGTCTATAATTATCATTCATAGGAGTGGGCATGCTTGTGAGTTGTTTGCACACACATGTGGAAGTCAGAGGACAACCTGCATTAGATACAGCTTTCCTCACTCACTTGACTAGTCTGAGTGGCCAAAAAGTCCCAGGGGGCTACCTCTGTACCTCTTTAGTGCTGTATTTATAAGAATCCTACTAGGTCTGTCTGCTCCCCATTCTCCTTCACCTCTTCCTTCTCTTTCCACTTCATCCTTTGCCTCTTCTTCTGTGGGCAGCTACCCACCAACCCCACAGTTCTCCAGAGTTTTCCTGAGTGAGAGAAGCAGAAAATATTAGATAGAAGGATTTAGAGCTCAGTGATAAACAGATAGAAAATACAAGATAGCCTTGAGAGGGCCTGGAACCTATTCCAATGGGCCCTGACTCTTTCTGCCCCAGGGTATTCATAGAAACTCCAAGGACTGGAACAAAAGACCTCCCCCCCACCACAGCCAAGTGCAGACCATCTCAGACACCTGCACTCAGGCCCATGGTCCAGTCATCCTTTCTATGTAGACCTGCTGGGTAAAGCCAGAAGGAACCTGAAAATGGGCTCCGACACTCTTCCTCCCCCAGCTTCAATTTTAATGTGTGTTCTGTGTATTGAACTTGAAGTCAGGTCCTCATGCTTGCACAGAAATCACTTTATTGACTATTTCTTCAGCACTATAATGCAGTTTTTCATGTGAAATTTTACAAAATTGAAAAAAGGCAATGGCCATTCTATTTCAAGTCATTTTGGAAATGGTATTTTGGCTCATGGTGATCTAGAAGTGAGACAGTCCCACAGGTGTGGTCCTGAATTCTGTATGTAACCAGGACAGAGAGAGAAAGAAAATAGTCAAGATGGTGTGATGAAAATGTAACTGATCCTGGCACAGATGTGTGTGCAGATGGCATAGAAAACCTATAAGAAGTGGTCTTATTAACAAGTTCTGATGTTTGATAATGATACAACCCCTCACGACATGGAATGTTAAAAATACACACAAATCTTGGCCAGGCGGTGGTGGCACATGCCTTTAATCCCAGCACTCGGGAGGTAGAGCCAGGCAGATCTCTGTGAGTTCGAGGCCAGCCTGGACTATCAAGTGAGTCCCAGGAAAGGCGCAAAGCTACACAGAGAAACCCTGTCTCAAAAAACCAAAAAAAAAAAAAAAAAAAAAAAAAAAAAAAAAAAAAAAAAAAAAAAACCACAAATCTCAGGTTTGGTGGAACAGGTCTTTAATCTCAGCCCTTGGGAAGCATACATAGGAAGATCTCTGTGAGTTTAAGGCCAGCCTGGTCTACACAGCAAACTCCAGTCCAACCATGGCCAACATAGTGATATCTTTTATCAAAATACAAAGAAAAAATATCTACAAATGCAAAATATCTGCAGAGAAAAACATTTTCTCTAAGTCCAAAATATCTCATGGAGCTGGACAAAACCTTTGGTAAGATGAAGTGCTATGGCTAGCAACAAAAGATACTGGATTTCTTTTTCAAATTGTATTTTTCTTTTTTTGTTTTTTTTTTTGTTTTTTGTTTTTGTTTTTGTTTTTGTTTTTGTTTTTGAGACAGGGTTTCTCTATGTAGCTTTGCGCCTTTCCTGGAACTTGCTTTGTAGACCAGGCTGGCCTCGAACTCACAGAGATCCACCTGGCTCTGCCTCCCGAGTGCTGGGATTAAAGGCGTGCACCACCACTGCCCGGCCAAATTGTATTTTTTTATTTACACTTTGTATCACAGGAATAAACAATTTAGAATAAAGAAAATGTCCTTGTTCTTTGTTTTATCTAGAGATACTTTTGCAAATTTTATATATTTCATAGAATTTGTAAAAATAAATAAATGGCAGACCAGATGGCTCAGCAGGTAAATGTGATGCCACGAACACTTACTGAGTTGAGTTCTATCATTTTAACACACATTAAAATACAATCCAGGTGTGATGCCACACATATGAAGTTCCAGAACTTTTTTAACTAGTTGCAAGAGAGTGACTAGAAAATCTCTGGGAAGTTCGTGAGCTAGCTAGCTTGTAGGGCACAACAGGGCAGAAACAAGAAGAGAAACAAGCTCCCCTCCATCAAAACAGCATGGAAAAGTTATCCTCTCACCTCCACATATATTCTGTTGTATGCAGACACCAGTTCACTCACACACACACACACACACACACACACACACACACACACACATCAGCATGTTTGCATACATATACACACCAGAGTACACACACACACAAACACACCAACACATACACCACACACACATAAACACACCAACACACACAAAAAGTTATTATTTTAAAAAATTACAATGTTGTATATTCAGATTATAAAAATAATATTTCCGTTTCAGCTTATACACTGAATCACCCATTTGCATGCTCTTCCTGTTTGCCTCTGGAGACCTCAGCACACTGCCTCACTAGAGATGACTTAGACGGAATCTCCTGTTATGCCAGTGCCTAGGAGCATTTGCAGCACTTGTATATTTCAGGGACAGTATAGACACTCTCCTAGAGAATGTTAGGTTTCCAAGAAACATTGCAAAATGACTCTAAAATAACCCCTTAAATCTGAAAGAGAGAGAAATGTCTAAAAGAAAAAAGCTAGTTCTACCCATTGAATAAAAAAAAAATAAAGTGGCTGAACAGAAATCAATTTCTTTCTTTATTTTTTTTTTGTCCTTTTTGATAGCTAAAATTGCTAAAGTGCTTAAGGAGGCATATCATTTTTCTTTTTGAAGAATTTTGTCCACTTTGACAAGTAAATAAATGTTTAACTCTCTCCCTGCTTTGATTGCTACAGAAACAAGAAGAAATGGAAAATAACTGCTGCGTGTTTACAGCATATCAGTTTCTTTCTCTACATGAAGCACACAATAAGAACATTGTACAGATGGATGGTGCCTTGGATTGAATAGAGAACGGTGGACTGGCTTCGGTTTTGTGGAATTGGATCATCTGTCACAGTTTCTGCCTCTAGAAAAATGACCACCCAAAAGAATTCTAGTGGAAAGCCATTTTAAAATAGGTGATAAAATACAAGACTGATATTTTTGGTATGTACTATTTAAAAATAATTTTAAAAGAAAATGAGTAAGTTATTAGGAATGCAACTATTAGCAGGAGAAAGTGTTCAGAGTTTTGGATTACAGCAAACCACCCTCCATGCACATGTACTTTAAGTGATATAATTTACCTCAAATAACTCCTTTTTATGGTTTTATTATTATTTTTAGAAAAAAGGAGAAGGTTTACAAGATGAAAAGTTGCAAACAGTATGCTCTTACTGGTTGCCTAACACCATCCCTGCCTTGTGACTCAGTGATGGAGGAAGCAACATGGATAGCAAGGATATGCTGGGGAATGATCACAGACACACGGAATACAGCACAGTAGGCTGGAGGACAGATGACGCTGGGCCAACCTGTTCCCAAGCAAGCCAAACATGGTAGGAAGTAAGAAAAGCAATGGACATCTCTCCACAGAGAAGGCACAGGTGTGTGCCACCCATCCCACAAAACCTACTATCACATCAGACACAAGCATTATAGAAAATGAAATGGTCCTTTGGTGTTTAACTGCAGGGGTATTCAGGTTCCTAGTGTTTTATTTATGGTTTTCTTTGTTCTTTATTTTTTTAATTTTAAACATAATTCTTTATTGATTCTTTGGAAACTTCACATCGTGTACCCAAATCCCATTCACTTCCCAGTCCCTCCATGTCCACCCCTTACCCATGCAGTATGCCCCCCTCAAATAATTAAAACCAAAACAACCAAAAAAAATATCTGCCTTTCCCCCATCTTTCCAATCCCTCTTCATTCATTCTAATGGTATTGGGTGCTGCGGTGTGTCACGCAGTATACCTCTTTTGATCAATCAGCCCCACCAGCAAAATGTTCATTGAAATGAGTCTTTGGCCTGGTTCAAGGCCTCTGTTTTCTGGTACAGCATCATCACCGGGCTGGAACCTCATCAAAACTCCCCTTAGATATCCTGTTGTTGCCCCTTTCACGGAGTCTGTGGTTATCGTTCTGCATAACCAATCCCATTGCACACTCCAGCAGGTCAAAGATGGGACAGCTGTTAGGGTGGGCCAACCCAAGGTTCAGGATGTGGGTCTGGGTGGTAGTTGAATTGGTGGGTCTGGGCCATTGGGACCACCTCCTAAGTTGAGGGGAAGAGCCAGTTCTCCTAGCCAACTACTATGGTGCGGGGTCGGGTCATTTTTGCCAAGTGCTGGGATCAGCCCACCCATGGCAGCGACCGGGGGTGGGGTTTGGGGGGCTCTCCTGCTACAGTGTCCAGTAAGAAGTAGGGCCAACTATCCTGGGCTCTGTGAGGGACAGGGCTGGCTCAGCAAGGCTCTCGGATTTCAACACATAGGGACCTATGATCCCCTGTGGCATCAGGAGCCATGGACATCAGCCCAGACCCTGGCTGCTATTGGGTCAGGGACCCAGACATGGCTCATGGCAGCAGCCCGGGCCCTGTATGTCTGCACAGGCCACTTGGATTGCCTGTTCCCCATGGTAGTGAGGCCCTTGGACACATACAAGGCCTCAGGTTGTGGTCCAGACCACTGGCAAGGGTACTGGACCACAACACATCAACATAGACCTTGTTAGCTGTAGGGTCACAGACCCAGACATGGCCCTCTGCAGCAGCCCTGGCCCAGAAGACACCATGGCCCCTGTGGCAGAACAGTTTTTCTGTTTTGTTTCATTTTTTGATTTTTTTTAGATTTATTTATTATGTATGTATGCCTGAACACCAGGAGAGAGCACCAGATCTCATTACAGATGGTTGTGAGCCCCATGTGGTTGCTTGGAACTGAACTCAGGACCTCTGGAAGAACAGTCAGTGTTTTTAGCTGCTGAACCATCTCTGTAGCCCTTGGTTTTCTTTTCATATATGAGGCCCAAAGACAGTGTGTGGGCTTGGCTTCGTGAGGTTTTCAGGAATCAGTTCCACCCATTAGTAATTTGCTGAGCTGCTGCTTCTGCGCCTATGGCTGCCGCCTGTGCTGCAGTCTTTTCAAGATGCATTTTCTTCTTGATCTGACTCAGAAGGTCCCTTGGCTCTGGTCTTTTCTTTTCTCTGCTGCTGTTTCTCCAGCATTGACAGCTGCTTTGGGCCAGAGTTAGCAGATCCAGGAGCCAGGGACTACAGTTCTAGTTACTGTATGAATATGCACCTACATGCAGGCACCAGACTTGTCATCTCTGATGAGATCTAGCCTGTAGCTCTTGCTCAGCTGCTCCAGGAAGCTGTTCTAGAAGCTCTCTGCTCACTCTGACCAGGTGGATGTCGGGCTTGTTGCCCTTGAGGACACATTGCTTATCCATTAAGCTCTTGGACCGGTGTTTCCCACTTCCATCCTCAAACACATGCAGATTTAAAATCTACTGGACCCTATGCCCCAGTTCCTAATGTGGATCTTCCATGGAAATACCCAGTAATATCAGTCCAGTGGCACTTATCTGCTCTCCTCCACCTGACCCAGGTAATGTGTTGCACCACAGCCTTCATTGTGGTAGCTGGGGCAACTGGGACAGGATCTGTGGTCCAGACCTTGCTACTCCACTGGCAGCCCCCAAATCACTCTTATTGGCTTGTGTTCCTTACACTGTTGTACCACTGTTTTTTTTTCCATTAGCACTTAATGTTATCATTTACTACCACCACTTGTTTTGTATACAGTACCTGTACAGAATGATTTTATTATGCTTTCATACACGCCAATGCTACACCTTGTTTATCCTACTCACCAAATACTGTTCTTTTCATTGTTCAATTTCTTTTCTATTTTCCTTTTCTTTTCTTATATTCCTCTCTCCTTCACTTCTTTCTTTCTTTTCCCTTCCTCCTTTCCTTCTTTTTCTTCCTTCATTTTCTTCTTTCTTCTTCCCTTTTTTCTTTGTTTCTTTCTCTTTCTCTCTCCCTCCCTCTTTTTTCTTATTTCTTTATGTAGGTGTGCATGCTATTGAGGACTGAATCCAGGACTCCATGAATGCCAGACAAGCATTTTACCATTGAGAGGCTCTGTCTCAAAGGAATAGGTAGGGTGTAATAGACCAATTCATCCAACATCCCGTTCTGGCCTCTGCATGAGCCACATAGACACATAAACCACAGGGATCCACATGCGTGCACATGCATGTACACACACACACACACACACACACACACACACACACACACGCACGCACACACACACACACAATCACACGCAGAAACATATAAAGAATGCATGCCTGCATATTTATGCTTTATCTATAACATCGACATGCATGATTAGAAATGCATTTCCTTCCATGCTACTACATATTTCTAAGACACCAATGTGTGCAAGCAAAAATGTCAGATTTTAATTACACCCACTATAGAAATGAGTTAGATAGACAGTTTCCCAGCTCTAACTAGAAAAAGGATCATCAGCTGATGCCCACTAGATATACTGTAGAAGTAAGCTATATACAATAATTTAGAGTTTTTGGCCAATAAGGTTGAGGCATCTAAGCCATTTTCCTTGTGTATCACATGGATCATGAATGTAACCTCTGGAATGAAAACCAGATTAATAAAACAGAAACATAAAACATGTATTTGGCCGGGCGGTGGTGGCGCACGCCTTTAATCCCAGCACTCGGGAGGCAGAGCCAGGCGGATCTCTGTGAGTTCGAGGCCAGCCTGGGCTACCAAGTGAGTTCCAGGAAAGGCACAAAGCTACACAGAGAAACCCTGTCTCGAAAAACCAAAAAAAAAAAAAAAAAAAAAAAAAAAAAAAAAAAAAAAAAAAAAAAAAAAAAACCATGTATTTACCAGTTTTATGTGCCAATGGGAACTTTGATAAATTAATAGTTAAGGTTTAGAAAAGTATGATGAAAGATGTGGATAGCCATGTAGATAAGTGATTGCACACACAGGTTATGAAGAAATGATAACACACAAACTCAGTAAGAACTGTTTGATAAAATTGTTTCTGGTTTCTAAGATAGAAACTGGTTCCACAGGAACAGTGCAGGACACCTGTTCTATTTTCAAGGCAGGTAAGTCAGAAGGAGCTGAGGTTTAGGTCTTCTGACTGGCTTCATTGAAAAGGAATTTTGTTTTCTGTGTCCAGCCTTGAGCAGTTATGGAGCGGAGAATGAGGCAGAAAATGTATAGTAAGTTCAGGAATCCTTGAGTGAGAGCACATGCATGTAATCCCAGTGCTTATTATGCCTGGGCAAAAAGATCTGAAATTGTAGGCCAGCCTGGGCTGTCTCTAAACAAAGTGAGAAAGATACTGATGTGCCATACTTTGGAAACAACACTATTAATCTTAATAATAAAAAGTATAACACTGGCTAAAATGATAGAAAATAGTATTTGCTTCTGAATGATACTCATCAATTTTCAAATTTTCAAAAGATAATTTCTCAGAAGTTAAAATTGAAACTAGTTGCTGAAAGTTGCATTGATAGTCTCCATGAAGTGATTGTGAAATTCAAGGATGATATTTTAAGATTTAATGGGAAAAAATCTTCTAATGTGCATAGTAGTTCCTTACAGAACAGCCACCGGTAACTGCTAGTGTGAAAGCCTTTCTATACCACTCGCTCCAGGAACTCAGTTGGTCTTTAGGTTATGCAATGAAACAGTCCAGTTTGATAGATGAAAACCTCTAGTTTTGTGAAGCAACCCTTGGAAGAAATTGTTTGGACAGTACAGTGGCATATACCTGCCACTGGGGAAATTAAAAGGAATGTAATTTCCCTCAATATAGCTGAGGAAAAAATAGTTGATGTGCACACTTTGATGGTTTCTCTTTGATTTTCTTTGTTGAGTCTCTGTGTTATATGCTAATTCAGACTGATTAAACATATACAGATCTTGAAGAAATAGCTGATGTTCAAAAATTTCTTCAATACTCTTCAGCTATAAATTTTTGTCTACTTTTCTCATGGTAAAATGATCCCTCAGCCATTTCATTGCTCTGAAGATGAAAATCACTTTGGGTTTTATTCATTAAGTATTTTCTGATTTTAGGCTCTATCAACAAAAGCAATATAATCAAAACTAGAGTGTTTTGAGATTTATTAAGTGTCTTTAATACACTGGTTGTAATTATCAAACTTACCACTTGTATTCTAAATAATGCAGCAGAAATGTTTTTTATAAATGTGAATTTGGATATACAGTAATGGTATATGTTCACCCACTTAGGAGCACCCTTGTGCTGGCTAGTTTTATATCAAGTTGAGAAAGGCTTGAGTTATCTGAGATAAGGGAACTAAAATTGAGAAAATGACTATAGAAGATTGACTTATGGGCAAGTCTATGGAGTATTGTCTGAGTTGATGACTGATGTGGTAGGGCCTATCCCACCATCCCACCAGAGATGGTGTCAGCCCTGGCCATCTGGTCCTGGATACTATAAGAAGCAGAGTGTGAGAGTCATGGGCAACAGGTCAATAATCAGTGGTCTTCTATGGTATCAGTTTCTGTCTCCATGTTTCTGCCGTGTTTGTATTCCTGCTTTGACGTCTTGCAGCAGTGCAGTCTGAATTTTGGGTAACAATCTGGGATAAATCATTTATGATCAGACTTTTATGGTCGTGTTTTTTTCATTACACTTATATAATACCCAACTAAGAAAACACCTCAGCCTTTTAACAACAATGGCAAAACAAAGAAAAAACCAATACTAGAAGCCAGGCATCTATTCTCTTCTAACAACAGAACCAAGAGGTTTATTTTATGGGAATTCTTTTGAGAATTCCCATCTATAGCATTTCAGAACTTAATTCAATATGAGGTACTTTTCTTCCAAAGGTGCAACACACTCTGAAGAAAGGGAATATGCCAAGGCATAGTATTTCATATCTGTGATGGTATACCATGCCAGCTGAAAGTGTTATATACATGTGAAGTTACATGTAACATTTGATTATGTCTATGGTTATAATGACAGAATAAAATGATTGACCATTAATCTATATCTCAGTAGGATATGTATGTGGTGTTTAGAGATGTGACAGGTGCTTTGTTAATTATAATTAAATTCATGGTTCTTTATTTAGACTTCTATTTTGAAATAAAATGTTTTTATCAATCATCTTCTAAATAAAAGAAAAAACTGATTTACACAATATTTGAAAATTTGGTAAAACTTTCCAAGTTTGACATAGTTTTTATTTTTAGATATCATAAAAAGAAGGGCTGAAGGGGAGGGAGACAAAACAAAAACATGATAAATGATAAATCTGTATGAAAATGCTATAAACAAAACCCTTACTATGTATGCTATATTTAAATATTAATAAGAATAAGATGGTAGATTAATTTGAACCTTGCACCATTCATAATTAAATATGTAAAACCTAAAAACTTATATAACTACATACTGCCCCATGATCAACCAGGCCTGAGATGAAATTAGATTATCATGCTTTCAGAACTATGAAGCATTATTATCTAAATATTTAAATGTACTTTTTTCCAGGATGAAATATTTATGTTTTTCTGGTCAGTAAAACCTGTTTCTTCTTCTGTGACAGGAAAAGGTAAATAAATAAATGAGCCACTCTAATTTGGCTCAGAAGCTAACAATTTTTGAAAGTTAGTTATAGAACATAGTTTTAAGTGTGTTTTCTCTAGAAAATAATGAGTTACAGTCTCTCAGAAGCTCAGGCACTAAAGGGCTCACTTCTGAGAACACAGACAACAAGTGCATTTGCCTGAAAACACTCAGATAGATCTCATTATTGACAAGCTAATTCTGTTGTTCATCAGTGCCTGGAATTTTAGTAAAAGCTCAAGGAAACTCAAGGATTGATGAGTGGAACAGCACTAGAATTCTCCCCTCCATCTGAAGGATGTACTGCTCTGGGTATAATCTCAGTCACTTCATTTAGGGATTTGGGGAGTGCATTGCCTCCACACTAGAGTCCAGATATTTCTAGAGATATTGACATTACATGAAACATTGGTGTGAAAGTCACATTTAACTTACACAAATGTATGAGATTTAGAAGCTTTGACAACTAACCAGGAAAGAATTTACATAAATATAAGTTACTAACTTATAAAGAAAATGAGTTAGAAATCTAATAACCATGTAGAGTCACATAGAGAAGATGTTTAGTTCTCTCATACATATATATATATATTATATATTTATATATTTTATATAAGCATAATAAAATATAATCTACTTATGATGTTAACTATCTACAGATTTATCTTATAGTAGTAAAATATACAGGGTCAAGAGATAGACACTCTATAGCCAATATATATTGACAGCAAAAAGAATTGTTTTGAACTTTTTGTACATTGTAAATATTTTTTTTCAAAAGGGAATTAACCACTATTTATTTATTTATTTATTTATTTATTTATTTATTTATTTATTTTTGGTTTTTTCGAGACAGGGTTTCTTTGTGTAGGTTTGCGCCTTTCCTGGAACTCACTTGGTAGACCAGGCTGGCCTCGAACTCACAGAGATCCACCTGCCTCTGCCTCCCGAGTGCTGGGATTAAAGGCATGCGCCACCACCGCCCAGCTTGGGAACTAACCACTCTTATCCAAGCCTGAAGACCTCATTCCATAACCCTAGTCTTTCCTACTCTACATTAGGTCAAATGTATCTATTCCATTATACCCACTGGCTAGAAAATACCTATTCCTCTCTTGGTATCATGGTTCACCCCAACTCTAGCACACTATAATTCATAGTCAAACATGAGGAGTTAAATAATTCATCCTACTTTGGTCTATTTTCTTTCCTCACTATTTAAATTTTACTTTGATTTGCAGAATTGCTCCCTGGATATGTTCTCTTCATTTCTGGATAACCTCTCATAAATTTCCCACCTCATGGTAAACTGAATTCTCCATAAACCAACAATCTATGGAAAGTTGTGTATTTGGTTATATTTTTCCATGAAAACAAGTAGGTATATTGGGATTCACAGTGAGAAGTAGATCTCTTACTATGCACTATATAAGACCCGACAGAACTTTTCACTGTCTACGTCTCTCACTTTATTATCTTCCATTTGCCTCATATTCAACTTCCTCCATATTCACTGAATCCCCTCTATTTGTGTACGAACTGCCCTGCTTTATCCACTTTGCCTAAGTGTATTTGTTCCTTCTTGTTGTGTAGCAACTTCTTCTGAGAAACAAACAAACAACACCAAAAACAGAAAAAAAATTCTTTCATTTTACAAGGAAGCACCTCAAAACTCAAGATGAAGGTGAGACATTCTCTTCTGTAGGAAAGCTCATGAAGCTCAGGAGTACAGGACTCAGAAGTTTAAGAGGTACTTGAAAGTGACCAGATATACTAAATGACTCCCTCTTTTCTTAGAGGATAGAAGCAGTTGGAACTGCTGATGGATATTCTCAGAAAAACCTAATTGCCCAGAAGATTCCAAGACCATCCAACACACAGTAAAGAGATAGAGATCAGCTTAATTGCCCAAAGCCTCTCAGAAATCCAAGCTTTCTGGAAAAAGCCAAGACCCACAGGGCTTCCTGGAAGAGGCTGAGACCATCTGGGCTACTAGGAAAGAAATTCTTCCAACATGTTGAGAGCCTGCTCAACTGAGTTGGGCAGTGTGTTTCAGTTCTCCAGTTTTTGTGAGTTGTCACTCTAGGAATTGTGCCACATAACACGTCCTGCCACAGCTATCTGAAGTTCTTCATTATCATTCAGAAGTTACTTTGTCAGGGAGGTGTACCTTCCAACCATTCAATTCATAAACTTCTATGAAACATACTTCACACATGTTCTTTGACATTTCAGTCTTCTTCAGAGCAACTTAGTCCTGAATAAAAGTTTTTAAAATTAGTATTACCTGTACACCCTGTTCTTACATTCTAACACAAAAATCAGTCACTATCAGGACCTTTTATTTTTCTTCTAGACCGGGATGTTAGCTGCATTTTCACACATAGTAATAAATCCAATATTGTTATCACTAGATGATATAAGTTGAGTAAATAAATCATATGATCTTGAGGAAGTTCTAGAATTAGGAACAATTCATATTTCCTGTGGGAAGTTTGATTAACAAAATAGAAACTTGGTAGAACTGCAGGAATAGTTAGAAGCATTTTGAACAAATGAAGTCCTGTGGCAAAAGTATATTTTCACGCTAATGGAGAATAACAAGTTGCTTTTCCCCCCCTTAGTTTTAGCAGCATCTAGTTACTATGGACTGGAGAGATGGCTCATCATTTAACAGCACTGATTACACTTGCAGAAATTCTGAGCTCAATTTCCAGCAAGCACACGGAGACTCACAACCATCAATACCTTAAGTTCCAGGGAATATGAAGATAATTTCAACCCTCTGTGGTCAACCCAGCCATGCCTGTGGTGGATAGACACACATGAAGGCAGTGTTAAAAAAGACTAATATATGTTTGTATCAGAGAGGTCAAACTAAAATATGTGTGAGGGGAACATTCTAGGCTTAAGACTGATGCAGAACATAGTCTGCACAGCAGTGTAAGCTGGGCTGTCAACTATAGTTTAGGTTATACATACACCTGGAGTATGTCCTAGAGGACTTTCAGCCGCTGTCAACTTTGTCTGCTTTGACATGAAGCTAACAGTTTCTGCATGTGTATTTCTGTATTTCTATAGTCTAAACACAAAATTGAAACAAAACTGAAACATTTTTAACTAGCTTGTACTTGTATGGCCACACTACTGATGTCCTATGAAGTAGAACCTACTTTCTTTATGGGCAGAAAAGGGGCTTCTCGCCTTACTTTTTGGATGGTGAGATAAGCAACTTAATTTTGATTTGATGACATGCACCTAAACATTAAGTGATTCTGCTTTGATTTAGCCCATTGCATTGAGCGAAGTAATTGAGTCCAAACTAATTTTATGAGTGTTTCTCAATACTATGTATAGTGTTCCCCTGTTTATTCTCTCTCTCTCTCTCTCTCTCTCTCTCTCTCTCTCTCTCTCTCTCTCTCTCTCTCTCTCTCTCTCTCTCTCTCTCCCATACCATCCCCTGTCTCTTATTCTCATTTATATATGAGATGCATTTTCTAAAGAAAGTCTTGTGGGCAACATGAGGTATGCCTGTCATCAAATCTACCACTTAACTCTAGGCTTCCATTTCATCACTTTAACAATCTCTCTGAAAATACTTGTTATACTTTAAAAAGAATTGTCCCTGGCAAATTCCTGTGTTGAAGGCTTCATCCCCAGTTATTGTTACTATTTTAAGAGGTGACTGAAACTTTCAGAGGTGGAGTCTTGTTGGAGGAAGTACTCACCAGGTATGCATTGTCACAAGGTATACTTGGACCCCTAACCCTTCCTGTCTTGGCTGCCTGAAAATGGGTAGATTCACATCATTCTGACTTTCCACCATGATTCTCTGTCTCTCTGTGGAACCCCTAGTCAGTTGACCTCAGAGTATGTCAGTCAGACTGTCAGAATTAGCCTTTATATCCTCAAGTTGGTTTTCATACATATGAAAATCTAACACACCTCCTTACCTGCTTTATGAGTTACATATCTGCATAAGGAACTCATTTTGCTGCTTGTGGAGGCAATGCCCATTGCATTAGGAATCAATAATTTGTAAGAATTGTGATGCTTAGGTTCAGCCCTGCTTGACCAACAAACACACAGAATACATCCATCTACAGAGTGTAGAATATTATGTCAAAAATATATGCAGCCCATTTGTACCAATCCAGTGAGTCAACTTCACACATAGGAGAGAGGTGCTCAATTATTGTCAAGTTAGGATTACAGGTAAAACATCACATATTTACTAAAATCATTTACTTGTCATCTGAAACATATCTTCATTTGCCTCATCAGTCTATCTTTCCTACTTGACAGGCCGAATCCCACTCAGCCTAACGGTTATCACTGTGCTGATGTTTGTTTTGGTAACAGCAAGGCTTCCAATCTTATTTATCAGATTCTCCTCTGTCATTATCCACATTTTTTTTTGTTTCTAGTAATACTAATTCCTGACTTTGTGTAAAAATAGTTGCCATTGACTGAGTAATTGTCAGGTGTTAAGTATTGTGCTCAACATGCATTCATAATGACAGCTAACGTTTGTGACAAGCGTGATGACAAGCACTTTGCAGACATCAACTCACTTTGCAAAGAAAGAAAAACAGATACAGTTCTTTCTAATTTACAAATGAAACAACTAAGACAGGTAAGAGAAGAGAGATTATTTTTCTTTGCTCTTCATAGTTATTTATTGGGACAGACTAGTATAACAGAAGACAGATTAACAAGAAAGTAAGACAGTTATATAATAACGTTACATATTCATGTGTGTGTGTGTGCATGCATGTATAGATTTGTGTGTGTATGTATATGTGTGTACTTCCAGAGAAATTGGTATCACAGGCTTGTGTTAAATATTGGTTTGAGTGTTGTTTGAGGCTGGAGAATTTGCTCAGTGGTTAGGTCTTTGTTGCTATTTCAGAGGACCAGATTTTGGTTCCTAGCACTCCTGTCAGCCATTTTGAATTCCAGTTTCAGGGAATCTAATACTCTCTTCCTGTCATTGTCATTAGCTGCATGTACGTGTACACCCACGCAGACAGATGCATTAAAAAATTAAATAAGTCTCTTTACAAGAATAGCATTGTTCACTGAAATAAAGGCAGGCATGGCAGATACCAGTTATGAGAAATCATCTAAGAACAGTATTTTAAAAAAAAGGAAGGTTTGCCATTTGAACTTGAATTCACATTCTTCCATCAGTAAGTGCCTCCAGTTTTCTGGAGTCATCTCACTCGTGGTATGTAGCCATACCTAGGAGATTTCCTTTATGGATATGCATTTCCCATTCACACATATCACCTGTTTTGTCGTCAAAGCATGTATGCCTGCAGGTACTTAAAATGATCACTCAAGCTGCGCAGCAGTGGCACAAGCTTTTGATCCCAGCACTTGGGAGGCAGAGCCAGGCAGATCACTGTGAGTTTGAAGCCAGCCTGGTCCACAGAGGGAGATCCAGGATGGGTACCAAAACTACACAGAGAAACCCTGTCTCAAAAACACCCTCCCCCTTCCAAAAAAAAAAATGATCACTCAAAGTCATTCTGACCAAGAAAGAGAATTTTTCAGTGGACTGTTATGACTTCCTATTGTTATATTTTGGGGTGGCGTATAATATTCTGTTACAGGGATGAAAATATTCAGGAACCTTCCAGCATTCATGGAGTTAGTAAGTGGGGAATCCATGTGGAAGGCTGTCAAGATTCTTGCCAGGCAAATGGTGGTGAACTAGCATACTTGGTCAAGTGCTTGCTTTGTAAGATGAGCACCTGAGCTCCATTGGTAGTTTTTTAGCCTCGTGAGAAAGGCCATGGTAGCATACACTTGTAAACCCATGGCTGGAGTTTGGGAGACAGCAGGTCCTAGTCTTGCTGGACAGTCAGTCTGTGTAAGTGGTGAATCTCACATCCCAATGATAGACCTTAGTTCATAAGACAAGGTGGAGAGCTCCTGTGGAATGGCACCAGATATTGACTCCAAGCTTCCACATGCATGCAAACATGTACATGTACCCACACATACGTAAACATGCACAACACTAAAATGCACACTCACATTATATACTAATTCTTATAAACATCAAAAGTAGATACTGGCTTCAGTATAAAGATATTAAGGCTCATAATGCTTGAGTAGCCCCATTTGCCTAAACCAAGATTAAGTTAGAGAAACAGAACCTCAAACTGATGCTTTCTAAACTTCTGCCTGGCTCCTTCATGTGATGTGTATTATGAAGGGACACCATTACTTCAACCTCTTAGATAGTGTGTCTTCATGGATAGTATAACAAGGGCTTCTTAATAAGTAAAGGATATCAAATAGTAGAATGTTTTAATTCTACCTCATTATTCACTTTAATGACCATATTAGCAGATGTGAAAGAAGTTATGTGGCAACAGGACACATAGTTTGCACTGAAATAATTACAGAGTTTGAGTGAGAAACTACTCCCCAAGTCCCTGGGAACAGTTATGATATAAGGTTTATCAGTGGGACGTGAGGTTCACCACTTGCTCCAATTCAAAATCCCGTCAGTATCTGTCTTCCCCAAATACATCTATATTCCTTTCTGGGACATTTATGTGGGGGAAAAAACTCATAGGAAGAGTTCCTTGAAGATAAGGATCCCCAAGGTGGCCGAGAAATAATAACTTCATCTAATAAATTTGTTATGTTAAAAACATGTTTTGTTAGTACTTGATATTGTGACAAAATAATTAAAATCAACTTAAAATAGGAAAGGTTTTGGGCTCATGATTTCAGAGCTTGCAATTCTATTGTTCTTTTGTTTCCGGGCCTGTGGTGAAGTGGAACCTTATGACAGTGAACATGAGGTAGACCAGACATGATTACTTAATGGTATCTAGGAAGCAGAAAGAGAGGAGAAGAAGAAGAAGAGGAGGAGGAGGAGGAGGAGGAGGAGGAGGAGGAGGAGGAGGAGGAGAAGGAGAAGGAGAAGAAGAAGAAGAAGAAGAAGAAGAAGAAGAAGAAGAAGAAGAAGAAGAAGAAGAAGAAGAAGAAGAAGAAGAAGAAGAAGGAGAAGAAGAAGGGACTTAGGACAAAAGTGACCCTTTGAGAGCTTGAGACCTATAACCTGTTTCTTTTTTTTTTTTTTTTTTTTTTTGGGGTGCTTGCTATAATCCTTTTCCTTTCTGAAAGACCAATCACAGAAAATACAAACAAACTCTCCCTCGGTTATTTTAACTGCCAACCCCTCCTTCCCACTTTTTGAACTTGCTTCTTGTGGCACTGGCCAAGCCCCATGCAGCCCAGAATCATCACTTCCCTCGGACATATTAACACTCAGGTAACTTCCATCATGGCTGTGGATGCCTTCGTCTTCATCAATGTCCGGTGACTCATTTTCAGCCAAAGTGATAGGAGGCGAGGCCGTTACGGTTGGTGATTTGACAGGAGGCAATGGTGACGCCGGTTCGGGTGCTGAGGCTTTCACAGGGACACTGTCTGGGTTCTGCTCAGTGTCCACTTCCATTTCACAAAGCCCAGCTAAACCAGTCTGACACTTAGCATGTAACGTTTCACCACCTGACCCATTTGAGTTTTGTTCCGAGGATAAGACACTGGTAGATTCCTTGAGAGCAGCAAGCGTAGCTAGACTCTTGCCAGCTTCCTCTGTTCCCACTTTCTTGAGAGGGGCCATTTTATTTCCTTCCCCATCAGAGCCAATTTCTTGGTCCTTGGGTGTCTCGTCTCTTCTTGAGTTTCCCTTTGGAAGATCCTGTGCGCGCCTGCTTCCCTTCAGAAGCTGGCTATCTCTAACAGGCACTAAACCAACTTCAATAAGGACTTGCTCCTGCCGCACCACCTCACTCCACATGCCCGACTTCTCCTTGGTACTCTCTTTTTGGGGAGAAGACCTTTTGGTGACTGGTTTCACTTGAAGAGGTGGCTCCATGACAGCAGGAGGCTCCTTCTGAACAGATCCCATGTGAGGAGGCCCTGTCTGAGCAACCTCCACCTGAGCATGGTCCAAAGGACAAAGCAGCTTCCTCCGACAATGTCCCCACTGAGACTCCATGGGAGGAGGCGGTTCCATCTGATCAGGCTCCATGGAAGGAGGCGGCTCCCTCTGAGCAGGCTCCATGGGAGGAGGAGTCTCCATCGGATCAGGCTCCATGGGAGGAGGCTGTTCCATCTGAGTAAGCTCCATGGGAAGAGGTTGCTCCATCTTTGGAGGCTCCGTGGGAGGAGGCGGCTCCCTCTGAGGAAGCTCCAGGGGAGAAGGCAGCTCCCTCTGAGCAGGCTCCAGGGGAGGAGGCGGCTCCCTCTGAGGAGGCCCCAGGGGAGAAGGCAGCTCCATTTGAGCAGGCCCAGTCTGAGCAATATCCATGGGAGAAGGAAGCCCGGGCTGAGTAGAGCCTGTAGGGGTGACCACCACCTGAGTGAGCGCAGGACCGGAAGAGACCTCCTCCTGAGCCAGCTCCATAGAAGGAGGCTCTGCCTGAGCCTTCTCCTTCTGAGTCTCCTGAGCAGGTCTGCTGCCTTTCTTACTTGATTTACCTTTTTGAGGTTTCTTCTTTGCACCTTTTTAAATGGAAGTATTTTGCTTTTTATTGTCCCCCTTAGTCTCCTCCGTCTTGCTGTCATCCTTTGGCACCTCAGCACTATTTTTGGATTTGCTTTCCATCTTTTTTTTCTTTTTTGTCACTGGTTCCTCATTCACAAGCTCATCTAATGAATGGGCTTCAGCATCCACCTTTCTTTTGTTCTTCTTGGCTTTACTGACTTTTTCTTTATTATTTCCT
Source organism: Peromyscus leucopus (assembly GCF_004664715.2). NCBI lineage: Eukaryota > Metazoa > Chordata > Mammalia > Rodentia > Cricetidae > Peromyscus > Peromyscus leucopus. Next base: position 798,165 of record NC_051083.1, read on the forward strand.
GTATGTACAACTATGTGTTTAGTCTCTGCTGCCTTAGTCTCTGTCGCGGATTTCCGAGTTCTGGTAGTTACCTGGACCATTAAGGCATTGCCACAAGACTTCTTCTCTTTTGAAACATCCTTTTTCTCTAGATATTAGGATAGCTACACCAGCTTGTTTCTTAGGTCCATTTGCTTGGAAAGCCTTTTCCCAGCTCTTTACTCAGAGGTAGTGTCTGTCTTTGAAGTTAAGGTGTGTTTCTTGTATGCAGCAGATGGATGGGTTCTGTTTTCTTATCCATTCTGTTAGCCTGTGTCTTTTTATAGGTGAGTTGAGACTATTGATATTGATGGATATTAATGACCAGTGATTGTTAATTCCTGTTATTTTTTGTGGTTGTGTTGTGTTGTCCTTCTGTGGTGTATGTTGGTGTGGGATTATCTATTGCTTAATTTTTCATGGATGTGTTTAGTTTCTTTGGGTTGAATTTTCCCTTCTAGTGCTTTCTGTAGGGCTGGGTTTGTGGATATAGCCTGTTTCTTTAACTGAGCTCAACCTCTAAAAGTTTCCTTGACTTCTTACAGGGCATTAATATATTAATGGGTGAATGTATCAATCCATTTTATGAGGTCAGAGCCTTTGTGAAGCAGTCACTTTCCAAAGGCTCAACTGTGACTACGACTGCACTAGAAAACAAACTTTCAACCTATGAACTTTGGGCGATACTTCAGATAAAAAATATTCAGCATGATTCTTTATTTTCCTTAAATCCAGAAAGAAGATATATATCAAATACAAGAATGAGTGATCTCCAACAACAGTCTCTAGTCATAGCCCTTTGAAAATACAGGATTCAAGATCTTCAATATAACAATAGTACATCATGTAATAGCTTTATGGTATTTATATAAAGGTATTTTAGGATATCTGTAGTTGGTTGGTTGGTTTTTTTCTCTTTTCTCTTTACTCTTTGGTCTTTGGCTCTTGAGGGCCCTGCTACCCAGCTACTAAAAAACATAGAGAATGTTATTCATACATATAAATGCCCAGCCGTAGCTTGGCTTCTTTTAGCCAGCTTCTCTTAACTTAAATTATCCTGTCAATGTTTTGCCTTTGGGACTGTACCTTTCTCTATTTTTGTATTTCTTTTGTTATTTCTTACTCCATGGCTTGTTGTGTAGCTGGATGGCTGGCTCTGGAGTCCTCCTCTCCTTCTCCTTTTCTCTTGTCCCTCTATCTTATCTTCCCATATTTCTCCTCTTATTTATTTTCTATGCCTGCCAACTCCACTTAGCCTTTCTCCTGACTAGCTATTGGACATTCAGCTCTTTATTAAACCAATCAGGCTTTTTAGACAGGCAAAGTAACATGGTTTCACAGAGTTAAACAAACGCAACATAAAATAATGCAACACATCTTTGCATCATTAAAAAATTTGTTCTTTGGCACCAAAGACTACTTATAAGGCTGCAGAAAAAATGAGGTCACTCCTGAAGACTCTGTGTTGTTTATGGTGATGCCAACTGGACAGAAGTTAGGAGACAAATTTTCTGTGAGGAAATACCTAGACTAAGATGGAATTTCTCATCCTAGTTGTGGACAGTAATATTTCATGTGCTTGGATCCTAGAGTGAAGGTCAAGGAGAGAGCAAGCTGAGCATCAACATTCATCTCTCTCTGCTTCCTTACTGTGTACACCATGTGAACAGTATCAGTATCTGCAAATGTGAGTTGCCATGATTTTTCCTCCCTGATGGATCATAACCCTTTCTAAAATTGCTTCTGTCAAGCATTTTGTCATAGCATTCATACACATAACCACTATCTGTGTGAATCCTGGTTATAAAATAATTCTCAATCATACTTTATTAAGTAGGACCTAGAACTGTTTTGAGATGGATGTCCTGCCTCCTGTGTTGGTAGAGGATGGGAAGAATACTTCACATTGAGACTAAGAAGAATCTAAATAGATCAGCCTTACAGGCTATCCCTGTGGTCACTCTCCTTCTTTTCTCAAATCATGTCTATTCATTGAAATATATTCATTTTTTACTAAACCTAATCAGAAATAAAACACAATTTTCCCCAGGTCTCTGAGTCTTCATTCTTGCGGGCACCTACCTAACTTTCAAAGCAAATTTGTTATATTTTACCATTGTTCACTGTAGTAGGACAGGCCCATAGGATTGAGGAAATTGGCTCAGACCAGTTACCAAGGCATGCACATAATGTATTTCCTTATGAGCCAACCTAGAGTCTGCCTATAGGCCTAGCAACAGACTTCCTGGTCACTGTCAGAGGTCCTGATGGTGTGGAGTCTGCCTGAGGACCTAGCAACAAGCACTGTCAGAGTTCCTGATCAAAGAAAGAGTTCCTGATCATGCCCAGTCAATGAGGGATGACCACGCAGACTGGGTGCTGGGAGGAGGGTATGTAAGGCCTTCTCTGTTATTGAATGAATGAGTTAGTCATTTGCCTTCAACTGACTCCCAGTGTCTGTGCCTTGACACCACAGCTTCTCACCCACTTCTCCAAGGGAGCCATTAGAATCCAACAACAGTTCACCTAATTTTTCAGCACATATCCATAGCCCTTGCAAGAAGAGAAGAAAAAACATATACCATTGTTTTTCTCTCCTCAGTTTCTTTGAGTGGGGCCACACAATTTGAATCTACAGACTGGCTCTGTGGTAACCGTCTTAAAAATGTATTTCGGTAATAAAATTTTATTCATTATCTTAAAAGAACAGGAAATTATCATCAATGTTAACAAGTATTTGAACCCCTATCATTTTGAAGGATTTTTTTTATTTTTAATTATACTTATATGTGTGTTGTTATATGTGGTATGTGCATGTAAGTGCAGTTCTTGTGGAGGGTGTTAGATTCTCTGGAGTTGCAGAAGCTAGAGTTACAGGTGGCTGTGAGCTGTCTGTCATAGGTACTGGGTACTGAACGTGGTTCTGTCAGAAGTGCAGTATATACTCCTCTGAGACATCTTTCCAGCCTCCCATGTCATTTTATTAAAGATATAATACCTACAATGCAGCATTGCCATGTGTGTGTATTTTAAGACATTTATGTTTTATAGTGCCATGTGTGTTCACTCATGCACACATAATATATATTTACATTCTTTCCTTATATTCACCAAAATCATAAACTGCTGCAAGACCAGGAGATAACTCTTTTCCTCGGCTGGAATTTTTGCCCTTTTAGCTAAGCACATTTGTGATAAGACCAGCTAATTGTATTTTTCTATTATACATTCTAAAATCTACATTTTATTGCCAGAGATGCTATCTCCATAAGGCCACATTGAATGGTTCTATTATCTTAAATATTCCTTAGTCTTTCACTGTACCTTTTCTACTTTTCTGAATTTTAACATTACATTCAAAATTCTTACTTGTAAGAAACAAAAGCACACCAAGAAGCCAAACATGCTTGGCAAAGGAGAGTGTTTTAAAAATCAATAACTTACAGTATAAATTAAATAGGATGGCTTTTATTTATAGCAATCTCCCAAGAGTAGAAGGGCACAGTACTCCTTCATTTCTTCTGATAAACTTCCCTTTACATTATTTCATACAGCTTTCATGACTGCAAATGTCAGGCAAGTGTTTAAGAACATCTCATGATGATTTGCCATCATTCCCTCTCAGCACAATTCAGGTATAAAAGTGGCTTGTCCCAGTGGTTCATATCAGGGCCGAAAATCAGAAGCGAAGTTGGAATGAATCTTTGAATTTTAAGTATTTGGTACTCCCTGCTGATTGAAATATATGAGTTAGACTTGAACACTGTTCTGATTCAGAGGCCATTATGTAGGTCTTTCCGGGCACTAGAAGCTCATAACTCTTTTTGCTAAAGGAGGTAGTGAGAAAGATTCAGATTCGAGATACTGGCTCTGCCAGTCTTCCAAGGAATATGCTGCCCCTGCTTTGGTGAGGAAGTTGTTTATCAAACTCAGGGGTGCTATTCCAGCTGGGTCCTGAAGCATCTACTGACCCTCATCTGCCTGGATTTCCACTAGTGAAATGCAGCTCCAGATTCTAAGTCGAAATCTTCAATGAGTATGTGGTAGTCTATCTGTCTTGTCTGTAGAGTCTGCATCTGCAGACCAAAGCAACCCAATAGAAATATGTTTGGAGAAAAAAATATACCTGCACTGAACATGGGATGCTTTTACTTGTTCACCCAAACAATACATTGTTATAACAACTATTCATATAGCATTTATGTTGTATTCAGCATTGAAAGCAACACACAGGTGATATAAAGTATATAATAGGCAGTGTGTAAGCTGTATGAAAATATGGTACCATTTTATAGGAGTAACTTGAACATCCATAACTTTCAATATCCTCAAAATGTTCTGGAACTATCCTCCATGGACACAGTGTGCTATTTGAAAAATAAAAATCTTACTAGGAGAATGGCTTCAAGAGTGCTGAGAAATGAGCAGAAGATGGTGGGAAGGCTAAGGAACATAGGAACTCATGAACACAGAAAATATGCAGTCAGAAAGAATGGTTGCTTCAAAAGCTGGTGCAAAGAAATGAAAGTCAAAGAATTTTTTTTGTTTTATTTTGGAGGGACAGTGAGGGTCAAGAGCTTGAACCCAGTGGCAGGTGCATGCTAGGCAAGTACTTTTTCCATTGAATTACACTCTCAATCACCCTATCCTCTAATTTCCAGGCTTAAGTTTTGAAGTTTACTTTTAGTTTCAGAGATGAATTTAGAGAATACTGACTAAGATTTTCCCCTCGTTTCCTCTTTATTAAATACAAATGTGCTCTTCTCATGATTATAAGGCATGAGATAAACCATCATGCTAGTTGGCACAAAGAAGTTCACACACACACACACACACACACACACACACACACACACACACAAGAAAAGATATTTGCAATATAGTTAACCATGAACAGTTGAGAAAATCTAATAATTGGTGAACAACTACTTATTTCAAAATAAAAATCACAAAAATGGATCAAATACATCATGGACACGAACTTTAAAGCTGTACCTTCTCCAGGCATCTTCAAGTCTTGCTGAAGCAGATGAGTCCAGGTCCTTCCTCCTCAACAAGGCATGTGGAAGCTTCCAGAGCAGAGAGGAGCCCATGAAGGCATGAGAATCACTGAAACTGTGGGTCCTTTATGAGATCCCAGGGCAAAATTTAGACATCATATGAAAAAGCTGGCTGCCCGACTAAAACACAGGCTTCCGTTACGAACACTATGTCGTTTTTCCTCACCGCTTGTGGTCAGTACACCCCAGCAACGCAAAATCTTATCAGGGGAAGGCTAAAACGAACTCTATTACAGAAGAAATTTCTCCCTAAGTAAGGAAATACTCTAAAATATAAAGTGTAACTTTTTTAAAGGTTAAGCAAATAAAAACTCAGACCTTCTCAAAGTACCTACGGTAAATATTACTTTTTTATTTTTCTCTTCCAATTCACATGCAGAATGACATTTTCAAACTACAATAAAATATTTTGATAGTATAAAATTGCTATAAAATTTCAAAGCTTGAATAATATATATATATGTTAAGAAATCCAGCAGAATCCAGCAACAGACAACTCTAATCAAACTTTAACTAATTATACTTTAAATTAAGCTATTAAGCCCTCTCATGTTTGAATAAATTACAAAATCTAGAGCACTAGAGGAGTCCTGCTCCTATACAGGCTAACCAGTTGTTCTATCCCTGCTTGATTTTAATAATTTCTAAGTATACAAAAGCTTGCTAAAGCTTTTCTGCTTTTTTTCCCATTTAGGGTTATAACTCTCCAAAAAGAAATACTATCACTAAGATTTTTAAGGCGCGCGCGCTCGTGTGCGCGCACGTGTGTGTGTGTGTGTAAAATGTGGGCATATGTAGAACACACATGTTCATGTGTGTGAATTTGGGCATGTTTGCACCATGGTACCTAAGTCATGATTGGATGATGATCTTAGGTATTGATCACTGTCTTACCTTTCATTTGAGAGAAGATCTCTTATGGTTTGCCACTATAGGCCAGACCAGCTAGCCCGGAAGCATCCAGGTCTATGGTCTCTGTTTCTGTCTATGGTCTCACAATATGAACATTGGGATCCAGATGGGTGCTGCTATGTCTGTCTTCCAGGTGATTTTGTGGATCTAAACTCTGGTCCTCACAAATTTACATGACTAACACATTACCCACTGAACCATCAACCTAGCCCTAATATCAGTTTTTACATAAAACAAAGAGTCCTACATGGAGGACAATATTGAGCTGAAAGAGTAGGAATGGAAGAGATACCTAAAAGAAATCTGTATTGTGGGAGAAAAGACTTCAAAGAGTGTTTTGTTTCTGGCTTCATATCATGTTAACCAATCTTAATAAAATAATTTCTGGAAGTAACTTTTAATTGTCCTTATTTATTTATTTATTTTTGCTTTTACCTAAAGGAATTTAGTAAGGCATTACCTTTTGGATTGCTGCCATCAATACTAACATGTTCAGTAATTAAACTTGTTATTAGTGTTTTTAAGAGTATGCAAATGTTACTCATTAAGCATGGGATGGATTGTTTCCAAGCCTGTGCTGCATGAGTGTAGCATTTAATTGTATGGATATTGGTTTGGATGTTGGTAAGTGACAAAAACTGTCCCCTCAGAATACTCCAGGAAATAAAGTCTATGCATCCTGGGCAGGCTTAATGAAATCGACAAAGAGCTTGTTTCTCTGGGGTGACTTTAAGTTTGTGCAGATGCAGTAGACCTCCCTGAGGATGAAGAGTTGGTTTTATCATCGGTGATTTTGCCCCTGGAGGAGGGGATGAAACACCTCTGGTCAGCTTCTCCTATTAGAGAAGAACATTTTACATTCGTTATTGCAACAGAGTGTAGCTTATGCTGCATTCGGGAGCCTGTGGCGACTGGAAGAACTGACATTTGCTGTTGCAACATTCATAGGTGGGCTTGGGATCCTGAGCTAAAATGAGCACATGTTACTCATTCCTTCAGATGACTTTGCACTTATTGACTCAGTGCATACTTGGTTTGCATTATTCTCAGTGGAGTTCATACTGTTTATGCCTCTAGACTTTTTAAGTTCATCTTAGAATGAAGATCAGGAAAAAAAAAGCCAATCACATCTTTTTCTTAAATAGCTTTATGTGAAGGGTCTTAGAGCTCAGTCAATTAAATATTAAAGTCTCATGGATGGTGAGAAGTGCAGATCTCTGGCATGAAACAAGCTGACTGATAAAGGGGCTTTGTGTCTATGTGGTAAGCTCCATGAATCTAGTTTTATCAAGTATGCAAGAACTGTCAGTGGTTCTATTTACATTTGGTCGAATTAATCCTAATGTCAGCCTCAAGAAGCAATAAGCTGGTGAGAAATTACAATCCGTGCTCATGTTACGGGTATAGTTTTTCTAGTTTCTATACTAATTTGGGTCCTAGCTGGGGAAAGATTTCCTGTTGCAGTTTGCCCTGATAGAGCTGACAGTCTCAGTACACAGCCTTGTAATATAGACATACTGCTTCCACACCCTGTGTACACCTAAGAATATGTGCTGGGATGGGAAGCCAATAGTTGTCTACTTTCCAAGGATCCCCATTCCTTCAATATCTCATCACTTCTTCACTGTACACATTACTAACCCCAGTGTTCCACCTAGACACTGGGGATCATCTTTCCAGAGTACTCAGACATTAGAAAACAAAAGATGATGGAAAAATGCCTTGCAGAAAACCTCTAAAAGTAGCTTTGACCTGTCCTATGGCAAAAGACTATATAAGAATCCCTAATACTATATGAAATGTGGCAGGCAAAGGGGGAGAAAAAACAGATATTTATATAATTTATTATTCACATATATTTGCATGGATGTATTATTCTTAAAATTATCCCTAACTTATGGAATATCTTCTTGTAAATTTAATGAAAATGATTTTCTCAGAAAAAATACAAAAAACGTTTTCTCTGCTCTGGAAAACAATAAAGGTGCTTCTTCTTCAAGGTGGCACAATCTCCCTCACTCAAGAGATCAGTGAACAATTATGCCAGTGGTCAAATGTGGAAATCTTCAATGTTGCCTTTCTCTAGTACCAGAATTAATCATCTCATAAATATATGGCGTCATTGTTATTATCATCATCATTATTGTCTTTACCATCATCACTGTGTTGCTTTGAATAAAAATGGTCCACATAGGACCATAGGGAGTGAAACTATTACTATTAGGAGGTATGGCCTTGTTGGATGAAGTGTGTCACTGGGGATGAGCTTTGAGGTCTCATCTGCTTAAGCTATTCACAGTGTGGCAGTATCCTCTTGTTGCCTTCAGACCCAGATGAAGAACTCTCAGCTACATCTCCATACATGCATGATGCCATGCTTCCCATCCAGACAATGAACCAAACCTACAACTGTAGTCTAGCCCCAATTAAACATTTTCCTTTATAAGAGTTGCTGTGATCTTGATGTCTCTTCACAGAAATAAAAACCCTAAGACAATCACTACCTAACACTTAATTAACATCATCACTATTATCAACATTTTCATTATCATTATCATCATCATCATCATCACTACTGTCATCACTATCACCATCATTGCCATTTACATTAAATAAGCATCATTACCATTATCATCATTGCTTGTAGATGAATTTCTAAATGGTCTTATTAAATAACAAACATGGAGTCAAATATAGGGGTAAAAGCCTTAGAGAAAGATGAGGGAAATAGGGAAAGCCACAGCTAACCTAACCTCACCAACTCAGCAGCTTCCAAATTCAAGTTACTTCCTGTCTACCCAAGCCTTTATTGCCTTATTGTTCTGCCCTCTCATTGGCTCTCTTAGCCCAGCTACCTCATTCCCTCTTCCTACACAGCTCTGTCACTTTCTGTCTGTCTGTATAGATCCCCAGGCCTTTACAATTGGTACTGGGATTAAAGGTGTGTGTCACCATGCTTGGCACTGTTCCCTAGTGTGGCCTTGAACACACAGAGACCCAGCTGCTAAGTGATAGGATTAAGGGTGTGTGCTACCACTGCTTGACTTCTTTGTTTACTTAAAATGGATTTCTCTTTGCTCTGATCTCTAGTCAAATTTTATTTATTAAAGCACGAATAAAATATCACTGCATTTCAGCACAAATAAAATATCACAATTGCTATTATCACCACCATGATCATTAGCATTATCATAACGTAAGCATTAAATTATGTTCATCACCACCACTATAAACATCACCAAAGATATTCAATACTCACTGTGTCCAAGGTACAGTGTTAAGTATCATATTTGAATAAAAGTGACTTAAATCATGACCTAGTGGTGTTTCTATCATTGTTATAAACACCATGGTTAAAAGCAACTTAGTCAGGAAAAGGGTGTATTTCATCTTACAGTGTTCAGTTCATACTCATCACTGAGGGAAGTCATGGTAGGAACTCAATGAGGGAAACTGGAGGCAGGAACTGAATCAGAGACCATGGAGGAATGATACTTACTGGTTTGATTTCCATAGATTGCTCACACCTGCTTTCCTATATGACTCAGTACCACCTTACAGGGGATAGCACTTCCCTTCATGTGATGGGCCCACCCACATCAATGATTATTCAACAAAATACACTGCAGACTTCTTTCTAGCTAATCTGATTAAGGCATTTTCTAACTGAAGTTCATTTTCCTAGATAATTCTATCTTCTATAGAGTTGGAAATAAAACTAGCCTGTACAACTGTCATTAGTCTATAGTTAAGATTAATTTATATATTACTGCCATGTGCCAGGCAATTTTGCTAGTACATTTTAAATATATTTTTTTAAATCTAGTATTGCAAGAGCTGTGATGTATAGGAACTTCTATACACAGAGACAGTGGATGAAAATGGATGAAAATTTGTTCATATATATTATATATCTAAATATATATTTTACTAGATTGATATAGATTAATGAATAAATATGTAAAATTAATATATTTTAAAATTTGGAATCTTTCATAACGATTTAGATACTGCTACTAGCCAAGAGAGACAGAATTTTTAATTTAAAAATTCCCCTTGAAATTAATTTACACAAGATTGTAGGTTTATCATTATCTGGAGCAGATGCTGAATCTATGAAAACTAATGTTTTATCTAAGATCAATCAATAATCAATCACCATTAGGTATATGAAAATTTTTAACACTTTTCCTAGTAATTATTAATGCAAATCTGAAACAAACTTATTGTATCTGTGGTTCAAGTATCCATATTTAATTACACAAAGATCATGAAACATTAAGAAAAGCAAGAGGCAAAACAATCGAATGCACAGTTTTGCAGTACTCATATGGATCTGATACAAATTATGGCAGCTTACACTTGCTAAAGTTCAATGATCAATGCATTTAACATTAACAGCCAAAGGACTTCTATGTGTGAGAACTCAATGAAAAGTGGTGATTTAGAGTTACCCTGGGACTGGAGCTGTTCCTGGAAGGCCTGCACATTCATGAGAGTCTCACCCAAACAAAAGAAGGAAATCTTCTTAGCTAAATCAGAGAGACCCAGGAAAGAAAACTGCAATTAACATGAGAGGTCATCTTTTCTCACTTGCATCCTAATGAAGAGTGTGGTGATATAGGGAATATTCACAGGGACCAAATTCTGAGGAGCTTTGGATATTAATTCTAGACTTGTGTGCCTAGATTACTAAGATTTGCAGTGGATGCCATTTTGTTGGTTCAAGATGTATGTGAAAGAGATGTATGTTTCTTATGAAAATATTCATAAGTGCCTGGAAATATATTTGGTAGACTGACTAGCTTTCACCAAACCCTAAGTTTGTGACCTGCTTTAAAATCCACTGCCTCAATGTACACTGAATAGGTATTTTAGCTATGTTCATAGACCTCCTAATGTTCTTATAAAATATAATGGGGTATGTATTATTTTGAGTGTGTGGCATTTCCAAAATGAATTATTGGAGCATCCTTGTAACTGTGACGAATTGAACCCATTACTGAATAAAAACTCCTTGATATGTGGAGATTTTTATTTGACCTCAGATTTAGCTCTTTTTTTTCTTAGAAAGAGAAAAGTATCCTCTCGTACTTGGTCCAGTCTTAAATGTCATTGTTTCATTTATTTAAATGTCTCCAAACTCGTTAATTAAAGTATAGTATATACAATATCTTCTTTAACATTTAAACACTCATGTCTAATAAAAAATAAAGTTTTTGACAGGTTTAGCTACATTTACTCAATCAAAAATTACCTAGTATATTTGTTGTTTCTATCTGCAAATGCTTTTAATTCCACTATCTATCTCCAAGAGTTTCCATTCTTCACACTTAGACATTGGGTACTGATTCACCTAATATAAATCTTAATAAAGTAATTTTCTCACATAGCATGAAATAATGAGACTTGAAGTAATGATCCCAGGTCAAAGTGGGTAGATGTCATACTTCTTCTGGGCATCATTGCTCCAAGGTGCTTTTTCTACTTTGAATACCTGATATACAGACAATATTAATTTTTGCAGTATTCTCCCTGTTTCAAGTCAGCTGTTGCTCCTTCTGTGTCTTATCCAAGTTTCAGATAGTACTCAAATAAAATAAAACATCAACAAAGATAGTAAGAGCTCCAGCTGTATAAACAAAGTAAAATTGTGATTTCCAGCCAATTTGAGGTTTTATCTTAAGAAGAGATTGTATGTGGTCACAACATGCCTCAAACAAGAAGAGAAAATGTAATTATTTTTTTAGTTGTGCATGATATAACTCTCTTGAAAATTGGGCTTTTTATTAGTAGAGGAGAAGATGAAAAAGGTATTGAATGGGTGTCTAGTGGTGTCTGCTATGTTGAAAAACCCAGAAGCCATTCCTGTGAGACATTAACGTTTATTTTCAGAGGTCTAAGATGTGGCAAGATTAGAATTGCTTGGTTGATTGAGACATGTTATGCATGATTGTGAAACTCTGAATAGAATTACAAGTTCTCAGATACTAATCCTATGCACTCAGATTCTACTGACATACATTTTGTTTCATGACTAAATTACTCTTTAGTTTATCCCCCACCAAATAAAATTCCCTGTTTCCAAAAGTAAAGGGGTGATCATGTCTATCCTCCACAGGTGCACACATGGGGATAGTTACCGCAAATACATGTGAATACACACATATACTATACCACAAACACAGGCAAACATCCACACAACTGTTGAAGTATGTTACATACTATGAAGAAATTATTCTCTGATTGGGATAAAATACTCTTTTCCACACATGAGTTATTTCTGTAAGATATTGTGAAACAACCAGAACTTATCAAAAGTTTGGCACTGGTGCAGCATAGCCAGTATACTGAAGACAATTATTGTCCTTGAAGTTGACAGTAAGTGAGAAAGTGTGTGTGTGTGTGTGTGTGTGTGTGTGTGTGTGTGTGTGTGTGTTACCTAAAATATAAAGGTACATTGGACATTTCCTTGTATGCTTGTGTGAACCATTACATTTCATGGAGGTTATAGAAAGGAACATTCTTTGATAGAAGTGAAAATTGAGATGAGCTGAAAGGAAACTATTTCATTGATCTAAGTATATCAATAATTCACAGGTCAAGATCAAAAACTGGCTATCCAAGCTGATCTGTAAATCAAAGCTGTCCTACACAGCATCCCATTGCTCTTCATCAGCACTTTCACACATCACCATGTAACTTTTAGCCTCTTCTCTCTATAATCAAATCTACCGAGATGGGATTTCGGTTGCAGTTTCTAAGAACAACAGCTGCTATAAAGCTCTAAATTATTAAGTGCAATTTAAAAATGCAAAATTTTCACTTTTCCTCCATCAACTTTCTTCTTCAAGAAGCTCAAATAACCTGTAGAGAGGTAAACGAAAGGGGTTAAGATGGACAAAGATTGAAAAACACTAAGGTGTGTAAGAAAGATCTGATTGTGGGAGCTACGAAAGGAGTGATGAGCTCAGCAGATCCAGAATGCCTGAGCAGACAACAGTCATTGTTGTTGGCTGTTGGATGCAATTCATAGATTAAAGGACTTCAAACCTAATGGGAAGCATTTTCCAAGACATTATCTTCACCGTCTCTTGCAGATGAATAGGATACAAACAAAGAAGTTAGTGGCTTGGCGTGTTTTCCTATGACTTACAGATTTAATAAAATAGATAGAAAACCCATTTATCTATTTTATGAGTCCCAAACCTATGGGTTGTAATTTAAGAAATGAAACATTATATGTTCACTCACCGTTTTCGTTATTTTAATTGCATGTTTCTAATAGCACATTTGTTGTTATCATATTCTGAGATTGCTTTTCCTGGGAGCATTCTCCTTCTTCAGTGGTAGGAGAAACAATAGCTATTTCTCAATTGCTTCTAGTCTAACTGTGTGGAATGTCTCCAATGGTGGTACTGGGAATAGAAATGGGTTTCAGTCTAGCATAACGTATCATGTACATTTACTTCTCCTTTCTCAGCCACTATCTTTTATGTCAGGAAGGCACTGGCAGTGAAGTATTAACAGTAACAAAGATTCTTAAAAAAGTGATTTTACATGTTCCTATCATATGAGGAATATCTTCAAGTTTTCCATTTATTCTGAAATCAGAGGAAACGTGTTTGTATTTATAGAATTATCATTCATTAGAAACAGGAACAATCAACTAAAGAGCTCTAGCATAACAAAATTCAAGTTTATGAACTATCAGTGGTGCTTGAGATACTTTAATCCAATATTGACAGTTGGAATCAAGTTCAAAGACCCAGCTAAGTATTTTTTTCTGCTTTTAGATATTGCCAAGACAAATAATTCCTTCAAATGAATTTATTGAGCTTCCATTATATGCCCACAACTCTGCTACTCATAGTAAATACAATAGAAACACTAAAGAAAATGTTCATGCTCTATTGGGATTGAACCAAATAGACAGAACACTCCAGACCACTTACCTTCGTCATCCACTCAACTCTCCTTTGTTCTGTGAGAAATCCATTACATCTAGAAAGGGTCAAAGGCTAGTCAACAAATTCTCTTCTGTATGGTGGTAATCAGACCTATCCAGGAAATCAAGTCTTGAATCGAAACTAAAGGTTAATCTATTTGGAGAAACCCACTTACAGCCAAGTGGAATTGTCCAATTTCCCTTGTCTGTTTGCAAAATACCAATAAAAGCTCTGGCTAATGTACATGAAACAATGAGAAGACCCAGAGATGGACAGTCAGTGACTTGGAGACCTGAAGAAAGCTTTAGTGGTAATTGACATGGCTTATCTTCCTCACCCTGTCAAACAAAGTGACAACACAGAAAGACCAAAAGTCACATATAAATGTATCCATGTCAGAATCAAAGGGCCAACAAATGCTTTAAAAAAACCCAACCAAAAACCTAGTAATATAGAAAATGTCCTTTAGATTAGAAAGAGAAAACAAGTCTTTCACAAATGAAGAAAACCATGAGACTTTGACATTAACAAAGCATCTCTACAAAAACAACAAAAGGCAGTTTATTTTTAAACATTTATTTTACTTTTATATATGTGCTGTGTGTTTCTATGTGTGTGGTTGATGAGCCCATGCATACAGATGGGCGCAGGGTCCAGAAGAGGGCATTGAATCTCTAGACGATGAAGTTACAGTTGTGATCCATCCAGTATTTGGAAGCTGAGAATTAACTCCAGTCTCCTGCAGGAGCAGGGAGTTTTCTTAGCATTTGAGACATCTATCTAGTCCCTAAAGAAATTTCATAAATAGAAAGTGTGAAATGGAAAACATGAGCACACCTGAAAGGACAAAAAGAACACCTTAAATGAAAGCATGCTAAATATGATGTGATAGGTTTTCTTTTCCTCTTGAGTTCCTAAAGCACGGTGGAGGAAAAATTGCAAAATCAAAACAATGACATAGTTCTATATGTACACAGAAAAAACACTCAAAATAACTACACACAAAAAAATTAGCGCTAAATTAGTGCTAAAGAATAAAAAAACGAGTAAAATGTCTGTCTGATATTCAGCCTAATAAATGATGATCTTGACAGATTATGGAAATGTATTTGAATAAATTTTAATACAATGGAGCTGAGAAAATGTGAAGACTTTTTTTGTTTAATCCTATGACATCTACAGAGTTCAGGCATTTCCCAATCACTCCTGCTTCTCAAACCAATTACTAGGAATAAACAGGATTGTCTAGAATTGTGGTAGAATATATATTTTGTATTTGAAGCCCATAGGTTCACTCCCCAACAATTTCCCCTGACAATTACAACACAATTATCATTTCTATGTCCTCAAGACAAATCATACTTAGAAAACTGAAGATGTATGACAGCATTAGCTATCTGAGGAATCTCAATTCAAACAACAAAGAATGTATTTTATACACCTTGAAGAATGAATACAATTAAAATACAGATGACAAAAACAAAAACATGAAGTCCATTTTGTGTTATCATCTCCTCCCTGGTCTTGTCCTGGAGCATAATTTTGTTTTGATTGGATATTTTTGGTCATGTTCAGGGTTTTTTAGTGTTTTGTTTGTTTGTTTTGATATTTGTTTTTGTCCTTTTCTAGTGAGAGAGAGAAGGAAAGTACATGAAGTCAAGGAGGATCTGGAAGGAGTTAGGGGAGGGGAAATAATATGATTAAAATACATTCTAGGAAGTAATTTTTTTTAATTTAAAAGAGAAAAAGTCAAAGAACATGTCAAATCCTGGCAAAGATATAGATGAACTGAATCATACAGTCAGTAACTAACTTAAATATATGGCCACACTGCACAAAGTCATTGGCTATTAAAGAGTGATTATGTAATTCTATATCATCTAGCAGTTCGATTCACAAGCATTACTTCATATTTATAGATGAAAATATCCTTACATAAGAATATATATAGTAGTTATTTTCATAATAGCAAAGAGCTGGAAAAGGACAGATATCTGAAAGGTGGGATCGCTACATAAATTATGGTATATCCATGCCACTGTATATTACTTGACATGTGACTTAATTAGGCTGAATGAAATGTTGCATTCACAGTGAACATGCTATATAATCCATTAATGTAACATGCTTGAAAATACCACATTTTATAAATGGGAACGGATTTGTGATTTCATTAGAGTATAAGAAAGAGTGTAAAAATCAGCAAAAGTGGATGCTGTTTTGAAAAAGACTAGAAATATGTCATAATTGGGGGAAAACTTACTAGGAAGTACAATCAAATTCCTGTAGCTCATCTAGCAATTGCGTGTTATTCTAAAGCTGTGGTAAGGAAGAAAGTCAATGATAAAATAATCTACTTCCATGAATACTGACTGGTAACCAGGAAAAGAAGAGTGGTCACTTGTGAAAGCATATCTGACTAGAACATTTTGGAGAACATTTTGGAGAGAAGCATGACATTCTCATGGTTTCTAAGGCCTTCTTAAAGACTTGTAACATAACAAGGCAGAGAGAGAAATACATGCTGGAGAACGAACACCTCAGAGTGAGAAGTTGTGATTGAAATTACCAACAGTGCATCTCGGATCCTTAAGTGTGGTTCTGAGTGGCACACACATAATTCCTTAAAGACACTGAATCTTAACATAGTATTTTGGCTAAAGACATAAAAACTCAGTCTGATCATGATAAACCATTGAACAAACAAAAAATAAGAAGCACTCTATTTCAAAGAAGGAAGAGGGACTACGTTCAAAAATACCAAAGTCACTTTTAAAAGGGCTGTAGACATGGCATAGACACTAAAACTCATGATCTCACAGAAGCTGTGAATATCTGCAAAATACTAGCATAAGATTGGGCCAGTACATACTTCCTCACAGATGCAGAGAGGATTCATCAAGTACCCATTTCTGGGAAATCATTTTCTTCAGTAGTGTAGCCACTGATTAGTTTCTGGAGCTTCTGTAAGTGAACCTGTTCCTGTGCTCATCCAGGAAACTCTCGGTTTAGGAGATCACATAAAAATAAAGAAGAAAGAAAAAAAGGAAAGATATAAAAGTAGGAGTAACATCTTTGGAAGAATATGGGGATCAATGGAATAAGAGAAAGCGAGGCTATGCATGATGAAAATTTACATTGTATAAATGCATGAAATTGTCAAAGAATAAACTGGAAAACCTTAATTTGGTGAGATGGCTCAGTGATTTATATATTGTCTCAGTTAGGGTTTCCACTACTGTGATAAACAACCATGACCAAAAGTAACATGGGAAGGAAGGAGTGAGTCTATTTGTTTCACAGTTTATCGACCATGACTGAGGAAGTGGAGGTAGGAGCTCAATCCAGGAACCTGGAGACTGGAACTAAAGAAGAGGTCATGGGGGAACTTCATATACTGGGTTGCTCCACATGATTTGTTTTGCCTGTTTTTTTTTTTTTTTTTTTTTTAACCATTCAGTACTACTTGCCTAAGGGTGGCACCACCCAGAGTCCCAGAGTGGACTTGGCTCCCCCACATCAATAACTAATTAAGAATATGTCCAAAGATGGTTGCCAAAAGACATCATATGGAGGCATTTTCTCAATTGTGGTTTCTTCTTCTTAGATAAATGTAGCTGTGTAAAGTTGTCAAAACCACCAAAAAATTTTAAAAAAAAGTAACTAAGCACACAATAAAACCAAGAACAGGTTTTTATTGCCAAGCTTATCAATCTGAGCTTGATCCCTGGGGACCACATGGCAGAAGTAGAGAACCAAATCCTGCAAATTGTCTTCTGACTGCCACGTATCTGCTGTAGTGCCCCCACCCACCCCCTACTAAAAAAAATAAAATCAGTAAATGTAATTTTTTTACCATTAGAAGGAATAAATGAACAAAATAAAAATTTAAAGGCTATATAAATAGTTGGGGACACAGGAATTTAAAGAGACATGGCAAATAAGTGCAAGACCTGATTCTGTTGGCTTATGTCTCTGCATGCTGGTGGTGTCTATAAAGGGCACAAGGCAGTAAAGTAGCAAATTTGGAATTTTTACTGTAGTTTACAATGATATCATCCACGTAAATCTGTACAGTTGATAGATGTTTTGTGGTGTGATATTTAAATCTCTCTTTTTTAAATTCATACTGAGGTGATTAGGATAATAGAGCCTCAACTACATCAAGTAAATACTTCCAAACACCTACTTGCATGTATATATGTACAGAACAGCTAATAGATATACATTTGTACACACAAATACAAGTATGAGAGAGAAAAACAGTGTATAATTTTTCTCCTTTCTATTTTTGCTACTGAAATTTTTATAAATTTGAAACCATTTAGAAAAATAAAAGTAAAACAAAACAAAATAAAAATCGGAACCCGAGGACCAGCTACTGCTCTGTTTCCAATGTGGTTCAAATATGTGGAGACAGAACACGTCTGGGGAGGCTTCAGCCCACAGCATGCTACAGTGAAAACTCAAAGTCACTCACCCCATCAGTGAAAATGATTGGAGACAAGACACATTACACATTTCAGACACTTCAGATTTAGGGGTTCCAGCTGTGTCACAGACTCTGTGTCTCAAATCAGTTTCCCAGTGTTATTTTCCTTCTTTCAGATTTTAACTTGCAATATTTACAGTAGCAAACACAATTCTTACAGTTTTCAGCAAAGAGATTGATTAAATTCCCCCAATAATCCCAGCAAACAAAAGCTATTCTGTAGCACATAACTGTTTTTGCTTGGATTTAACACCCCTGGTTAATCATCGTGGACTCTATTTAGCAAAGCCTGATCATGCATCTAGCCAGGAAGATAAAGATTAGGAGTGGCTAGGAGCTGCCAATCATAGGCAACCCATAAATGAAGGATGGATTTATAGTTTTCAAATAAAAGGATGAAAGGACAGAGGAACAAGAACAAACAAACTCCTCTTAACTTCATCCACAGTGCTTTTCAATCCTGTTGCCTCTATGGTGCCCTGGGTCTCAACATCTTTCTACAAAGGAGTGTCTCTAGTTGAATCATAGGAAGAGCCTTTGTGTGATAAGGCTGCCCCCACTTAGAGTGTGAGATGTACTTACAAGGTCCAAAAAGACTCACCACAGGGAACATGGGAGCCTGGAGCTGCAGGGGTTAGATCTATAGAAGCCCAGGAGAAAGCAGCCCATTAACGCCACAGGCAATGTACTTGAATAGTTCCTCTAGTAAATTTTATGACATTCATGAATCTCAAAACAGTCTGACACTTTTCCTCTCAAACTGGTAATCCATAAAACCAGTGCTTCTGGATGAGACTGCTGATGGTTTGTTTCAGTTGAAAGTTGCATTGATTTCACTGTACACCTGTACTACTGCATTTGTCACAGGGCGAATGCATACAATATGAATATTTAATGAGCATTTAGAATATACTCATCCCATCACCTATTCATTAATTAATATGCAGAGACATTCAGAGAAAAAATGAAACTGGTAAGAGATGGAGCATTATTCGTTGAGGGACCACAGGGTGATTGCATAGCACTTCCTGAGAATTTTGTTTTCATCCCATTATTACAAGCATGTAAGTTGATAATTTCTTTCTGAAGTTATAGTAATTCCAAAGAAAAACAATTAAACAACAACTCTCATAGGCCATATGTTATTTTATAACGATAAGGCCAAAGAACTGTTTCTGACCCAAAGTAAACAATTTTTTAAGGAGAAACTAGGAAAACAATTTAAGCAAAAAACCATCATCTCTAAATGGTAAAACAATATCACTTAAAGATTAACCTACATCCAGATTTTATTAACATATGACAAGTACTAGTACCATGATGTAACTGTCCAAATGCAAGATAGTGTTTAGACTATTATACATAGAATCTAAGACACATAATTATTCTCACCTCTAAAAATCTTTTACATCTTAACCATTCCAGATGAAATTAAGCAGAATGCAAGTAATTATAAGATTAAAAAAAGAAAAGAAGAAAGAAAAGAAAAAAACAAGAAAAAAATTAATAGTGAAGGCAAATTCTCTTAATTCCTAAGTGGAGACACAATTATTATTTTCCCATTTGCAATGATAAAATGAAGGTATATCCTCCTTTACCCAAGTTCTGAGATAAGAATCTATGTAGATGAATTTCTAAATGGTCTTATTAAATAAAAAGCATTGAGCCAAATACAGGGGTGAAAGCCTTAGAGAGATTAGGGAAACAGAGAAAGCCATCAGCCAACCTTATCTCATCAACTCTGCAGCTTCCAAATGGGAGCTACTTTCTGTCTTACCCACACCTTTATTGCCTTGCTGTTCTGCCCTCTCATTGGGTGTCTTAGCCCAGCTATCTCACTTCCTTGTCACTGTCTGTCTGTGCAGACCTCCATGTCTCTGGTTGGTACTGGGATTAAAGGCATGTGTCACTGATCTTGGCTCTGTTCCCTAGTATGGCCTTGAACACACAGAGACCCTGTTTGCTAAGTGATCAGATTAAGAGGGTATGCTGCCTGACTTTTTGTTTACTTAAAAGGGCTGCCCTTTCCCCCCCTGCTTTCCAGGCAAGCTTTATTAAAGCACAAATAAAATATCACCACATTTCAGCACTGTAGCTAGAGTTTCTCTGCCTTTCCCACAGTAAGGACAAATCTCTGTCACCTGCCAGTCCCACAGCCGCTCAGACCCAACCAAGTAAACACAGAGACTTATATTGGTTACAAACTGTATGGCCGTGGCAGGCTTCTTGCTAACTGTTGTTACAGCTTAAATTAATCCAGTTCCATAAATCTATACCTTGCCACGTGGCTCGTGGCTTACCAGTGTCTTCACATGCTTCTTGTCATGGTGGCAGCTGGCAGTGACTCCTTTTGCCTTCCTGTTCTTTCTTTTCTCCTCTCTGTTAGTCCTGCCTATACTTCCTGCCTAGCCACTGGCCAATCAGTGTTTTATTTATTGACCAATCAGAGCAACAGATTTGACATGCAGGCCATCCCACGGCACAGCACAAAGAAAATATCACCAAAAATCAGGAATTTTTACAGAGTGAGAAAGTCTGATAAAATGATGAAGTATTGTTATTTTTTTAGTTCTCCATGTCTCATACCCTGACATACCCTCCCCAGTTAACCCTTTCTATATAAATCAGAAGACTTCTGGAACATTCTTACTAATTACTAGCCCCAAATAACAATGATGAAGAAAAAAGGATAGAAACATCTATGAACTATGATTGGGTGCAAATGGAATGGAGGTTCTTCTGGAGTTGGTTAACTTCAGTTAAAAAAATACTCATTTTATAAAAGTGGACTATTCACTTTATCAGTGCCATATTCAAAGTTCCCTTTTAGCGGAACTTTGAGAGTTCTGTGTGTTCAGACAAAAATAAAAACCAACCAACCAAACAAACAAACAAAAAAAACCACTAAGAGGCTCTGATGCAGAAATAGAAGTCCTGTTTATAACAGGATGGGAACCACCCCCATGATAGTTGGTAACTTCCTTGGTGTGTTTTAGCAAAGTAAGCTGGTCACTTCTATAACCTGAACAATGGTAATTCACTTAGCACATGAGGACACTATTGGGACTGGGATTAGAGAAGAGAGACTACTGAATGCCAATGAGCAACAGCAAGAAAATAGAGAAAATACCAGGAAACTGTCTTGAATTAGTTCTATACATCCTCAGAGAAAGACTATGGATGATTATGAGCAAGTGAGGAACTACACTGATTGATGCACATTCAAAACACACAGGGAGGCTTCACTTCAGAAAATTTTGAGGGTTGTAAGTTGAGGCTATATGAACTCAAAAGTGGCTATATTTTCCACAGACCTCTAAGTCTTGGTCTCCTTCAGACTGCTTCCCAACTTTGATGCTCATAGACATGAAGAGTGGAAAAATGAAAATGACTATTGGAGCCACACAGATCTGAGTGGCCTCTGTCACCACTAGGTGCCATGTTGACATCTGGGCCTGGGCTGCAACTGAGGACCATGTCTGGGTATGTGACCTTACTGAAGCAAAGTGTCGATGTTACCACTGAAGGCCATGCTAATGCCAGGAGTCTGGACCACTATTTGGGGCCATGTTAGTGTCTGAGGGACTTGTTGCCAGTGGAGCCATGCCTTTCTGGTCTGATCTGCCACCTGGGCCATGGTGACATTTAGACACAGGCTGTTGCTGAAGGCCATGTCTAGGTCCAAGGCCCTATGCCAGTCAGGGTTGAGTTGATATCTGGGGATCCTGCCTGTTACCACCAAGGGCCATTGCAGATACCTGGTATCTGGTCAGCCACCTGAGACCATGTTTGTGTCCGAGGGCCATGCTGGCACTGGGGTCATACTGATCTGGGTGACTGGTACTAACAACAGGGCTACGGTGACATGCCTGTTGAAATCTGAGGGCCAGGCTGAGCTGTTCTGCCTTTCATTGGCTCTGGAAGAGCTGATCCTGCCCCTTGCTAGACAGTGCAGCAGGAGAGCAGGCCCTGCCCTTCATGGGATTTGGACTAAAGAGTGAGGGTCCCACCCCTCACCACTGGCATGGGAAAGCTGACCCTGATGGCATGGGTATAGGAGAGCTGGCTCTACCGTTCACCTAAGGGAAGCAGTACTAGCAACCCAGACTGATCAGATCAGTTACTGCCCAGACCTACATTCATGGCTTTAAGTTGGCCTACCTCAACATCTACCCTATCTATGACCTACTTGAGTACATGAAGAGATTGGTCCCATGGAACCATAGCCTCAGGATCTCTATGACTTGGGCAACTGCAGGATATCTGAAAGGAGTTTTGGTGAGGGTTCAGTATTGATATTGTGCCAGAGGTCAGAGGCCTTGAACCAATGACTCATTGAATGGAACATTTGTGGGTGGGGTTGATTGGACAAAAGGAAAAACTGCATGACACACTGCAACTCCCAAGGCCACAAGGACAAATGAAGAGATGTTGGAGAGATAGGAATGATTGGGGACCAATGTGGTTTTTTTTTGTTTGATTTTAGGGGGTTTTGTTTTGGAGAGAATTCTTCAGGGTGAGGAGTGGACATGGGAGGTGAGCAGGATTGGGATGCATGATGTGATACTCCCAAAAATCAATAAAGAATTATGTTATTAAAAAAATAAAAAATGACTAACCTTACCAAAAGTCACCTACAGATTCAATGTAATCCCAATCAAAATCCCTAAGCTATTATTAATAGAAATAGAAAGCAGAAATAAACAAGTTTAAAATATAGACAGAAGCACAAAAGCCATAATAAAGTGAAGGTCATTTTGAACAAATGGAATAATATTGAAGCCTTTGATAAATGTGACTTCAAATTACACAACAAAGCTATAGTAATAAAAATACCATGTTTCAGTCATATAAATAGGCATGTAGATAAATGGAATGAAATGGAAGTACCAGAAAGAAGTCTATACAACTGTAGCCATGTTGTTTTGTGATAAATCTATCAAAAAATGCACAAAAGAGAAAGGACAGTATCTTCATCACACAGTGCTGGAAAACTGGATATGTATATTCAAAAGAATGAAACTAGATCAATACATCTTATCCTATATTAATATCAACTCCAGACATATAGATCTCAACATAAAGCCTGAAACTCTGAAAATAGTGGAGGAAAAAGTAGGGCACACATTACAAGCCATAGACATTATAAAGGAGTTTCTGAATAGGACTCTGGGAACTCAAGACCAACTATTGACAAATGGACTTAAACTAAACTAAAAAATGAAACTAAAGAGTTCTACACAGCAAAAGAAAGACACGTGGACAAAGAAGCAGACTGCAGAAAGGGAGAAAACTTTTCCCTACTGCACCATGGAGGGTTGAAAACTACAATATGCACTCATGTTCTTCACATGGTGAATTTGCAATTTGTATGCAGAATTTAAGTTAGTATTTACACACTAACACTTCTCTAATGTCACTACCCTTGAACTCTTATCTGAGTTCCAGATTCAAATGTTCCCTATTGACAGCTCAAATCCTTCACACGGGTTCTTCACTGCCACCTCAAGGTATATATCTAAATTGCAGTGTTCGGTTAACATTCCACCACTAGATTGTTATAAAACATAAACTGAACAAAAACTCATTCTCAACAATAATATCAGAAATCTAGAAAACACATTCCTTTCTCTGCTTCTCCTCACATCATTCCTTTGCTGGTTACATTTAGATTTCATATGTATCTCTTCATCTGTTCTTGCATCACCTTAGGTCAACCACTATCCATCTTGGATACCATGGTGGCTTCTTTATTCCTTCCCAATTTTCTTCTTGTCACTAGACCCCATTCATATCTCCCAGAGTATTCACAGCCATGTTTACAGGGATAAGAAGCGAGGCTGGATGGGAGCAGGATTGTGAGGGCACAAAGAAGGAAGGAAAAGATATCACTCATTTTAAAATTCAGTCAAAAACTTTGCCAGTTGAAAATTAAGGACTTTGTCATAGTTAACAACATTGCCAATGAAAGATGCCCATAAACTGGCAATATATACTTTAATGGTGTTAAAATAAAAATGAAATCAGGTTTGTTGGAGATATGACACAACAGTTAAGAGTACTTGCTGTTCTTCCAGGGAACCTAAATTCAGTTTCCAGCACCCATGTAGGGTGGTTCACTACTGCCTTATAATTGCAGCCCCAGGGAACTTGGTGCTCTCTTCTGGCATCCACAGCACTCACACTTGTGCACATTCCTGCACTCTGAAATGGATATACACCATAAAAAGACTAACAAAAAACAAAAACAAAAACTAGGCAAAAGATCTGAATACTTATGACCTGTATAGGGCCTCACTCCTTTCCTGAAACCAACAAAAAAGGATATCAACTTTGCTGTCTGGAGATTACAGACTTCCTATATTTCTGCCATCTAAAGTGTTGTCTTAAGGATTGTGGTTCTGTCACGTAGACTTCAGGAACCACCCTGTGATTTCATTTAAATATCTTAGCAAACTTTTCAAAATTCTAACTTCACAAACCACCAAAATCCTGTATAAAGACGAAGTGTGACTCTTCTCCAAGTGTTCCTTGTCCATGCTCTATCCATGCATGCTTTCCTTTCCAAATATCTGCCTCTATTCCTCCTATACTTAAAATGTACAATAAAAATCTCTTAACAAAACTCCAACTCTGCTTCATATTGGCTCGTCATGAACTTATTATTCTGCAGTGTAGCAAGGGGCTGAGTTTCACCTCAGTCATGATCCCTAAAAGATTAGGGAATTTCTTAAACTTCTGTGCATGAGAGCACAGGTCTGTGGCCCTGCCACTGTAGACAGCAGTGCTACTAATAAATCCATTGTTCTTAGTATTTCCATATACTTTCCTCATGATAACTCACTTAGATCTCCAAGCTTTTCTATCCTACCTAAGAGAAACATAGAGGTAAGAACACCACAAAGTTCCCCATGAACAAGCCACCACCCACCTCTGCAATCTGTACTACTTAACAGCTGCCCGTTTCTTATACATAAACTGGAGGTTTCCTTCAATTTTTAATACATGGAAAGTTTTTCCTGCCTCATTATCTTGATATTCCATGTCTTCCTACAAGAGTCCTATTCTGCAGAAAGGTTTTTGGGTTTTGTTTTTTAATATTTAATATTTATACACACACACACACACACACACACACACAATTTCCTTTCTTACTCCTTTCCTAGTCCCCTCACTCTCCTCAATTCTGTTTGTCCCCTCTCTCTTTTTCTCTCTCTCAACACCCAAGGAGTCCACTTACTGCTGCATGCATGTGCATGTATATGAAATGAAGCACTGAAAGTCTCTCAAGGACCATATCTTTCAAGTAAACTTATTCTTGCCCCCCAACAGTTATTGGTTGCCAATAGACACAGTTGGGACTTCATGAGCTCCTTCCCATCCATGCTGGAATTTGGCTGACTTGATCTTACACAATTCTGTGCATTCAGTACCAGCCTCTGTGGGTTCATTTCCTTACAAGTTCTTTCCGTGGCCACTGAACATGCCAGAGCTATCACTCTGAGCCAAATGTTCTGGTTTATTTATTCCATGATTCATAACTATTTCATTGTTTACATATATCATCACTTTCTATCTCCTACTTTAAGTGTGTTTCTCAGAATAAAGAATATCTGCCATGCACTCTCTTGTACTCCTGGGATTTTCCCATTAGTAGCTACTTATTAAATACTTGTTGAGTGAATGGAGTGAAGAATTAGCCAGCATATATTAGAAGCGACAGTAAATTATCTTCAACTATCAGTGGCTTTACATGGTGGGTTTATTCTCAACTCACATGACAGTCTGATTTAAGTCAGCAGGCAATTCTGTCTCCTTGAACCTATGCTCACAAAATTTATTTTAAGAACTAGTTGGTGGATGAGAAAGAGAAAGAGAAAAAGACAGAACGTGTGTGTGTGTGTGTGTGTCTGTCTGTCTAACTTTCTTTTGAATTCTCTCATCATGAATATCTTCTATCCTTAGGATCATATTCTAACATCTGAGATTAGTCACATAGTTCTAGCTGGGGGATATGAAAACATCACTGAGCCCTCTGTCCAGTGAATGCCAGGATTCCCAAGTCCTTTGACTTAACAACGCTACTTATGTTGAACACACTGTCCCACCAGAATGTGCATTGTTGTTATATTAGAAAGCTAGGTTCTGTAACTAACTTACAATTAAGCACAAAGTTGTATAATGCCTGTGCTGTAAACATAATAGTTTATGTTGATTGATTGATAACAATGAGAACACAAACACCATAATTAAGGTATGCTGCTGGCAAGGAAAGAATTCTGGAATAATCAGTTTACCTAGTACAAATTTCTTCCTTGAGTGAACTCTACTGCTTTTTATAACAGCAGAAATAAATATAGCTGACCTCATTATTTGCTATCAACAGGTTCTCATAATACCAAGACATCACAAAAGATTAATAGACTTTTTTATGGGTGAAACCATGGTTTTAAGTTTTATAGACTGGGCAACTATCAGACATTCCTCTAAACTTAATTCAGAACTAGAATACATAAACCTTTCATTTTTGAACAAACAATAAAAGACCATATATCCACAGTGTGTTAATTATTTGTATGGAAAAATAGTTAATGAGGCTTGCATTAAATTGTCTTTGAAATGAAATTAAAAGTTGTGTAAACTAGAAATAAAAGTTCTGTAGACTGAAATAATGTTATTTTATAAGGTTGTATGCATAAGAACATTTCCAAAGGAGGGTTGGTTGTATTTAAATGAACGTGATGAAAATGCTCAGTGCTCATTTCACCTGTGCTATTAAAATTCCTTCCAAGGGGCAGACTAAGATATAGCTAACCCTTTCTCTTCAGGTCCCAACAACAAACAAAGCTACAATACTGCCAAAGTTTATTCATGGAAACCAGTGAACTTATTGGGCTTCCTTGAGCCTAGGTGAGAAGTCACATGCATGGCTGTGGCCACTCCTCTCTCAACCAGCTGCACCTTAGAAGCTGTACCCAATTGGGGTTAGGGCTTCCACTAGCCACATAGAGCTCTTCTCCAGACTTCCCTGAACTCTATGTACTCAAGTCCCACCTGCAGGCCATGTGCAGAGTTTGTAGGGTTCAGCTGGATACTCAGGGATGTGTCTCATGCCCTACTCTACCCCCTTGATGTTTGGATGTAAACGGTCCATAAGCCCTACTGGGATGATCTTTTGCAAAATGTAACATCTGAATTCCCCAACATGGCCATTGCTTGGCTCAGAGAAGTTTCCCACTACAACTTAATAATGTGCATGGTTTTCATGTTCCCCTTGATCAGAGAAAGATTCCAGATACTGTATCAGACTGTTGTCTAAAAGCAGAGTCGTGCCTGTCTGCTACAGTATTAGTAGCAATTTTCATAGAAAAGTACAGTAGTGTTATTTCTGTGGACAAACAAAAGCTTTGAATGACTATTCTAGCTTCTTGGCTTCATGTCACGATGGGCATCATAAATATGAAGGGGCCAGGTTAAAGTCAATAAAATATAATTCTCACATTCAGAATTTATATTTTATGTATTTCCACTGCAATGATGGTGAGTGTCTCATGCAAGGCTATTTACTAGCAAAACAAGTAAGTTTACAAAGGAGCCTTTAAAAATTTTATTTGTCTTTCACATGCTGTATCATTTCCCCTTTTTGTTATATTACTTTTTATTTCTTTATTGCATGTGTGTGCACTAGTGAATTTTTATGATTATGTCAGAGTTATTTGTAAATGACACAAAGTTTTTTTTTAATGACTTATTCAATTTATTTTATGTGTATATGTGAGCTCTGTACCATTTGTGTGTGTGGCATCTACTGAAGTCAGAAGAGAGGGTGGTATTTACTGGATCTGTAGTTATAGGCAACTGTGAGGGTCCATGAAGATGCTGCCAACTGAGCTTGGGTCCTCTGTAAGAACAGTCAGTACTCTTAATAGATGAATCATCTCTCCAACTCAAACAAATCTAGCTGTTCTGTATTGCTATTCACACTGGGTCTGATTGTTCTTTTGTGTTTACATTTTATGCATTTTATTGTGGTTTACAAAGATTCCTCACT
The DNA here is from genome assembly GCF_004664715.2 of Peromyscus leucopus. Taxonomy (NCBI): domain Eukaryota; kingdom Metazoa; phylum Chordata; class Mammalia; order Rodentia; family Cricetidae; genus Peromyscus; species Peromyscus leucopus. Next base: position 826,647 of record NC_051083.1, read on the forward strand.
GTGATCCGAGCTTATACTGTCCTAAAGCACTGAGCATTTTTCACCATGGGTGCCATTCCTTTATAATTGCCAATGGATTTCTATGTAGACTTCTTATGTAGTGTTGATGGGCCTGTGTATTCACCTGAAGTTAAAACATCTTCCTGAGATCTCAATACAGGGTGGTTTTTATTTATTTATTTTTTCTGTTTCCTGCCCCCCTCTTTCCCTCTTTTTCAACAGTGTCTTTTACAGAACTTAAGTTTATAATTCAATTGAAGCTTGAATGGATTTGGTTTCTATTGTTACATTTATAAATTAAGTCCTGTTTAAAAATACTTCTGCCAGTACAAGAGTGGTAAAATTTACTTCCATGTTTCATGCATAAATGTTCTGCTTTTAGCTCTTAAACTCACACCTATAATCCTTTCAGTTAAATATTGTAACTGTAAGTTATAGTGTAAGATATTTCAAGTACTCATATGAGTAACTCACTGCAAAAAAACGTAAGCCTGATTTGAACTGAATTCTATTGAATTCCATGAATGCTATGTGGGAAAGTTACAGAAAATTTATGTGATTCTTTTCAGGGATGGAGAAAGAATTTTTTTCAACCCATGTTGTAAGATCTGCATGGCCCTATTACCAAACTTAAAAATATATTGCAAGAAAAAAATGCTGCAGATCCAAATTATCATTAATGGTGGAACAGAATTATGTAACACAGTATTGACAAATTAAATGCAACTTTGTTCAAAAAAATCTTATGTGATTTTAAAGAATGGTTCATAGCAGGAATACAGGTCAAATAACATGAAAAATAAGTGTAAATTAATATTAAAATGATGAAAATCTCTATACCAGATCAGTCAAGGCAAAGAAACAATAATACAATTTAAACACTTATTTAAATTAGACAACAATATTTGAAAAGCTATTCAGATACCTTCCTCATACTGATGAAGGGTATCTACAGTAGAATGTAGCACTAAAACTGTTTCTGTTATTGGTGACATACTTTTTGGTTTTAAAAGGTGGAAGGAGATAAATGTCACCGTATTTACGGCTTCTGTTCAGTACTGCAATGAAAGTTCAGATGAGTTCAAAAGTGAAAGGTGTCAATCACCTTATCTCTCAGTACTTGAATAAATGCATCAAACTGATTCCCAAATTATATGAAAATTCAAAGGCAAAACAAAAAAGAACAAGCTTGAAACAGAAAGTACATTTTGATCACTTATATTATCTGATACCAAGACATACTACAAATATAATCAAGATGGGGTGACAGTATCACAATGAAATAAATAAATACATATCAAATGAATAGAAAGGCCAGAAATATGCCTATATTTATGGTTAAGTAATATTTGACAACACATCATGGTGTTCCAGTGGGAAATGGTGATGCTTTTACTAAATGAGAGACCCCTAGTTTTCTCTTAAAGAAAAATACCCCTTAATACTAATCCCTCCCCTCTCCCAACATTAAATCATCCTGTTTCTAAAAACTGAATTTTGTATTTGTAGGCACTAAGTTTCAGCCTGTCAGAGGTAGGGCCCTCTCTGGTCCAGTGAACAACATTCTATTATTTTTGTGGCAGCTCACTGCCCATTCACAGGATCCAGAGATCAGTGGACAATCACAACAGTCACTGAAAAGCAGCAAGACATTCCCTGGACCAGTTTGGGGAAACATAGTGCTTAGGCCTCTGTGTTTCCAGTACAGAATCATTTTTTTATTAATAAAAATTACCTTTGACAATTTTACACATGTATGTAAGTTATTCTAATAATACCTCCTGGATCATTTTATGAGAACATTTTGTTGTTGTTGTTCAATAAGAAAGAATATAAGAAGGTTTCTGAAAAGTTTGGACAGTGAGTTAATTATCAAGTGTCTTGAATATATTTGTTGTATGATCTTGGGCACTTTTAATTAAAATTAATAAATTAAGTTGTTTTAGATAAATATTTACAGAACAAATAAGGAATCTAGGTTTTTCATTTACTCCCCTTCCAGCCTGCCTCATTCCTCAATACTTAACCAACACCTGACATTACTATAGCCAACCTGGCACAATGGTGGTACAAGTGCTACAGTTAACTGAAGCCCATATGCCATATTATGTTCAGTTGTAGAGATGCTGACAAGTGCAACATGTCACAAATCCACTATTACCATGTCACGTCGAGTGGGTTTGATGTATATCTTTCCCTTGGCATTCTATTCATCCTTCACCTCACCAGCAGTTCCCTCCCACAGCCAGTGAGCTTTTAACTGACTGTATAGTTTTGCACTTCTTAAAACGTTATATTGTTAGACTTATGCAGTAAATGGCTTTTTAATGAGAAATTATTTTATTCAAAAATATATTCTTCTCATTCTTATTACTTTATTTAAAGTACAACAATGATATTCAATAATCTTCTTATTATTTTTATCACAGACTTGTTATAGCTTTTTATCTTTGTTAATTCATTTTTTCCCGTTAAGTAATATTGTGCTGCATAGATACACCAGAGTCTATCCATTCACTTGTTGGGGAATTTTCTTCTTTATTATTTTTTACCATTTATTATGAATACCAACCACAGTTTCCTCTCTCTGCTCTTTTCCTGTTCCCTCCCTCACTTCCTTTCTACCTCCCCCCATCTATTCCTCCTCCATCTCTATCAGAAAGGGGCAGGCCTCCCATGGTAATCAACAAAGCATCCACATCAAGACTCAGCTATACCAATCTTGGGCATATACCCAAAGGATGCTCAGTCATACCACAAGGACACTTGCTCAACTATGTTTATAGCAGCATTATTCATAATAGCGAGAACCTGGAAACAACCTAGATGTCCTTCAACCTGAGGACTTTTTTGCTGCTTATGGATTTTAACTATATTATATAAAGCTGATAAAAGAATGTATGTGGAAGGTTTTGTGTGGTCAAAATATTCAACTTAATTGAACAAATTTTTAGAAAATACATATTCATGCTGTATTCATATTTATAGGAAATAAGGTTTCTTCTAAATTAGCTATACCATTTTACATTTCTTAGTACAAGGAAGGTATGTTTATATTTTATAACAGTGTCATTTACTATTACCATTTTTTAATTCCAGCAAATTATGTAGTTGGCTTAAACCACAGTTTCTAAAATCAATTGATATTGAACATCATATTATTTGCCATGTGTGTTTTCTATAAAGAAACTCTTTTCACATGTTTCTTAAACACCCTAAAGCTTATTTTAGTTCATATGGTTTAAAGACTACTTAGAGTTGATGAGGTGGATCAGCAGTTAAGATTACTGACTCTTGTGGAAGGCCCGGGTTCAGTTCCCAGCACCCACATGGCAGCTTATAACCATATGTTACTCAAGATGCCTTTTTCTGGCCTCTGCATGCATAGCATACATGTGGTGAACATGCACACACCAGGCAAAACATACAAATGAAAAAGAAAAATAAATAATCTTAAAAAAGCCATTCTTTACATGTATAGTTTATTCAGTTTTATTAATGCTTTTTTGTTTGCTGTAAGTTGCCATTCACCCATTTGTTGTCCCTGCTGTTTAATCTTCATACATGTTAGTGTTGGGTGGCATATACATGTAAAGAGGGTAGGCGAACACTTGTCAGGGAACACGTGGAGAACTTCAGGTGTCAGTCTTCACCTCTCACGATGTGTGAGACAAGAAATACTGCTTTTTCTACACCAAGTCCCCCAAGTGGTGTGGCTAACAGTCTCCTGTGGATTTTTTTTATCTCTATTGCCCCTCTCACCACAGAAAGTCTAGGATTATAGACCTGTGGTACTGTGTACAGCTACACATGGATTCTGGAGGTTCAAGCACATGTCCTCACACTTGAACAGTGAGCTTTTACCTACTTAGTCATTCCTCCAGCCCATCATTTTTTTTTTGGGGGGGGGAATGGGTACAGGGTCTCACTACATGGTTCTGGTTTTCATGAAATTCCTCATGTGGACCAGGCTGGGTTTGAACTTAAAGAGAGATTTCTGGTTTTGACTCCTGAGTACTGGTTAAAGGTATGCCTCGATGCCACTGTTTTTTGAAGAACAGATATTTTCTATTTTAATTAATCACAACTTACTTATTTTTCTACTAAGGACTACATTTTGGGTATTATTTCAGAATTTACCCAATCCAAGTTTGTATGCAATTCCTTGTGGTGTCTTCTAGGATTTTTGCTATTCAAAACTTGTATTAGAATCTGTGACCCATTTGGAGTCAATTTTTGTGAAAGGGGTTTTTGTGTATTACTGAATTCCCTTTTCATAATAACCAGTTGTTCGGCTTAAGAGATGGCTCAGTGGTAAGGAGCACTGGCAGCTCTTCCATAGCACCTGGGTTTATTTCCCAGCACCTACATGGCAGCTCACAACCATTTGTAACCTCAGTTCCAGGCAATCCAATGCCTTCTTCTGACCTCTGCAGGCACCAGGCATGCACACAGAAATATATGCAGGCTCACACACAGAAAACTAAAGTAATCTTTTAAAAATAAGAATGTCAAGTTTCTCCATGACACCTGACTCTCCTTCCACTATACTGCCTTTTCCCATGTGTCACCAATCAGTTGGACATAGACTGTGGGTCTCTGTGTGGCTCCTCCTCCCTATTCATCTACTGGCCTAATTCATCATTATTTTGCTTCCTGTAGCTTTGTGTACATTCTGAAGCTTAATGGAGCAAGGCCTCTGATGAGTGCCCTCTCTTCACTATGGTTCTGGTGACTCAAGATATTTGGCCTTTCCAAAACTCAGAATTATTCTGTTAATATTTGCCAGATAACTGGCTGAATTTTACTTAGTATGGCAATGAATGCATGAATCTATTTGGGAAAACTGTGATTATATTGTGTATTTCTAGGAAAGTGGCATTTTATCTCCACTTACTTAGATTGTCTAGGATTCTTCCATCAGAGTTTCACCACTTTCTGCATGGAGGTCTTCTATATATAGTTGTTGATGCATGTATCTAGTATTTTAGCATGCTATTGTAAATAATATTTTTTATTAATTTATTTTATTTTGTGGACATACATATTTTGCCTGCATGTATGTCAGTGTATGTATATACCAGGTGACAACAAAGGCTAGAAAAGAGCATTAGGTCCTCTGCAACTAGAGTTATGGACAATTGTGAGCAGCCATGTGGGTGAAAGGAATCAAAATTGAGTCCTTTTAAATAATAGTCAATGCCCTTAACCACTGAGCCACCTCTTCAGTTCCAGTACTGTGTTTAAGATTTACTTTATTAATTAACTAATTAATTTGTGTATGTGTGTTCACATGTGTGGTGCCTGAAAAGGCCAAAAGAGAACATTGCATATTCTGGAGCAGGAGTTAAGGAGAGCTGTTTTCCATTCAGCTGTGAACGGAATGCTGGTTCTTGGCAAAAGTAGAAAGAGTTCTTGACCACTGGTCAATCTCATTGTCAAATTCCAGTCATCCTGTGGCTATTCAGGGGCACAGTAGACTTTTGTATATTAACCTAGTATCTTATAATCCTGCTTCACCTATCTTCTCTAGGACTTCTTTTTCATAGTTTTCAGAATGGTTACAGAGAGAATGCATGAGACTGGTTGCCTTTGTCATGCTCTTCACTTTTGGAGAAAGGAATACACTTTCCCATCATTAAATATGTTTAGGACATAGAAAATAATTTTTCTGAGATATTCTTTATCAAACTGAGGAAGTTTCCCTCTATCTCTAGTTTTCTTGGTGTTTTATCTTTCCTTTTAGACCTCTTTCTCTAATGACTAAAGTCATATTATGTCAAATGTTCTCTATGTATCTCCTTTCTTCAATCTAGAGAGTGAAGACACCAATTTACCTCATTTCTGAAGATTGAACTAGTCTTGCATATGAATGCAAATAACATTTGGCTGTGGCATGTATTTGTCTTCACTGATATTTAGATTGAGTAAGGATTTTGCACACATTTCATAAGAAATATCGGCCCTTATATTTTCTTGTGTTGGAACAGATAACATGTAATGCTAGTTTCACAGACTAAGTTGGGAAATGTTCACTTGACTTCTATGTTCTGAAATAGGTTGTTGGTAATTAGTCTAATCTTCCTTTGATATTGAATTCTCCAAATCACCTAAGCATGTTGTTGTTTAAATATCTTCTCATTAAATTTTTGTCTACTGGATCTGTCAATTACCAAGAGAGAGAGATGGAAACATTCAGATATAATGGTGGGTCTCTCTATCTCTCTCTTTGAATTTAATGAATTTTTGCCTTTTCTTTTGATTCTGTGTTATCAGGTATGCACACATTAGGGACTCGGAAAAGCTACTTGGAGATGTGTCCACAGTCTCATTATGGAATATCACTCACTATCCCTAATAACATTTTGTATTCTGAAATAAAATTTCTCTAGTATAGATAAAAATAGTCTAAATTTCTGCATCTTCTTCCAGCTCATTACTTTTAATTTACATCATTATACTTAAGTGGATTTCTAGTAGATGATATTTAGTTAAGACCGTATTTTACTATGTACTCTGGTAGTCATTATTTTTAATTGGTAATGTTAAAACCATCCTATTCAAAGTTACAAAAGATAGTGTTAAAATATTGTTTACCACATTAATATCTGTTTTCTAGTAAACTAACATTTTTTTTCTTCAAAAATATTATCTCCCTTTTTCTCGATTCACTAAACATTTTGGTTTGAATTGATTGATCATCCTAGAGTTTTCAATATGTTTTAGAGTAATAATATGAGTCCATTTTGGACAATATTGTACCACTTCTTCAGTAGTGCAGGCTTTATATATTTTTCTCCCATTCTTTATAAAAATGAAGAGTATTAATTTCAGTTATCCATAGGCTAGTATTTATGTTATTGCTTGCAATTAGCCACAGTTCATGAATATTCTGCTCAAAGTTTTAAATTATTTTTTCCTATTATAATTTAGAAAATTTTTATTGATTATCTGTCCTGTAGTGTTCAGTCAACAAACATTAACATAGGGATTCTTCACTGTTCTGGTTTTTAATTAAATTTTTGATTAGCATTTTAATGCTTTCATTTTGACACATACACACACACACACATACATACTTAAATTTTGTTCTTATTTATAGCCCCCTCAGTGCCCTTCTTCATTTCCTTTTTCTTTGTTTCAATGTTTAATTTTTAGTTTATGAGTATAGATGTTTTGTCTATTTGTAGGACTGTGCACCTCATGTATGCCTAGTGTCTGCAGGGCTAAAGAGCATGTTGAATCTTCTAGAATTTGAGTTATAGATGGTTTGGAGTCACTGTGTGGGTGCTGGCACCCAAACACATGTTCTTTGTAATATAAACAAGTACTCTTAACTGTTGAGCTATCTCTTCAGATCCCTTATTTTATAAACTATAGAAATGTAAAATCTAGTTAATAGACATTATGAACTAATATAGCAGTGTTTATATACATATATATATAGAGAGAAAATCTTACGTAATATTCTAAAACAGAGAAAAACAAAATAAAATCTGAATAAAGTACACTAAAGTAACAAATTTATATTTATAGCCACTAGGAAGATGAGTGAAAGCCATATACAAGCAGAATAAATAAACTGGATATTAGATTAAACAATAATGTGCCATGTAAAAACCAAGTTTCTTATAAGAATACAAGGAAAAATGCATGTTAGAAAATCATTTAATATAATCCATCATGTTAATAAATGGGTGCTAGAAAGACATTGTTTTCTTCTTGAAAGATGATAATTATTCTTAAGCTTCAGAATCTATCACTGATTTCACTCAATACAGAATAAAATATTTTGTAATTAAAAGAATCCATGCAAAACCATGAGTATGTATCATTTTCATTGCAACAGCATTAAGATCTGAGTGGTAAATACAGGACACTACTATTTTATCCAAAATTGTTCTGTCATATCCAGCAAGTGAAAAACTGAACAAAAGCATATAGCATGTTTACATTATACACTCTAATCCATGACAACAGTTGAATAACATGCCATAAACTAGGAGTTTTTTAAAGACATTTATGAGACCTGTATCTTTCCTATAGAGAAAAATCAAAAGAACATCAAAATTGACTACTATAACAAACTATATTTAAATGGAAAAACAGAACTTCTAAATTCACAGAATTAAATTAACCACAAAATAGTCATACAATATAAAACAAGTAAATGATTGAAAAGATACATTACAATCCTAAACAGTGGTTTTATCACAGAAACTCAATCACTCTTCAAACTTATTTATGAGTTAAATCTTTCATTTGATGAAAATCTCAAGAGGATCTGTTTTTGCAAGGAGAAGATTAGGCCAATTCAACTTCAAATGGACTCTGAGAAATGGGTGTATGAGAACAGACAAGACTATTGACAGTGGGTATTCCCTCCTCTTTTCAGGCTTCTCTTCCCAGAAGGCATTCACCCTCATTCTCCATACCCCATTAATTAAAATGAGGGAAATGGTGACTCACTTTCTTGGGATTTAATATTATTACAGTTTATGAAAAACTTCTAGCTCACCAAAACACACCCAGAATTTAATATTATGACTAAATACTGCATAATATTCTAAATTTTCCTTGGTTATCATTGATAAAATATATGAAGAAAGATCTATGTCTTAGTAACTTCTCTTGCTGCTGAGACAATGCCATAGCAAAACCAAGTTAATAAATGAATGGTTTATTTTTCCTCACAATTTGAGAGTATAATCCACCATGATGGAAAGTCAAGGTAGCAAGTGTAGCTGGAGTTTTCTCCAGTCCACCCAGTTCATTCACAACATACAGAAAGACACTCCCAGCAAGTAAGAGCTTCAAGTAGTCTCTCATAGCAATATATGAGTGAAAATGAATGTTGGTACTCATGAAAAGTCCTCCACTGCATGGAATCTAAGACCCAAGTCCAGGAAGAGATGAGAAACTCAGATAGGGTATGTCTGCCTAATCAAGAAAACACCTCACTGTCACACCCAGAGGCTAACTTAATCTAAAATTTCCCTCATAGATTATCTTATAGGTAATTCTAGATTTTGTCAAATTGACCATCAACACTAACCATCATGATTGCAATTCATGTCTATCATTGCTATCATTTATCTTTGTATTTGGATACTCTTTGGATGACTGAGAAAAAATTAATAGTCTTTTATTATTAAATGTTATCAATATAACATATAACATATGTTACATGTTATGTTATTCAAGAATGGAGATGTACATTCTATATACTACTTGTTATAAATTTCCTTTCAATTGAATCCAATAATTCCAGGCAAATTTCAGGATGACCTCAAATGAAATAAGCTGTACTTTATAAGAAAATCTAATCTTACCATATTTAGAAATGCTTTTACTTATATAATTCTCTCTGAAAAGAAATCATAAAATATATTTTACAAAATCAGTCATGCTTTTGTAAGACAATATATTAGACTAATAACAAGTCATTCTTACATCTCTGACATGAACCATCTCAACTACCATTAGCATGGGTCCCAAGCTTGCTTGAAGCAGCACAGTAAAAATATTTACCTAGCTAACATCCTTTCCATGTTTGAAACCTGGAATTCATATTCCTTGGCCTTGGAAGTAAAATATTTATCAAACATTCAACTTTTACCAGTTTAGAAGCTGACAATTATACTTCAGATTATCCATAGAGGTAAGCTTGCCTCTGGTTTGAAAACTCTTTTCTCTTGATAATTCAGAACTGTAAACTTCATTAGCCAAAAAGAGGGAAATGAGATAATTGCTATCCTTAATACTTGTATGATGATTTATTATTATATTTGTTTGTAATGCAACTCCTTTTAGAGTTTAATTAATCCCACTTAGTGTGCAAGTATCCTATATATCTGCCAACAGGAGTTCAATTTCTAGTTGCTGTTTATTAGCAAGATAATTGGGCTTATTACTTAAGCATGGTTCCTTGTTGGCATTCAGCCCAGATGGGATATTTTATATGTATCATATCCAGAGAAAGAAAGCATACATTTGCACAAAAGCAAATGTTTAAATAACTTTAAAAACTTTAAAATTTTTGCCAGGCAGTGATGGTACATGCCTTTAATCTCAGCACTTGGGAGGCAAAGGCAGGTGGCTCTCCGTGAGTTCGAGGCCAGCCTAGACTACAGAGTGAGTTCCAGGAAAGGCACCAAAACTACACAGAGAAATCTTGTCTTGAAAAACAAACAAACAAAAAAACCAAAACAAACAAACAAACAAAAAAGCCAACAAAAACTTAAAAATTTTAAACTAACACAAACATCAAAATGAAGTTGAGAGAACACAGTCAATTATAATACACTATGTTCATAAACCAAGGTATTTAACTTGCTAGGTTATATTTATTAATCTTTTGAATATTTGTGGGACTTTATTGAACTACAACGACCTCAAAACTTTATTTTATCAATAAAGCATATTTTTGGTCTGTTTATAACCTTTTTATGGAAAATAATTGCCAAATTTTGTAAAATGAAATTCTTATTTAGACTATCAGACTTTCATATATATATATTATATAAAACAAGGACGTTACAAAAAGGAAGAAGGTAAAGGAACATACTACAAATACTGTGAAAAAATAACTTTAGGGATTAAATTAATACTAGAAATCTGACTAATTAGCTTGCTGTAGATGTCTTTCTGTATGCTATGAATATGTGTTGCTCTGACTGTTTGATAAAATCCAGGGAGCAGCATGTAGTGGCACACAGGTAAAGCCACAGAAAATTTGGCTACATATACATTAACAGAAATGGGCTGAGTTTAAGTGTAAAAGCTAGTCAGTGGTAGGCCTGAGCTAATGGGTGAGCAGTTTTAATTAATATAAGCCTCTGTATTTACTTGGGTCTGAGCAGCCAAATGGGGCACAGAAAAACTTTAGCTACATTAGCCATTTAATACTTCTGTTAATTTCATTTCAACAACTTCTGGACAAACTGATGTATATGTTGAGGTAAATATCAATGAGAGTGATATATGCATATTTATTCATTCATTACTATTGTCTACAAGCATCAACAAATTATACCAATGGCCAAGAGTCTGAAAAGAAGGCACTTGAAAAAGACTTGGTTGTATGTAGATTTAATGGTCAAAGTAAGGGATCACAGGGCTGTAGGTTGGCTCCGCTAGCAAAACCATTTGCTATACAATCCTGAATAACCTGAGTTTTTCCCCTGGAACCCACCTAAATGTAGGAGAAAAACACAACCTGACAAAATTCTCTTCTGACCTTCACAAGTACATCACACCGTGCACACACACACACACACACACACACACACACACACACACACACAATAATTAAGTAAATGACTGCATAAAAAAGAGGTCACTCTCCATTGATGTATAATTCCTGGTATATAAGAGGCATTTTTTTTTTATTCGTTACTACTTCTTAAACTGTTTCATAAAGTGAAAAAGAAATAGTAATTCATCATTATATTCCTGGTATTATACTCATGGCAAAATATTAGGGTCCCTAGTTAAAGGGTTACAAAATTATTACTCAGTGTAAATGTGAATAAAATTTAAGTGAGTGAGAGTTAATAAATGCAGTAGTAGATTAATAACTAATCCATGTGGTTACATGTCTTACTACAAAACCATAATTATTAAATGAGTTTTGTTTATAATTCTTACTATATAAAATAAAATACATTTAATTATGCATTAAAACCATTATTTTAAAATATAAACTCCCAGAGCAAATTTAAAAAAAAAAAAAGAATGCATTGAATATTATAAATGTCAATCTACAACAGTGTCAGGCACATGTCTTAAAAATACCTATCCAATGTTTCAATACTTTTGTCTTTCAGATTTACTTGTGTGTGTGTGTGCGCACATATGTGTAGGAATATGCACATGTAAGTGCCCTCAGAATCCAGAATAGGGCATCAGATCACCTGGAGCTGGTGTTACAGGAAGTTGTGAACCACCTGATGTGGATATTAATAACTGAACTTGATACTGCTGGCATGTTGGTCCTTGTACTCACAGATAAGCACTAGGCATACAAGAAATGTCAAACAAAAAGGTCTGTTGATTCAAAAGGAGAGATGCATAACTGTTTTCTATCTGATGGCTAGGAACAAACCTGTAGTAGCCTGATGACCTTGGCCCCTTCTGTGTGACCACACCATATCCTCCCCAGACCGTTATCTTGAGATTGTTTATTGGGAAACTGTGTCCTCCATTATCTATGGAGTATAGATCTTTGGAAGATGTCACTTATACCTTACAAGAGTTCTGACATAGTCACGCCTTAAATATTGTTGTGCACACGAGATTGAGTTAATTATTACCAGGAAACTTTCTTCCAATTTGTGCTGTGCTTAAATATGCCTAAAATAAACCACTCAGTGCCAGAGTCTTGAAGTTTGAACCAAAACAGGCTACTGAGTCATGTTGAACCAAACTGGCTTCTAATCTCTCCAGGACAGTTATTCTGAGGACTGAGTTATTGCAGTCTCAGAGATCTCTCTCCAGAGTGGAAGAGCAGTACTCATTTCTAATGACTGTGCAAACTCTCCAGCATCTAATTTCCTAATTTAATACCTCCCTTTACAGGGAGCCTACTTTATAAGTGATGAGATGAAACTATAGCATGGGAGGGGAACTATGTATCTTTTCTTTTAAAATTCACTGCATGGGAAAAAGAAAAGATGATCCTTTAGGCCATTGTGCTACATTTTCTATGTACCAAGAAACAGACTTCAAGGAGAAAAAAAACTATTTCTGTCTGCTCTCTCTTCTTCCTAGAAGCACAGGAGATAAATATAATACACCAGGTTAGCAGAAAAAGTCTCCCTTGGACTTTGAAAACATTTCATCAAAATGAAGTAGAATATCTCTTATCTGGTATGCATTTCTTCTCTGGGCTCAGCTGTATTTCTGTATGTCCTCATTTTTCTGCCTGCCTTTTCCAAAATCCCTGAAAATATCAGTAAGAGCCTTCATGACACCTACTGTTTACAAATGCAAATGGTATCTTTTTCTTAAATCACTCCTATGGAGTTTTTCTAGACTTTTGTCACAAATGCACATCGCACATTCCACATTGTTTTTATCATCAGCAATCCTTGACAGTATATAGTTGTATTTTTTTAATGAAAGATGGATGAAATGTATCAGAAAATAAAGTGAATATGGAAAAGGAGACAGAGAATGAGGGGATTCAAACTAGATCCAGAATATTCACAGACATCCAGATTAAACTTGCCTAAAATACTGACACAACTGAACATCAAAACCAAATCTGTAATTGGTCTGATAGTATTGGGATTATAACTCCCTTGGTACAGTCCTTGCTAAAGACTTGGGTTTCAACTGCAGAACCTGTGTTTAAAAGACAGGCATGTTGATGGCAGAGACAAGCAGACGCAGGTAGGCCTGTGGCAGCGGCCCGCGGAAGTAGACGGGTCTGGCGGCAGCGGCCCACAGGGACATTTAGGCCCGGCGGCAGCTGGCAGAAACACTCAGGCCCAGCAGCAGCCCACAGAGGTGGACAGGCCCTGCGGTGGCGACCAACAGAGACATTCAGGCCCGGCAGCGACGGCCCACAGAAGTAGACAGGCCACGCGGTGGAGACAGGTGGACGCAGGTCGGCGACTCGCGGAGGTGGAAGGGCCCGGTGGCAGCGGCCGACAGGGACATACAGGCCTGGTGGCAGTTCACAGAGGTGGATGGGCCCGGCAGCAGTGACAAGCAAAGGTAGGTAGGCCTGCGGTGGCAGCCGGCAGAGACATACAGGCCCGTTGGCCGCCCGCAGAGGCAGACAGACCCAGCGGCAGCTGACAGGGACATACAGGCCAGCGGCAGAGACAAGTGGACGCAGCTGGGCCTGTGGCTCAGGGTGGACAGGCCCGGGGACGGAGACGGGTGTAAGCAGCTTGGAACGGGGACGCCCCTAGCCCCATCACCTGGGGAAGAGGCTATCTCCGTGGGTCAGAACCAGGGCGAGTCTGGACACTCCGTCTGGGGACAACCCAGGGCCCAACTGCTGATCCTGTGAAACCTAACAACTTGGAGGTGTTGGTGAGACTACCCTGCTCAGCTGAAACCCATCTGGGAGAGGATTCAGATGCCTACAGTTTGAAGTCTGAAGAAACAAGATCAGCTGAGGAGTTGACAAATGAACAAAACGTGACCTGGGAACACAGAAGAAGGCGCTACCCAGCCACTAAACCAGATCACCAGAATAAGTATATAATTCACCGACTGAAATCAGCTGTCCCTGAAGAAACAGCCCAATAACACCAATTTAACCAAGAACCCCTACTAAACCAAGACTAAAAATTAGAACAAGAGAGGCACTCTCAGACACAGACACCACCTGCACCGCACAGAGGAAAAAATGAGTAGACGCCAGTGCAAAAATACAGGCAACAACATAAAGACCTATATGGCAACATCAGAACCTAGTGATTCTACACCTGCAAGACCTAAACATACCATGACAGAAGAAACAGAAGAGATCAACCCTAAAAATGACTTTAAGAAGATGATAGATGCCCTTAAAGAAGAAATAAAACATTCCCTCAATGAGGAAATAAAAACTTTCCTTAAAGAGGAAATGAAAAACTACCTTAAAGAGGAAATAAAAAACTCCCTTAAAGAAATGGAAGAAAAAACGAACAAAAAATGGGAAGAAATCAAATCAAACCAAGAAAAAGCAATTAAACAGATGAAAGAAACATTCCAAGATCTGAAAAATGAATTTGAGACAATAAAGAAAACACATGCTGAGGGAATGCTGGAAATAGAAATCCTGACAAAACGAACAGGAACTACAGAAACAAGCATAACCAACCAATTGCAAGAGATGGAACAGAGAATCTCTCACACTGAAGACACGATAGAGAAAATAGATTCGTCAGTCAAAGAAAATACTAAAGACAAAAAAGTCGTAACACAAAACGTCCAGGAAATTTGGGACACCATGAAAAGGCCAAACCTAAGAATAATAGGGATAGAAGAAGGAGAAGAATACCAACTCAAAGGCACAGAAAATATATTCAACAAAATCATAGAAGAAAACTTTCCTAACCTAAAGAAAGAAATACCTATGAAGATACAAGAAGCTTACAGAACACCAAATAGGCTGGATCCAAAAAAAAAGTCCCCTCGCCACATAATAATCAAAACACTAAACACACAGAACAAAGAAAAAATATTAAGAGCCGCAAAGGAAAAAGACCAAGTAACATATAAAGGTAAACCCATCAGAATAACACCAGACTACTCAACAGAGACTATGAAAGCTAGAAGATCATGGACAAATCTCATGCAGACACTAAGAGACCACGGATGCCAACCCAGACTATTATACCCAGCAAAACTCTTAATCACCATAGGCGGAGTAAACAAAATATTCCAGGATAAAACCAGATTTAATCAATACCTGTCTACAAACCCAGCCCTACAGAAAGCACTAGAAGGGAAAATTCAACCCAAAGAAGCTAAACACATCCATGAAAAATCAAGTAATAGATAATCCCACACCAACATACACCACAGAAGAAACAAGCTGGTGTAGCTATCCTAATATCTAGAGAAAAAGGAGGTTTCAAAAGAGAAGAAGTCTTGTGACAATGCCTCAGGGGTCCAGGTAACCACCAGAACTCGGAAAAGTTGGTTGAACTTGGGATTGACTGGGAGGCCAAACATTTAAAAAGCAGAAGATTCTCTCAAGACACAAGTTGTGTGATAATAGTGTGTTTTGTGTGTGTGAATGAGAATTTGTAAATGTTGAATTCTAGGCTTCGACAATCATTGTCAGTTCAGATTAAGCTGCAAGTATTTATGTTCTAAAACTTAAATTATAAAGCCAGTTACGTCTTTCTAACAACTAGTTTTAATGTTTATGAGCATATTTTACCTACATTACCTTTTCAGGATGTTGAGAAAGATGCATCACAAGCACAGGCTGGAGGCTGGGGGCTAGATGGTTTTGAGGAAGAGGTCTTGGTGGACTCTTTCATAGAGCAAAGGGAAGCAATGCCTTCTGGGAAATGAGCTAAGTTTTAATCTAGTCTTTAAGATTAGAAGTCAAAAAAAAATATTAAGGAAAGGAAAACCTAATTGATCTTTGAAGTATTGTTATGTGGAATTGAGTGGGACTTTTGAGGCCTTTCTTCCAGAAAACAAGGACTTGGTTGTCAGGCCTATATTAGGCCTAAACCTTGGTGCCATGTAGTTGTACTTAAATCATTTCAATGGAAAGTGTCTTAGCGATTGGATCTTCTAGTGCAATTTGGAGTTCTTCCATTTGAAAAATGTGATATTTGCATGGGATTGTTTGAATCTTGTTTTCTAGTCCCTCCCCATCACCACCCTCATAGTCTAAAGGTAGATTTTTCTCTCGATAAAGGAACAAAAAAGGTGAACATCTTGTTTGTAAATAGGTATCTAGTAACTAGTGGTAAACTTGAAATGGTAGAATTCTTTAAAGCCTAATTCTAGGTAGCCTTAAGAAAATGTATCTTAATTATTTTTGAACCTGTATTCACCTTGATTTTTCAAATATCTTAAGTTATATTTTCTTTTTCAGAGCTGCTTCTTTTTTGGGGCTACTTTTTTTTTTTTAATTGAGGCGTAATTCATAAAAGGGTATATTGTTTTGATGAGACCTTTTACAACTATGACTGGGTGTCTTTCTTTAGTCTTCCAAGAAGGGCCATTTTACATTTTTAGAGTTACTTTTTAAAGTCATGAGGTCAACAACTTGGACTACTATGCATGTAAGTGCTAATGCAAATTAAAGCCCAAGTTGACCTCCAGCAGCAGTTCATTCTATGTTGACAGTGAGAGAACACTTTGCCTGTTAGGATACTGTTACTCGTGGACTGAAATGCTGAAGAAACCCCTCCCCCTATTTTGTTTTTTGCAAAAATCAAGGTATATTCTAGGGTTTCCTGGTTGACCTCAACAGATAAACTGAGATGATAGTCTTAGTTCAGAAATGATCTGAATGTAGATTTACAGTCTACGTGTACAGCTGGCTAAGTGAGATCGCTTTCACAGTTCTGCATGTATCCCATCGGCTCCCCATTAGTCACTGAACTCTTAAAACTGGTATTGTAACATTATCACAATGTTTTGCGCCAATTTTATAAACTTTACAGTACAATATGTGTTCCTTTTCTGAGGCAAACCAAAGGTATATTTCTCAAGGTTCTGCTGCTATCAGCAGTGTTGATGGAGGATTTTTTATACATTTGTAATAGATAGAAATAAACCAGAAAAAAGAAGAAAAAAAAAGTGGTGGAGGAAAAGGTGAACACTGCAAGAATACTCAAAAGAGCTGAGAGTTGCAAACACCAAGAATGGCTTTGCATAGTAAATGGAATAGAACAGCTCTGAACTATAGCTTACTTTTCCTGGTTTGGTCTGACAGAATGATTGAATGCTTTTGTACAAAAATCAGAGCCTTAAAAACAAGGATTTGGTGAGATTGTAAAATGGTGTGCCACTTTGGCAAAACAGTTTGGTGGTTGGTCAAAATGCAAAACATTGTTACTCTGTTACTCAACAATTCTACCCTTAGGAATATATCCTCAAACTACTGAAAATGTGCACCTATGAAACATGTACATGAAGGTTTACAGCAGTGTGTTGCTAATAGTAAAAAAGTTAAAACAACTTAAATAGCTATCAAATACTGGAGAGAAATAAAATGTGGCTTATTCATAGAATAGAATATTATTAAGACATAAAAATGAATGAGAAACTGACAGATTAAATGACTTTGGTGAACCTTCATAATTTCATTTGTAGATCTTTCAATTTCTAATTTATAAATACATTTGGGGTTATAAATTATAAATGTACTGCCTCCTGTCAACATTGTATACTTCTATTTGATGATTTCTGTGTCAAACATTATATGGAAACGTTTCCAAGTATTTTCTGTATTAACTGTGAATGAATAGAACAAAATAAATTGCCTGTGATGGGAAGAAAAAAAAAAAGAAATACTAAAAAAGAAAAAAGAAAAAAGAAAAAAAAAAGACAGGCATGTTGTAAAGTGTGGCATATATTTTTGTATGTAATCCTAGAGTTAGCAAGGTAGAGAGGCAGGTGGCTTCCTGAGACATGCTGGCGAACCAACCTACCCCAATCGGCGAGTCTCAGGCCAATTAGAAATACTGTTATAAAACAAACAAACAAAAATGAGGTGGATTGTGGTGATAATATATTATGTAACCTAATAAAATTTGCCTGAAGATCAGACAACAGAACAAGCCACTAGATTAAATATAAAGGCCAGGCAGTGGTGGTACACACCTTTAATCTCAGCACTCAGGAGGCAGAGACCTGTGTGGATCTCTGTGAGTTCAAAGCCACCCTGAACTACATAATATTTACTCAGTCTAGGAGAGAAACAGAGCCAGGCAGTGGTGGCACATACCTTTAATCCCAGCACTTGAGATCTCATGCCTTTGTTTGGCAAATACACATACCTTTAATCCTAGGAAATGATGACTGGGCAAAGAAGGTATAAAAGGCATGAGAGAACAGGAACTAAAGGCTTTCAACTAGAGTTTTTGGCTGGAGCCTTTTGGATGAGGACTTAGAGGATTTCAGTGTGAAGATTCGTCGAATTGGTGAGGTGAAACTTGGCAGTGGCTTGTTCCTTTGTCTCTCTGATGTTTCAGCATCTACCCCAATATTTGGTATCCTTTTTTTAAATTATAAGATTGTTTTGAATTTGTGTTACAGTAGACTACATGTTTAAGAACATTATCCAAAGTTGATCTCAATACTCTCTCTATATATATACATATATATACATACATACATATATATATATATATATATATATATATATATATATGCATGAGTACCTGCACACACTTGGAAATTCTCACATGGGTGTATAAACACACACACACATGCACACACACAGACACACACACACTCACACACATACACACACACACACACACACACTGCTTTTGGATTTCTCAGAAATGTAGGTTAGTTCTATATTGGCTTTCATAACTTTGATCATATAGGACCCCCCACATGAAATCCATTACTGGGAGGAATTGTGGACAACATATTGTTGTTGACTATGTACCACTGATCATCTGTGTTTCTGGTGACTTTCTTTCCATGACAACTGGGGCAGATGTACATTTTTAAGCCTTTTCAGTCAAGGATCAAAGCCTACAGTACAACAAGTTTTCAAGCCTAGAGACCCCTGACAACCTTCCAGAGATGATGGCTCTAATGTTTTGACTAGCTTGTAAGAAGTTTAGTGCCTCAATGATGACTTGCGAATTCAGATATATTATGCTCTGACTCCATTCACTGGCACTGTGGCTAAGTCTTTGGTAGTTAATAAAATTTTAATATATGTTTAATATATGTTTACATGCATATGTGTGTGTGTGTGTGTGTGTGTGTGTGTGTGTGTGTGTGTGTGTGTGTGCAATAAATCTCAAGTCACATTCTCCACTAATATCTCAAAAGCGTATTTGTGAGGTTTGGATTTTGAAGCTTAACTGGCTACTCCTAGTGACTCTAACAGATCAGGAAACACAAAATCATTCAAATCCAAAAGAACCCTTTCTTAGAAAAAGTTAAAATTTACTATGTAAAATACAGATAATGAATTTGATGTCCTAGCATTTAAATATAGTCACTGGCTACCTTGCTGTTCTTCCCATTTGCAGTTCTGAAAGCCTGTCACTGGGAGAAAAGTCTTCCCAGAAAGCAAATAAGGAGCAGTAATGGTCAAGATGAGTCTGGGAAATATAGCTAGAATAACAAAGAAGTCATTTCCTCCAGGTGTCTAGGGATATTTCAATAAATATCATGTAACATTGTTCTGCTTTTTTATATCAAATAACATATGGGAACATAATCCACTAGTGGCATCCTGCCACAGGATAACTTATATGTCCCATAATGTCAGTTTGTGGTGGAAATAAAGTTGTCAGATGGTATATGGAGAGAATTCTTTACATTATGCTGTAACCATCTCCCTTGTATTATGGCAGATATCTTCATAAATGTGATCAAATACAATAATAAACTTGGAGGAAAACTGGGTTTTCTTTGGAAAACTTTTTTTTTTTTGGCTACCAGGCATATTATAGTTTCTGCAATGACCTTATATTTGTCTTTTTTACAATCAATGGTGTAGTTAGTAAAAAAAAAAAAAAAAATAAGACAATTAATTTGCTCAGTGCAAGAAATGCTTCTGCAATACTATTGAATTCCAAAGAGTCAGATTTGGTGTAAGAATGGTTCCACAGGAGCTGAGAAAGTATTCTAGGCTCTTTGCATTATCTACAGAGGACAGTTCAGGGCAAGGCAATATTGCTGGTCTTGAACTTGCAGTATCTCATATACCAAAAGACACCAGGTATTCAGAACCTTTTGCGTTTTCACCTAGTTTACATAAAGGATTTTTACAAATACTGGAAAGAGGTATATTCTTGGAACAAATTAACTATAAATAAAAGGAAAATTTTTTGGCATTCAAAATAAATACCACCTTGTAAAAAGAGGTTCATTAGAACAACTATATAAACAGGACAGTGTATAGCTTCCCCAAGGGTGATATCACTTCATGGCTAGTTATGTTGACAGGTGGAGAATATACTTTAATGGCCAAACACCCTGATAGTTGTGCCATAAACCCCATCCAATGACTGAGGAATCTGGATGCAGACATCCACGGCTGTGCCCCTGGTGGAGTGCTGGGAGTCTAATTAGTGAGAATGAGGAGGGTTTATATGAGCGAGAATTGTTGAAGCCAAGGTTGGATAAAGCACAGGGACAAATAACCAAAGGAATGGAAGCACATTAACTATGAACCAAAGGCTGAGGGGCCCCCAACTGGATCAGGCCCTCTGAATGGGTGAGACAGTCGATTGGCTTGATCTGTTTGGGAGGCATCTGGGCGGTGGTGCCGGGTCCTGGGCTCGTTGCATGAGTTGACTGTTTGAATCCTGGGACTTATGCAGGGACACTTGGATCGGTCTCAGAGTGGGGTTCTGGACCTGCCTGGACTGAGTCTATCAGGTCGATCCCAGTCCTCTGGGGAGAACTTGATCTGGAGGAGGTGGGAATGGGGGGTGAGCTGGAGGGACGGGGAGGGGCGGGGGGGGGAGAGCAGGGGAATCTGTGGCTGTTATGTGGAACTGAATGGTATTGTAAAATAAAAAAATAATAATAAATTAAAAAAAGAGAAGTGATAATAATTTGAATTATCATTAATTCTATTCTAAACCATTTTTTTAAAAAATACCTGCTTACTAGTCTCTCTGCCTCCGTCTCTCCATCACTCTACCTCTGTCTCTCTGTATCTCTCTGTACACATATATGTGAGAGTGTTGCACGTCAGGTTAGAGGACAACCTCAGGTGTTGATCCTCACGTGGCCCATTGTTAGAGAAAGGTTAATCTTTCTTGTTTGCGTGTGTTCTGCAGGCTACCTGGTTCACAAGCTTCTGAAAATTCTTCTGTTTCTGTCTCACATCTCTCCATACGAGTGCTGGGATTAAAGGCACATGCTGCTCTGCCTGGTTTTGCTTGAGTACTGGGGATGTGAACTCAAGTTCTCACTGCTTTGTAGTGAGCAGATAACCCACTAAACTATCTTCTCATGTATTATATAATGAAAATGTCAATGAGATCATTTCACATTAATGTTCAATAAGGAAACAATAGCAAAGTATATGGAAAATATAAATCAAAGTCTATATATACTTAAATATGATATATAATAAAACACATATCTCATGTATTGTCATATAACATAAAACAATTATATTATCTACTTTCCCTAATATTCTTATACCCCTCGATGTGTCGGTAAGTTGAATTTTTTTGGTGTATAAGCCTTAATTTATCTTTGTCATATTAGACATAAAGATTCCAGTTATATTAAATAGAAGGGCCAACAGTTCAGGAAATCATCATCAAGTTAGATTTCTTCTTCTTGTGTCCACCATTGGTAACATGTTATGACCATTTAAATACTTAGGGGATAAATTAAGACCAATGAGGGGTAACATAGAGAAAGAAGATGGTCAGAGAAATTGTAAATATGGAAGTATAAATGGAACTCTTGTTCAGAAAGAAATGAAGGAAAACTCTCTGACTTGCTGGTAATGGAGGTAAAGCCACCTCTTCAATAGTAAAAGAAAATGTCATAGAAAAAGACACCTTTATGTCAAGGTTCATGTTTCCAGATTCTATTATTTTAAGATAGGGGTTTGAACACAGATATTTAGACATACTCTATAACAGACAGAGATAAGGGCCTACATAGGAAGACACACATTGATAAGGGAGAGTAAAAATAATTCATTTTAAAAAGCCCTGAGAAATCATGAGTCCTGCTAAAATAGTTCTCAACTTCAATTGGGTAGAAGGTGAGAAAAGAATGAAGGAATGACTGCAGAAGGAACAGATTTTGGCAATTTAGTGACAAGTGAACACATACTTGCACACATATAAATCAAATATTTTAGGTTTGAAATTTTCTAAAAGAGAAGCAAGAAAAAAATCTTTAGATAGTAGATTTGGAGCCTTGATTCTAGACCTTACACTTTCATTTGAGTACTAGAGTTCAGTGACAACTCAGAGGTTAGAGCATCAAAACTGAATAATGACCATCTACCACACTGTCCTCACAGCCTTCTGAAAAATGATAGCATCAAGTTGAGTGTTTTGTCTCCATATTGAGATGGAAGGAATTGAAATTAAATAACAGGATCGTAAGTTACACTGCTCGCACTGGGTTAAAAGTTGTTCAGGTTCATTGCATAATTTTTTGACTTTGCCTTCACTTTTCTCACTCAACAACTTTGATGTCAAGGCTCACACCTAACCTGGAAGATAGCAGTGTTGATCTGTCAAAAGTGCTAACAGATATCAAAATGCCTTGTAAACCATGACATGACATGCTGATAAAACTGCCATCACTGTGTCTTGAAATATAATTTATTCTTTCTAACAAAAGACTGCCTTTCAAAACATGATTTTGTGTCATTTGTAACTAACTTTATTAATTACATGCTATAAAACAAATAAGGAGAATGGAGCAAATGATCAGTAGTTAAGAATACATATTTTTCTTGGGAAGACACAGATTTGGTTCTGAGGGCCCAGGTCTGGCATTCTGGACAGCTTATAACTGCCTAATGCCTCCATTATCTGAGGGCAACTGCACTCATGTGTATATACCTACACACAGACACAAATACCCATCATTAAATATATAACAAATCTTAAATGGTGCAATTAAATAAATCATATCAATACCTACAAAACAATAACTATGTGTAGTGATTAACTGTATTGTTAACTTATCTGATCTATGGATGCCCATATATTAGGTCACAAATCATTCAGATTGATGGCATAGAGTAAAACAGATTTGCCTCCAAAAAGCTGGATATTTTTCATCAATTATTTCAAAAACTGAAGAAAAGTCTCCCCTAAACAAGAAGAATTGTCCAAGAGACCATCTTCATATTCAAATTACCATAGTACTTCTCTTGAGCTGTCAGCCTTTCTGTCCATCCTGTAGGATTGAGATCTGTTAACATTCATAACCATGCAAGCTAATTTCTTATAATAAATAGGTTTAGAAATGTGTACATGGGTAGAGACCTATACCCATATATTTGCTAAGTTCCTATGGAGAAATTAAACTAATATAATAACTTAGCCACATATTCTACCATATTCCAAAGTATAATTTTAATAAAATTTGACAGTTTGTTATAATAAATAATATTTTAGAGTGACTTTTTAAAAATAAGCAATGAAAGCACTTATAAGAATCCTCAGTTGAGAAGTCAATTTTTAAGCCAATGTTTTCAACATCTATTTTGAGTCCAACTAAGGCAAACCTACAGTACTATGGGTTTTCCAAAAGCCATTTATCCAGTAGCAGTTTAAATTGTAGTGACATCTGAAAAATTATTTATATAATTTTTCAAAAATAACTTCAGTGGACAAATACAAAAGGAAGCATTGGTATTTGATTCCTGTCTCAACACCATTTCCTTTTGGCCTGTGTACTTGAGTTCTCTTTCTAAACTATGCCAACACAACATGTATCATTTTTTGTCTCTTAAAAACTTCTAAATATATGCCAAATGTTAGTGCATGAAAAATAAAGCCATTGCTTTTCTTTAAAGTAAGTTTCATTCTTTTTAATGTAAAATGCTGATGCTTTAGCTGAGCCTATTGCATACAATGCCCCATCACGATGATAAAATAATGAAACACAACCTCTCTTCCAAGGCTTTCAGGGATATGCAGCAAGAGTGAGTGATGCTTGTTGTCCTATGATAATTCAATGATTGGCAATGAAAAGAAAAAAAAAAGAATGGATTCATGTTTTTAAGATGCTTGCTCATATAGCTCCCATTTCAAGAAATCTTCTTTTTCTTGATATTTGATAGCATATATCACATGGCTTGGAAGAAGAACATCACATGGGAAACATAGGGTTGGACATAAGCCTCAGGAAGTTTGTTGAGGAAGTGATGGAAGGAGAAGCAAGGAGTAGGAAGACTTTGAAAACTGGCACCACAGCTACAGCTGTTAGTTTCAAAGGGATTCCCATTAGGAATGGAAGAGTTCTGAAAATTCCAGATGGGTTGGCAAAATATCAGAAAAGGAAGACTCAACAAAGCATTCTGGATTTGGCTTGAACCCTAAGGCCTTGTGACAGACTGCAGAGTAATAGCAAGCAAGGATTCCAAAAATCATAAATGCATATACAGGTAGAATATAATACAAAGACAGATAATAGATCAGTAGTTCTCAAATGATAAGAGACAGCCTATGAAAAGTTCTCACTATGGCAAAATATCAAGCAAAATAAAAATATAGTAATATTTTCATACAGATATCTTACTTTTAGTGTCTATGAAGAATAGATAAGAAGACATCTAAAGAGGGAAAGATGCATTTTGGCTCAGAGTTTTTGTCCATGGCCAGTTAACTCCAATGCATTCAGGTCCATCATAAGACAAGAATATCATGGAGGAAGTGCATGAAGGAAAAAAGCACCTAATTTCATAGCAACCAGAAAATAAAGCAGTAGTAACAGGTATGGGCTAGGGCTAAGACATACATTTCAACACCATGTCCCAGTAACTCACTTTCTCTAACTAAACATAATTTGTATATGCTTCCTATTCCAAATAGCATATTCAGATATTAAATCCACTAATAAATTAAGTTCATTAAATCAGGGCAACAATTATCTAATCATCTCTGCGAATACCCTCATAGACATACCAAGAGCTGTGCTTTTCTGATCTCCTAGGAGTTCTTCAGTTCAATTAGCCTGACCATAAAGACCCTCACAGCAAAACAATTTGTCTTAAGCTTTTTCTTAAATAATTTCTGGACATGATTTCATTTAGGTTTACATTAACTTTTTTCCTTTGGAATTTCATACATGTATATTATGAAACATGATCATATCCATCTCCTATTTCTACATTTAAGCTCTTCCCAATTCCCTCAAATATGGCTCCCTTTCAACTTCATATCTTTAATTGTTTATAACCCACTGAGTCCAATTAGTACTTCTCATATGTGTACATGTGGCTCCATCCTCTAGAGAATGGGAAGTCTACCAGTAGCTACATACTCAAAAATAGATTGACTCTGCTTCTCCCAGTATCTATCAAATGCCAACAGCTTCTCAGTAAACATAGGGGTCTAGAGATCTTCTTCTACAACTATGCTCATATTTTAGCTATATTGAGTTTGGGTAAGTCTTGTACAAGTAACCATAGCTTCTATAAACCTATGAGTGTCATGGTCATATCAAGTTTCTGAATTTTGTATTTCCAAGCATTTCTCCCTATCCTCTGGATCTTACATTATTTCCTCTTTCATTATGTTCCCTAAGCCCTTGATCATAATTTTGGTGCTGCAACATATGTCATAAAATGATGGCAATATTAGAAAAAAATCTTTAAAAGGATGATGACTACTTCAAAATTTCTCAATTTTTAAATGTATTTTATGAGTGGTTTCTTTTATCAAACAGTTACAAACTCATGGAGCCACAGATATTATACACATGTAGAGATATGTCTCAAAATTCTTATGTTGAAAGTTATAACCCCAAAGCTTCATGATGTGACAGTGTTCAGAGACAGGTCATTAAAGTGGTAATAAGGCAAATGATGTCCTCATAAAAAAAGAGGAAGTTAGTGGACTGGAGAGATGGCTCAACAGTTGAGAGCTCATCTGTCTAAAGACTCAAGTTCAGTTTCTAACTCACTCAGTAGCTCACAGCCTTCTATAATTTTAGTTCTAGGTGATATGACACCCTCTTCTGGCCTAGTTGGGGAGCAGGAATATATGTGGTGTTCAGACATATGTATAAGCAAATAGTTATACAGAAAAAAAGAAATTAATCACAAAAAGAAGAGAAAGGTAGGATTCAAGAGATCAGAGTTACCTATACATATGGAAAAAGAAATGGAAAGAGGCAGCAAATAAGTGGGCATCTGCAAATACAGAAGGGACTTACTTCAGATGAAACCTCATAGCACCTTGATCTTGCACTTTAAACCTCCATAAACATAGGAAAAATAAATGTCTGCTATTGAAGCCATTCAGTGTGTAGTATCTATTATGCTTTTGTAACTAACACAAACACTGTACTTGTAAAGAGTTGCTCTTTAGAAATAAGGCCAGAGGCCATTCCAAGAAAGAAATTAACATGAGTTAGGCCTATTTACATGGAACCTAGGAAGAGAAATTTTATCAAAAATTTATAGAAAACATGACAACAGTTTAGTCCAAATAGCTGGGTCCTTTTATTAACAGTAAATTATGGTGGAAATGAATTGTTTCATTTAGCAAGCAAACTACTAATATTATATGATATTCAGGAACAGGACATAACAGTTGCTGATCTTTCAAAGATACCAACAACCTTACCTTTAAAATGGTTAACAGACAAGCCTGTATGAGTTCATCAATGGCCTTTAACAATAGAGAAACTGCAGGCCTTTGAACAGCTGGTACAAGAGTAGTTAAGTGCTCAGTATATTGAAGAATCAACCATCCCTTGGAATTCCCTCTATTTGTTATTAAAAATAACTCTGGAAAATGAAGAATGGTAACAGATCTAAGAACTGTTAACAAGGTAATCCAGCCAGTGGGCTCTTTACAATCTGGAATCCCTTTGCCTACTCTATTACCCAAAGGATGGCCTCTTATAGTAATTGATTTAAAAGACCATTTTTTTTCTCAATACCCTTACAAGAAAAAGAGAAAATATTGACTTCATGGTGCCTATATAGATAACTCTCAACCCGTTAAGAGATATCAATGGAAGGTTCTCCCACAGGGAATGTTAAATAGCCCAACCCTGTGCCAAAATTTTGTATGACATCCATTGGAAGCAATACATAAGGAATTTCCTCAATCTATAGTTTATCATAACGTGGATGACATTTTACTAGCTGATACAAATGTAGATACTTTAGAAAGTGTGTTGGAAGAAGTAAAGAAATTTTGCCTTGTTGGGGATTACAAATTGCTCCTGGAAGGATACAAAGAGGAGATTCTATTAATTATTTAGGATATAATATAAATTAACTAAACTAAAAATTACACCCCTAAAACTATTAATTAGGAGAGATCGATTACAAACTCTCAATGACTTTCAAAGTTTGCTAGGAGACATTTCCAATCTAAGAACCACCATTGGGTTAAAAAATGACGAACTGAGTGATTTGTTCAAACCTTAAATGGTGACAAGTACTTAAATAGTCCAAGAGAATTATCAGCTTAAGCTGAGAGATAATTGCCTTTGGTGGAAATGAAATTATGGGATGAACATGTGAATTATTTGGATATGAAGCTTGATTGTACTCTGGTTATTTTACCCTCAAAGCATTTGCCTACAGGAATTTTAATGCAGATTGAAGATATTATATTGGTATGGATATTTCTACCAAATAAACAGAGTAAGAAATTAAAGACATATGTAGAAAGATGTCTGATTTTATTTTAAAAGGAAAATTGAGACTTCATCAATTAGCAGGAATAGACCCAGCAGAAATTGTAGCAACTTCAACTAATAATGCAATTGACAAATTATGGTCAGAAAGTGAACCTTGGCAAAGAGCATGCAATATTTTTTTGGAGAGATTAACAACAAATATCCCCAAAGTGATAGAATTTAATTAATAAAGAGAACAAACTGCATCCTGTCTCGCATTGTAAGGGACACAAATATCTGGAGCCTCTACATTTTATACTGATTCAAGCAAGGCAGGAAAGGCAAGTTACAAATCAGAAAATATAAGTAAAGTAGAGCAAAGTTCTTATAATTCTGTACAAAAGTCAAAATTATGTTCCATTTTGATGGTATTAATGGATTTTATGGAACCTTTTAATATAGTTATTGACTCTCAGTATGCAGGAAGAGTTGTTTTACACATTGAAACTGCTGAATTTACCCCTAATAAGTAAGAATTAACTTTGCTATTTATTCAGTTACAAGAAATAATCAAGAATAGGGATCATCTCATACATATAACATATATCCAATCCCATACAGGTCTGCCAGGCCCTCTAGCACAAGTAATGAAGAGATTGATCAACTATTTAAAGGAAATGTACTGGAGGCTTCAGAATTTCATTAAAAAAAGCATCATAACAATAGTACGGGTTTGAAAAAGGATTTTTCCATCACTTGGCAACAAACCAAGGAAATTATAAGGAAATGTCCTACTTGTTCTTTTTACAGTCAAACTCCACTACCTTCAGAAAGTAACACAGAGGATACTCAAAGGAATAAAATCTGGCAGATAGATGTGTTTCATTTTGTAGAATTTGAGAAATTAAAATATGTACACCACACCAATGATACCTATTCAGGATTTCAATAGGCAACTACTCTGAGTTCCAAAATGGCTGATTCTATAATCATGCTTTTGCTAGAAGTTATGGCCATCATGGGTATACCTGTACAAATTAAGGCTGACAATAATCTATCATATGTCTCTGGTAAAATGAAAGAGTTTTCTACTTATTAAACGTAAAGCATATTGTAGGTATCCACAGGCCAATAAGTCATAGAAAGATCAAATTGAACTCTAAAGAATATGCTGAATAAGCAGAAAGGTGTAATAAAACCCCACAGAAATAGATTACATAATGATTTATTAACTGTGAATTTTCTCAATGCTAATGAAAAAGGAACAACTGCTGTGGAGAGACATTGGATAATTGGGGGGAAAAGTACAGAATTATATCAGCCTGTATACTTTAAAGATGTGCTGACCTCAGAATGGAAACCAAGATATATGTTATGTTTGGGATGAGGTTTTGCTTTTATTTCCATGGAGAAGAAAAGCTATGGATACCATCAAAATTGGTAAAGGGATGATTTGAACAAGAGAGGCCTCTTAATTAGAAGAGGTGATCATTCATCAACCAGCATGACCATTCAATTTTTACTAATTAATATGACTACTAAATGCTTTTCATTTGCTCCGATATAACTAGCCAAAAGGGAACCTCACCAAAGTTAGGGTTGGGGAAAAGTTTTGTTTTTGTCTTTTAGGAGAATGAAGGCTATGGAATCTGAAGACCTCTGGAAAATGAGACATCTGAAAAAAAAGACAAAAAAAAAGAAAAAGAAAAAAAAGATTTTCTGCAATGAACCATGACCACACCTAACAGTGATGTTTTAAGTCTCCAAAGGATGGTAGAGCCCCACAATGATGATCCCATCAGGGCAAAGATAGTGCCATTAAGCTGACAAACATCACCCAAAGATTGGCTTTGGATTACAAACTGCTCAGGACAATTTCAAGATGAATAGCTGAGATGATCAAACCTCACAGACTACTCTAGCCAGGGCTTAAGACAAGTCCTGCACTTTCCCATTATGCAGAGACTAGAGAACAAATGATACAGCTACCTCTCCCAGGACTTTACAATTAACACAATTTTTTTTTTCTTTTCAGGATCCCCTACTCATGTTCTCACCCCCTGACAGCAGGAAGTAATTTTAAGAACATGACACCCACATTCCTAAGAGGTGGGTGGGTGGTTTCTTCAGTCTTTCAGTGGGTTATGGATACTTGTCATTGTTTTGGTGGTTGATTACAAGTTCTTATTGGTAATAGTCAGGAATAAAAAGCTAAACAAAAGATATTAGATTCAGGGTTCTTGTTTGAAAAAAAAGAAAAAAAAGGATATAAATATGATAAGATAAAAGGTACGTTATTGAATCTATTCTGAAAAGGAAAAGGGGAGAATATGGATATCAGATAAAAAGGTAGATAACTGAATCAACTTTTAAAAAGCAACTACTAGTTTTAAATATTTTACATTGAGTTAGATTTTGTATATTGTATACAAATTGTGTATACTGATACAAAGTTGAGATTATATTTGTTGAAACATACTGTATATACATTTCTACTCTGTTTCTACTACTGTTTAAGGATTTATACCTATAAAGTTCATTTAACAATGTAATACAATTGCTATTCCTGGAAACTTATTATTACAAACTATTTAGGATAATTAAAAAATGCAGGTTAGTAGTTAGTCACCTATTAGAACCAAAGTTGTAGTCATGTTAGTTGTTTTCAAGGTCAAACAGACATATATTTTAGATAGGTCATCTTCAAACACTTCAGAGATCTACAAAATATTGCATTTAAGATGTTTTAATAACATATGTATTAAAACAGGCCCATAGGGTCAAGGAAATTGGCTCAAAACAGTTGCCAAGGCATGCACATAGCATACTTCCTTATGAGATAACCTGAAGACTGCCTTCAACTGACTTCCAGTGTCTGTGCCATTGATGCCATGCCTTCTCATCCCCTCCTATCAGTGAGCTGTTAGAATCCAGCAACAAACATGGATTCTTTTTTTAATGACAATGAGACATGTATGCTCCTGGCAACACCAATCTAATTCAGAAAAAATGATGGGCATTGAAGAAACTCATTATGGACTTTGCTTTCTTTGTGACAAAAGTTAGCCACTGGGAAAAACAGTACTTTTGCTACCACTACTGTACAGGATGCTGTATAACCAGACATGCAGGATCCATAGGAAGGTGACCACTGAACTTTGCAGGGCAAGATGATCTTTCAGGTTTCTGCTTCGCAGAAGAAAGTGCCAGGCATTCTACAAGATATGGGGAGAAGTGACTGACAAACTTTGCCAGAATGGGCAGAACAGTCCTTAAAATTTGCTGCTTTACTAAAAGCTATGCCAGAGACTGTAGGCCCATAGGCCAAAGATAGATATCCCAATATTACAGAGAAACTTTGGGTAACTGTCCAGGCAGCAAGATGTCTCTGTCATTTCTAGAATTATGAAAGTTTCTTGCCATGCACTTCTTGTTTATTCAGGTAATATTATATCCTTCTGTGGTCTTTGATGGAACTGAAGACTAGATAGTCATATTTTTTTCTGAGTCATATAAAAGATAAATTAGATATGAAACTTCAGACTCACAAAGACAGATGATAAAATATTTTCTTTAATTATGCCAAATACAAATAGACTAGCTATTGAAACTATAATTCTTGCTTGATAACTGTTTTGTTACATACACTTTTACTATTCTAAAGTTAAAACCTTCCTTTGATTACACAAAAAAGGGGAGGTGCTCTGGAATGTCTTTCTATATGTTGTGAGTATGTGTGGCTCCCATTGTATAGTAAATAAAACTGTGTGGGCCTATGGCAAGAAAGCTTACAGCCAGGTGGGAAATCCAAGCAGGGATACAAACAGAAGAAGGGTGGAGTCAGGAGAGATGCCAGCCACTGCCCAAGGAACAACAAGATGCCAGCAGACTGGTAATACCACGGCCACTAGTCGACATATAGATGAATACAAATGGGTTAATTCAAGATGAAAGAGCTAACTAGCAAGAAGCTAAAGCCATTGGCCATAATATTTGTAACTAATATAAGCCTCTGAGTAATAATTTTATAAGTGGTTGTGGGACTGAGGGTGGGAGAGATTCATCCAGGCTGCTGGGTAAGCCGGACCAGAGAAATTTCTGACTACATTTGGTGCCTAACATGGGACACAAACCCATGACCCTGAGATTAAAAGTCTCATGCTCTACTGACTTTGCTAGCTGGGCTAAATTGGAAGACCACCTGAAAATCTTCCCACACACTTTGCATTTGAAGGGTGCTTTTCTGGTGTGATATCTTCTGTGGCTAATGATTTGTGAATGATTGCTAAACGTTTTCCCATAAATACTACATTTGTGGCAGCCTTTCTTAGAGGGTACATTCTGGAGTGCAATGAACCTGGAGCTCTTGTCAGAAGGGTTTTCACACTCCTTTTCTTTTTTTTTGGGGGGGGGGGAGTGTTCAAGACAAAGTTTCTCTGTGTAGTTTTGGTGTCTGTCCTGGATATCGCTCTGTAGACCAGTCTGGCCTTGAACTCACAGAGATCCGCCTACCTCTGCCTCCTGAGTACTGGGATTAAAGGCATGTGCCACCACTGCCCAGCTGGTTCTCACACTCTTTATGGGGCTTATTTCCCACTAAGTTTTAATTCCGGAATATTTAACTGTATTTGGAAGATTTCCTGTGTCCTGTCTGGCCCATGGTCATGACAAATCTCTCACTCACAGTCCTGCAGCCTTTTATGAAATAATCACACAAAGGCTTAATATTATTTATAACTGCTTAGCCATTAGTTCAGGCTTATTATTGAATAACTCTTACACTTAAATTAATCCATAATTCTTATTTATGTTTAGTTATGTGGGTTGGTACCTTTTCTCAGTTTTGTTTTGTCATCTTGCTTCCTCTGTGTCTTGCTGGTGACTCCTGACTCAGCCCTCCTCTTCTCGAATTCTCCTCTCTGCTTACCCCACCTATACTTCCTGCCTGGCTACAGGCCAATCAGCATTTTATTTATCAACAAATCAGAGCAACACATATTCACAGCATACAGAACAATATCCCATAGCATTTAGCCATGCATCCCAACCAGAAGATAAGCCTGGATTATCTGAGTGCAGGCTGCATTCAGACTGCAGTGTTCTGCTGTGTTTTTTTCTGGTTAACAGAATAGACATGTATCACAATGAAACCTTTACCATGCCACTGAAATTGAATAGTATGTATCCTCTGATGTCACATGAATCCTAATTGGTCTTAATGAAAACCCAGAGCCAGATATTAGGGTAGATGCTGGAAGATCAGAGGAAACAAGCCACCACCAACTCTCACCTTGCCAAATCCTCAGCCCATCCTATTTCCACAAATCCTCTGACTGAATGCCTCTGAGTCCTCAACAGAAAGGGCTCTAGTTCCTGTCCCCTTACACCCTATATTCCTTTCTCTGTCCAGTCATTTCACTTCCTATCTCAACCTTTCGAGTGCTGGGATTAATGGTGTGTGTGCTTTCCAAATACTGGGGTTAAAGGTGTGTGCCATCATTGCCTGGCTCTGTTTCTCTCCTAGATTGTATCAATCTCATGTAGCCCAGTGTGGCATTGAGCTCACAGAGATCTAGATGGATCTCTGCTTCCCGAGTGCTAGGATTAAAGGTGTGCGCCACCACTGCCTGGCCTCTATGTTTGATCTAGTGCCTGTCTCTGTTCTCTAATCTTCAGGCAAATTTTATTAGAGTATAATAAAATATCACCACAATTAGGGGCTGTGATATCTTCAGATGGAGAAATGTGGGACCAGAGGTATACTGATTGTTCGGTTCTTTATTGTCTTGCCTTTATTGAATGACAATGTTTTGTTAACTAGTCAGTTTAATAGTTAACAGTCAAAAATATTGGTCCTGTTTTGTTTGCAAACTTCTTCACTCTTGCATTTATTAGGCAAGATATCATTTCCTTCTTCTAAATGTCAGTTAGTTCAGTCACAGATCAGGTAGAAATAGCACACCAGCAGCTCACATGCTCTTATACATATGTGTCTATCTGTTTGCCCACTATTTTGTTCTTTAGGCCATCCTCAGGTGAAATATGCTCAAGGAACACTTCCATGATGCCACTGTCTTTCCCAAGCAACTTGAGTAATTCACAACTCCCTATAAATTAAAATCTGTGTTCAGGCACCTATACTTATTCTGATATAGTCTGATACCAAGTATCTTGGATAGTCTACCTCCCTTTTTCAACTGCTGAAAACTTATTAGGTTACTTTTATCACCATACACTAAAAGTATACATTTTAACGTTGAATATTTGTATATCATTGTCTAAGGCGATTTAGAATGCTGTTCCTTTTAAAATATAGGGCCAGAATAAAAGCAACAAGATAGTATATAAGCTTATGGTAATCAATTTACACATACATGCACACTCATCCCTATTTAAGTGTATATTTAATACAAAGCTTATAGATTTATTAAGACTATTTTGTTTGTGCTAGATGGTTCTTTGACTTAAATGAAAAATATTTCAAATTTCTACCTTAATTTCTCTTTAGATACAGAATTCAAGTCAATGGGATCAAGCAGGTATTTTAAAGCAGAGTTCAATAAAATTTAAATTGCCTTAACATAACTTAAAAATTATATTTATCTCCCTCTTTCCTGGATCAGTAAAGAATGGAGCAAAGCCAGAGATGAATCACACCGTGTCAACAGATAAATAAAATAAACTGTTCTAAGGCTTCTCTCCTTTTATTTCTTCATGCCCCATTAGGATGCTACAAGAAATACATTTTCATTTTTTTCTGGCCATTAGAGAAGAATGAGCATGGTTGAACATGATATTTAGCTTATTTGGATTGAGCTCAGTTTAATGAGGCTGACCTTTTTCATTCCTTTTGATATTGCCTTGATTTTAAATACACAAACACAAACTTTGTTTTTCAGGAAAGGCCTTAATCACCCCTCATGCAATTGTTACCAAATATTAGGCAGATAAATGACTCTACATTGTCATCTTCACAGATGGTTTATTTCTCCAAGTTACCAGCATTAAATCTTAGTAAACTTTAATTAAAAATATAAAAATCAGCAGAAAGATAGTTATGCAAGTTAAGTTGAATAGTAAAGGCTCATTTTTGCTGAAATATGATTTCAATTGTTGGATGAACTAGGGTTGGTAAGACGTGTGTATCATATATATGGTTGATGAAAGCTACTGGAAACTCTTTTTATCATCCACTCTCCCTCCTAAAGAACCTCAGTATCTAATTATTATCATTAAGTCTTCAGTATATACTATATTACATGAGAGATTGTAATAAAATTTAACAATAAAATATTTTCTGAAATTAATTTATGTTTTCTTTAGGAAATAGTTACACAAAATGAGTAGTTGAATTAGCTTAGAAAATGCAAGATAATTAAAGCAATACATTCCCTTATATGCTAAGATTTCAGAAAGTCACAGAGAAGTAAGATATTGAAAGGTAAGATCCCCAGACCAAAAAAAAAAAAAAAAAAAATTTAACAAAAGCAGAAGACAAGTGATGTACAATACAGATATAGTTATTAATAAATAGGACCAGATTACAAACACAGTGATATTTATGAGGCATTATCTATATCTTGTATTCTGGTCTAAACAAAAAGGAAATAAGTAGTTCCCCACAGTGGACATAGGTGACTCAATTACTTCATTACTCAAATTAAAAAAACAAATATGACAAGAGATTAGAAGATCTCTAAGAATGGCCAGAAAAAAATTAGGATGAAAACATTGTTTTTATACAACATTTCTTATATTATATCTATCTTGGCATTTAAAAGACTGATTCAGGGATATCATTCAAAAGCTACCTCTCCTATCATAAAAGTTGGTTATTTTGTTGCCCTGTCTTTACAGCTTCTCCTTTATTGAGAAGAGCATTTAACTTTTGATAGTAATCAGCTAACAAGGGTTACAGTACTGGGTATTTGATATAGTGGGGATAAAACATGAAAAAGTATAAAGGCTAGTAAGAAAAGAGAAAAAAGGGGGCAAAGTGTGAGCAGAGGAGAAAGGACTGAACACAGGTACCAGACAAGAGTTTTGAAAGAGGGTGTAAGGCAGATTGTTTTTCCAGTTCTAACTCAGTCACAGAATTTTTGGTTTCAGTGGTGAATAAGTACACAAAATATATTCAAAACATAAAATGTAAAATTTAATGTGAACATTCATGGCTTCAGTTTCAAATGCTATTTCTAACTGTATATAAGTTCACTAAGTTGTATAAAACTTCCAGTCTGGTTAATTTTGGTGTGCAATGTTTTTATTTATTTGCAAGGCTTTTTTAATATTATAAAGTTTAAATTTATAAAGTTTAGCTAAATGTTAATTAATTAACAGCATCACAACAACAACTGATTCTATACTTACCATTTATATTCTATATGATCATTATCAATAAACTTAAGAAAAATATCATGAAATCATATAATATGATAGAGATAAATCATATGGCTTAGGAAATATTCTAATCAAAATTACTTTCCTGGGTATGCAATGCATATAGGGAGAAATTTAAAAGAATGAAAGAATTGAGCATGAGAACTGAGCTGAGAAAGAGGTTTGTATGTAGTCTTTGAGGAAAGAGGGATGATGATGTTTCATCACTAAACTCTCCATGGTCTTGTGTGACTGACAGGGACCTCTGATCTTATTGCTCTCCTGAGTCAGGTTCTTCAACTATGTGTGTAAATAGAGTTTTATTAGAGCATAGCCATACATGTTTGTAAAGCTTCCATGGTTAATTTACTTACTAAATCAGGCAGAGTTGTAGAGCTTTGGTACAGACTACAGTAGACCACACTTTACAGTATTTACCATCTGAACCCTTGCCAACTCCTATAGTAAGCAACTTAATTGCATATTCTAAACATTAGTTTTAGTGGGCTGTCTAATTTTGCAAAACTGCAGCTCCTTCATCACAAATATAATCAAGAAACTCATGAGTTAAATTTAAGACATGATTCATGGAGCAGCACAGGCATTTCAAGGTTAGGAGAAGACATTATTCAAATAACCTCTAAAGCAGATTCTCAAAATATAAATCAGATAGAAATTTTGTTGTGTTACTTAAAGCTGAAAGAGGGAACCCAACCCTGTCAGGCAGAATTTAGAAGCAAGTTTCGAGAGGAAGAATAAATATTTCAGAATACATCTCTACAGACAGTCTTATGAAGTATTTATCCTGCATTGCCAAGCAACTGAAGTTACTTATTTCTTTTATTTAAATCATTAAAAAAGCTTTATCATGCAGAAAATTAAATTAATGAATGACCAACCTAAAAATCTACAAATTAAACACACAACATTTTGTCATATTTTATCAATCCAGATTTTGTGATGGAGCATATTTAGAAAATGTGCTTTTTTACAAATTTGTAAGAGATTTAATTATATATACATTGCAGACATCATGGTCCATCATCCCTAAACTGTTTAGGATAAATATGTATAATTCATAATAAAATAATTCTCCTCCATAATTAGCATTCCATTAACATATAGAAAATGACAATCACACTCACCAGCAGTTATTGTGCAGTCCACATTCAAATTTAACCATTTGATTTAAAGCACTTATAAAGTTGATATATTGAATTTGTATCCCTTGGGTCTTTGTTATTCTGTGGAAAATTTTCACTAGTTTTATTTTTTTTTTAATGTATTGAATTTCTGGATAGACCAAGACCCTTATTTCATGAGATACTTATATTTGAAAATGTTTCATGGCCTCTCTCTCTTTGTGTTTTGACCTTTCTTGTATTTCATGAAAGTTTTTTTCTTTTTTTTTTTATAATATATTGACTGGGTAACTGCTCATAGGTCCAGAGCAAAAGTCCTAGAGGAAAAAGAAAAGAGAAAATGGTTTTATTCACACAGGAATTAATTACTACATTAATTTTGTACCTTGAAGGTCCTAACAAAAGAAAATGAGAATTTAAGTATATTTTAAAGAAGGAACTAGATTTTGTCCTATTTAAAAATATCTATTTAAAAGTACACACAATATTCCTGAAGTAAAAAAAGAACAATAAAAAATCATTCTTCTGTCACACTAATAAATTATTGATAGAAAAACAGAAGATGCTAAAACTATTAGATGAAAATAGTTGTAGAAGCAGCTACCTACTCAGTACCAAGGAAATGTAGACATCCCCTTCAACATTTTGTAATTATTACAAGAAGAATAATAGAGTCTTAGAATCAAAAACTGATGCACGGGTATCAGTCTATGCCCAATCACACTCATCATGACTAAGTGTAGGCAACACACACAGCATTATGGCTGTCTGGTATAATTTGGTTTGAAACATCCAGAACAGCCTAAAAGCATTCACACCAAGCATTGTTGTGATTTTTTTCATCAATATATTTCATGAATGACCTATATTCTTAGTAGGGTCTGGCAAAAATCATCTCATTAAAAAAAAAAAAAACACTTGCTAAAAAGAGTTTTGTAGATTTTAAGTGCACTTGAAACAATTATTCATCATTCTGGTAATAGTTGTGATTATTCTGTTCACAGCTGGCTAGAGAATAAATGAAGAATGTTCTAAACTGTAGAAAAAATAACTGTGAACTATATGATCTACATTCCAGGATCCACATTTCTATGTCAAAGGTTTTTAGCCTTATAAAACCTACTGACCTTAGTTGTCACATTGCTTTCTTAGGGCCTCAGTTTCTCCATTGATGAGAGAAAAATCTGTCACTTTATGCACCACAAGTCTATGACTTGACATGCACAACCCGGTGTATATAGTTTAGCAGTGATTAGGAGCACGGAACAAGGTTCCAATGGCCTGGATTCCAATTGCCAGCCAATCACAGATGTAACTTCTATCTTGGCCAATTTATCAAAGAGAAGGAGGCACCATAACTATACCATCTACCTCAAAAGCATGTCATAACGATTTGTTCAGCTAGTGTATAAAATGCTTACACAAAGCTCAAAGTGCATTGATGATAACTCTCATACAACCTTCTTATTTAATATCATAGCTACATTCTACTTATCATGGGTTCCCTAGTAAACCATGCTTGAGGTCTTTATATATAATAGAATAATTAGCACAATTTTTTTGTTGTTATACTTGTGGTAATACGCATCTGACTTGTCAGCAAAATAATGTCCCAGTGTCTCAAGACTACCTGTTTACAAGTGCCTCTATAATAGAGGCTGGAGGCTCACTTCCAATAAGGAATGTTGAAAGTTAGTTTCTTCATTCTGAAAGGCTTCATACAACTCAATTATTGGGTTGTCCACAAAGTTTCTGGATCAAACAGACTCAGGTTTACTCTCAGGTTTAATTATTTATTCTTGGCCAGATTTTTCACTCCTGAAACACAGACACAATTCATGGAAATGCAGCAGGTTTCTAGAACTCATGAAGTCAAAGGCAAAGGCCTCTTATATGGCATAAGTAGACTTAAGGACCACAAGCTTGCTTCATAGCCTGTATCAAAAAAAGAGAAAACCTTATGTAACTGTACCACCATGAAACCACAATTTTCTAATGTACAGGAATGGATATGCTTGTTCTGTTTCATATAATGAAAAAGTTATTGAATTAAAGAGAATATTTGCAGGAAGTTAAATAATAGTTTGATTACTAACTGCAAAAAATTTCAGAAATGCTTAGAAGATTCATCACACTGTGATAATAGCAACCCATAACTTTTTATGTTCTTTAATAAAACCAAAACAAATTTTGTGGATGTGATAGAAACTATAATCTATATTTATTATTCTGTACTGGCATGTGGACTCACTCTCTGCCTTGTTTTCAATGGCTGGTCTAAATCTCTATCCTGATTAGATAGATTAGTACTCTGAATTTTTGTGGTGATTAATAAATATTTTTAAAAAAACTATCTTTTGTAGCATGCACAAGACCTTCTCAAGATCAAGTCAGACAATATCAAAGCTTGGAGTGAGATGTAGACATATAATTTCACCACTCTCTTTGGTGATGTTTACCTTGGTACGTTGAACATATTTTAGGGCAGAACCCACTTGCCTCACTACTTGAGCAACAAGAAGTGGACTAAATAGAAGAAAAAAACCCTCAAAGTTGAGTGATTAGGGACAGGATGGTGGAGAGGATGAACATGAGATGATTTGGGGAAGGAAGTGAATATGTTAAAAAAATACTGTATAAAATTTTCAAAGTTAATAAAATGTTATTACTTTAAAACATTTGGTGAAACTCATTTTTTTCAATGAAATTCAGTTACCATTACTGAAGATTTCAGAGGAATATAAAGGCAGTTCCTGTTGCTTGAAGCTTTTTCTTGTGAAAATGTTTTTGTTGTTTTACTTTGTTTTCCCATTCCTTCTTTTTGTTAGTTTTTTTTTCTTCCCTATTATCTTACTCCAAACTAGAGTCAAATATAATCACAGAATCTTTCTTCTGGTAAACTCACTGTAAATATATATATAATAAAATCACCACTGAGAAATCATTTTTAGAGCTCTTTAGTTATTAAAATTTCAACTGAGTCCAGAATCTATATACTATAAGGTTTAGAAGAAATTATTTCCATTCCAAAACATCTCAGAAGCACCAGACAACCAATAAATGAGACGTCTTTCCATAAAATAGTCTCAATTACTATAACTTTTTACAAGAAGGTATTCTTTTGATGTCTCAAATAAATATCAAAGTAGGATGTTTATGTTCATTTATATATTTGATTGTTTGTTTGTTTTGTTGTTTTGAGAAAGGTTTTCTCCATGTTGCCTTAGCTGTCCTGGAACTCGCTCTGTAGACTCGGCTGGCCTCAAGCTGACAGAGATCCATCTACTTCTACCTCCTGAGTGCAGGGAATAAAGGAGTGTGCCACCACCACCAATTTCCAGTTGTATACTTTTTTTTTTTTTTTTTGGTTTTTCGAGACAGGGTTTCTCTGTGTAGCTTTGCGCCTTTTCCTGGACTCACTTGGTAGTCCAGGCTGGCCTCGAACTCACAGAGATCCGCCTGCCTCTGCCTCCCGAGTGCTGGGATTAAAGGCATGCGCCACCACCGCCTGGCCCAGTTGTATACTTTTAAGTAGTACAATATTCATAGAAAACAGAAGGGAAAGAAGATAATATTTTAAATTAAAATATGAGTGAATTAGTTAATTCACCCTGGGGATATTTCAAATAGTAACCAAATGATTTTATTGTTATTATTATAATTACATATATATTAAAAACTCCTTTGTTTACTGTTAGGATCAGGACAAGATAAAAGGAGTCTTCACATTCTACTCCCCTCCCATTATTTTTCTTTCTTTATATTCCAATGTTGAAATGCAATATATAGGTTAAGAATATTCCCTTCTTCATCATCCATTCCCATAAATTAGCTTGCCTTACTTACATGAGAATGTTGAGTTCTGAGTTGGAAGCTTGTCATGGTTAAACAACCCAGGGACAATAGAAAATGCATATGTGTGTATGCAGTCGACATCAGGTCCTAAACTAACAGGAATCTTTGGTACTTAAGAAGCAGCAAAATCTTTCACCTCTTCTATAATATGTCTTCATGTGATGATGTTACTTGCCTATTGAATTTCCCACTGAAGAAGTAAGTGAAATTGTGCTGTAGTAATACACAGTTCTAAATCATTTTAAAAAGTTAAGAACAACAATAGAGATGACTCACTGTTTTTGAAAGGAAAGGCCCTTGAAGTCTTGGTGAGAGATCTTCTATGAACATGATTCTGCATTGTTCCTGTTTGGGAGTAGGATATTTCAGCACTTGGACTACATAATTCAGGGAGTCCAGATAAAATTAAGCTAGTGAGTTTTTTTTTTCTGTTTTTGAAATTATAATTTAATTATAGCATTTATCCCTTCCCTTTCCTCCCTCTAACCCTCTATGCACTCCCTTTCCACTCTCCTTAAATTAATGTCCTCTTTTTAAAGAAAAGAACCTAGGTGCCTGCACCTGGAAAGAAGAACAAAGGAGTGGTAGGAGGCAAACAGTGAACTCACAGAAGATGAAGTTGATGGCTGTCACAGCACCTGAAACAAGGGAAATGAGACCTTATCTATATCCTAAACCTGTTTCTTTCTGTTATGTAAAAATACCACTTCAATACAAAATTAAGGATAAAGAGATGGGTCAGTCATCAAAGCTTTTTCCTTTGCAAGCAAGAGGACATGATTCCAACACCTAGAACCCATATAATGCTGCTGAGGATATGGCATGTGTATATAATCCCAATGCTGTGCAAGCAGAGAAAGGGACCTACTGGTTAGTCAGTCTAGCTTAATCAGTGAGCTTCATCACAATGGGAGACCCTATTTCAAAGGAAATGTATCATGTTTGTGAGGAGTACACCCAAGGTTATCCTTAAGATTCCTCACACATTTACATATACATGTATGTACATGTACACTAATACACATATTTGCATGCATGCATAAATTATAAGATCATACTGAAGATTTCTTTCATATAAAGTTGTAGAGTCTGCTTAATATTACAGGAATTCAGTCTTTTACATGATACACAAAGTTCATATGTACTGTTGAAATGTCAGAATCAACATTCTCATGTAAGGCAAGCCAAAATTGACATATTGACTGCATACATGTACAAACATACTCTGGTGGCTAATTACAGAAATCTAGCTCAGATAATGAGTGAGAAATTTAAATTTACACACAAGATTGTTTTGTTTCTGGCCCATTGACTTTTATACTAATCCCTCTGATACGCTCTGCCCTTCCACCCTGATCACATCTCTTTTGCTCAGTGCACTGTGAATCAGCAGGGTTAACATTACCATGTAGCATATTGGAAATAGACTTCAGATCCCATACCAGACCTATAAATTCAGAGTTTGCATTTTAACAAGACCTCTAGATAACCCCTATATAAAAATCTGAAGAACATGAAATAACACACTGTAATTCCTTGGGGAAAGGATAAGGCCAATGAAGATAACTAGTATGTTGGCTACTCTCAGCCTTACCAGCAAACTGAATAAAAAGAATTGCTAGTTTCCTGTACATACAGAAAAAAAAATAGTAATTTTGAGTGAACAATGGCTCACTGGGCATATTTTTGTTCCTACCAAAACACAGCTTAAAAATGAACCACTTACATAGTTTAAAAAAAAACATCAATTGGAGGAACTGCAAGAATTGCACTTTAAAAAATATTTCTCACCTGCAGATACATTTGTTTTTCTGCAGTAAAACATGTGTGGATAAATATTCATTTTGTTTCTCTTAGCACAAATCTGTTGAAACTCTAAATATGGTTGTCTTCATTATTATTCTATTGCTGTGACAAAACACTGTGACCAAAGCAACTTATAAAAGAAAACATTAAATTTGGCTTACAGTTTCAGAGAGTTTATAATGGTGGAACAAATC
The DNA here is from genome assembly GCF_004664715.2 of Peromyscus leucopus. NCBI lineage: Eukaryota > Metazoa > Chordata > Mammalia > Rodentia > Cricetidae > Peromyscus > Peromyscus leucopus. The sequence continues at coordinate 869,986 of NC_051083.1, forward strand.
CATGGAGTCAGGTAAAGCTGAAATTTCATACCTTGATCCACAAGGAGGAGGCAGAGAGAGGAATACTGGGAATGGTTAGAAATCAAAGCAGTCCCAAGTAACATAGGTCTCCAAGAAGACCACACCTCCAAATCCTTCCCAAGCTGTTCCACCAACTGAAAACCAAATATTCCATCATATGAGTCTATATGGACCACTCTCATTCAACCCACCAAAGTGGTCTTAGACAACTAGTTATCAAGATCATGGTGTAGCTAAACAATGGCAAACTATGCAGATATGTGAAACCCTGAGACCTTACACAATACCTTTTCAAGACTGTTAAGCAGAATGAAAGCAAGATTCTTTATGTCACTGTGTATAAAATAAATTTAAAGACATAAATATTCTGAAAAGGTGAATATTGTTCCAGAGATACACAAGATACCATGAACTTGAATTGAGTCAGGGGAATGAAGTAACTAATGAACAGAAGAATAAGAAGAATAAGAATAAGAATAAGAATAAGAATAAGAATAAGAAAAATAAAAAGGAGGAGGAGGAGGAGGAGGAGGAGGAGGAGGAGGAGGAGGAGGAGGAGGAGGAGGAGAAGAAGAAGAAGAAGAAGAAGAAGAAGAAGAAGAAGAAGAAGAAGAAGAAGAAGAAGAAGAAGAAAAAGAAGAAGAAGAAGAGATATTTCCATATCACTGTTTTCCTTATTTTAACAGCATGGAATGTATATACATGACCTCTTTTATCATTCTAACTTGCCACAGAAAACACTTTGAATCATTCAAAAGAGTGAAGAAGGTAGTGATTATCAAATATATGAGAACAATGTTTGCATGTCATCTGAGAAGCAAACAGGAGGTCCACATTTTAGATGTACCACTTAACCCTGGCATCTACCTTTAAAGAGCCAAATGAGTGTAGTTAATTTTTTATTATCATCTCTACAGCAATATCATTATTTGAGAAGAAAGCAAACTATTTGTCCTCTCAGTCACCTTAAAGTACTATGGAAATATAAAATAGATGAAAAAATTCCTCATAAACTATAATATGCTTTGTAAAATTATGTCTGTACTACTGAGCCTGGATGTTTAATGTTTTGATATTCTCTAATTTGAGCCACATCAAATATTAATGGCCTCCATTACCATTCCTTTATCATAGACCCTGTCTTGTGTCAGTAAATGAGGTTTCTTAACACACGGATTTTCACAGGACTATGTCTCTGAATTTCCAGAGATATGACAAATTCCTTTGCATTGCAGACTCAACAGTGCTCCGGTCCATCAAAATTCTAGCTTTTCTTCAATTAATTTTTACAATACTCTACATGCTCCAATCCAAACTATTTATTTTCCCTTTCTCCAAAAATTTCTCCATTTTTCTGACTTCAGATCAATAAGAATTGGTTTATGGCAAAAGGGGAGAAATCAAATAATTCTTATTTGTCAAATGTAATATGTCTGAAATTTTGGTGTGTAAAATAGTGGGTTATGATGGTCATGATGTAATACTCATGCCTCCCTTATATAGGTGACGGCAAGAGGTAGGGAGAACTGACCTGGAAATAAATAAATGTTTCAAATTCTACCTTCTACTTCTAATGTGGTGATGTCAACTATCAAAATGAAAGTTTGGCCTTTTTTTGCTCAATTGCCCACCTTCTATCTCTTTCTCAAAAAATTCTCTGAGAACGATTTCAAATGCAATTTCTTTTAAGAAGCCAGTTCTGATTATTTCAATTTGATGTAATTTAGACCTCAGATTCACTCCTATATACTCCACCTATCTTATGTGATGTCAAGTACTATGTTATTAGAAATTGGGTGATTATTTGTTCTTCACAGTGTTGTATGTTCATTCCCTGAATACAAGACTGTCTTTTTGTGTGTTTATATCTCTGAAATGATTTCATATGTGGTAGACATTCAAAAAACAACATTATTTCAAAATGCATTTAACATCCTGCAATGAGCAATCTCTCCCAAGTCTACTTCAACTTTTGTAATAAGTTCAGTCTAACCAAAGACCCATTGGCTATAGAAGGAACAGTAGTGAATCAACCAAGACAATGCCTCTAAGGAATTTTAGTTCCCACTGGGATTTTATGTTCCAAAGCTACTTAGTTAGCTTTCTATTGCTGTGATAAAACACCATGACTCTGTTAAAACACCATAGCTTTCCCCTTATGATTTGCTCAGCCTGTTTTCTTATACCATACCAGCCAGGGTCTCCTATCCAGGGAATTTTCAAGCCCCAGTGAGCTAGGCTTTATCACAGCAATCATTAATCAAGAAAATACCCCACAAGCTTGCCTACACAAAGATATTATATAGAGATTTTCTCAACTGAGTGTCCTACTTTGAAAATGACTGGAACTTGTGTTAACTTGACCTTAACTACACATCCCAGAAACCTTATTAGCCAGATTTGTCAAAATAATTTTTAAAAGGACACAATTTATATAAACTTAAGATACACTGCTTTCTAACCATGAAGCTAGCGAACTAGAAAGTTCTTTGCAAATAGCATTTTTTTTAGTGGGGTGTCTTGTTTAGCTTGTACTTATTTAAAAATCTATTCCCTCTACATACACACATCTATTTAAATTCAAGTGCTTAGACATTTTAAGACAACAACTAAGGATATCTTTTCATTTCCTAGGAGGGGAAAATTACAGTAACATTAATAACTAATGACTCAATCAAAAATTGATTTATGACAAATTAATATGAAAGTCAAACTTAGATTCATTTAGTGTGCCTATGAGAGTTGAAGGAGATTGAAAGCCAAAACATGCTGAAATTTGAAGCGAAATTACAATTTATTTATAATATACAACTTTCTTTTGAAATCATTTTGGTGAATTATGCTTAAACACACAAAAATACTTGTGGATAATTTTTCTAGTGTTAAGAGTGAGTCATTTTCAAGAAAATTTCACATTAAACATCCCTGAAGAGGCCTCTGAAGTCTTCCCGAATCTGGGGTACAGTTGGATAAGCTGACTACAGAGAATGTTAACAGACCAATAGAGATGCAAAAGACCAATCTCCAGCAAGCAGCTGCCAACATTTTCACTGATGGTGAACTGTACATCAAGCCCTCATTTCAAGATTTATTTTACTTTAAGATTTAGCTCCACACTGTCTCGCACACAAGCTATTTCCTGACTTACTGGTGTGCTTACATCCTTCCTCTCTACATCAGAACCACAAACAATAAAAATCAGTTCTAGCTAACACCAGCAATATATTTTAAGGAAAGCAGGATGATAATGGAGTACCTGCAACATCTAGGAAGCTGAATCAATACATGGTCTTCCTGAGAATGCCACTGGCTTGAGAATATAAAGGACTCTGCCAAAGACCCCCGTGTTAAAGGCATAGAGTCTGTGTTACTAGAAGATGAGGGCATCATGAGTTCTTTGAATCCTCTGTGGATAGATTCACACCTGATTGGCCTACTAGGAAGGGGCAGGAACTGAGGAAGCTAGGTCTTCTTTGAAGAGGCAGTTTACTGTAGGTTGCCTTTGAAAAAACATGTTTTATCTTCAGACACCTTCTTTCATTCTCTATTTGCTTTTTGGCTACCTGAAGTGAGCAGACTTATTCCACCATGCCTTTTCTGACATGGTGTACTGATTCAATCCCAAACTATATAGTAACATAAATTACTTCCTTTTTAAGTTTCGTTTCACATATTTTATTATAAAGATGAAGACCTCTCCAACACACACTTTTTTTAATACATCATTCATGACCAAGGTGTAGCTCACTAGGAAAGACTTCTTACTTATCTCTGCTTAGCATGGGTCCTCAACATTTCAACTTTCTCTATATCCAGTTTGATTGACAGTTAATCATCATCATCACCATCATCATCAATACAACACCAGTATTCTACCAGTCATTGGGAAATATACCTTGGTAGTATACAGTTGGAGATGGAACAACTCAGAGTTGGAGAGATATTCACTCTTTCATTCCTAAGTCCTTTATCATTTCCCTAATAACTTTTTCTCTAGGCAAAGCTAACACAAAATACATCAAATAAGCAATGAAAAAAATCAAGGATGCTAGACAGATAAAATGTCTCAGTGCCTAAAAGAGTTTGCTTCCTGACAGCCTGAGTTTGATCCTCAGAACCTATGTAATAGAAGGAGAGAACTACTTCTTGAAAGTTATTTTCTAATCTCTACACCCATGAAAGCCATGGAATGAACATAATGACATATCTACACACATTTATTTATGGAAAATAAAAAATAAATAAATGCAGTACATTACAAAATATAAAAGGAAACAATTCCATAGCTGTTTGGTTCTCCCTGACTTTGTTCACAGAATTCAACCACCGAGCTCTGCTTCCCAGTGCATGGATGATAAGTATTTGTGTACCATCTTTTTTAATGTGGATTCTGGAGGTTAAAATAAGGTCCACATGCTTACATGGCAAGCACTTTACTGACTGAGCGATCTCCCTAACCCCTAGTCATTTAAAATTTTATATAACCACTTTTTATTGAGCCTGTTAAATTCTGCAAAGATAGCATGATAGCATCATTTCTTTTGTTTCCTTGATATTGTGGAAACGTATCAGACTATTCCACAATCTTAAAATGCTCAATAAATGTGTTTGGAGGAAACCAGTCTTTTTTTTTTTTTATTTCGATATCACTTGAGCAGTAGAAAGAAGAATGCTAATTTTTTTCAATTAAACTCTTCAGACTTTTTTAAAATAATTTATTTGAATGATGTGAATTTCCCATACTCTTGGGGCAAATATAATAATATTAATATATCATATGAAAAAGGAAGTTAATTAATTTGTCAATTGGAATGTTCTAAGTGGATATAAATATCAACATGTATGGAGCAGTCAGGATTATATATGTTTCATTCCCACCATTCTACAATTTATGAACACTAACAGAATTTGCTTGAAACATCACATCCAAGTTTTCTGTACTGATATAATCGTCAAATGCTCAGAAGCCACTTTTTGAAATTATCAGCAAGACATGCTACCAAAAACATAGCAATTATAAAATGAAATGTAAAAAATAGCTAACAAAATCACCAAACCCCATGATATGACTGAAAAGCAGGTACAATTCTCTATTGCTGTCTTATGTGAACTTAACAGAATAGTAGACTGTGAGTGGCTATTGTGTACTTTAACACTTCTGCCAATTATTAATTTGAGGGCAAAAACAATTACGTCCTAACAAACACAAACCTGTGACACTGACTCCAATTTCTCTTGTACAATTTTATGGTGATGGGGTATGAATCACTTTCTCTCTGCTTTGAGACAGCCACTGATTCAATTAGTCCCTGGATTATATTTCACAAACACAAACTTTAATTGAACTACTCTTCCCTCTGAGTATTGAAAGAACTTCATATTTCATATCAGCACAAACTGTTAAAAACAATTCAGACAAGTCGAATATGTATAAATAGTGTGTACAGATGAGTTTATTTCTAGAGAAGTTTATAAAAATCCACAGTCAAGGCAAACACAATATGTTGGACACAAGTTTATGGTGTTTGAGCAAAACATACCTCAGGAGAAGACAATTTTCCTACTGCTTATGCAGTAGTTAGCCCTCTAATTGAACAAACTAGAAATGAGAGGCTCCATATTAATTGTGGAGCCAAAGCTGGTCAAACTGGAGAAGAAATGGAAAGCAACTTTCCTAGTTTTTAGTTTATTCATGAAAGGGGGAGTTAGAAAATAGTTTGTTACACAGTAACATGTATTAAGAAATATTTACAGATCATTCAACAACAACAAAATTTCGTTATGGAGATATTGAAGCAGGTTTGGCATTGTTTGACAATGTGCTTCAGTTTGGTTTAATTTTTCTTTGTTTGATCACATACTTTCTCCTGTGAATCTTCTCAAAGCAGGTACAGGTCATCATTTCCATTTGAGGGTAGCTTTTCACATAAGATATCTGCACACTGGTTCAGAGTTTCCAGGCTCAGTTTCAAGATCTAATGGTACATTGCAAAAATCCCTTTTAATTTTCCAAATTAGATAGTAGAATCTGCTTGCATTGAACAGAGGAGGGAAAATAGATGAAGGAGAAGAGTCATCGTGCAGCTCAGAGCCAAGAAAGTAAAATAGTTAGAGAAGAAAAAGGAGGTGATTCTGTATAGTGTAGAAACAGCTGTGATTTGTGTAAGCAAAAAGAATGTGGTCCCTTAATACCAAGGGCACCAACACTTGGTTTCTATGTAAAGTGGTCAATTTTGTAGTAGGAAAACAACATGGGTCATTCCAAACATATCTGCTCCTAACAGAATAGCAAATCATCTCTCCTTAGAACTTAAAAAAAGTGTGTTTAGAAATAAGTAGGCAAGACCACTGAACATAGATCCCACTGTCGAGGTGAGTTTAGGTTTCTGTTTTCATTGCCAACTCCCCTTTGATTCACAGGTCCATCACGGTTTCCTAATTTGGTCTCTTTAGTGTTTCTGATATGGAGAAATATATATGTGTGTGCACTGACAAAAACCTGGCACAACACCAAACTTTGCTACAAGTCTTGAAATTTGGACATTCAACACAATTCTGTATTTTACTTCACTGTCATTCTTGACTGAATCTTGCTTATGTATATATTCTCAGACCATACACAGTTTGTCTTTTACAGGGTTTACATTCAGAACTAGCATGTTGTAGAATATTATTTTAAGGTGTTACTTTTGTTTATATTGTATTTGCTTAACTCTGTGAAGCTGTGTTACTGTGCATGTCTACAACACCTGGTAGCCTGATAAAGATCTGAATGGCCAGTAGCAAGGCAGGAGAAAGGACAGTCAGGGATGACAGGCAGAGAGAATATAAATAGAATGAGAAATCTGGGAAAGGAGAAGAAGAAGGAGCCAGAGAAGGAGGAGGATTCCAGGGACCAGCTACGCAGCTACATAGCAAGCCACAGAATAATAAACAAAGGAAAGTATACAGGAATAGAAAAGAAACAGCCCAGAGGCAAAAGATAGATGGGATAATTTAAAATTAAGGAAAGCTGGCTACAAAACCAGCCAAACTAAGGCCAGGCATTCATAATAAAGAAAAAGCCTCCACATGTCTGTGATTTATTTGGGATCTGGGTGGCAGGCTTCTCAAAAAAAGTAAAACAACAATATTCTGGCATTCAACCTGGGGCTCACATTTCCATGTAGGGCCTGAGAAGCTTTAAAAAAACAGAAAGAACAAAAAGAAAAACAACATGATTCCTTTAAGAGGTGCTGCTGTTCAGCTAACAGAGCTAAATAAAAACAGCAAGCTAAGTAAAAACCATCTGTGGCTATACAGGTACTGACTTCCACAGGTAGACGGTTAAATGCAGTTTTCAGAAACAAACCTTTGACTGGGGCTGTGAACTTTAGGCTTGGCTTTTGTAGCCTGAGAAGTGGGCAGAGCCAGCTGAGGGTTACACAAGGCAAATCCAGGTGTAGGTTATCAGTTTAAAGTTTGATCATGCTGTCAATAAAGACTACAGATATGCAGTAAAAGATCCAGATGGCAAAACCTCTAACTTCTAACAAAACAAAACAAAACAAAACAAAACAAAACAAAACAAAACAAAACAAAACAAAACAAAACAAAACAAAACAAAACAAAAAAACCCCACACACAGTGTGTTTAACAATGTAATGTACATGGGCTTAAGAAAAAGAAAAAGGTATAGTCATAGAAAAAAATGAATAGTTTATAAAAATAAAGGCTTTATAGAGAGAGCAAAAGTAATATAGAATAAAAAAGCCATATTAGGTAGGAAATACACAGGGAATTTGGATCCTGTATGTTATTGTGTTAATTTTGAAGTTTTTGATTGTTGAAAAGCAAAGGACAGCTGCAAAGAGACCTGGAATTGAAAGAGTAGCTGTTGAAATAAATCAGCCTATATACTTTAAGAATGCCTTAACCTTTAAAAAGTCAAAAAATAAGCCGGGCGGTGGTGGCACACGCCTTTAATCCCAGCACTCGGGAGGCAGAGGCAGGTGGATCTCTGTGAGTTCGAGGCCAGCCTGGGCTACCAAGTGAGTTTCCAGGAAAAGGCGCAAAGCTACACAGAGAAACCCTGCCTCGAAAAACCAAAAAAAAAAAAAAAAAAGTCAAAAAATATATTTGTCAAATGGAAATCAAAAATGCTTTGGAGTTTTGTTCCCACAGCAGATGAAAGGCTGTGGATTCCTTCAGGCAAAACCTCCTGAAACTTGACAAGGGATACTATGAGTAAAGATTACTGCTGATCTTCCCAGAACTTGGCCATTATCTCAAATTTTCTCTCTGGGACCCTAATGATGCTTCGTCCACAGACAGCAGGAAGCAGTATGGAGAAAACAACATCCACATTCCCAAGAATTAAGGGCGGCAGGGGAGTGGGGTGGGGGAGAAGGTGGTCTTTGGTTATTTGGTGGGTTATGGATGTTTGTTATCATTTAGGGAAATATAGAATATTGATACAAATTTAAAGTTATTTTGTTATACTGTATATATGTTTCTACTCTTGTTTAAATGACTTTTTGTATATTGATAAAAATTTAAGGTTATTTTTGTTACAACATATTGTATGCATGTTTCTATTTTTGTTTGAGGTATTGTGCCTATTCAACTCATTTGAAAATGTAGGGTAAAATTCTAGTTTGTGAAAGCTATTATTATAAATGAATTAGAATAATCAAGAAACATATGTTAGTAGTCATTTATAATAATCAAATTAGTAGATATGTTAGGTATGCTTTCCAGATCATATAGAGATGTATTTTAGATAGATAGATGGTCTCTTGAAACTTTCAAAGACCTACAAAATATGACATTTAAAATATTTTGTTAACTTAACGTTTTTCATGACACTGAGACACATCTGCTCCTGGTAGCACCAATTTATTTCAGAGAAGATGATGGACATTGAAGAAACTCCTTATGGAATTTTCTTTTATTGTGGCAAGGTTAGTCACTGGGCAAAGAAACTATTCTTGCCTTTGACTGCTGACAATAGGCTGTGCAGACTGGACATGCAGGACACACAGGGAAAAGACTGCTGAACTTCTCCAAATAAAAAAAACAGGACAATCCTTCAAAATTCCTGCTTTATAGAAGAGTCTGCCAGACTAATGAACTTTGCCAATACAAGGCAAAACAGTCTTTCAAATTTCCTGTTTCACTTAAAAGTTTGCCAGATATTTTGGGCCTGTAAGCTGAAGATGGATGCCCCAAATTTGCAGAGGAACATTGGGTGACTGTCAGGCAGTCAAGTGTCTCTGTTGTTAGGTTATAATACATCCTTATGTGTCTTTAATAGAGTTGGAGGCTAGGTAGTTATAGTTGCAGTTTTCCTTAGATACAATGGAAAATAAATGATGCATAAAACTTTGGAGTCACTAAGTTGGTGGAATATTTTCTCTGAATTTGCTAAATGTAAATGGACTGAATATTATAGAATAATTTTTACATCATAACTGTTTTGTTGCATATAGCTTTACTATTTTAAAGTTAAAAATCTTTCATTTTTATTTAGACAAAAATGGTAAATGTTGTAAAATATTATTTTAAGGTGTGTTACTTTTGTTTATGTTGCATTTGTTAACTCTGTGAAGCTGTGTTACTACGCTTGTCTACAACACCTGCTAGTTTAATAAAGATCTGAATGGGCAATAGCAAGGCAGGAGAAAGGACAGGCAGGGATGGCAGGCAGAGAAAATATAAACAGAAGGTGAAATCTGGGAAAGGAGGAAAAGAAGTAGCCAGAGAAGGAGGAGGATTCCAGCGACCAGCCACTCAACTGCACAGCAAGCCATGGAGTAAGAAACAAAGATAGGTATACAGGAATACAAAAAGGAAAAGCCCAGAGGCAAAAGATAGACAGGATAATTTAAAGTTAAAGAAAGCTGACTAGATAAAAGACAATCTAAGGCCACACATTCATAATTAAGAAGCCTCCATGTGTCTGTGATTTATATAGGAAGTGGGTGGTGGCCCCCAAAAGAGTAAAAAACAAAATAAAACAAAACAATAACAAACAAACAAAAAAACACTAGCAAACTCTGGCTTAATAATAGGATCACTTACAGATGTTCCCCATATATGTGTGTGTGTGTGTGTGTGTGTGTGTGTGTGTGTGTGTGTGTGTGTTCCCCAACGTAACAATGGATTGTGCATTTGTCTTATAAGCAAAACAATGAAGAACATACAAAGAGTCTGAGGATGTAGCTCAGTTGGCCAAGTGCTCACCCAGTGTTCTGGCCTACATCTCCATCACGTTATAAGCTGGATATAGTAACACATGCTAGTGATCCCAGCATCTAGGAGTTAGAGATAGAAGAAAGATATGTCTAAGATCACTGGCTATACATGTTTATTTGAAGGCCTGTCTGGGCTACATAAAAACCCTATCTTAAAATAAAAATATACACTTGGCAGAGGAGCTCATATATAGTCTTGGAAAATATTCACTTCTTAAATTTTTATTAAAATGAAAAATGTATAATGAAATCTGGTCTAGATAGAGTTAACCATTTAAGGATATATTATAATCTTACTGTCTTTTTAAGAATCTTTATTTGATCAAGAACAATTATAGGGGACCTTTAAGCAACAGCCCCCACATTTTAATAGATGGATTCTTTACAGAGCCATGGTAGAACCTTCAGATATCCATTGGGTTGTTTGTTGTCATCTTTGACATTGTGGATTACATTAACCTCACCTAGAAGTAAGACTAAATTCAGGATACATCCCTTAATGATCTTGATTTAAACTTGGCTGTCTATATATTAATCCTCTGACCCTGTTGGAATCTGTAGGACATAAACTGATTAAAATCTCTTTGCTTTGTCTATTTCTTTCTTCTAGCCTACCATGATCAGTCTACTCTTGGAAATCAAAACTCAGTATATTTCTTCATTATTCACTTTTATAGATCTATTTTTTCTTGCCATGACATTGTCTATGTCATTCTTAGGTTTTATGTGATAAATGCAATCAGTGGAATCTGCAGCACACACCCTGGATTCAGAGCAAGCCTGGATGACTACAGCAAAGCATTGAGAAGTGACAGCTCTGTTCCTCTTGCACTAACCCTCCGTGGTCAGTCCTTTTCCCAGGTACAGATGGTGTTCATCAGGCTCAGAATCCTGGATACCACCACATCTTCCCTGGCTATTTTCTGTTACTGACAGATGGGTTCTTGGCCATGAATTATTCTCAGTAGCCAAACCATCATGGTCTGTCTTAATACATTGATGTAGAATATTGGAGAACTGAACCACTCTATAGTGACTGAAAGTGACTTAATGGAAACATGCTTATTTTGCAGCACATAGGATATTCTCATGCCACTGCCAAGAGATTTAGTGGTGATGATTTTTTTGATTAAAAAAATGTCATTAGCTTTTTTTCTATCCCATAATAACTCACGATATGCATGAAACAAAAATGAAAATGTGTAGACAATTCAAATGTGGGTACTTATAGTTGAAATAGTCAAGATCACAAATGTGAACTAATAACATATTTTTAAAATACTTTTCTGGGTCAGGTGAGATGGCTCAGTGAGAGGAGGAGCTTGCTACCAAGCTTCACAATCTGAGTTTGATCCCTGCTACCCACATAGTATGAGAGAATGGACCCTCACAAGTTGTCCTCTGACTTTCTTACACACACCATGGCACATGGGTATTCACATATACATAAATACACATGCACAGATATATAACAGTCAGAAAAATTTTAAAAAAGCCCTAGTCCTTTAAGCCTGCCTGACTCAAACACGTTTCTTTTTTCTCCTTTCCTAACACAGCCTTGTGTGTGAAAATAGTTAACTAAAAGGTGAACTTGTATTGGTTTCCCCTCTCTTATTGCAAGCTAGAAGGTATGAAATAGAAAACAGAAACCACTTAAAATGTGTTCCAGTCTTTTAGTAAAACTGTAAAACAATTGTGCCAGTAAATGTTTTCAAAGCCAGGAATATAGAATAGGGAGGAAAGAAAGGGAAAGGAAGGGAACATGGGGAGGGGAGGGAGAGAAAGAGGGAGAGAGAGTGTGTGAAACAGAGAGGGAGAGAGAGAGATTGGGGACAAATAAAAAATAAAAAATAAAAACAACACACAAACTCGACAAAATAACCCAAAGCTAACAAACAGCAAGCCCTGGAAGCCGTGTTATTGGTGTCTCAGGGAGTCAGCAAGAACAGAAAGGACTGGTTTTCCTGGGTTTCTAAGTCATACGGATTTTATTTTTGCTGCTTTTGCCTTTTCTCTGAACAAAGCATCAAAGAAGAAAAGTCCTCTCTAGAGGTTCTGTATTGCCAGTACCTAGGGCATCCAGCCCATCATTATCATGGATGGATAATCAATACCCATGGGTCCTATGTTCACACCAAAAACAATAATACTGGAATGTTTCTGGGAACACAGTTAACTTTGACAAAGCAGCCTCAAAGGCTTTCTATATTCTTTTTCTAACAGTTGGTAGCAGAGAACCTTAGAGTTCGCAACTTTCAAATTATAACCTGATTTCATTGAACATCTGAATGATGGACTCTGATCTGCTGGCCAAATCTTTCTGGTAGATGTGATAAGGATAAATCATTAATGTCTTGGGAAGATTGTATAAACCTGTGCCCTGTGTCAGAGAAATGGCTACCACTCCTTTCTTGGAGAAAAGGCCGTTTCCATTGACTTTGGACTGCAATATCAATGACAGTAAAGCAAGAAAGTGAGAGTTTGGAGTCTTAGAACTTTGTAATTCCCTCTTACCTACTGCATTAGACCATTCCTCTAATCTATAGGATATAATAAATAGCTATCAAAGAGAAGAAGAAAATAGTTTCCATCTGAATTGACATTAGAGGATATGCAAGGAAAAAAGGTGCCTCCTTTTTGTGTACCAGAATCAAAGTATTTCATATGTACATGCTTAGGAAACCCTCATCTCTGGGAAAAGATGATGCTTTTGGCCTGGCCTGGTTTACAATAGCTTTGAATGTTTTAGTAGGTATAGGTGGAGGAGTCCTGAGGTTACACTGCATTCCTCTCCACCTCCAGCCATTTAGCATTCAGACCATGCAAGTCCCAAGTGTGCTATTTTTAAACAACTCCGTGATGCAGCATTATGTAACTTCTTTTGCTAACCCAGTTTAATGTTTACCCTGCTATATGTATCCTTAGCATAGTTTAAAGTAATACCAAGAACTAACATAATAAAATACATTAATGAGTGTAATATAGCTCCACTTTTTGTTTTGCTTTTTAAACCAACCTCAAGAAGGCTAAGTATATTAGAACTGCCCTTCAGTGAAATTTAAATCACTCATTTATACATACACTTGGTTTTTCCCATTAAATTTATATTTTCTATCACATAAAATTATAATTATTTTATTTATTTATTAGTTGGTCTGTATTCTTTCACTTTTATTCCTATATATAATAAATTACAGTGCCAGGAAGCATAGCCAATATCATTATCATACTCTATGTGTTTGTGTGTATAATATATATTATGATACATACATATGTATAAACATATATATATATATATATATATATATACATGCATGTTATACTATTAACTTATCAAAAAATAATATTTTGTAATATAATAGGCATGTACCATGAAGTTTTAAATAACTGAATAAAGAAAACATGTAGATAAATTTAATATACATGTTTAAGCACCTACTTTATACCAAGTATTTCAGAACACAAGGATATGGTGTTTTAAAAAATATTTGACAACATTTAAATCATGTTTTTCTATGTTCCAATACACACACACACACACACACACACACACACACACACACACGGATTCCTACTACAGACAATACTATATAAATAAATGTATTGAATCCTAACTCCTTTTCTCACAGACATTGATTTTACTGCCTCGATGCTGTCAACAAACATGGCAGCATGAGCTGTCAGACTCTTCACAAACAACAGATTTTAACTTTTGGCTACACAGCTTCTAGAAAGGTCTATAGTTATTCAGAGAAAATGAGTCATCAGAACCAGATTAGACTTAGTCATCTTCCACTTGGAAAAAAGGAAAACACTGTCTTTTGTTTTGTCCATGAAGCTGTTAGGATGCACAAAGACCAGGATGTACCTTGGTGATACTCACTGCAAAAGGATCCCAACCCTTAAGCTGCATTTCATAAGTCAACTAGCCCACAACATAGGTGGCATATTTAAATCCTCCAAAGATACTATAGAACTCAAACACCAGGAAGCACTCACTGCTAATATTTTCTAGAACTGACCATGCTGTTTTCAAATGGCCTCTGTAATGAGTAGGTGAGGACTTAAGAGGATTTTGCCATCTGCAGCTGTCTCTGATATTTGTCTTTTGGTTTGTAAGAGAGTAGCCCTCATAGAAATTCTTGCCAATTTTAAATAAATGTTAAGTGTGTTCCAGGGGTGTCTGACCAATACAACATGAATCATAAAAACAGTCAGGGCTCTTGCTGAGCATTATGGTTCCAGTGCGTCCACCAGAAGGATAAATCAGTGAAGGAACAAGAGATGATAATCCATCCACAGAGAAAAAAAAGAGGAAACCCAGGAAGCTAGTTCTGCTCCTCTCCCTCTTACAAGCCATTATGTGTTAGAAGTTGCATCTTTTTAAATGACTTTCTTAAAATGAATCCTTAGAGAAGGCTTTGAATTCCCACATGAGGATTATGTCACTCAATATTGCTTCAGATATGCGAACAACAAACTAAAGCATTATTTATCTTTTATTCACATATTTACTTATTGCTTATTAATTATGTTCTTTGACAATTTCATGAATGTGTGCAATACATTCTGATGACTCTCTCCTACCTTCTTTTATCTCCTTCCCATTTATATGAGCTTCCCTTCCCCATATTATTATTCTCCTATATTCACGTCATTTATATTTGTTTTGTGACACACTCAGCTTAACCAGAGTCATTTGTTTGAAATTATTCACTGGAGTCTGGTAGGCTCACCACAAAGTAAACAAGTGAATGTAATAACCCCTGCCTCTCAGAATCTACCCACAGCCAACAGTTCAGAAGTAAGGAGTCAGTCTCCTGAACCCTTCCTGCCATCCATATGCTTGACTATATAGCAGCCCTATTCTTGTGAAGACTCCTTGCTGGCAACCACAGCTTGTGTGAATTCATGGTTAAAACTCAATAAAAAATACATTCCACAGCTCTTTCCCCTATCTATCTTCTGGCTTTTATATTCTTTCCACCCTGTCTTCTGCAATGTCCCTTGATTGTTGGAAGTGATACATTATCAGTATTTTAACACGATCAGTATCAAAGTGTCAAGGAGAAAAAGCGATCATTTTTTTTTTGTAGGTCAGGTAATAGGAGACACGTTTCTAGTTTTTCATCAACAATGGTACTAGGCAATTACACAATCTTTCTGACAGTTTCTCCTTTACTATGGATAAAAATGTGATTCAGATAATTTTCCCTTTCTTAGTGTCTTGGTATGCATGGAGAGGTTGAAGGTTGATGTTGGGAATCATCAGTTGTTCTACCACCTTATTCATTGAGACAGTGACTCTTAATGAGACCCATTGCTTCCTAATATGGATAGTCTTCCTGGCTACCTTGCTCTGTGGTTCCCATATATGCCGAAGATGGAACTAAAGATAAGGTGCCAAGTCCATGCAGAATGTATGTGGTTTTCTGGCAATCTGAACTCTGGATTTCACATATGCACAGCAAGCACCTTAACCACTGAGCCACCCCTCTGGCCAAATAAAATACACCTGGGGTACGGAATTCACACCCTCTTTATTTAGTTCTCAGGACCAAAAGCTAAAAGGAAGATCTTCCTTTAAGCTTCTTTTCTGCAAAATGTATCTTTTTCTACTGATTTGCCCTTAATTTTGGCAAGGAAAATCCATGCTCACATGTGATTTATTCACATCGAGTTTATGAAGTTGGTATGCTATATGCAATCCATGGCTAGGGACTGCCTCACCTTCAGGCCTCTGGCCTTTAAATCAGCTCATCTCATCATTTTCATCATCTTTTAATGCCCAAATCGAAAGCCAATAACTTTAGCATCACCTCACTGAGGAGATTATAAACCAGTGGTCCTGAGGAAGAATAAGAGATCCTATTTTAAGTGGGTTCTCTGTGAGGAAGAGACATAGCCAATCCTATATTTTTGGTTCTTACAACTCTACACATCCATATCATTTTGTTACAAATGATCATCATGACTGTGATTACTGAATGCATGCCTTGATATGCAGTTCTTTGTCTCTGTTGATGAATTATTTACAAGAGTACTATATCTCACTCATAGTACTAGACTGAGACCCTTCAAAAGAACACATTAGTCCTTACCAACTGCCAGAAACTGAGAAGACTGCTTTCACACATCACTCATTAACCCCTGTGAAGTAGCTTTTATTATTTTATCAGGAAACTATAATGAAGAGATATTACATGACTCATCTTATATTTTACATTAGAGGTACCAGATTAGTTGATACCTTGACTCTTTTATTTATAATTTATATTTACATTACAATTTATATTACAAAATATATATATAGAATTTTATTTATTTATTTATTTATTTATTTGGTTTTTTGAGACAGGGTTTCTCTGTGTAGCTTTGCGCCTTTCCTGGAACTCACTTGGTAGCCCAGGCTGGCCTTGAACTCATAGAGATCCGCCTGGCTCTGCCTCCCCAGTGCTGGAATTAAAGGCGTGTGCCACCACCACCCGGTGAATTTTTTTATTTATAATTTATATTTACATTACAATTTATATTACAAAATTTATATATAGAACTTATATTACAAACAAATATAAAACCAATCCTGAAATTTCCCTTTTAAAATGGATGTCTTTTCCTAAATTTCAGGGTTTATTTTTTGTTGCTTGTGTGTTTGTTTCAGGTTTTTGAGATATGGTTTTACTGTATAGCCATGGCTGTACTGGAAATCACTCTGTATACCAGGCTGGCCTCAAACTCATAGAGAACCACCTTCCTCTGCCTCCTGAGTTCTGGTATTAAATATATGCATCATCACCACCCAGCTCTTTTTATGTTTGTATTTTTTGGACATGTGCTTTATTTCCTATTTTAAAAGGTATATCAGAGACATTATTGTGAGCTAATAATTACGTTGTTATCTAATGCTTCCCATAGCATCATAAACTAAATATTATTATATATCAGCAAATCAAACTTAGAGAAGTTGAACATCATTTATAGTACAACATGATAGGCATGTTGTATTATAATAGTAGGTTAGAATCTTTGTAAACTCTCTGTTATCAAACACAGTGATATATTGATAGGAAATAAGGGTACCTCTGGCCATCAGACACTATATGGACTTGAGGAGGGCAACAGATGTCAAAAGTAAAAGGTGTTTCCATGGTCTGACTCTTTCTATTTCCTTTAAATTCTTAGATTGAAATCCTAGTCTCTGATGGCATATTATTCAAATCTGAGGCCTTTTAGGAGAAATTTGATCCTTGGGAGTCAGCCCACATAATCCATTTTGATATAAATTATAATTATAAATTAAATTATAAACCTTATAAATTAAATTTAAGAATGTTTGGACCTACTTCACCATCACTGACACCCAATGGACCCTGTTACCACAAGGACCCACTCCTCCACCCAACAACACCTACCACAGCATCTCCCTGCAGTCAGCCTTCTTTGGCAACATCAGCAGACCCACACCAATTGGAAGTAGAGCAGCCCCTATAGGTACAAGTACCACCTAAACCAGTTGGAAGAACAGTTGGATAAACACTAGTGTAAGAATACACTCAACAATATAAAGGGCAATATGGCAACCACCAGAACCCAGTGGTCCTACAACAGCAGGACCTGAACACAGATGAAGCAGAAGAAAATTGTCTTAAAAATAACTTTATGAAGACAATAGAGGCCCTTAAAGGTGAAATAAAAAATTCCCTTAAAGAAATCAAGAAAAAGACAAACAAAAAATTGGAATAAATAAATAAATCCTTTAAGAAAATAAAAAAAAATCAATCAAACAGGTGAAGGAAATAGTTCAAGACCTGAAATTGAAATAGAGGCAATAAAGAAAACACAAACCTAGGGAATTCTGTAAATGGAAAACCTGGGGAAGTAAACAGGAATTATAGACGTAAGCATGCTCAGCAGAATAAAAGAGATGGAAGAGAAACTATCAGGTGTTGAAGATAGAATAGAGAAAATAGACTCATCAGTCAAAGAAAATGTTAAATTCAACAAATTATTAAAAAAAATCTGGGACATCATGAAAAGACCAAACCTAAGAATAATAGGGATAGAAGGATAAGAATTCCAGCTCAAAGGCACAGAAAATATATTCAGCAAAATCATAGAAGAAAACTTTCCCAACATAAAGAAGAACATGCCTATGAAGGTACAAGAAACTTACAGAACACTAAATAGACTGGATCACAAAAAATTCCCATTGCCACATAATAATCAAAACACTAAATATACAGAATAAGAAAAGAATATTAAGAGCTGCAAATGAAAATGTCCTAGTAACATATAAAGGCAAAGCTATCAGAATTATACCTGGCTTCTCAATTGAGACTCTAAAAGCTAGAAAGTCCTGAAGAGATGTTTTACAGACACTTAGAGACCATGGATACCAGTCCAGACAACTATACCCAGCAAAACTTTCAATCACCATAGATGGAGAAAACAAGATATTACATGACAAAACCACATTTAAACAATACAATCCACAAATCCATCTCTACAGAAAGTATTAAAAGGAAAACCTGAACCCAAGGAAGTTACCTGCACCCATGAAAACATAGGCAATGGATAATGGCACAGCAGCAAAACCCAAAGAAGAAAAACACACACATACTACCACCACCACCAACAAAACCAAAAAAATAAAATGAATTAAGAATCACTAGTCTTTTATTACTGTAGCTCTATAGTAGAGCTTGAAGTCAGGGATCATGGTACCTCCAGCGGTTGTTTTCTTGTACAGGATTATTTTGGCTATCCTAGGTTTTTTGTTTTTCCATATGAAGTTGAGAAAAACACAGGGACAAATAGCCAAACTAGTGTAAACATATGAACTATGAACCAATAGCTGAGAAGCCCCCATGGAACTGAATCAGGCCCTCTGGATAAGTGAGACAGTTGATTAGTTTGAACTATCTAGGAGGCCCCCAGGAAGTGGGACCGGGACCAGTCCTTAGTGCATGAGCTGGCTTATTGGAAACTAGGGCCTATGCTGAGACATTTTCCTCAGCCTTGGTGTAGGGAGGAGGAGACTGGACCTGCCTCAACTGAATCTACCAGGCTGAGCTGAATCCCCAGGGGAGACCTTGCCTTGGGAGAGGTGGTAGTGGGGGTGGATTGGGGAGGGGAATCCTGGGGAGTGGGGGCAGGGAGGATAGGGGAATCCATGGCTGATATGTAAAGTTAAATTAATTATAAAATAAAATAATAATTTTATAAAAGAATCACTAGTCATTAATATCTCTTAATATCAATGGACTCAATTTCCATATAAAAAGACACAGACTAAGAAAATGGATACAAAGCAGGATCCATCCTTCTGCTGCATACAAGAAACACATCTCAACTTCAATGACAGGCATTACCTCAGAATAAAGTTGGGGAAAGATTCTTCCATTTAAGTGAATCTAAGAAGCTGGTGTCAGTATCCCAATATCTAACAATGTAGACTTCAGACTAAAATTAATCAAAAGAGATGGAAAAGGACATTTCATATTCATTGAACTAAAAATCCATCAAGATAAAGTCTCAATTCTGAATATTTATGCCCCAAATACAAAAGCAACCACATTTGCAAAAGAAACATTACTAACACTTAAATCACACACACTAGTAGTAAGAAACTTCAACACCCCACTCTCAACAATGGACAGGTCTGCCAGACAGAAACATAACAGAGAAATAAGGGAACTAACAGATGCTATGACTTAAATGTACTTAATATACATCTACAGAACATTACACCCAAACATAAAGGAATATACCTTCTTCTAGGCACCTCATGGAACTTTCTCTAAATTTGACCAAATACTCAGCCATAAAGCAAATCTCAACATATATAAAAATTGGAATAATCCCTTGTATCTTATTTGATTACCATGGTTTGAAGTTAGAATTCAACAACACAAACTACAGAAGGCCTACTAACTCATAGAAACGGAACAACTCTCAACTGAATTTCTACTGAGTCAAAGAAGAAAGAAAGAAAGAAATTAAAGACTTTCTAAATTTCAGTGAAGATGAATGCACAACATACCCAAACTTATGGAACACTATGAAAGCAGTGCTGAGGAAAGTTCATAGCACTAAATGCCTACATAAAGAATTTGGAGAGATATCACACTAGTTACTTAACAGCACGCCTGAAAGCTCTAGAACAAAAAGAAACAAACTCACCCAGGAGGAGTAAATAGCAGGAAATAATCAAACTCAGGGCTGAAATCAACAAAATAGAAACAAAGAGGACAATACAAAGAATCAATGAAACAGAGTTGGTTCTTTGTCAAAATAAACAAGATAGACAAACCCTTATCCAAACTAACCAAAAGGTAGAGGGAGAAAATCAAAATTTACAAAATAGGAAATGAAAAGAGGGACATAGCAACAGATACTGAGGAAATCTGGGGAATCATTAGTCCATACTTCAAAAACCTCTACTCCACAAAATTGGAAAATTTAAAAGAAATGGACAATTTTCTTGATAGGTACTACATACCCAAATTAAATCAAGATCAGATAAACAATTTTAACAGACATATAATCCCTAAGGAAATAGAAACCATCATTAAAAGTCTCCCAAGCAGAAAAAGAAGCCCAGGGTCAGATGATTTCAGTGCAGAATTCTACCAGAATTTCAAAGAAGAGCTAATATCAATACTCCTAAAATTTGTTTCACACAATAGAAACAGAAGGAACATTGCAAAATACTTTTTATGAAGCTATAGTTACCCTGATACCCAAATGACACAAAGATGGCCCCAAGAAAGAGAATTATAATTCAATCTCCCTCATGAACATTGATGCAAAAATACTCAATAAAATATTGGCAAAGCAAATCCAAGAATAGATCAAAAAATCATCAACCATGATCAAGTAGGCTTCATCCCAGAGACACAGGGATTGCTGTGGGATGTTCTGTATGTCAAATGTGTTGCTCTGATTGGTTAATAAATAAAACAATGATTTGCCAGTAGCCAGTCATGAAGTATAGGCAGGACAAGCAGAGAAGAGAATTCTGGGAAGTGGAAGGCTGAGGCAGAGAAACACTGCCAGCCAGCATCATGACAGGCAACATGTAAAAGGTACCGGTAAGCCATGAGCCATGTGGCAACTTATAGATGAATAGAAATGGGTTGATTTAAAATATAAGAACAGTTAACAAGAAGTCTGAGCCATTAGGCCAAGCAGTTTAAATAATATATGTGTCTGAGTGATAATTTTATAAGTGGGCTATCAGACTGCCGGGCTTGGCATGATCTGGGGAGAAAACTCTAGCTACAAGAGATGATTCAACATATGAAAATCTGTCAATGTAATACCCTATATAAAGAAACTGAAAGAACAAAACAAACACATGATCACCTCATTAAATGCTGAAAAAGCCTTTGACAAAATTTGACACCCCTTCATGACAAAGGTCTTGGAGATATCAGTGATACAAGGAACATACCTAAACATAGTCAAAGCAATATACAGCAGGCAAATAGCCAACATGAAATTAAATGGAGAGAAACTCAAAGCAATTCCACTAAAATCAGGAATAAGTCAAGGCTATCCACTCTCTCTTTATCTACTCAATATAATACTCAAAGTTCTAGCTAGAGCAATAAGACAACAAAAAGAGATCAAGTGAATACAAATTGAAAAGGAAGAAGTCAACTTTGCTATTTGCATATGATATGATTGTATATATAAGTGACCTCAAAAATTCTATGAGGAAATTCCTAGAGCTGATAAACACCTTCACTAATGTAGCAGGATACTCAAAAAAATCAGTAGCTCCCTTATATACAAATGACAAATGGGCACAGAAAGAAATCAGAAAAACTACACTCTTTACAATAGCCATAAATCACACAAAATATCTTGGGGTAACTCTTACAAAACAAGTGAAAGACCTGTATGATAAGAACTTTAAGTCTTTGAAGAAAGAAATTGAAGAAGATATCAGAAAATGAAAAGATTTCCCATGTTCATGAATAGATAGGATTAACATAGTAAAAATGACAATCTTACTAAAAGCAATCTACAGATTCAATGCAATCCCCATCAAAATACCAACACAATTCTTTACAGACCTTGAAAGAATGATACTCAACTTCATATGAAAACAAACAAACAAACAAACAAAAAAAAACAGGATAGCTAAAACAACCCTGAACAATAAAGGAACGTCCAGAGGCATCACCATCCCTGACTTTAAACTCTACTATAGAGCTATAGTATTAAAAACAGAATAGTATTGGCATAAAAACAGACATGTGGACCAATGAAATTGAATTGAAGACCTTGACATTAATCCACACATCTATGAACACCTGAAGTTTGACAAAGAAGTCAAAATTATTCAATGGAAAAAAGAAATCATCTTCAACAAATGGAGCTGGCATAACTGGATATTGACACGTACAAAAATACAAATAGATCAATATCTATTGTCATGCACAAACCTCAAATCCAAGTGGATCAAAGACCTCAACATAAATCCAGTTACACTGAACCTGGTAGAAGAGGAAGTGGGGAGAAGCCTTGAATGCATTGCAGGAGACTACTTCTTGAATATAACACCAGTAGCACAGACACTAAGAGCAACAATTAATAAATGGGACCTCCTGAAACTGAAAAGCTTCTGTAAGGCAAAGGACATGGTCAATAAGACAAAACTGCAGCCTATGGAATGAAAAAATATCTTCACTAACCCCACATTGACATAGGTCTGATCTCCAAAATATATAAAAAATTAAAAAAACTAGACATCAAAATATCAAAAAAATCCATTTAAAATTGGGTACAGATCTAAACAGAGAATTCAAAACAGAAGAATCTCAAGTGGCCTAAATACATTTAAAGAAGTGTTCAACATCCTTTGCCATCAGGGAAATGCAAATCAAAACGACTCTGAGATACCATCTTAAACCTGTCAGAATGGCTAAAATCAAAAACACTGATGACAGCTTGTGTTGCAGAGGATGTGGAGTAAGGGGAACACTCCTCCACTGCTGGTGAGAGTGCAAATTGGTAGAGCCACTTTGAAAATCAATATAGCAGTTTCTAAAAAAAAAAATGGGACTCAATCTACCTCAAGACCCAGTTATACCACCCTTGGGAGTATACCCAAAGGATGCTCAATAATATCACAACGACACTTGCTCAACTACATTCATACTAGAATTATTCATAATAGTCACAACCTGGAAACAACTTAGATGCCCCTCAACCAAAGAATGAATAAGGAAAATATGGTATATTTGCATAATGAAGTATTACTCAGCTATAAAAAAACAATGACCTCATGAAATTGTAGGCAAATAGATGGAACTAGACAAAAATCATTCTGAGTAAGCTAACCCAGATTCAGAAAGACAAATATGTTGTGTACTCACTCATAAGTGGCTATTAGCAGTAAAGAACAGGATAATCAATCTATAATCCACAGCCCCAATGATGCTAGATACAAAGAAGGTCAAAAGAGGGATACATGGATTTTCCTGGGAAGGGAAAACAAAAGATATCTCTTGCGTAAATTGAGGTGGGGTGGGGGAATGGGGAAATGGGAACTTGAGGGAGTGTGTTGGGTGGGTTGGGCACAGGAGGCAGGTTGTTTCAGGATTGAAGAAAGAGTAAGGAAAGAGACATCGTAATGGGGGGGCATTTTAGTGTTGGGAAAAACCCAGTGCCCAGGAAACTCCTAGGAATCCACAAGAATGACCCCAGATAGGACTCCTAGCAATAGTGGAGGTTGCCTGTACTGGCCATTCACTGTAATCAGATTGATGACTGCCCTAATTGTCATCAGAGAGCCTTTACCCAGTAGCTGATAAAAGCAGATGCAGAGAACCATAGCCATTCACAGGGCCAAGCTCCTAGAGTCCTTCTGAAGAAAGGCAGGAGGGATTGTATGAGCTGGCAGGGTGGGGGGGGAAATCAAGGTCATGATGAAGGAACCCACAGAGACACTTGACTTAAACTTGTGTAAACACATGGACTCTGGACCAATAGTTAGGGAGCCTGCATGGGGCTGACCTGGGCCCTCTGCATATATGTGACAGTTGTCAGCTTGGTCTGTTTGTGAAGCTCCTAGCAGTAAGATCTGGACCTGTCCCTAGCTGGTTTTATGGGACCTGTTCCACGTACTAGATTACCTTGGCCAGCCTTTGTGAAGGGGGAGGAGCTCAGTCCTACCTCAACTTAATGTGACATGCTTTGTTCAAGCACATGGGAAGCCTGCACCTTTCTGAATGGATAAGGAGAGGAGTGGATATAGACAGGGTAGATAGGAGTGGGAGGGAGGGAAGAGTTAACAGGAGTAGAGGAGAGTGGGGAAACTCTGCTCTCAGTATGTAAAATAAATGAAAATAGTTAACAAAATAAAATAAATATTAAAGAATGACCATTGCTCTTTCTGTCATGAGGACACATGAATCTTTTTTTGTCTTGACTTTTGCTTTAGCAACTTTCAGAGTTTTGGGAAATAAATATGCAATTTTTATGTTACCTGAACTGTGATGTTCACTGACAGCAGCCTGAGCAATTCAAGAGAGAACACTGGTACTACACAATGGAGATGCTGCTGTAAAAATAAATACATATATATATATATATATATATATATATATATATATACATACATACATACATACATACATACATACATAAAAAACAACAACAACAACAACAACAAAAAACACCAAGCAATGTAGTAGCTACTTTGGAAGTAGGTAAGATTTATGAAGGCTGGGGAGTCTTGAGATGAGTACTATGAAAAGCCCAGATTTCCATGAACAGCCCAAATTTCCATGAACAGAACATTCTAGCAAGGGTTCAGAAGGAGATAAAAGCTGTTGAGAAAGCCTTTATTTTCTTAGAGATTATGTAAATACTTCTGAACTAAATACAGGGAAAAATATGAGTAGATCATACCTCAGAAATGGGATCTCAAATGGAAATGAGGATTATATCAATTATTATACAACAGAACAAAAAAACATTCTTGTTAGAAGACATCAAAGAATTTAACTGAATTGCATTCTTATTTCAGTGTTTTGTGGAAGTAGAGTTTGCTAGAGATAGAATGTATGGATTGGTATCTTTTGGCTGTTGAGAAGAAAATAATATGAACAGTGACATGATTAAAAGAGTATATTAGTAAAGGAAATAGAATCAGAATTTAAACCACTGAAACACTGTCAGACTGAGTATATTGGAATATATTGAAAAACATTAAAGACCCTGTTCAAAGGAGAACATAAAACTGTGGCCAAAGTACATTTAATTTGCTATTTAAACATTAGTAAGGACCTACTATCCAAGATAATGGTTGATCATCATCATGACTGCTCTCTTGACCTTCCATCATAAGTTCAAAATGGAAAAGTTTTAGCAACTACTTAGAGGCAAGAGAGATCTCCCAATAGATAATACCCAGCATGGGACTTCAGAGACAGAAATATGTAACACAAATCTTAATGTGAATTTAACAAGAAGTTGTAGATTTTCAACATTGTACACAAACTCCTTTGTTACAAATAAATATTTATACTTCCAAGAAAAAGCAGATGTTAAACTCATGGTCAACTTGTAATAGAATTATCCCTTGGGACAGGAGAGAATTAATTACAGCTGTCCTAGAGGCCAGGGCACAATTACAATAGAAAATGTGGTTTAAAGAGGAGGCTAAAACCATGGAATAACAATGTAGGACTAGAGGTGTGGAAATTTCCAGGATCAGCTTCTTGGAGAAGGCAATTATGCTGATATACAAAGACAATGTTTATATGATAACCAAACCTTAATTCTATACCACATGGCATCCATGAATGCAGGGGACAGAATTGAGGAAGCAGTAGGGAGAAAAATGAATCATTTATGAAAGTTATACAAGGGCCAAAAGAATTATTCATGGGTTTCTTACAAAGGCTGTCTTCAGCAGTAAATAGAATGATACCAAATTCAGAAGCTAGACAGATAATACTTAATCTTTGGCTTTTGAGAACATGAATGCAGCATGCACAAGAATAATCAGGTCATTAAAGATCAGATCAATACCTTTGGAGGATTGGATCAGGAACATGGTTAATTTTGAATCTCATGACTATGAGATATGGATAGGAGAGATAATTTCAAAAGCTTTGAGGAAAAATAATGTCAGATGTTTGGGTTGTGATAAATGAGGTCATTTGAAAAGGGAGTGTAAATGGGGCATTCCTAGAAAAAATGATTATTGAAGGAACAATGGCAACAGAATGCTCCTCTCTTCTGGATTATGCAGAAGGTGTGGTAAGTGTAAACATTGGACCAATGAATGTAGATCAACAAGAGACAGACAAGGTAATCCCTTGCCTCTGCTATCAGGAAACTCCCAGAGGGGCCTCATGCAAGCCCCCACAGCAAATTCAGTTCAGGCTTTTCTGCCATTGTAGAAGAAGCCCCTTCTCAGAGCAATTAAATAAGCAAATGCCTATTGGAATAAACCAGGCTGCTCAGGGTGATAGAACAGCTGTAGCAGAGAGAACAGGAAATTCAGAAGAAACCATAAAACAAATTTTTTAGCAAACTTCTATAAACGAATAAAGGCCAAAATTAAAAATATGAATAATGACGCTCTCTTAGAAGGTTTAGTAGACACAAGTGTGGATGTTACAATAATTGCACTAGAATTTTGGCATCTAAAGTGGCCTCTTCAGGAGGTAAATGTTCAGCTGTTAGGGATTAGAACATTATCTCAAGTGAAACAGAGTGCAAGATGGCTCAAATGTATAGGTTCAGAAGGACAGCGAGAAAAATTAAAGCCATATGTAGCTAATATAGCCATGAATTTATGAGGCTGTGATCTATTACAACAATGGAATACTCAGATTAACATTCCTCCAACCTCAGAAATAAGCCATAAACTAACACATTTCTGAAAGAAATATTAGAAGGTATTATTATTATAAAGAACAGTCACTGGCTATCAAGAATGTACAAGAACAGGATACAACAACTGCTAGTCTTTTAAAGACACCAACAGCTCTTCCTTTAAAATGAATAACAGGTAAGCCTGTATGGGTTCAGCAGGAATATCCTCACATCCACATATGGGAAGAACCATGGACATGTGATTTAACCCTGGGAGAACCTTGTGGGCATTATCAAGGTACAGAGTTAAGGGAGAGCAGGGTTATTGCAGAGAACTACCTTTGGAATAGAGGCAGGCATTGAGTTATCATATGGACCATACTCAGTTCTAGGCATGAGGGCATACAAAGACTTAAGCCTTAATCCTTTCTTGACAAAATTCTGAAGTGTCAGAGTTTCAGTGTGCCCAGAATAAAACACTGTGACCCTGGGAGCCCTCAAAGACAAAGAGAATTATTTTTGAGCATGAAAGTATAGTGTTGTTCACCCTGTTGGATTCAGGACTTGTTTGATATGTATGACACAGTTCTTTATTCCTATTTTTCTGTTGCACTGGCAATATCTATCTGATACCTTCTTCACTGTATTTTGGCAGCATAAAACTTCTTTGATTCCACAGTTTCACACCTGAAGAACAAACTGTCTTAGAGTTAACTGTACCTTGAGTCTCCCCTGCATACATGTCTGATACAGAAGGTATTTATATGAGGCCCCAGCCTTTAGCTTTTGAGAGTTGTCAATGGTACAAGTGAAAGCCTTGTAGGCTGCTAGGGATAAATGAATGTATTCACTTGTGAGGAGGACATCAGTTTTGGAAGAACAGGGAAGATTGAATGCAGTAATCAGAACCTTGTATTTCCCCTAAACTCATATATTAAATTCTAGTCTGTAAGATGGTTCTCTTACATGACAGCTAGGGAGCCTATATGGGACCACACTAGGCCTTCTAAATGTGGGTGAAAGTAGCACAGATTGATGTGTTTGTGGATCTCCTGGCAATGGGACCAGGATTTATCCCAGCTACACGAACTGGCTTTTTAGAGCCTATTTCCTATGGTGCCATGCCTTATTCAGCCTTGATGTGGGGGTGAGGGGCTAGGCTCCAATTTTTATGCCAGCCTGTGTTGACTATCCAAGGGAGGTCTTACCCTATAAGAGGAGGGGATGGGGGTAGGTAGGAGGGGAGCAGGAGAAGGGGAGGGAGGTAGAACAGGTGTTGGTATGTAAAAAAAGGAAAAAATTTTAAATAAAGAAATTATAAATAAAAAACAACAACAAAATAAAACATGACACTAGACAAAAGGCCCCAAGATTATTAGAACAGAACAAAAGCAATGAGGAAGCCATCCACAGATTCCAAATATGTAGGCATCTGGATGATAAGACTTTTCAACCCACAGAAATAGGAGAAATCCATTTCAGTTGTTTGTAAGCCACAAAGTATGTGGTATTCTCTTAAAGGAGCAGAAAAAATTAATGTATATAGCTCCTCTCCCTCTGAAGGAAAAGTGTAAAAGTGTGTCTCAGCCTTCTGCAGTCTAAGTCTGAGTGTTGCATAGATTAATGCTCAAGGACCTATCTGACTGAGCTGCATGAGGGAGATGCTATAGTTTTTAAAGGCACGAGTGATGCAATCACTTTTCCTTAGAATGTACGGATTACAAATGGCATCCACTCAAAAGAATATGTAGTTTGATCTTAGAAATACTGTATGAGGACTACACTGAACTTCATTCTGAAATGAACAGAAGTCATGGTGTCCACCTAACTTTGTAAGGAAAGACTTATCAGAACCTAAAGAGGATCTGAAATTCCAAAGACCCACGTACCTCTTGGATTGGACTGTATTTGAAGCACAAACATCACTGAGGTCTATTCACAAATAATGCAACTTACTTTTGCAAGGCAAAATATAGTTCTGGTTCCATCTGTTTTGTTACTCTTTTCTCTCTCCCTCCTCTCTCTTTCTTAAGCTACAATTATCTTTCTTAATTGCCTTGAAAGCAACAGGAGAAAAGGTCAATTAGCAATGTCTGTACATGGCAGGAAATTGTTGCTCGGTTTCTATTTTCTGCACCTCGTTTGATTTTCTAAATGTGTTTTGAGACTTAGCAGGGACTTAACTGATCAACTGGGCACAATGAGAACACTCTAATCAAATAATGAAGTGATAGGTTTTATCTTATTTCTACCAGGCCACTTATGACCTGTATAAATTATAATTGAGCCCATGTCTAAATTTATCTATGCCCCATCTTCTAAGTGTTTCTATTAAGGCTGTGGCTTGATTGTACTAATCTGAATAGAACAAAATGTATCTTCTTGATTGAAAGAAACCAGGCTTAGTGAGTTTTCAAAGCAAGAATCACAAAGGCATTCACAAAGGGGTTAGATCCTCTGCTTTCTAAATAGACAGATATAAGGCAGAGCGAGTAGGGAGCCAAGAAAACACAAGCAGGCCTACCAAGATACATGTCCTCAAAACATATTAGATAACAAGGAGACGTGTTATTGATAAATGCTAATACAAGTCACATAGCCAAACACACTTGGCATGAGCTGTGCTACAGCAAGCACAGCAGATGGACTGAAACCCAGAAAGGTACCTCAAAACTGCGAAGACCAGAATTATGTTCCTTCACTAAAGAAAATCTGACCTCTGTAGATGCAATTCATATCCACATAAGTAAGTCAGCACACCTTACCATTATGTGTTTAACTGTGGTTTTTATTTTCTATTTGACAAAGGACTTTATTTATTTATTAAACGGTTTTTTTCTTTTTTTAAGCTTTTTATTGATTATTTGTGCATTTCACTTCATTCATCCTGATCCCACTTATCTTCTCATCTCCTTGCTTCTTCCCTATTTCCTTGAAACCCCACTTAAAACAAAATTTAAAAGTAAAACCAAAAATGAAAACACACACACACACACACACACACACACACACACACACACACGCACACGCACGCGCACGCACACATCTCTCATGGAAACTGTAGCATGGCTCAGTGAGTCACACACTATATCCTTTAGTCCATGTATCTTTACCTGTAAGTGTTCATTACAATGAGTCATTGGTCTGTTTCAAGGCCTCTGGCTGGAGATCCTGTAGCTTAGGATTTATTGGTTTGTTCCCTTCACATGCTCCAGCAGTCCATAGAAGAGGTGATGCTGGGGTGGGCTACCTCATAGTCCTGCTTCTGGTGTTGGTCCACCACACTGTAGACAGTTTCCTCCCTGACCATCCCTCATTCTCCTACATGCTTTTTTTTTTTTTTTTTTTACAAATTACAAAAGTGATATATTAAAGTGCAACAGTCTTGGGATAAGTGAATCTAAGAATTCTCAGTTTTCTTATTTGTATGATGAGGTCCTATGTGTTCCAGAAAATTTGCATAGGTAGGCAAATGAATGGCATGGTAAATTGTGAAATAAATGTATTAAAATATAAGGGAGGAAAAGCTTACTTTTACTCTTTCAGGATGTTGAATAAACCTAGCAATTAAAGAAGACATAAGACAGATATGAGGAAAAGTGTACATAAAAATTTAATGTAAGCTTTATGTGATCTAATAAATGAAAACTAAACCTAAAATACCATTTCATATTATTTGAAATTAGACTGTTGTGGGGAAGTAATTAAATTATGTGGGGAGGTAAAAGAAAGATTATAATTATTTTGACATTGTCTGTTTATATAGAATTTTCTCAGCTATTCCTCACCAGTTGGGAAAAATAAATCCATTGGTTTATATTATAGGGGCCATCTACGTTTTTAATTTTTTTATTACTATTAAAAATAGAAGGTATTAGATGTCATTATGACAGTTTTAAATTAAGTGTGTTTTAATGGTTCTCCTTCATTCCCCATCTTCCTCACCCCTGTGCTGTCCTTTATGGCAGGTTTCCTTCTCCCCAATCTCTTCTTTTCATGTTCTAGATGTGTTCCATCACTTTTTTTGAAGAAGAAATGGGAAAATTTGAATGATCTCCATGAATATGCTATTCCTCCAGTATGACAGCTCAGAAAAACACTTTCACAAGAGAAGCATGTTTGGGGCATATTCTTAAACCTTTTAACAGTCATATCGGTTTCTCAATTAAGAAAGCTAATAAGGATGATAAGCAGAGTTCAATATTCAGTCTTGTTTTGCTCAATATCATACTCAAACAGGATTACCAAACAGAAAAATAATATGAATAGGTTGCATGAAAGAATACAACACAACAAAACACATTGTGTTGCCTTGGATGAATTTTAAAAAAAAAGCCAAAATGACAGCATTTAAGTAAGGGAAGAAAAGTAGGTACAACTTAAGAGAACTTCAGAAAACAGGGATTTTAGAACAGCAACTCCTCTCGCCTGAAGAATACAGATGTAATATGATGGTGAACTTCTAGTGATGAGACAGTGACAGAGACAAGGTTCATCCTTCTGCAGCTTCTATGTGCAAACCATAGAAACCGACATGAGGGAAACACTCCCTTGATAACAGCAGATCTAACATAATTAGCAACCAAATTAAAGGCAAAGGCAAATACTCTCTTGGAGGCTGAGTAGAGGGTTTAGTCAAGTAAGTAAATTTTTGATACACAAGGTGAGGTCCTGAGTTTGATTTCCAAAACCTGTGAACAAACCTGAGTGTTCACTTGCTATCTCAGCATGGGCTAAAGAGACACAAGTAAATGTGGCCTGGCAGGGTTAGTACACACCTTAAATCCCAGTACTCAAGAGGCACAGTCAGGTGGATCTCTGAGTTCAAAGCCAGCCTGGTCTGCAGAGAGAGATCCAGGACAGGCACCAAAACTACACAGAGAAACCCTATGGTGATATTTTATTTGTATTAAAATGTTATTTGTGTGTTAATAAATAAAGTTGCCCAGAGATCAGAACTATTAGCAAGCCATAGGAAAGCTGGGCGGTGGTGGCATATGCTTGTAATCCCAGCACTTGGTAGGCAGAGCTAGGTAAGTCTCTGTGTGTTCAGGGATACAGCCAGCATTGGATACACATGCCTTTAATCTCAATACCAACCATAGAAGACCTGGAGGTCTATACAGACAGGCAGTGATGAAGCGGTCATGTGGTTGAGTTTACAACCAATGAGAAGGCAGAACAGAAAGACTATATAAAGACTTTAACACAGGAAGTAGCTTTTTTTTTCAGAGAGGTAGGACCACTGCAGGAGGAAGGGTAAGGTTTTAGCTCTTAGCTCTGACCTCTTGGCTTTCTTCTTTGCATTGGTTCTGTGTTTCTTATTTAATAAGACAGTTGGTTACATCTACAAAACCCTGTCTCAAAAAAAAAAACAAAAATAAATAAATAAATGTTTGGGTCTTATTGGCCAGCTAGGCTGGTCACCTTCATCCAGATAATCAGAGAACCTGTTTCAGAAGAACAAGGTAGTGAGGCTTAAGAGCTGAGTCAAGAGCTATGAACTCTCACTGTTCTTGTAGAAAACTGAAATTTGGTCCTCAGAACATTTTCTTGGGGGGCTCACAACTACCTATAACTCTAGGGCCAGGGAATCTGACTCTTTCTGGACTCTGTGGCAGCTGCACATGTGTGCTCATAAGCACACAAGTAAAATAATAAATAAAAATAACTTTTAAAAAGTAGAGGTGGATAACACCCAGGAAACCACATCAAATATGGACCTCTATCCATCACATGCAAGTGGCTATATGTGCGCGCGCACGCGCGCGCGCACACACACACGATTCCTAGACAAAAGGCAAACTTCCATGATTCTGTATCAAATTAAGAACATACTTTTCCAAATCATCTTGATAAATACTATAATTGATTGTTGCTAGTAAAAACCACAAAAGATATCCCCATTTATTTTTTATTTGATTTAATGAACTTGTTTAAGTCAAGCTACATCTAGCATACTAACTATACCCTAATAATATAAATTATTACTACTTATTATTACAAAACAAAACAAAAACGGAATATACTTCCTTGACTGGAGGGCATGTATTTAATAGATCTAATTTTATGCAAGAATGTGGGTTTATCTAAAACTCAATGTTCAATAAGGAATGTGAGATAAAATGTGTTCTCTGCAACTGAGTATTTATCATTGTGGGGAGGATATCTCATGAATGGTCCTTGTTTTGGGAAATGTTCTTTCTATTGTTCACCCTCTGGAAGAGAAATCACAAAATGATTTTGAAATGCAGTTTACTTTTTTTTTTTCATTACAGCCAAAATGGCAGGGGAGGTTTTCTGATCATCAACTAAACGAGCAAATCTCTTGTTTAAATATCTTTCCTCCTTCTCTTCACAAATGAAATAAATTCCCTAAGGGAAAATACTGTTTCTTTGGTCATAAATCATCTCTCTCTCTCTCTTTCTTCCAGGAGCAACTCTATGAAAACAGAAAAATTTCAGGATGACTCCTTTGTGTACACTGATGGTGGCGGTGACATTTTCTCCAGGAAGAAATTAAATTTGCCTTCACCCATCCCTTCAAAAGGACGAGCTTTGCCTTTCGGCAACTGGTTACCCTGGCAGAGCTCCATCCCTTGGATAAGGTGATGCATCACTGTGACATACACAATGGGCTTTAAAGGGGTTGGCTTCCAAACTATACAGGGTAGTTTTCCATGTCACCTGGGATGTCTCTGTGCTTTGAGGAGAGGATATACAGAGGGCTTTCAAAACAAGACTGCTGTCCACAGCTGCTTTGTTGACCAAGACATGTTATAAATTAGAGTTTTCTTATAGCAAATGGATGTGTCAGAGAGTCACTCAAGCATATGCAGGTGGTAAGAAGCCCCAACCCTCCCCATTTCAGCATACAAGCAGGTTCAGTGTCTCTGAGCCTGAAGAACAGATCAGAATGGAATAACCTCCCAGTTCCAGAAATGGCTTTGTATTAACCAGGTTGCTGGCTTTACAAGAAATTTCTATTACTACAGTTAAATAGATGCACCTTGCTTTTTAAACTGGGTGAGTCTCAGAGGGTTGGATCTCTCTGCTGGAACCCCTTCAGTCTGTGCTAAGTCTGGCTCAATCACATCCTGGTTGTGTATCTTTGCACAGGATAATGAGGCCTCATGGGAACTTCTATTTTTTCTGCCTCTGTTTTTGCCTACAGTGAATTCTGTTTTACATTTACACCCCATGGCACCATGCTGTATGTATGGGTATGCACCCCAAACTGCACTTCAGTTTGACTTTGAAGTCAGGGAGCATTTTATACTCATTCATTGGTTGACTTTGCCAGACACCCAAAGGTAAGCAATTGGTAAAAAAAAAAAAAAAAAAAAACCTATGCATGTCCCTTGGGATGTAGATGAAAAGAAACATTCTTCAGAACAGTGAACTGAATACTGTAGATGTAACCAACTGTCTTATTAAATAAGAAACACAGAACCAATGTAAAAGAGAAAGCCAAGAGGTCAGTGCTCAGAGATAAAACCTTACCCTTCCTCCTGCAGTGGTCCTACCCCTCCGAAAGAGAGCTACTTCCTGTGTGTTTGTCTTGATATAGTCTTTCTGTTCTGCCTTCTCATTGGTTGTAAACCCAAATACGTGAATGCCTCATCACTGCCTGTAAGTACAGCCCTCCAGGTCTTAAAGGCGTGTGTCTCCAATGCTGGCTGTATCCCTGAACACACAGAGACTTACCCTGCCCTGCCTACCAAGTGCTGGGATTAAAGATGTGCGCCGCCACCGCCACCACCACCACCACCACACTCTTTTTATGGCTCTAATAGCTCAGATGCCCGGGCAAGTTTATTTATTAACATACAGTTAAAATCACATTTCAGTACAAATAAAATACCACCATAGAATACTCCTTTCTTTGATCCTCCTAGGATTCTTCCTTTTCATAGGTAGAGAAATAGTAGAGCAGCCATAAGATTGGACATACAGATGACAATGGATAAAAAGGAACTGAATTACATTATGACAGTGTTTCTTGCTGTCAATAGCCCTGAAGAATTCACCCAGAAATACAGATGTATTCTTCTTAGCATTGCTAAAAGAGCACAGTGCAACTGATTCCTAGTTTGTGTGTGTGTGTGTGTGTGTGTGTGTGTGTGTGTGTGTGTGTGTGTGTGTGTTTTAGTGAGAAAGCAGCACTTACCAAGAATATACAGGACCTCAAGTTCAAACACCAGGGCCACACATACACACACACACACCGACACATAAACATGCACACACTTGAACACAGCTAACATTCTCTGTCCAGGGCACAGTTCTTTCTTTCTTTCTTTCTCTTTCTTTCTTTCTTTCTTTCTTTCTTTCTTTCTTTCTTTCTTTCTTTCTTTCTTTCTTTCTTGCTTTCTTTCTTTCTGGGGTGGGGGGGCTTTGGAATTACCAATCCATTCTTCTTGTCCCTATTTGTAAACATCAGTTTCTGAGAAGATTTCAAAGCAGTAAAGAAAATTGATGGCCTGCTGTGTAAGTGTATAGAAGACTACAGATAGCATCAACAGTGAGAATTCTCACTGAAAACACAGATTGGAGCTAGGAATTCAAGTATTCTGTTTTGATTTACTCTGCAAATATGTAGAGGGATTTTTATTATATATATATATATATATATTATGTGTGTGTATAACATATGTTGTATATTATATATAATATTTCTAGCTCTCTGTTTGCAAAGATATCTATGTCTCCAATAACAAAAAATTCTCATCTCTGCTTATCAGTACATGAGTCTAAAACAAAATACTGTAGTGTCAACTGAAGACAGTACCAACAATTCATCCTAATTTTTCAGTCTTAAAGTCAGTTTTCAAAAGAAAACAGAAAGGAAGATGATATTAGTGTAAGTAATGTAGAGTAGACACATGTAAATTAATCTCATGTATTTATTTAATTTAGTTTCTTTTGTGTTTAGAGTTCTCACAGTTACCTGGCCACCAGCCTCTGCATAACTCTTGATATATTTCTCAACTCAAAAATTAGTGGATTGTAAATATAGAAGGGTTCATTCCTGACTTCATATCAGGTTGAGACCACACAGCCTAGCAAAAGTTAAGTTTGTAGTTGACACATGTAGGGTAGGAAACTAACACCCATCTTTAATTTTTTTTTAAATTAGAAGGAAAGAGACAGATAGAAATGGATAGAGGTAAGGTTAGCAGTTAAACATGAATTTTGTTTATATTCAAAGAAATAAACATTTTGGAGAATTACATCACTCACACATGTAATTTCATAAACAATAACATTGCCAATAATCAATTATATAACCAAAGACATGGGTTAGATAAAACACTCAATGTTAAATTATAAAGCATACAATAGTTTTGGTTTTATGGATAAAATTAAATATGTCAGTATGTAAAATTTTTCTTTGGGGGATCCTTTAACTAGTCTGGGGAATTGAGTACATACAGATGCAGTCAGGGCTCATTTTTCCGTTTTATTTGTTCCTGGGAGTGCTGTGTGATAACCAGTCACTGATTCTTTTTGATTTATTTGTGTCTCATAAAGAGTGTTGGTTATATTTTAATGTGTTCAATTTCCACGTAACATTTTGACATGGCTACAGGTATTAGCTATGGG
Organism: Peromyscus leucopus; assembly: GCF_004664715.2. NCBI lineage: Eukaryota > Metazoa > Chordata > Mammalia > Rodentia > Cricetidae > Peromyscus > Peromyscus leucopus. The sequence continues at coordinate 906,690 of NC_051083.1, forward strand.
TTGTCTATAATGTCTGAACCACACATTGCTGGTAATATAGGTATAATGAGAACTAGTAAAACATGAATATCTTCATATTCTATTTTCCAAAGTATATGCACATGCATATTTCATTTCAGACAAAAAATCATAAACTTGGGTATCAACAATGTATAGGAAAACAGAAAGCTGTACAGAATAAATTCTATACCTCAAGACAGTTGGGACTCTGTGAAAAATGAATAAGATACTTCATTCCAAGCTGGCAAGTAAAGTTTTTAAAACAGTGTCCATTGTGTGGCAAAGTGACAGAGAAATGTGTACAGAGTCATTGGTCATTTCCTCAAAGATGTTCACCCTGGCTTTAGTTCCCTCAAGATGTTGAATTCTGACAAAGTAGTATCTATACATTTTCTGCCATGAACTACTCAAATAATAAAATAATTTACATTATTTGATTCATATTTTAGCTAAAGTGACATTTAACAAAGTTTTGAATATTCAAAATTCAGTCCAGCATAATCAAACCAACATGAAATATTTGTCAGTCAAAATAGGAATTCAATAAATGTGAACTATTCCATTGAAAAACTATGTAAACCTACTATCTTGGATTTTGTGCATTTTTTTCTACCCCCTAAAATGTTTTAAATGATTATTTTTACCTCTTCATTTTTACAGTAAGTTTTTCTCAAGCATAAATGTAACAGGAATATGTTTTCTCCTTATTCAATGATTTTCTGTAAATACAAGTTGTACCTTTGTTCTTGATGAGAAAAAAACTTTGTTCATTATTACCTATACATGGGAAATAATAATTCCAGTGCCATTCACCGAGCACAAGGAAGTAATATGCAAGCATACATATCAACCCAACACCGAATATGAACTCATGCTGACAGAACAAGCATACAAATTGATTGATTCCTACAGAAAGGGAAAGGTTATTCTATTTAGTCAGATTGCATAGATGTTGCTTACCCATAAGGGCATGTTCGCATGCTACTTAAGCCTCATTCTCCAGGTGAAATCTGAGACCTGTAAAAATTAAACCTTAAAGAATGGACAACATCGTTTACTATAATCCTGCACTGCTGGATTCGAAGTGGGCAGATACATTCTTTCAGAAAGCACTCAGAGAGTTAAGTAAATGCAATCCACATTTATGAATTCCAGAACTGATCTTTATGGTAGCAATGATTGAAATTCACAGCAAGAGACCATGTCTACCAATGTTTCTACTGAGGAAAGTGAGTACTGAACATTTAGTATGCATAATTACTATTCTAAATCCACAAATCCAAAGATATGTCAGAACCATAGACACACATAAAACAACAGAAATTAATTACATTTGGCAGAAGCCAATGTCCAGAGCACATATGTGCATGTATGTTCCTAAATTCATAAAGACATCTTATTTAATCTCGTATAATGTAATTTATAAGCCTTCTTTCAGGACTGACCATTTATTTTTGTAATTTTTATTACCACATCCTTTTTACTTCCATCTCTATCACATATTCCCCACCTGAATGGACATTACAGTGTGTACCCAGAAGCATAGTTCACCAGTTACTTTTTTGTAACTATGTAATTTATTACTTTTGAGTTGCTCTTACACAGCATTTCAATAATTGTTTATATATATATATGTATATATATATATATATATGTGTGTGTGTGTGTGTGTGTGTGTGTGTATTTGTGTGTGTGTGTGTTTATTCTCCCCAATTCTCAACATCTCATCTCATAGTTTCATTTTATTATTCAGTCACACAGCAGAAATACCAGTCCATTTTACTTTTATAAAATAAAATATATTAAATATACCAAAGCTATTAAAAATGTGCTATAGATTCCCCTCCATAAATAGCACTTACATTGCAAGTCACTTTCAATCAATATTGAGAAAGTATGAAACCTAACAGAACATCCATCCATATATGTGATCAAAGATGCATCTAAGGAACTCAGTTGGCACCAAACAATAAAGTGGCAGTGGCTACAATAGTAAAATAGCTAATTATATTATATAATTGCAGTGTATTTGATATTCAGACTTCAAGGTCTCTTTATACTTTTATAAAGTATGAGTTGGCTGACAGCAAAAAGTAAACTTATTCAAAAAAGTACCCATGCTACTTTGCATTATTTTAGTCACTTTTTAGTGCTTCCAAAATGATTTTCAAATAAAGGAACTGATGTGTTTGCCTTACTAAATATCAGACACTAGATGAGACCTTTTCTTTCATTGTTCCCTTTAATTTTCATCAACTTTTTTATTATACCATCATAATGATCATGACCATTACTCTCCAAATAAGTAAATGGATTAACCAAAGTGAAGACACAGCTAAAAATGTGAACAAAGATTGAAAGTTGCACATGGACTTCTCCTTCCAACAAGATGCACTGATGAACCTTATTAAACCCTGGGATAAAGCAAGTGACAAGAGCATTTTCCCAGTAAAAGTAATGAAGAAGAAAAAGGAGGAGGAGGAGGAGCAATAATGTGGCTTTGTCTACATGCATGCTTGTCCATCCCTTAATAAGTATGCATATATAATCTGGCTGGTAAGGTGATGGACACAGTAGCGAGGAGAACCAACTACTATCATATTCTTAAACTAGTATAATTCCTAATTGCATTCAAAATGCGCTTCCATGTGTCCACAGATAAGTGTAACTATTATGGAGCCCATTGTAGAAATTTACAACTAGTCAAAATGCAGAGAATAATTGACTGCAAGGTGCCCATCTCAAATTTATAAATCTACAATACAATCCTTATGTATAATGGTCAGGGGACATTGCAGAAGATCTGGCAGAAAGATTGTAAAAGCCATAAGACCAGGACATCTCATATAAGATACTCTTCTTATATGAAAGGAGCTATACACATCAAATCTTAACAGGTTGGTCTCCTAAACAAGACCTTCACAATGACAACAAAAGTTGACATTTACCATTGATATGGAACACACCAAAAAGTCACATGCCCAATAAAGAGCTATAGGTAGTCATGGCTGTTGAATAAGGTAGAATCAGTCTTCTCCAGGGATGAGCTGCTGATATGTTATCCAATCCAAGATAGTGACCTCTAAACACAAATACATATAAGTAATATTTAATAGACTCAGCAACAGCAGCAGGGTGTAGTATTATATATATTATTATTATATATATTATATGTATATGTAGTATTATATGTAGTATATTATATGTAGTATTATATATTATATATATAATGTATGTATGTAGTGTAGTCATATATATATATATATATATGATCATACCCAAATAACCACACACATATATACACTAATACACATACATATATGTATGTATATGTATATGTGTGTATATATGTGTGTATATGTATATATAATGATTAAAGAAGAAAAGCTTATGAAGTTGAGAGAGTATGGGGGGAACAGGGGAAATTTGAAAGGCAGGGAATGTAAGATAGAAATAACGTAAATACACTGTTCCTGTATAAAAATCTCTAAAAATAATAATAAAATAAATGTAAAAAATATTACTCATTATATAGCCTATAGCATATAACTAGATTTCAACTGATATATAAGAGGTAAACTTTAAGTTTCTTAAGAAAGCCTAATTCCTGGGAATCTGTCCCTCATCTCCTGCTCCTTACCTAAATAGTCTAGTTAAGTTTGCATGAAAAACGAATGGTGTTGCCTTGGATGAATAAAAAATCCAAACAATAGCATTTAATTAAAGAAAGAAAGGCAGGTACAACTTAAGAGAACTTCAGAAAATAGGGATTTTAGAACAGCAACTCCTCTTGCCTGAAGAATACAGAGGATGAGGAACTTCTAGTGACGAGACAGAGACAGAGACAGGGTTCTTCCTTCTGCAGCTTCTATGTCATCTCCCAAGTGCAGACCATAGAATCCAACACGAGAATCAGATTGGACTGTATTTGAAGCACATTATCACTCCAAACATCACTGAGGCCTAGTCACAAATGATGCAACTTATTTTTGCAAGGCAAAATATAGTTCTGGACCCATCTGTTCTGTTATACTTCTCTCTGTCTCTCTTTCATAAGCTACACTTATCTTTGCTAATTGCCTTGAAAGCAACAGGAGAAAAGGTCAATTAACAATGTCTGTATATGGCAGGAAATTGTTGCTCGGTTTCTATTTTCTGTACCCCTTGGAGTGTTTCATGTTCTCCCTTGAACAGGCTCTCTCATGTTTTCCAATGTATTCAGTCAGACAATGTTTCTGCTCTTTAAATTCTGCTTCTATTTTCTTTACTAAGTACACTTTACTTACACATGAAATAAGTGCACACGTAAGAAGGAGAAAGAAGAAGACAAGACTTGGAGGAGTAGGAGATGGAGACGGAAAAGGGAGAAGGAAAGGAAGGAGTAGAGGCAATGGGAAGAGGAAAGTGGGATTGGACCCAGACCTTGCTGCAAATACACTGTGAAACCAGGCTTGGTAGCTTTAGAAGTTATTTGTTACAGAATTTTTAAACTATTTCCTCCATGCTGGAACAAAGAAACAAAGTATCTAAAATCTTAGGGGAAACTTACTGAGATTTAGACGAAAATAAATAGAATGTAGATGATTAATGGATTGGGAACTAGGCTCTTCTCACTTTTCATAGAGAAGCATTCATACTTTATAACAGCATATAAATCTCTACAAGTTAAAAAACCTCCTTAAAGTCTTCAAAGTACTCATCAAATACTGCAGAGAAAGCCCCTGACATTTTTGATGGATAAATCCCGAGACCTTTGCAATCATCACATTCAATAATGCCCCAAAGCGCCTCATTTTACTCACAAAATTCAATAAACGATGACAGGAGTGAGCTGTAAACGGTGAGAGGTCACCAAGACTGCAAGACTGGCCACACATAAAATCCCAACCTAAGCCTTAGCTGGATGGTAGCAGGCTGCCTTTCCTTAGTAGAAACTTTAGAAGAATCCATCTAAGTTCGAAAGTATAAATATGGAAGGGGGATAGTGGGAGATAAATGCAACTCTTTTTTCTCCAAGTACAACTGTTACTTCCTTGATGCCTGGGGCTATTTCTATTAAATATCTTAGTATTCAACATGGACTCTGACAGAGAGGGAACCACAGTACACTGGCTAGAAAGAACAATGGTTCTAAGCATTAGAGTTTAGAAATTAGTAAGTGTTTGGATACTCTCAAAACACCCAGGAACTCACAGGGGTTTTCATTTAAGGATAGTGCTTCCTGACAGTTGGATAAATAAGTTGAACAGCTAGAGATTGGATCACATACCAGCCTGGCAGCCTTCCCATGTGAATACTGATTATTATTATAGAGGAAGCAGTATGGGTAAGAGTTTATAAACTGACTAATATAATTTTATATGAAATGAATGGTATAGTTCATAATGAATTCATGTTTGGAATTTGCTGTCAGTATTTGAGGGATTTCTTACTCTCTTTTGTTTTGATTTTGGGGATACCATTTCCAGTATTTCACTGACTTTGCTATGTAGCCTATGCTGGACTCAAAATTGCAAATTTCCTCCTTCTGCCCCAAGATGGCTGAGACAATGGATAAGTACCACAGTGATAGACTTCATGTTTGTTTATACACAAGAATTCCACTTCAAATTATTTAAAAGTTAAATGATGCAACATAATGATCCTTTACTTAAAACTTTTAAATTAGAATCAGTCATTAAGATTTACAGATGATATTACCTATTTCTAGTAGGATGGACACTCAGATTCTAATGCAACCCTGTATCAGTGAGCAGGAAGTACATACCTATAGATCCTTTAGTGAATGCTACTGAGGCATGTTTGAAACTTTAAAATCAAATAGAATTGTCCCTCACTTGTCTCTTTGGAATTGTACCAGAGCTCCTTCCTGAAGATTTCAAAATTTACACATACCTACATTCCTTCTATAAAACCAAGCAATATTTACATGTAGTACATACTCATCCTCTCATATACTTTGAATATTCTCCAGAATGCTTATAGTGCCTAATGCTTAGTACCATGTGAATAATATATAAACCATTATAAGATCCTGTTTATGGGATAATTACAAGAACAAAAGCTTTGTACCTGTTTGTTACAGATAGTTTTAAGAAATATCTAAAGCTGTGTGTAGAAGGTTTTGATACATATGGATACATATTACAGGTATACAGATTGGTGACTTGATACACATATAAACCATGGTAAAATAACTATGATCAGACAACACATTGTTCACCATATATTTGTGTCTATTTGGAAGACCTGAAATTAGTATTAAACATGTTTCATTAGCATTTTAATTCTAGGAATAGTCATGCTGGTGCATGTCTGTAATTCCACAATGTAATTTAGAGGTAAAGTGAAGTTAGGAACTGAAGATTTTAGAACAGCCTGGGCTACATGATACCCTGTCTAATAAAAGTAAAAAGCATTTGAAATATAGCATCTAGTGGTTGTCCTTCAAAAACACAGTTATAATTAACTCAGGGAATAGACTAGACAGTCAATATGTTTAGTTTGACCACCATAGATAGCAGAAATGCAGACTGGAAAGGGAAGAAACATTAAGTTACTGCTAAAGTTGAACCTAGTACAAGTTAATTTAGTCTTACAGTTTTCCATTGACTTTATTCTTTTATGTTACCACTCTAGTCCCTGCAAATGCTTCAGTTTAGCATTTCTCATTGAGAAACTCCTATAAATGAGCACATTTCAACCATATTCTTTAACTAGATAATGGATATTAGCTGAGTTCATTTAGACAAGACAGTCACAGCCACATATGAGGAGATGAAATAAAATACAAGACAAAGTAGTTAGCTAGCATCTCTCAGAATATTGGAATTGACAGACATTAAAACCAGGTTCACACTCTATCATAGCTAAAACCAATATTAGGAAGGTGTTACAAGGACTATGGAAAACAACAGTCTTCTTATTAAACTTTATTTGGTTGTAAGTTAAGGGAACAAAAGAATAAAAAGCAAGGAATTATCTCAAAGCAAAATAAATAGTCCAAAGTAAAAAAAAAGCTGTTGTTAGATGTTGGCAAGATAGCGGAGTAAAAGAACCAATGATATTTTGATATTTTTAAGTAATCTTAATTTTTCTTTAGAGATGAGCATTCCATAGAGTACTCAGGTATAGATGGTCATGCAGAAGTTGTTAAATGCTTTCATAAGCAAAAATGAGAAATTTGGTACAAATGGAAATGTGAAAAAGCAACAGAGAAAGAGAAATTGAGAGCAAGAGAAGCAGAGACACACATTGAGATATTCAGAAAAAAAGAAAATGAGATGGGCCCAAGAGGGGCGAGAGAGCGTCTTTTAGTTCTTGTAAATTAAAAAGTCAGAGGCGGCCGGGCGGTGGTGGCGCACGCCTTTAATCCCAGCACTCGGGAGGCAGAGCCAGGTGGATCTCTGTGAGTTCGAGGCCAGCCTGGGCTATCAAGTGAGTTCCAGGAAAGGCGCAAAGCTACACAGAGAAACCCTGTCTCGAAAAACCAAAAAAAAAAATAAATAAATAAATAAAAAGTCAGAGGCTTACACATTCCAGAATGGCTTAATCTTAGCATTAAATAACCATGATCGAAGCCTAGGCCCATTTCTACTTATCTCTATAAATTAGTCTTCTCTCTAATTACCCCATGTCAGATTTATTTTCCTACTGTGAAGGCAAGAAGGCAACTAAAACCCTAGGTTTATCTCACAGTTTCAGAGAGGAAACAATCTTTCAAAAGCATCACAATTTTGGGGTGTGTTCTGACTGGATATTTTACCAGTTTCTTTAGTAAACACTGAGACCAAGTGATGTGCAGCTCTGATGGCACAGGCCTGTCCCATGTGTGCACAGAAGCTGGTGGAAAAGCCACCCATGGGTCTGAACACCTCATGGACTGAAAGGGGAAGAACATTAATTCCCTAGCACAATTCTCTGTGCTCTCAATATTGTGAAAAGAAAAAGGAGGGAGGATAGGAGAGCAATTTGGTTAACTGCTGGCTTTACATTTTACAAGGTCTCGAACATCCACACAGACATTGTGATTTTTTTGCACAGGTACCAGTATTGTGAATTAAAGAGAATGAATCAAAGAGCAACCAGATGATTAAATCACAGGGAGGTTAGTGGTTATTTTCAGTTAAAAAAATATAAGGGATGCAAACTAATAAAGAATTAACACTGTTTGAAAAAAAAATGTATCATTGACATATCACTCCTGACAGGGCTAAGCCAAGGGTTATGGAGTTATAAGAAAGTCTAAAATAAAATATTATTAAACTAGTTTATCTTGTTTAGTTTTGATTTAAAGGTATACCAGGAAAGTGATTTATCATCTGTACAGAAGTAATAAATCAAATAATTTTATGGGATAAAAGAGGGATAAAAGGGAAAATGAGAGACTCAGGGGTATCAAAGATTTATTTGTCAAAACTCAAGCAATAATTCTACAAAAAAATTTCCCTACTTGGCTGCTTTCATTAGACACTGTAAAAAACAAAGCAACACAACAAAGCAAATTTGTATCAACAAACTAAGTAGTAAGAGACCAGAAATTAATGGGGAGATAGAATAATTACATCAAATAGAAAAGAGACCCTGCTACTCACAAGGTGCAGCTTTCTAATTAGTAAGACTTGGAAGAAAAGGAAAAACAAATGGTTGCCAACATCATATCCAAGAGAGACTGACTATTTTTCTTTGAGGCTTTTTAATCACACAAGGAACTTAGAAATATTTTCAGTATATTGAGTTCGTCACAGACGATGAGAAGCCACCCTGAGGGAAAAATGGGCACAATAATCCTGCTGACCCCTGAACACAGAACTTTCAGAATTTCTTCTTCCCCTTGTTTGCTTATATTTCCAAGGTATGAAAGGATCTTTTTCCTGTGATATGGGTGCTTTAATGAACATTGCCGTTCTACCACTGATTTAGGGACATCTGAATGTTCAGAGTTAGCTCCTCTGCCTCATCCATTCTGTTTCCTTGTCTGTTGTATCTGGGTTTTGTAGTAGAGCATTGATTCAGGTGCATAGCATGGTTGTTAAGCTTCAGGATTATTAGAAACACAATGACAATAAGTGCTATCCAACTCAAAGTATCTAAGGGGCTAGCAGTAAAACTGAAGGGTTCAACAATGTCCCAGAGGCAACAGGAAAAGGAGGGAACAAGCGGCATAGTCTGGGTCAACAAGGCAAAAACTGAGTACACATTAAACCAAACCCAAGATCATTGTGCTGAGAACAGCACAGTCAATGGAATATAAGGCAAAAAACAATCTTCAGTGAGATGATGGAAATTGATTACTGGAGGCATTTTATAAAGAAAATTATTTCTGTAAGTTCATCTTTTTAATTTTATTTTATTGTATTTTTGAGACAAGTTCTAATCATGTACCTCAGCTGGTCCGGAACTCACTATGTAGACCAGGCTGACTATAGACTCATAGAGATCTGCTTGCTTCTGCCTCCCAAGAAATGGGACTAAAGACTTGTGCCTTCATACTAGACTTGGAAGTTCATCTTTATATAAGCGTTCAGATATCAGTTAAGGGAGCTGGAGAGATTACTCGGGAGTTAAGAACACTGTATGTTGTTCCAGAGAACTGAAATAAATTCTTAGTACCTACAAGGCAGCTCACAACTGTCTATATCTCCAGTTCCAGGGGAGTTTTGGCCTCTGTAAATACTGGGCATGGGCATGATCCACAGAAATGCATGCAGGCAAAACAAACATACATTCATAAAATTAAAAGAAATAAATGAATAGGTGAATGGTAGTTTCAATGGGGAATATATTTTATTTTGTTAATTGAGGTGGGTAAGGACAAAGCACTGGGTCATACCTTAAGAAAACAATGAGCTGTGACTTGTGCAACAAGTACTCTGGCCAGAGGAAACCTGTCCCATAAGCTCCAAACAGGAAATGATGACATGATGACGTGCAACCCAGGGCCAACCAAGAAACACTGTGGCAGCTAGCAGAAAAACTCTGTCAGTAGCCCACATATATACCCCAACCTTTTGTTTCTTTTTCTTTTTTCTTTCCTGTTTTATTTTATCTTATTTTTGGTTTTTTGAGTCAGGGTTTCTCTGTGTAGTTTTGGTGCCTGTCCTGGATCTCACTCTGTAGACCAGGCTGGCCTCGAACACAGAAAGATCCACCTTGCTCTGCCTTGCTTATAACCTCCCTAATTCTGAGTCATTGCCCCCACATATTCTTATCCTCTGCCCCCAGGTATCAGGACCAGCAAGACCCAAGCTGCAGCACCAGAAATATTCTGGCCCCCAATGTGGATGGACCCCTACCTGTGCCTTGCCTTTGGGTTCTTTTTAACTTCCTCTTTTAAGTCATCTTTTTTCTTTACTGCTGGCTGGCTTGCTGTCCCAATCCCTAACTCAATTTAGCAAATTTAGCATGCTGATTCGCTCCCTCACTATTCTCAGTGAGCTGGCTCCTCTTCATGTTTTCTGTTTTCCTCCCCAAGCGGTGAGTATTGGGGTCTTTTTCTCTATATATATTTTCATTCTTTCCCTTGTTTGTTTTGTCTTTAAGGCACACTCTGTTTACCATTGATCTGTCTGGCGTTTCCACATCTGGAATTGACCCTTCTACTGGTATTTTCTCTTTGGAGACACAGTGTGTGCATATGGAGTTTGAAGATTACCTAACTAATTGAAATACATCCATGTATACCTAGAAAACTTAACTAACATGACTAAAAGTTTGACTATCATAGATGACTAATTATTAATCTGTATTTCTTAACTATACATTATAATTTCAACGAGCTGCAAAACACAATACCTTAAGTAGGAGTAGAAATATACAAACAGTATAACAAAATTAACTTTAAATTTGTGTCAATAAACTAAAATCCTTAGCAATGTAAAATATTTTAAGCAAGTTGTTGCTCTTTAAAAGTAGATTTAGCAATCCACCCTTTCATCCTATTGTATCTATAGCCTATATTTCTATATGAGTTGCCATGTTGGGGAACCCCTGAGGTAGGGACACAAAGACTAGAGCAAAGAACTCTAATTCCCACTAGTGGCCACAAAAACAATTAAAAGAATGAAATGAGGCTGGTAAGGATGAAGCACTGGGCCACACCTTAAGCAAACAATGAACTGTGGCATGGGCACTTGAAACAAGTGCTCTGACCGGAGGAAACCTGTCCCATGAGCTCCAAACCAGGAAATGATGATGTGTAATCCTGCGTCAACCAAGAAACACCAGGGCAGCTCAAGAAGCAAAAGTCCGCTAACAGCTGCACACATATACCTCAGCCTTCTGTTTAATAAATGAGCTTACTTACAGTCTCCTAGAGTCTGAGTCATTGCATCAGCATCTTCTCACACCCTACCCCCAGGTATCAGGGCCAGCAAGACCCCAGCCCAGTAACAGTTAATGACTACCATTTATTATATATTTAGCTAAAATCAATTTTGTAATCTGATGAGAATGATCTAGTAGATACAGAGAAGATACTAAAAGAGAGAGAAGATGAAAGTAGGAAAGTATTTGAGGAAATCCCAACAAGTGGAATGAACTTGATAAAAAAGGAAAGCAAACACAATTTTTTGAGAACATAATGCTGAGGGATTATGGAAGGCAAATCTAGATGCTTTGATAATTTTTAAAAACATGTGATTGTGATTTTTTTTTTTGAGACAGGATTTCTTTGTGTAGCCCTGACTGTCCTGAAACTCGCTCTGATGATCAGGCTAGCCTCAAACTCCCAGAGATCCACATGCCTCTGCCTTTGGAGTGCTGGGATTAAATCTGTGCCACTGCCACCCAGTTTGAGGAATTTTTAAAGGTTTATTTATTTTTTATTCATATAAACATTTTGTTTGTGTGTTTTGAGTATGCATTGCTGAAGACTGAATAGGGCATCAGATCTCCCTGAATTGACTGTGAGCCACTGTGTGTGTGTTGGCACCTGAATTCAAGTCCTCTAGAAAGCAGTAAGTGCTCTTTACTGCTCAGTCATCTCCCTAGCCCAAACATGAAGAGTGCTTGTTAGTGTGAAAAGGAATGGTTAATGACACATATTCCACCCTAACAAATAGAGGAATGAACTGCTATATATTGAATGAGAAGTGTCTCCATGGTTCATGTATTAAAATAGTTGTCCCCAGATAATGATGCTGTTTGGGAGGCCATTGAACTTTCAGAATATGGAGTTTGCTAGTGGTCGTATATAACTGGGCTGGGCTTTCTAGTCTCACCCACTTCCAGTTCACTCTCTGTATTTTATGTGTCTTCAGTTGAGATGTAATCTCTTAGTTTCCTGCTCCTACCACCATACCTTTTCTGCCACCATGAATATAGCAGTTTCTTGTTTATCGCTGTTATACAACACAATGACCTAGGAAACTTACAGAAAAGATAACTTATTTGGGCTCTGGTTCCACTCTTTAACATACTGTCCATTTTCATGTTTATTTCCCTATCATTAATATGGGAACCCATTGAGACTGGTTACAGGTTGTTAAGACAGGATTCCAAATTCTTTTGGCTAAGTAATATGTAGGAGAGAGGTAAATGATTTTCACACATATTGTTCTAGAACAATGAATTGATCTTTTTTCGGTGTGTACAACTCTTTCATTGACCAATGTCACTTCCCTTTGTGATATTTTAATAAGTGAAGAATCAGTACACATGGAATAAACAAAGGTAGAGTAACTAGAGTTGGGTAGCAAAGACTGGCCTTAAGAAACACAGAATAACATGTCATTGTTGGCACCTTAAACAGCTAAAGCACATTTTTTAATAGAATGGAACTAGTGTAAAGTTGGTTCAGTCTGGAGGAAAGATTTTCTGCTGATAAAAATTCCCCTAACACCTGCATTGAGCTACAAGCAGCACTTGTGTCTTGCTAGAAATACCACTCAGTACTATATAGCAATATCCCACTTAATCCCCACAATAGCCCCATGGGCTATGGCAGCGCTACTATATTTTATTCAACAGGAAACATAGACTCCAAGAAGAGATACAGATATGGTCATCTGGGTGAAGCAGACGGTCAAGCATAATCCAGGCTTACCCTAAAGATCCCTCTTTTATCCGTGTTGATTTATTGCCAGGTATGGAAAGAACCAGGCTGGACTTTGAAATATAAGATAGTAGCAAGCTTCTAGCCATAGCTAAACCAGAACATGCATTTAGTTTCAAGTGTAAAATTAACAAACTGGAGTCATGTTTTCCAGAAATCAATTCTCTGCATAGTGCTGGCCACTGACAATTAGAAAAGGATGTGGAGAGAAGATTCAGCCATACACTTCCTGTTTCTGAAAGTCAGAGAGAGAGCCAACTGCATTGTAGTCCATGTAAGTTGCTTCTGGTCTGTAGTACCTGTTGTTGGCCTGAGGCCATGCTAACCACACCTTGGCTTTGTGCTGTATCTACTTCCTGGTGGTCTTCAAATCCTGAACCATAATGTATTTCCTGAGTCATCAGACCTGCCTGAGGTACTTCCTGCTATGATCTTTGCAACTCAAACACAACCACCCTTCTAATCAGGGTATATTTAGCTTCTTGAAGCAGAAAATTCTTATCTCTTACAAGTCACCCAGATTACCAAAGATGGAGGCTTGATGGTGGCTTGAGATGGACACAAATTCCAATCTTCCTTAGAATGTGATCCCAGTTTATCCTTGGTCATCCTACCTTTGATCCCATTCCTGACTCTTGACAACCAGTCCGGTTGACTTTAAGTCGAGCGGGACACAGTAGCATAAGGTCCACCTGCACTGTTTGGCTAACCCTGCACTTATAGGAACCAAAGCTCCATTATAACCCCCTAGTTTCACATCTCTTTACTGTTTTTCTCAGCATTAACCATCAGAGGCAAAACAGGTCTGATTCATGTAACACAATATAACTATGAAGTGCAGCCAACTGGTTTCTGTGATAATGTCCAGAGACTATTTAAAAATGTGAATGTGACCTACATGGACAGAGAAGTCCCACAAGAGGATTAGAAAATGGACTACACTTAAAAGACAAGTGTATTAAGGAATTCTGACTTCCTACCTTCACAGCCTTCCTGGTAGGACCTTCTTGACTATATGTAATAACCTCCTTCTGAAGAGTCCAGTGTGGCATTCTGGGTCACCTGAGAAGTCTCTGCTATGTGCTACAGAGTGAGCCATATGTCCTCAAATCTAGTGAAATCATCATGTATGAGTTGCAAATTTCACATTAGAGACCCTGGTATTTTCTACAGCATTTCTGCACTACCATCCCAGTGTTTCTACATGAGAGTTGAGAACTAGAACCTTGGTTCATTTCAGTATGTTATTTTTAATTGCCTTGTTAAATTTTATGCACCTAGTACATACACAGTAGCCTTGTTTCCAAGGAGATAAATCCCAACATGAAAATTAAATTAAATTATAAAATAAAATAAAAGAAAAGAAAATCCAAAAAAAAATGAAGTTAAAGTGAAATTAAGGAAATTATCTACAAAGCCAGTGAGATTAAAGTTAGGATATTATCAATTAGTTTAACAGAAAAGTATTAAATGTGTACAAAAATGCACAATATACAACTAAGAACAGTTAGCAAAATCCCAAATAAATTGAACTGAAATTCAAAAAAAAAAAAAAAAAAATCAGAGGTGGTCTGTCACCTCTCTTTATGTATCAATTCTTGATCATGATACCTCTCTACTCACAATAACCTTCAAAACAGGCATTTGTTATTTTACAAACTTTCTTTTTAAATGTTTCCAAATTCCCATTGAATACCAAAATCAATTATGTGTAACTTACTTAATTAAATCACAAATGGAATGAATACAAAGTCAGCAGAAAAAAAAAAAAAAAAACTAAGACATAAAAGAAGGATCCAAGTTTACATTTTGTATAAAGTAAATATACTCAACACTATATAAATAATATGGAATGCACATCAAGGAAGATCTTTGCAATGCATTAAGTAAAATGAAATAACTTGCTGCTGCAAACTTATTTTACATGTGTTTCTGAAAAGAGTTCAAGGAATGAAAACCTGATAATGCTAGTTTAATGATAGAATTCATAATCAACTCCTTGGTGAGTTTTTGGGAGATTTAATCATTAAAAAATTTGGGTAAGACTTCAGTGTTATTCATTTAACTTTCAACATAAGTTTTAAAACTATATGTCATCCTGTTAAGCTGTATTTCATTAAATATATAATGGTTTGTTAACAGCTAGAAGTTAGAAGTGAAACTAATGAAACCAACCAATCCCTGAGCAGAAAATCTTCTCCCTGGAGAAAATTCATCCCTAAGAAGCCCTATATAAACCTATCTGCCTGTTCAGTTATAGGTGGTCCTTTTCCACCCTAGCAGAGGCAGCCAGTAGTGTGAACTCCTCCTTCCCAAATAAATCTATTTCTTAAAAGAGTTTTGGGTGAAGACCTTCTTTTGCTGGCATGGAACAGAAGAACCTTTGCTGAGACATTTCTTTAGAAAAAAAAAAAAAAAAAAAAAAAACCCACCTCAGGAAAAGCAAGTACTTGTCCCCAGAGCCTGAGAAAATTGCTACATTTCTGCAGGGGTTTCCCCTTTAGCAGAGTGAATGGGCCAGTACAGAAGAAAACACCAGTACCTTTGCTAGGACATTCCCTTAGGGGAACAGAGCAGACCTCAGCTCTAAAGCTCTCTCTAGGAGAGGAGCAGAATTGCTACATCCTGAAGGGAGACCATTCCCCACTGCACCTCATCCTCAGGTATCACCTGACTTCCAAACAAGCCAGGGTACTTTTCCCTCCAGAGCTGTCCCTTTGCAGTCTATAGCCTGACTTCTGGACAAGTCAGGATATCTTTCCCTCCAGACCTGTAACACTTGCATCCACTGTATATCCAGATATTACAAATGACAAATTCATGATACCACAGAAAACCATAAAAGGTGAAATGTGTCAGACCAAATTTAATATGACCAAGTAATATAACTAAAAGAACAAAAGTGGAGAATTTTATGCAAATGAGAGGGGAAAAGACATCTCAGTGTGTCGGCATAGTCAAAAGATGTTTTCCAAGATGGAGTTACCATAATATCAGTGTTGTGCCCAGATCGTAACCCCCAGAGAGACCACCAAGGACTAGCACACCAGAATGCAAAAGCAAGGTTTATCTGTTACAAGTCATGACAGGGAACTCATCTCAAGTGAGGCAGAGAAGAGTTACTCTTTCTTGGGGAAGTTAGTTTTTATAGGCAAAGCCCATAAAATTTCTTAGAGGGGAGGGGGTTAGTACGGTTCCATCCTTGATTGGTCCAGTTTTTCCCAGGCCTGGACTTTATCTTATTCTAGCTTATCTGTTTGCCCTGTCAGGAGTTTTACAACTCCTCTCCAGGGTCTGGTCATGTTATCTCTGGAGAGGGGCATCTCATGGTTAATTGGTTACCATCAGATATCCTGACTCTGTTCTTTTGCTCCTGGGGCTGGTGCCATCATTTCTGGGGACTTGAAACTGGCCTGGGTCTATCTATATTGAGATATCTTTGTCTAAGGCCCCCTTTTTGAGACAATAGAGTGAGGGTCTTGTTGTGCCTAGATCCAGTCCCCAAAGCCGCCACTGGAGACTTTAGGTACAGAATGCAAAAGTAAGGTGTTTTCTAAGTTTACAAGCCTCCAGGGAGGCTCTTCCAAATCTCTCACTCACAGCAGGGAGGTTGGAAGGAGCACTCCCCTTTCTTTGTGAGGCTAGTTCTTAAAGGCACAGACCATATAATTTATTTTAACCCACCTCCCTTTTTAGTCTTTTGGTCAAATATCCTGACTGTGTTTTCCAAAGTCCCTGTAGCAGATACAGCCACCTGGGGAAAAGGGGTCTAAGTTCTTATCTACACTTATGAATCCTGGTTTAAGCTTCTCTTTGTCTGTCGGGGATAGAGTGGGGGGTTTTACTGAGGTATCACAATCAGCATCTATAAACAGACACAAACATCTCAGAACACTTCCCAGGAGAATTGCCCACAGACTGTCTTACATTCTATCATAATTTTCTAGGGGAAAATTTTAACCTCTATCCATAGAAGCTTTTTTTAGCTGGTGATTTACAAAAACGGGGAGGGGGGCAAACTAATTTCTGGGAAGGATTTACTTTGCAGGTCATTGGGTTGTGGTCAGTAAAATGAGAGGAAAGAATATGAAATACTAGGAACTCCAGTCAGAAGCAAAATCTGCTCATTGGCAAAAGATTTCTTGCTTGAGAAGCTCATCAGAGAAGTTTTACTTTGTAGTAGATACTGATTAACATAGAAACCCATAACTCCATAACTGGTAAAATTGTAGAGAACACCCAAAACATGCATTTACATCACACCCCATCCCAAGAAACAAGAGTCATTGTGAAAGAGAGTACAGAATTATAGCTGGTAGATGACTACACAGAAACATTGTTTGCTGAACAAAGAAGGATAGTGGCACATATAAATTCACATGTTTGTGACAGCAGGTAGAAGATCTGTGCAAGCTCAAGCTAGACAAAAATGTAACCTGAAGCAATAGAGGTGGGTCGGTATAGTATTAAGTCATTATTAAGGAAAAAGGATCTCATCCCTAGAAAACGCTTAACTAAGTTAAGGACCTTGTGGCATTTGACAACTTTGGAGAGACAGCTTTTTCTAGGGATGAGATCCTTTTTCCTTAATAATGACTTAATACTATACCGAGAGTATATGGTATATGGGCATCACAAACTGTGCTTAGGTATTTGAAGTAATAAAAAGGACACACAAAGTAGTGTGGGAAGGGAACTGTGAAAAGTTGGGAGAGGGGACAGATATGATAAAACACATAGTACAAAAAATACATAGTACAAAATTCTCAAAGAACTAAGTAAAAATGAGTAATTCTTTTAAAGTTGAGAATATTATCCAAATTCAGAGTAGATATTATAGAGTCCTACATTAACTGAAATATACATTTTTGTTGCAATTTTTATACACCAGGAGGAGCATTCTACATTTAAATTTGGAGTACACAGAGGATGGCAACCTTGGAATAAAAACAAGACTCAAAAATATGACTAAACAGTTGATTGAGAAACTTCTCAGTTCCTGACTGGACATAGCAATCCATTCTTCTTTACCTGCCTCTCAGAGGACATAGTGAATCTAAAGGAAAACCACCTTCCATTCACACATAGACCCTCCAATGTTTATACCTGATACTTGACTTGTTAACTGGATGGTAGAAGCATATAGACATGAATGAATTACATATAATAAGTAATTTATTAATTCATGTGTATGTAACTAGTAAGAAGGAGATGAATAGAAACAGAATAAAGGTGTTACACATCCAGTACTTACTAGACACTAATTAACTCCCACTGTCATTCTTTAAAGAAAATTATTCTGTACCTGGGTGTGATGGTACACACCTATAGCAATAGACTTGAAAGGATGGGGCAGAAGTTGTGGATCAGAATGAGTTTGATGGCAGCCTAGACAATATGGTGAGTTCAGGTTCAGCCTGAAATATGAATCTGGACCCACAAAATAAAAAAGAATAAGTTTTGTAATGCAATTAGGAATTATTCTAGTTTAATAAGGAGGTGGTAGCAAGTTCCCATCTATAAACCATGACCTTACTAGCCTCAGGTTATCAGCTAGATCTCTAGTACAAGGTGTGATTTTCCTCGTTAAGTCCAATTAGACAGCTACTGCTTACCAACAAGTTGTGAGTACCACTATTGCACCTTTAGGGATATATAACCACGCTGGTTATTGTTTTAGTTCATAGGAATTACAGCTGAATAAGACCACTGATTGCTTATCTTTCTTGGCAGATTACTTAGCACCTTTTTGTACCATAAGATACACTGTAGGATGAGGCTTTCAGGTTAGATGCAGCTAAAATCTTCCAAGTCCTGTGTCAAATGGGTGTGGTATCTTCAAGAATAGGGACATATCTTCAGCCTCTAAGAAGCAACCAATGGTGACAGCAATAGCCAATACTATTCTGAGAAGCACTTAGATTATTCTGACAAATAACTCAAGTGGAGAGTTCTCAGGCATGGTACTGTGGTTCAGGTTTGCTAGACAGTCCCTCGTGGAAGGATCATTTTTAGCCCATGTGGCAAAACTTCACTTAAGATATATGCAAATCTTATACATGTAAATTATGTACATATATATGTATATAGAGATATATAATTTATAAATGTTATATATAATATTTATTAATGTTATGTATAATTTTAAGTAAATATTAAATATTATGTTTCCTTCAGGTTTTACCAAACATCCTTAGTGTAAATTTTCCTTCCTTCCTACCTCTCCTTCTGTACTGATCTCCTTGCATTATTCACAATCAAAGCCTCCCCAGCCCGTTTTCCCATTTTTTCATTTATATCACCTATATCCTGCTATTCTCTCCTATACTCCCACCTGTGGTTCCTTTTTACTTTCCTGGTTTCTGTGTTTACACACACAAAAGAAATCCAAACAAAATAAAATAAACAAAAACAGAAATATAATAAATATAAATAACCTCCAAATGGAAACCCAAAACATCTATAATTATGAACTAACTAATAAAATTAGCTATGTGAAGAAAGCTGAAAAGGGAATAAGTGAATGGAAATATAACTCACAGGAAACTATTCAACATCAGACTTAACAATGAGAAAAAGAGGTAAAGGAATCAATGGATGTAAGAGATTTGGAGCTGTGGTGAATGAGGTTGACTTGTGTGTAATTTGAGTCTCAGGGGTCACAGAAGGTCAAGAATAGGTAGGATGATCTTGCCTACAATAGCTGTGAATATTACAACCCTGAAGACACAGCAAATGCTGGGGAAGCAAACAGAAGGAAAATAAGAAAAGGACATGCCATAAAAACAGTGCCATGCTCATTAAAGATTAAAAAACATCCCTTAACAGAGACAAATGAACAAAAACTTACTTGTTTTTAGGAAGGAAAATATTAAGAATGAGAGCTGACATTGACACATTAAAAACTCGAAGCCACAAGACAATGAAATTGCACCTTATTTGAAAGAAACCACCTGTCAAACATATACCTCTATTCAGGGAATAAAATATCCAAGAAAGGAAAACCAAGGCAGCTTTCTTATTTGTACTAATATTGTTGCAATATAAAAACTATCACAGACAAATGAAAGTTATTCCATACAAAAAAACAGAAATGGGGAAAGGAAGAATAAATAGTTACTAAAAAATTATCAGGTGGATGGCAGTACAAATGAACTCCCCAAACACTAATAATATGCTATTTGTTTACAATCATGTAGTGAGACATGTATATAAAATAAGAAAGAAGAGCCACAGTTCTTTAAACAATCCTAATTCAGCAGTAAATTTTGTCAGTAGCACCCCCTCTGAAAAAGAAAAAGGACATGGATATGGGAGGGAAACATTTTGTGAAGAATAATACATTCTGCAGGAGTGGAAGGAGGAAGAGAGATAGTGATAAGGAGGTAAAATGATAAAAAAAAATACACCGTAAACATGCATGAAATTCCCAAACAACAACAATAATAATAATAATAATAATATTTTAAAAGGATGATTTTTTAAAGATCTCAAAGAAAATGAGACAGAAAGTATCAATAGATAAGAGACTTGAGAGGAGTGACTGTGTTCAGGCAGTGTTTAGGCAGACATGTTGGTGAGACTTCATGAGTGTAGTTTCTGACTTTTCTATAAGACACCGTCTTACAGCAAACAGGCTGTTCTTTTAGTTCTTCCAGTCACTACACCACCTCTTCAACAGTGATCCTGAACCTTAGGTGAAGTTTTGTGTTGTAGATGTATCAGCAGGGACTGGGCTTGACATGTAGACATGCTACTCTGAACATTGAAAAGTTTAGGAGGCCTCACCCTTAGACAAACAACTATGGGTAATTAAGCAATGCTGAGAATTGGAGAAATTGTCTTTCCCTGAGAAGGGCACACTAATTGATTGTGTAATGCTAAATGGTCATCCCTATAAACATATATGTAACCTTGTATAGACTGAGTAGGTTGTATTTATTTATTTAGGAGTCCACACAGAAATACACACACATATACACAAACACACACACACAACAACTACTATAACAACTAAAGAAAACAAGGTTATGAATTTTAAAGGCAGCAAAAATGAGCACATGGGAGAGTTTGGAGGGAGAAAGGGGAATGAGGAAATAAAATTTTTTCAAAAAGTATTTTAAAAAAGACCAAAGGTCAAAAATACATGGAAAGAGGAGGAATTAGGAATGGAAAAGTAATCCAATGTATAATCAACAAGAGAATAGAGAAAAAAAACAGAAAAATAAAACACAGCCTGCAATGTGAAACTACAAAAGGTTAGAAAGACTGAAAGGAGTGCACAGCCGACTAAATCCCCCAATTGCCAATGAAGTGTTCTCGCTGGATAGACTATGAGTAACAAAACAGTCTCAGTGACAAACTCTGCTTCTTGAAAAAATAAATATTCTTATATATAAGCTATAAGAAATAATATGTAAGATGAAAAATGTTAGTAAATATAAAGTGTGGGAAACCAAAATAATATGTAAGACGATGGAGTCACAGAATATAAATGCCAAGAACAGAGAGAAAAAGCTAAGATCATCGTGTGAAGATCAATTACATTTGATGTTATGGTTAAAACTAGTACTAGAGATAAAATAGAATATCTGGGGCATTTTAGATCAAGGCATAGCATTCTGTTAGCAGTTTAACAACTTTTCCTAAATGTTGGCTTTAAAACCACACACTTGTTTTCCTTGCAGTTTCTATGGAGATGGAGTCTACGAATAATATATTAGTTGGTTTGTGGACTCTTAGGTCCCATCATGCTTCTAACAGGATCTTAGGTGTACTATACTCTCAACTCACTGATGAAAAGAATAAATGAAAGCTGTCATAGCTTTGGTCTGGATATGTGATATCATTAAATACAGGTTTCTGGTTTAAAGGATATTTTTTTCAAGGTGCCATTCTATTGTCATCTTTCAAGGGAAGAATATGTACACCCAGATGATGACGGAGTCAAATTCTTTATGGCTGTATGAATAAAGGCTATGAACAATGATTGGAGACTCTACTTCAAGCCAGACAAAATCCCAGTACAGAGGGGTGGAAGTAATCATGAAGTCCCTCAGGTCCACAGGTTACATGCTCTGTTGTGCCATGTGACCCCTCTCATAGGCAGTTCACAGTGTGAAAGTTTTGAGTTGTAGAATCAGCTGCTCTTTTCCTTGCTCTATCCTTCCCTCTCTTTTCACCTGATAAAACAGGTTTTTGATTTTTATTGTTGTTTTTATGCAACATGATGTCATCAATGACTGACAAACGATCATTTCTTGTATAGTTCATTGGTTAGAAACAAGTCATGGGTCCTACCTCAAGAAAAAGGGATGATAACTGATGTTATAACACTTGATTTAAGGTCATAAGAACCACCTGAGAAGTCTGCTTATTATCAATTCATTGAAACACCTAAGAATATATCTTACCATGTAAAAACTAGTAACTAAAAGGAAAAATAAAGACATCCAAAATCACTTTAGTCTACACTTTTGAAACAAAGCAGAGAAAAAAGTCAGTACATTAGAATCTATACATAACAAAATCAATAAAGTCACCTAAAGACCATACAGTGCTCAATAATGAAAAATTACTTTTTTTCAAATGGAACTATCTTTTAAGAATTCGACTTCAGAAGATCGCAATGATTCTCAATGACTACAAAAACCTCTGGAAGTCCTATTGCTGTCTAGAGATGAATTAAATTATATTGTCATTTCTGTCACAATATACATTATTATAATATGAAGGTGGAAAGGAGTAGAACAGTTAAGAGAACATGAAAACAGGGTGATAATAAGGTCCCAAAATATTAGAAATGGTACATTTGTAAGTAATGAATACATCACAGAAATACTTAGAAATATATACATTTTGCTTTGAGTTTTATTAAATATATGACAAATTAGACATAGAAGTAGTTCTCTTTGGAAGATATTCATGGACAGACGACTAAAAATAATTTTTATACTTTTACATCAAAAAGTATAACTATATTAGCCACTAGATTGTATGATCTATAAGGAAGGAAATAAGAGGTAAAATTCGAAATTTGTAAAATAGAAAGTAGTAATAATAAAAATTAAAACAGAAAATATTTTTGTTAAATAATTATAGTTGATAATAGACTAGTAAAACAGGCAAGAAAGGAAACACACACACACACACACACACACACACAGTAACATCTTATAAATGAGTAGAAATATAGATGTAACCAACCGTCTTATTAAATAAGAAACACAGAAACAATGTAAAAGAGAAAGCCGAGAGGTCAGAGCTCAGAGCTAAAATCTCACCCTTCCTCCTGCTGTCCCAGCTTCGCAAAAAGAGACCTACTTCCTGTCGGTTCGTTTTTTTTATAGTATGTTGTTCTGCCTTCTCATTGGTTGTAAACCCAAACACATGACTGCCTCGTCACTGTCTGAATGTACAGCCCCCTAGGTCTTAAAGGCATATGTCGCCAATGCTGGCTATATCCCTGAACACACAGAGATCTTATGGGATTAAAGGCGTGTGCCACCACCGCCACACCCTTGCTATGGCTCTAATAGCTCTGACCCCCGGACAACTTTATTTATTAACATACAATCAAAATAATAATTCAGTACAATTAGATTACCACCACATTTCCCCTTTTTTATTTTAATAAAAAAAAGCAAAAGGTTATAACTAACAAAAGAAAAACTATATACAAAAGTACAATAACTATATACAATATATACAAGTAATAAATACCTAAACAGGTATTTGACAAATCAGAGAAAATAATTCCATTATCTATCCTATTTTGGTAAATCCAAGATGTATCTAATGCACTTTCTATCCTAATTAATTTTCAACTATAACTAACTAATATTCAACCATAACTAACTAATCTTCAACTCCCTCAGAGACCCAAGAAGGGAATAATATTAGCTAACAAAAATAAAAACAGGAAGTGCATGCAAGCAACTTCCAAAAAATTTTGTGAGTTGACAGAAACAGCCAGCTGCCTGGGCAGTCACCTGAGGTTTCTCTGCAGTGTTGGGGCATCATCTTCAGCCTATAGGCTTAGTGTATCTGACAGACTCATTTGTGAAGTAGGATGTACACAAGGTCAACAGTTCAACCTCACATTGGGTGAGAGCAGTCCACGTACCAGAAACACCTGAATTCCACTAGTGTCCTGTCATGATTCAGGATTTTAAATTCTGGAAATTGTTGACAGTTTTTTAATTCAGCTGTCCATTCTTCTTGGCTGTGTATATATGGCTTCATCTCAGCATCCCCTTCTTCTCCACATCCCTCTATTAAATGCCAGTCTACTTTTGAGAGGCATGAGCTTTCAGCTGCTGTTCCATTGCATAACAGAAGCCATCGGCCCTCTGCCTGTTAAGCTGCCTTTGAAGAAAAGGGCACCGTACCTTTTCCGGATGCGAAGGCCACTTCAGGGATGGGGCCATATTGTCCTGGCCTCAGAAGATGCCTTTTGATAAAGCCATAACCACACTTGTTTTGGCAAGAATCAGTAGTCCCTTGTTTCGTGATCTGTCTGTCCATTTTGTCCTGTTGATTCGAGGATACTTTGTTGTCCAGTGGCTAACTTTTGCCAGAATGAAAGTTGACTCCATATGCAGTTTCTTCAATGCCCATATTTTCTCTAAAGTAGATTGGTACTGCCAGGAGCCAACATGTCTCAAAAAAGAAAAATTTTCTAAGTTATTAAAACATTTTAAATGCCATATTCTGTAGATCTCTGAAGGGTTTGAAGATGACCTGTCTAAAACATCTCTGCTCAATTTTTAAAACATATCTAATATGACTAAAAGTTCTATTGTAATGTCTAACTACTAACTTTCATTTCTTTATATCCTAATAGTTGGTAATAATAACATTCAAGGATCAGAAATTTGCATTACATTGTTAAATGAATGGTATAAATGCAATTAGAAATATACATATAGCATTTTCTGACAATATCGGTTTCAAATTTGTATACAATATAAAACAATTCAATCCAATGTAAAGTATTTAAAACTAGTAATTGTCTTTTTCTTTTCTTTCTTTCTTTTTTTTTTAAACAAGAACCTTAAATCTAATCTCCTTTGCTTAGCCTTTTTTCCTAACCCTTGACAATAACTTGTAACCAACCCCCCTAAATACTGAAAATTATCCCAGACCCAAAACCCATTAAAAAGACCAAAAAACCACCCGCCCCACACCACCTCTTTGGGAATGTGGGCGTTGTATTCTTAAAATTGCTTCCTGCTGGGTATGGGCGAAGTTTTCTTTATCCTGAAAGAAAAATTTTAGGTTAATGGTCAAATTCTAGGAGAGGTAACTATATCCTTCATTATCCAGTCTGTGTACAATGCCAAAGTTCAGGGTTTATCTCAAGTCCTCATTCAAGTAGTCTTTGAGACTGGATCATCTCAGCTAGTCATCTCAAAATTGCTCTGAGCACCTTGTAGTTCAAAGCTGATCTGTGGATGATGTTTGTCAGCTTAATGATATTATTATTGTCCACGTGGAATTGTTGTTGTTGTGGGGCCCCATCTTCTTTCTGGAGACTTCAGTTGATGTTAGGCCTGGCCATGATTTCCTGCAGAAAACTGATAAGAGACTCGAACACAAAAACATATACATGCAGCTAGCCTTTTTTCTAGAATTAGTTAGTACTCTATGTGACCATTCATATCTTAACAAAGTTTAAAATGTATATATATATTAATCTTGTAAATTTTGATATAAAATTTATACTTTGAGAAAAGTTTAAAGAATCAGAATAGAATCAAAGAGTTGAGATTAGTAATAGAATAGTCCCTTAATTAATTTTGCTTTTGTCCTGTACCATAGCAGAAGATGGCTCTTATTCTGGCATGGTACAGGGAGTTTGCATTTTCCTTTTAACAACATGCTTGAGTTTAAAGAAGGAGAGAGCCATTCTCCAACTCCAAAGTCAGCTTTAAATTTTAATTGAACTGGGACTATTAGAAAACCAATAGTGTTAAATCTTTAGAGAAAAGCAGAAACAAACATTTAGGAAGACATAAATTTTTTTAGATAATATATACCCATACACTGTTTCATTCTGTTTCTTGGGATAGATGATTTGTCCCTTTTCTTCAGTTGTCTCATTTGTCCAGTGTTCTTCAGATTCCTTAACCTTCATTCTCCTAAAAGACAAAAACAAAAACCTTTCCCCAAGACTAATTTTGGGGATGTTTCCTTTTGACAAGTTATTATCTGATTAAATGAAAAGGCATGTGTTATTGATACCAGTTAGTTTAAATTGGATGTTCATGCTGGTTGATGAACTATCACCTCCTCTAATTAAGAGGTCTCTCTTGTTCAAATCGAACCTTTATGAATTTTGATGGTACCCACAGCTTATCTTCTCCTGTAGAAACAAAAGCAAAACCTCGTCCCCAATGTAATACATACCCTGGTTTCCATTCTGAGGTCAGCACATCCTTAAAGTATATAGGCTGATTTAATTCTGTAGTTTTTTCTATTATCCAATGTCTCTCTGCAGCTGTTGTTCCTTTCTCATTGGCATTCAGAAAATTCAAAGTTAGAAGAGCATTATGCAGTCTATTTCTGGGGTTTTTGTTACCCATTTCTGTTTATTTAGCATATCCTTTAGAGTTCTGTTTGATCTTTCTATAACTGCTTGACCTGTAGGATTATGTGGTATGCCTGTAATATGCTTTATATTGTAATAAGCAAAAAACTGTTTCATTTTAACAGAGACATATGATGGAGCATTGTCAGTTTTGATTTGTGCAGGTATACCCATGATGGCCATAACTTCTAGCAAATGAGTGATTACAGAATCAGCTTTTTCAGAACTCAAAGCAGTTGCCCATTGAAATCCTGAATAAGTATCGATAGTGTGGTGTACATATTTCAATTTTCCAAATTCTGCAAAGTGAAACACGTCCATCTGCCAGATCTCATTTCTCTGAGTACCCTTTGGGTTACATCCTGCTGGTAATGGCGTCTGATTGTAGAAGGAACAAGTAGGACATTTCTTTACTATTTCTTTGGCTTGTTGCCAGGTTATGGAAAAATCCTTTTTTAAACCTTTACTATTAACGTGATGTTTTTTATGAAATTCTGAGGCCTCCAGCACATTTCCTATCAATAATTTATCAATCTCATCATTGCCTTGTGCTAGAGGGCCTGGCAGACCAGTATGGGATCGAATGTGAGTTATACATAAAGGATGATTCCTTTTCCTGATTGTATCTTGTAATTGAATAAATAGTGAAGTTAATTCTGAAGCATCATGGATAAATTCTGCAGTCTCAATATGTAACACCACTCTTTCAGCATACTGAGAGTCAGTTACTATGTTGAGAGGTTCTGAAAAATCTATTAATACCAACAGAATAGCATATAATTCTGATTTTTGAACTGAATTATACGGACTTTGAACCACTTTACTTAAATTTTCTGATTTGTAACCTGCCTTTCCTTCTTTGTTGGCATCTGTATAAAATGTACGAACTCCAGATATGGGTTTTTGCCGTATAATTCGAGGCAAGATCCAATCAGCTCTCTTTATAAGATCAATTCTATTACTTTTGGGATATTTGCTGTTAATTTCTCCCAAAAAATTACTGCAAGCTCTTTGCCAAGGTTCACTTTCTGTCCATAATTTTTCAATGTCCTCCTTAGTTAATGGTACAACAATTTCTGCTGGGTCTATGCCTGCTAATTGACAAAGTCTCAATTTTCCTTTGTAAATCAAGTCAGAGATTTTTTCCACATAAGTTTTTAATTTTTTATTTGGTTTATTTGGTAAAAATATCCATTCCAATATAATATCTTCCCTCTGCATTAATATTCCAGTAGGAGAACGCCTAGAAGGTAAAATAACCAAAATGCAATCCAGCTTTGGATCAATACGATCCACGTGTCCTTCATGCACTTTCTTTTCTACCAAGGCCAATTCTTTCTCAGCTTCAGGTGATAATTCTCTTGGACTATTTAAGTCCTTGTCACCTTCTAAGGTTTTGAACAAATTAGTCAGTTCATCATTTTTTACCCCAACAATAGTTCGTAGATGAGAAATATCTCCAAATAATCTTTGAAAGTCATTAAGAGTCTGTAGTCTATCTCTCCGAATTTGCACCTTTTGGGGTCTAATTTTTTGTAGCTCTATTTTATATCCTAAATAATTAATAGAATCTCCTCTTTGTATCTTTTCAGGAGCAATTTGTAATACCCAGCAAGGCAAAATTTTCTTTACTTCTTCAAATATTATTTCTAAAGTATCTGCATTTGAGTCAACTAGTAAAATATCGTCCATATAATGATAAATTATAGATTTAGGAAATTTTTTACGTATCACTTCCAATGGCTGTTGTACAAAATATTGGCACAGAGTTGGGCTATTCAACATTCCCTGTGGGAGGACCCTCCATTGAAATCTTTTAACCGGTTGAGAATTATTATAAGTAGGCACTGTAAAAGCAAATCTTTCTTTGTCTTTTTCTTGTAAGGGTATTGAAAAGAAACAGTCTTTTAAATCAATAACTATGAGAGGCCATCCTTTTGGTAACAGAGTAGGCAAAGGCATCCCAGATTGTAGAGAGCCCATTGGCTGAATTACTTTGTTAATTGATCTAAGGTCTGTTACCATTCTCCATTTACCAGATTTCTTTTTAATAACAAATACAGGAGAATTCCAAGGGCTGGTTGATTCTTCAATATGCTGAGCATTTAACTGTTCTTCTACCAACTCTTCTAAAGACTGGAGTTTCTCTGTTGTTAAAGGCCATTGCTGGACCCATACAGGCTTGTCTGTTAACCATTTTAAAGGTAGAGCTGTTGGTGTCTTTGGAAGATCATCAGTTATTGTGCCCTGTTCTTGTATAATATGGATGGCTGGTGACCACTCATTAGAACAATATCTTCTAATATTTCTCTCAGTAACATGTGTTAGTTTATGATTTGTTTCTGAGATTGGAGGGATGTTAATCTGAGTATTCCATTGTTGCAACAAGTCTCGACCCCACAGGTTCATAGTTATGTTAGCCACATATGGTTTTAATTTTCCTCTCTGTCCTTCTGGACCTATACATTCGAGCCATCTTGCACTCTGTTTCACCTGAGATAATGTCCCAATTCCTAACAGTTGAACGTTTACCTCCTGAAGAGGCCAAGTTGGATGCCAAAATTCTGGTGCAATTATGGTAACGTCCACACCTGTGTCTACCAGACCAGACAACAAAACACCATTTATTTTTATCGTTAATTTTGGTCTTTGTTCATTAATAGAAGTTTGCCAAAAAATTTTCTTTATGTTTTCTCCTGAATTTTCTATTCTCTCTGTTTCATCATCCTGACCAGCATGATTTATTCCAATAGGCATTTGGTTATTTAATCGCTCTCCAGAGCAGGCATTTCCTCTATGGCTGCAGGAAAGGTTTGAACTGGATTTGCACTGGGGCCTGCGTGAGGCCCCTCTGGGAGTTTCCTGAAGACTGAGGCAAAGGATTACCCTGTCTGTCCTTTGTTGATCTACATTTGTTGGTCCAGTATTTTCCCTTACCACACCTTCTGCATACTCCAGAAGGAAGGGCATTCTGTTGCCATTGTTCCTTGAAGAAACATTGTTTCTGGGAATGACCTGTCTACAGTCCCTTTTCAAATGTCCTTGCTTTCCACATCCAAAACATCTAACACTCCTCAAACCTTTTGAAATTACTTCTCCTACCCATGTATCATCATGCTCATCAGCTTCAACATTAATTGTTTCTCTAATCCAATCTTCCATAGGTGCAGATCTTGCCCTTAATGGCCTGATTATTCTTTTGCATGCTGCATTTGCATTCTCAAAGGCCAAAGATTCAATTATTGCCTTACCAGCTTCTGAATCCGAGACCATTCTCTTTACTGCTGAAGCCAGTCTTTGTAAAAAAATCTGTAAAAGACTCTTTTGGGCCTTGCTTCACCTTTGTAAATGACTCAGATTTTTTTCCTGGTTCCTCAACTTTGTCCCATGCATTCAAGGCTGCCGTTCGACATAAAATTAGGGTTTGGACATCATATAAACATTGTGTTTGTGCTGAAGCATATTGGCCTTCGCCCATAAGCTGATCCTGGCAAACTTGTATTCCTTTATCCCTCCATTGTTTTTCTATGTTTTTAGCCTCCTCCTTAAACCAAGTCAGAAATTGAAGTCTCTGGCTGGGTTCCAGAACACCTTGTGCAAGGTCCCGCCAGTCCTGTGGTACTATCCTATTATATGTTGACCAAGAGTTAAACATTTGCTTTACATATGGGGAATGCATGCCATAAGATACTATTGCCTCCTTAAACCTTTTTAAATCCAACATTTCAATTGGAGCCCAAGTATTTTGTGTAGCCATTTGATCAGGCATCTGCTGTACGGTTATAGGATAAATTAAGGGTGACAGTGTGAAAACAGGCTTTCTTTCTGCAACCTTATGATCCCGACTTGAAACAACTTCACTGTTAATTTCTTCTGTCTGAATTTTTACAGGTTTAACAAGTTCTTCTAAAGCTGTTATCCTGGCACTTAAATTGACTATCTTTTTAAATATTAAAATGTGGATTATTATAGTGATAAGGTGCATAATTCCACCAATACTAATATTATATAGTTGTTCCATTGTCAGACTGCCTAAAATTTCAAACAAAAACCAATTTTCTTCCAATGTACATATAAAACCCATTTGTTTTTTAATGTGGAAAAAAATTCTCTTTTAGATAGTTTCCTTTAAAATATCTGATATGTTATGACTTACCAAATCTGCGTAGAACAGTAGAAATCCGAGGGGATTTTCAAAGCAGCCACCTAGTGTCCCAGGTGTAAATCCAAAGAGAAAGAGAGAAAGAGAGAGAGAGAGAGAGAGAGAGAGAGAGAGAGAGAGAGAGAGAGCAAGAAAGCGTAGCTGGCTAAAGTTTAAATGCAGCCACGTGTTCCCTCTTGTGCCGAGTCAAGGCTTGGGTCTGGCTTCCTTAAGCTCTGACCACGTGCATTGGCTTTACAGGCAGGGCCCTGTTTGGCAGGGCAACTCTGAGTTGTTTGTAGCACCGGCTTTAAGCAAGCAGGATTTAAGCAAGCAGCTCACCGATAGCTCAGCCTGAGGTCAAGCAGAACTAGACCCAGGCTAAGAAGCCGCTGCTCGGACTAAGAAGCCGATTGCCGCCGGCCGCCGCGTGCAGCCGTTGCCGCTGCCGCCGCCACGGGCCGCCTGCCGCCCTTGCGGGAAAGCGGACCTGCCGCCAAGCCAAGCAGTTTTTAATGGATTCTTGTCACGTTGGGCGCCAGATATAGATGTAACCAACCATCTTATTAAATAAGAAACACAGAAACAATGTAAAAGAGAAAGCCGAGAGGTCAGAGCTCAGAGCTAAAATCTCACCCTTCCTCCTGCTGTCCCAGCTTCGCAAAAAGAGACCTACTTCCTGTCGGTTCGTTTTTTTATAGTATGTTGTTCTGCCTTCTCATTGGTTGTAAACCCAAACACATGACTGCCTCGTCACTGTCTGAATATACAGCCCCCTAGGTCTTAAAGGCATATGTCTCCAATGCTGGCTATATCCCTGAACACACAGAGATCTTATGGGATTAAAGGCGTGTGCCACCACCGCCACACCCTTGCTATGGCTCTAATAGCTCTGACCCCCGGACAACTTTATTTATTAACATACAATCAAAATAATATTTCAGTACAATTAGATTACCACCACATAGAAATTCCTATAAAAAAATAAGTGTATATTGGTTAAAAGGCACCCTATGTGGTATGGAGCTTTAGAAAAGGGTAGAATGCTTGCCTAGAATGTATGAGGTCCTGGCTTTGTTTTCTATTACTGGAGAAATATTCCAAAACAATTATTTGGAGTTTTCATATCATTCTTTCCATACCCATGGTGAGTGCACATATATGTAATACGAACTGCTAAATGGTCTCTTAATAAAAAAAACAAAAACAAAAACAAAAAAAACTTGAAGCCTGATATTGAGGTAAATGCTGAAAGATCAGAGAGAGAAAGGAACAAGCCACCGCCATGTCTCACCTCGCCAACTGCACGAATGCTCTGACTGAACAGACTCTGACTCCTGAGCCCAAAGCACTCCAGTCGAAGAGCTCCAGTTCCTGTCTCCTCACACCTTATATACCTTTCTCTGCCCAGCCATATCACTTCCTTCTTAGTGTTGAGATAAAAGGTTTGTGTGCGTCCCCAGAAAAGGCCTGAGATCTCAAGTGCTGGGATTAAAGGCATGTGATTCGCAAGTATTGGGAATAAAGGTGTGTGCCACCACTGCTTGGCTCTGTTTCTTTCCTAGACTGAGTCCATCTCATGTAGTCCAGGGTGGCTTTGAACTCACAGAGATCCAGACAGATCTCTGCCTCCCGAGTGCTAGGATTAAAGGTGTGTGCCACCACTGCCTGGCCTCTATGTTTAATCTAATAGCTTGTTCTGTCCTCTCATCTTCAGACAAATTTTATTAGGGTACACAATATATCACCATACATACATGTTTTACTTAACAGATATTCACTGAGTTGGAAATGTGATACAATGTGATAGTAAACTTTGTCAGTTTGACACAATTTGGAATAACCTGGGAAGAAAATCACAGTGAGAGTGTCTAAGTCAGGACGTATCTTTATGGGGTTGTCTTGATTATAGTAATGGAGTTGAGAAAGCTTTTCTACTGTGGGTGGAACCATTCACTTGATAGAAGAGCCTGAATTGTGTAAGAGTGTAAGTGAAAGAATACATACATCATTCAATTTCTCTCTATTCTTGAGGCTGGATGTAATGAGACTAGCTACTTCTGGCTCCTGTTACCTTGACTTCCCCACAGTAATGGACTGTAATCTAGAATTGTGAGGGAAAACAAACATTTTCAGGCTGTGGATACAGCAGAAAGGTTTTAACAGACAGAGGTAAGTTTATACTTGTACTGGAGCAAAAGAATCTCTTTTGATGTGACAGGACCTCTCCATTCACAAACTCACAGTAGCTGCTAGAAACCCTTCTGTCTTCCAAATCCCCACATCAGTGCTATGACTAAAGGTGCTACACCTGCATTTTTACATACCTCTGGGCATCTGAATGCAGGTCCTTAGGCTTGCTCAGTAAGCATTAGACTGACTCATCTATCTCCTTAACCTATTTTTTTCATATTTCCTACTTAGCTCTGTCTCTCTTATTCCAACTTGTAAAATATCCAGGATGGCTTCTTGGGACAGCAGATCTTCAGTTAACTGGTAAAAAGCTGTGCCAATCAAATTATGCTGCCCTTGTTCAGAGAACAGCTCTGCTGAGCTCATCAAGTCCCAGTGTATTTATCAGCCAACAATTGCCCCTAATTTTGCATGAGACCTATCTCATAACTATCATATAAATTTGTCAGGGAACTAATGGGTAGCATATGTACCCAAACCACACAGCAAATTACCCACTGCTTTTCTTTCCTTTTCTGGCAAGCTGCCAATATTTGTTGATGTTCTAAGTGATAATATCTCCAAAGGGCATTTTGCTCTATTGTTTCTAAATTGCAAGATGTTGAATTAGCACTGAGGACCCCATGGGATATTGATGAACTCTATAAAATCCTCAGATGAGTTAGTCCCAAATGACTGAAGCTAAGAATGTTGTTTGGTTGACTTTCCTCTTTCTTTCCTTTCCCCTTTTTAATACCGAGTCTTGTGAACAGAAAGGTGAAATAGCTCCCTTCTCCTAGGCTGGCTCCATTTTGACAAGATTTACTGGTCCGAGGAGACTCTTTCCCAAATAAACATTGATTCTTCCCCTTAGAAGGGATGGCAAAGGGCTCTTCAGTAAACTTTTTAGACATTGGATAGGAAAGCTGGAACATTTTTTCAGAAAGCACCATTCATCCAAAGCTACCTAGATACCACGCTTCTCACCTGTTCTTTCTTCCTTGGTTCAGCTTCTCATATACTCACTGCTTTCAATATAAAGTTTAACTGTTTGAAGGATGGAAGAAAATAGAGATCTCTGTTTACCTGCAGGAAGATGATAGAATAAATGCATTCCTAGAACATTATTAATATGTCTTTCCTTTTGTTTGTTTCTAGATTCATCCATTGAGGAAATGATGAAAAATATCTAGATACTCTTTTGGCTAAGAAAAAGTCAGAGATATTTGTATATAATTTTGCTATAACTCAGAGAGTTTATGGAATCTTTCAGCCCTTCTATAGAATTCAAATTAAAAACCTATGATCTGCAGCTGTACTGAACTAAGGGTTTGCCTATATTCCCCTTGACATTTGTCTACATAAAAACATAGAGTGCAGGGTACTGCTCTCTGATAAAATATTCTAATTCTCTAGGGTTGCATATAGGACTTTATAATATCTGTTTCGTGGAAAGAAACTTCATACTAGTTTGATGTAAGGGGAAAACATACTAGAGATGCAAGTTATCCAATGAATGGCCTTGCAGATCTCAACAGGGAAAGGAACAGTTAGTAAGTCCGGCATTTGCTTGATAGCCCCATAAGGCTTCCCTAACTCAGAGTTTTGCTCTCCTGCTTTATTTATTGTTGGATAAATAAAAAGCATCCTTGCTTTCCTACACAGTATCTTGCTAACAACCACCAAATGATTGACCATTTTATAGAAATGCTAGTGAGATCTGAAAGTGACTTTAGATTTTATTCTCTTTGGTAGCAGATACTTCTAGTTAAGCAAAAATTTTATCATATAAGAGTTTGCTTGTTGGTATTATGGTCTTCCACTCACACTGTCACCATTCACAGATGAGAGTTTTCAACTGAGGTGCAAACAAATGGTCATTTCTTAAGGGGAATGTGTGAATTTACATTCTTATTATTTAGTGCAAGTTATCTCCATGTTAAGGAGAAGGAAAATTTATCTTCTAATTTTTATATAAATAAGGACTTTTGTGAATGCTGCCAATACAATTGAAAATGAAGTTGATTCACTAATGCATGAGGGATTGTGTATTTGTACATGTGTTTCAATGTGAACATTGTTGTGTTTGCTAGATTAAGTTGCAGAGTGTGAAAGTTAGTGAAAATATCAACTTGAAAGAATATAGATTTCCTGGGGGGTGATATGCTGTGCATGTCTATGGGAAATTGGTTAACTTTGTTTTGTTATTTGAGCTGAACCCTGTCCACTATGACTAATGTCATCCACTGGTTGTTATCTTGGACTTCATAAAAATGGAGAGCAAGTGGAGATAGGGCACATTCATTCATTGTGACCTTCTTCTAACAGCAAATATAAAGTGATCAGGTACTTGATGCCTCTGATGCCTTGACTTCCCTGCCATGGTGGGCTACTATGAATTGTGAGCTGAAATAAACCCATTCATCATTAAGTTGCAGGTGTTGGGATATTTTATAATTGTAGCTGTAATGTAACTAAGACAGAAGGTTATCACAAATGTGTATACTGTAGCCTCCATTATTTTCTTTTTGGTCAGATCACAAATATAGACAGAACAGCCAAGGACAGATGCTTTAAATTACCCTCTCACATCTTCGTATTAGCTACCAAATCTCTCAAGTAAAGATTTAATGATGACACTTAGTGCCTCAAAACAAACAAGAATGGGAAGAATGGTGCCAGATGATAGAACAGATGAAGAATGGTAAAAAATAGATCATGTACTTTTTCCGTTTTTTTTTTTTTTTTGTCCAATAGTATTTGCAATATGTTTCCTGGAGATTTAAACAAAAGCCTATCTTTCTTAAAAAGGTTTATTTTTTTCTTCATTTTACATATTAGCCACAGTTCCACCTCCCACTCCTCCTTCAGCTCCCTCCCTCTACCTTCTCTTCACCCATCAACTCCTCCAAAAGGTTAAGACTTCCCATGGGGAGTTAATAAAGCCTGGTACATTCAGTTGAGGCAGGACCAAGCCCCTCACTACTGCATCAAGGCTGAGCAAGGCATCCCACCACAGGTAATGGGTTCTAAAAAGTCAACTCATGCACCAAGGATGGATCCAGATCCCACTGCCAGGGTACCCTCAAACAGACCAAGGTACACAACTGTCTCCCACACACAGAGGGCCTAGTTTGGTCCCATGCAGGTCCACAGTTGTTGGCCTAGAGTTCATGAGTTCCCATGAGCTTGGTTCATAGATTGTCTCTGTAGATTTTTTTCTGTAATGATCTTGACCCCCTCTTTCATCAAAGCAGTAGGCCAAGCTCCCTGAGTCCAGTTGAAGAGAGGGAAAAGTCTGTCTTTTTATTGGGTCTACAAACAATGTCAAAAAGAAGATTATTTCCAATGAGTGATGCATTGAATTATCATACTGGACACATACATATAAACTTGAACAATTAAATATTTAAAGGTAATTATAATATTTGCAATTTTTTAAATTTCATGCCCATGGAAGAAGGTACCTGGAGTTGGAAGTTTTCATGTGTCCTGCCCAGTCCACAGCCACTCAGATCCAAGTAAAAATATAGAGGCTTATATTAATTAAAACTGCTCGGCCATTCGCTCAGGCTAACTACTGACTAGCTCTTACAGTTAAACTCACCCCATTTCTATTAATCTATATGTTGCCACATGTTCTGTGGCTTTGCTTGTGTACAATTACATGCTGTTACCTGGACAGCAGGCTGGTGTCTCCTCACTCAGCATTCCTCTTCACATCTCTCTTTGAGCTTCCTGCCTGCCTCTAAGCTGCCTTGCCTTAGGCAAACAGCTTTATTTATCAATCAGAGCAATGCATATTCACGGCATACAGAAATACATTTCCCAATCACTTCCCCTTTTCTGTTTCAACAAAAGGAAGGTTTTAACTTTAACCCAATAAAATTACATATATCAAGCAAGAATTTATAATATAAATTATAAATATATCTATATATAAATGCAGTTATAATATCTAGTATATTTGTATTTGGCAAAATTAAAGAAAATATATTAGGGTTGGGAATTTAGCTCAGTGGTAGAGCTCTTGCCTAGCAAGCACAAGGCCCTGGGTTCGATTCTCAGCTCCAAAAAAAAAAAAAAGAAAAGAAAAAGAAAATATCTATCCTATATTTGTGAGTCTAAAGTCTTACTTAATTTATCTCTTTTTTTAAAGATTTATTTATTTATGTATACAGAAGAGGGTGCCAGATCTCATTACAGATGGCTGTGAGCTAACCTGTGGTTGCTGGAAATTGAACTCAGGACCTCTGGAAGAGCAGTCGGTGCTCTTAACCTCTGAGCCATCTCTCCAGCCCCTAATTTATCTCTTATCATAATCAAGAGAAATTATAACTTTCTAGTCTTTAACTATATCAAAGACCTCAGAAGGATATAATATTACCTAAGTAAACAGGAAGTGCATTGTAAGCAACTTCTGAAAGTCTAGAATGACAGAGACAGCTGGCTGCCTGAATAGTCACCTAAATTTCTTTTGCAATATTTGAGCATCCATTTTTAGATCATAGGCATAGAGTTTCTCAGCATTTTTTTTTCTGTGTCCTGTAGAATGTCTGGTAATTTCTTCTGTGAAGCAAGAACCTGAAGGACCATCTCACTTTGCAAAGTTCAGTGGTCATCTTCCTATGGGTCCTGCATGTCCAGTTTATACAACATTTTATCAAGCAGTTGAGACAAGGGCACTTTTTTGCCCAGTAGCTAACTTTTGCCACAAAGAAAGTAAACTCCATAATGAGTTTCCTCAAAGCCCATTATCTTCTCTGCAGGAGATTGGTGCTGCCAGGAACAGACAAGTCTCAATGTCCAGAAAGTCAAAGTTCTTTTTTTTTTCTTTTTGGTTTTTCAAGACACAGTTTTTCTGTGTAGCTTTGTGCCTTTCCTGGAACTCACTTGGTACCCCAGGCTGGCCTCAAACTCACAGAGATCCGCCTGGCTCTGCCTCCTGAGTGCTGGGATTAAAGGTGTATACCACCACTGCCTGGCTCTTAAAACATTTTAAATGACATATTCTGTAGGTCCTTGAAGAGTTTGAAGATAACCTAACTAATTGAAATATATCTATGCATATCTAGAAAACTTAACTAACATGACTACAAGTTTGATTATCATAGATGATTATTAATCTGTATTTCTCAATTATCATTACAATTTAAATGAGTTGCATAAACATAATACCTTAAATGACAGTATAAATATATATAAAGTATAACAAAACTAACATTAAATTTGTATCAATAAACTACAATCTATTGCAATGTAAAAATGTTTATCCTATATTTTTATATTGTATCTTCCTTTCTTCTTTTAGAAAGAGATTGACTATGACCAATAACAATTTGTAACCAAGAACCTAAACAAAGACAAACATCTATAATCCATTTTTTGGGAATGTGGACATAGTTTTCTAGGCTACTTCCTGCTGATAAAGGGTGCTATATTCTTACGGGGATACAAAGAAAATTTTAGGATTATGGTCATGTCCTGACTGGAGTAGTCTGTGAGTCTGTATTCTCTGAGGCAGTTGCCTTGAAGTTGATTTTGGATGTTGGATGATCTGAACCATGATGTCATTGGAGACCTTTCAGGGGATCTTGGCTGGTCAAACCTGATGTATCTTAATCTGAAACAAATCCATAGCCTATTGCTTTCTGTGGAAACAAAAGCACAGCCTCCTTTTCAAAGCAAGATATCCTTAGATCTAAAGTTTGAATTCAAGATATCTTTAAAATATACATATTCGTTTAACTGAGCAGCCTTTACAATCAAATGTCTTTCTCTAGTTAATTCCAAAGACAACATAATCCAGATTCTGTGTATAATACCCATCTTTGTGTGGTTTATTTTTTATATTATCTTTACTGTCTCTTTAAAGACTTTATTTTTTAAAACTATTTCTTTATATAACTCTCAATAATCATTTTTCTCTCTCTTTCAAGCCTTCACACACACACACACACACACACACACACACACACACACACACACACACGTTGATGTATCCAACCATCTTATTAAATAAGAAACAGAACCAATGTAAAAGAGAAAGCCAAGAGGTCAGAGCACAGAGCTAAAACCTCACCCTTCCTCCTGCTGTGGTCCTAGTTCTCCGAAAGAGACCTATTTCCTGTGTGTATGTCTTTAAATAGTCTTTCTGTTCTGCCTTCACATTGATTGTAAACCCAAACACATGACTGCCTCTTCACTGCCTGTAAGTACAGCCCTCCAGGTCTTAAAGGCATATGTCTCCAATGCTGGCTGTATCCCTGTACACAGAGAGATCTATGGGATTAAAGGCATGTGCACCACCACCATGCTCTTTCTATGGCTCTAATAGCTCTGACCCCTGGGCAACTCTATTTATTAACATACAATTAAAATCACATTTCAGTACAAATAGAATACCAACACACACACACACACACACACACACACACACACACACATACACACACACATTAAACCATTTAGAAGTTTATTTCATCTGAATCTGTTTTATTGTGAATCTATTGCTTTAAACTGCAGCATTACTAAGACTGAAATAGCAGCTTTGGCTGATGGCTCCACCCACCTAAGCTTTCCAACATGACAGAGCTAGAGTCACCACCAGATCTGGGAGAACCATGCTCCCTGCTGACTCTGGGAGGCAGTGGGTCTATGTTTGCATCTGGCAGCCTGTAGCCCAAAAAACTTTTCTTTTTTTCCTTTTTTTTGTCTGTACTAGCAAAAGTTATATCCACAATGCACCACGCTGTGTGGCTTGCAGACTCCACTGTGTACTGTGGCAGGAACCTGCCATGCTGCAGGTCAAGTCTGCACACCACTGTGAACCTGCCAGATTGTAGCTCAAGGCTTGTCTGAGGGACACAACTAGGAAGTTGTTTTTAGCTTCGTTTTAAATTTTTTTTAAAGCTTTATCGGATTTTAGGTGGAAACTCTTGCCTCACATTTTGGCATCATTTATAGCTGAAAGTTTTCTCTGGTCCTGCCCAGCTCCTACAGCCCCCGCAGTCCTGCAGCTGTTCAGACCCAAGTAAACACATAGAGGTTTATATTAATTTTAAATTATATGACTATGGCAGGCTTCTTGTTAGTTATCTCCTATTTCTTAAATTAACCCATTTCTATAAATCTATACTTTGCCACATAGCTTGTGGCTTACTGGCATTTTAACATCTTGCTTCTTTTGGTGGCAGCTGGCAGCATCTCCTCTGCTCTCCTTTCTCTTCTTGTCTGTCTGTTTGGATTTCCCACCTGCCTCTAAACTGCCTTGCCACAGGCCAAATGGCTTTATTTATCAACCAATCAAAGCAACTTATATTCACAGCATATATAAAGACATCCACAGCAGGTACCTATTACCTTTAATGTTTATTTTTTTTAATTTTTTTGAGACAGAGTTTCTCTGTGTAGCTTTGGAGCCTTTCCGGGAACTCACTCTATAGCCCAGGCTGGCCTTGAACTCACAGATACCCTCCTGCTTCTGCCTCCTGAGAGCTGGGATTAAAGGCGTGCAACACCACCACATGTTTAATGAATTATATATATATATATATATATATATATATATATATATAGATATATATAGATATATATAGATATAGATATAGATATATAGATATATAGATATAGATAGATAG
The DNA here is from genome assembly GCF_004664715.2 of Peromyscus leucopus. NCBI lineage: Eukaryota > Metazoa > Chordata > Mammalia > Rodentia > Cricetidae > Peromyscus > Peromyscus leucopus. The sequence continues at coordinate 947,288 of NC_051083.1, forward strand.
ATATAGATAGATAGATAGATAGAGATAGATAGATAGATAGATAGATAGATAGATAGATAGATAGATAGATAGATCGCTGTAGGATGGTCTTCCTTTATATTGTAAATAGATGTTACTCTCATTGGCTGATAAATAAAGCTGTTTTGGCCAGTAGCCAGGCAGAATCAGGTTAGGCAGTATATTCAGATGAAGAAGGATGGAGTCAAGGCAGATGGTGCGAGCTGCCCAAGAAGCAAAATATGAAAGAACCAGTAAGCCACAGGCCATGTGGTGATATATAGATTAATAGAAATGGGTTAATTTAAATATAAGAGCTAGCTATTAATAAGTCTGAGCCATCAACCAAGCATTTAAAATTAATATAAGCCTCTGAGTGATTATTTAAAAGTGGCTGAGGGACAGAGTAGGAAAAAGAAAAGCCTCTGGTTACAATAGATAGACAGATAAAACAGAGAATCTTGTAGTTCACGGTATCTCACATTAAACACCAGATAACCCAGGAACTCCTGATAATGTTGACTTCACCTGAAAAATGATGTGATTTACAGATAGATGTGTGCCATCATTCCTGGATGAATTTTAATTTTCTAGCATGCTTATTACAGAGCCCAGTTCCTTACACATTCTAAGCAGTCCTTTCTCATTGAGCTGTATCCCAACTTCTACAAAGAATTCTTATCTTAAATTGTGTTGTTTTGTGAAAGTTTTTTCTAGATTTATTTGCAAGACTGTATTTGCATTATTTTGTATAAGCAAACATTTCAAAATTGATTGTAGCATTAATTTGTAATTAAAAATGTTGCATTCCCAGGATATATACCATTCAGTAATAAGTACTATCTGAACTGTTTGATTAATTTCCAGATTCAATTGCCTATAATATTCCTAAGAATTTGGTCATCCAATTTCACATGGAATAATAATTTGTGGTCTTTTAATGACTTTCCCTGTATTACTGAAAGAGTAATGCAGACCTTGAATAGTTAAAAAAAGTTATTTCTGAGAAACCTCCATAAAGTACTAATTCAAGATATCAATCTATGTTACTTTTGATATATGTTAGGGAATAAAGGTATTCATTGCACTTTAACTCATGTTTTGAAATGCATCTTAGTTCATGGCTTTCCTTGTAGTCACAAAGTAATCAACAAGAAGAAAAACACAGTGAGAAGGTACCCTTAAGTCTCAGGACTTTAAGTATTCTGATATATGCTACAATCAATATTTTTAAATCTATAAAAATAAACATTTGAAGGGTAAGTTGCATGAAGCAGATGTTCTTGCTGTATTTTATTTTGCTTCTATCAGAAGAACACTCTCTGCATCAGTCAAGTATGGTACTTAACCCAAAATCTCCTAGATATTTTTCATTATTGATGAATATAACAATCCAAAGCTTAATTATGAAATAATCTGTTATTCATTGGGGGCAACAATATGCAGTGTGAAAGAAGGCTCTAGGTTAATGGGAGGCAATTTTAAACTTTCTCTTTCACTGAGCTGTATAGTTGCAGCTTCTTGGGATATTGTTGAAATATAAGATGCCACATCTCCTGTCACCATAAGATAGATTACTGTAGGATTTACTTGTCAGACTGTGAAATGACCCATAGCAGTAAGGCAGTCCAGGCGCTGATTTTCTAACTGGCCTCATTGCCTTCAATGTGGGATATGATGAATTGCTGCTCAATATGTCCACATTTATTTTTTTATTTTTTCTCTAAAATTAGACTCTTACACTCATTGAGTACACATATCCATGCACACATTCATGGGTGAAGACCATCGGAATGGCTTTGACAGAGAGAAGATAAAATAGAACAATTCAATGACCAAAGAAAAAGTTATTAGCAAACTAAAAGATTAATTAAAAAAAATCAAACAAAAATAATCTCTCATATATGCAACAAGGAATAATTTAAGTAAAAAAATATAAAAGGCAAGGTGCTTATAAATCATAAGGTACATGGAAAATATTATGAGCAATTGGTGGGAGAACATGGACAACTTAACCAATGGCGACATTACTGAAGAAAACTACTTCTAGCAACCATTTACTGCCAATAGCTCCTATTAGAAGGGTGAAGAGTCATGAGCATATCCTCCATTAGTGATGCAATGGTGAATGGTTGATCTTAGGGAGGTCTTGTAATCATGACTGTTCTTGGTTCTTTACTCAGTACAACAACCATGCCATGTCCAGCACATCTCTCTATCCTCTAGCTCTTATATCCTTTCTTCCTTCTCTTCCTTGATGTTTCTTTACCCTTACAGGGTTAAATAGAGATGTCCTGTGTAGGGCACTACAGTTATTTATTCTCAGCATTTTAGCCAGAAATGCATCTCAGCATTGACTGTAATACAATGTAAATAGAAGCTTCCCTAATCAAGTCTAAGAGAGCAGTGAAATGATGATTAAATGAAATAACTCATGAAAAATAGAGAATCATGTTTGGTATAGTAAATACTCAATAAATCTTAATTTTATTAGCCATATTGCTATAAACTGCACTTGAGTAAAGGAGAAGTTACTGCTGTGTTATTGGTTTTTTTTTTTTCATAAATCCAATCTTCTCTGTGATAAATAATGAAAGAATCTAGCAGGTAACTTTTAAATGGGTTCTATTAAGAAAACTGAGGGGTTGGAGATTTAGCTCAGTAGTACAGCGCTTGCCTAGCAAGTGTAAGGCCCTGGGTTTGGTCCTCAGCTCTGAAAAAGAAAAGAGAGAGAGAGAACTGAACATGATGATGCAACTAAGAGAAGGGATACTTTAATATGGGTCAGCCAAGTCATCATTCTCATTTGTTCTGTATGACATTTCTACTAGATGGATTCTGATTTAGCTTTGCTCTGTTGTTCCTTTGTTTTTCTGGTCTACTGGAGAGATTATCTGTTTAGAAACCATAGGATTAATTTAGATACCAGTCAAACACCTTCATTGCTTCAGACATCACAAAGCACAGAGAAAAGTGATGATTAGATTCGACATATTGTGTTAGCCTTGGAAAGCAGACAGAAAAAGGAGAAAGAGTCACTTGCATGATGGATAGCTTTGGAAAGAGCTTCCAATGAGTCATCTATATTATCTATACTTTCATATCTGGGGCTTTTTTGTGTCACTGTAATAGAATATCTGAGTCAGGCTGATTTATAAAGAACAGAAACTACTTGAATAGTTCTACATTTGGGGATGTCTAAAGTTAAAGTGCTGGCATATGGTGTGTGAAGGAACTCTTCTGGCTGCATCTACAAGGGCAGGAGGCAGAGGCGTAAGAGTAGAATGCACTATGGTGCCTCTTCTCTGAAGGTCTTTAGCTCGGTCTCAAGAAAGGAGCCCTAGTGAGCTAACCACTTTGTAAATGTCTCACGTCTATAACATGGCCCCACTGGCAATCCCTGAAGTTTAGAAGACAGCAGGGTATAGCCAATCCCAAAACACTATACTTGATAAATGGCTTGTTCCAGCTTTACATTTAGTAAGGTTGTCCTTAGGATAGAGTTGTTAGGAAGAAGGATTTTACTATTTCTTGTACTGCAGGGAAGGTTGGTAGAGTAATAGGACCAACATAAAAGGAGAAGAACCATATGGGCTATGGATATTGTGGTGGTTTGAATAGGAATGACCTTCATATATTTAAATGCCTGGTCATTAGCAGGTGGCACAATTTGGCAGTCATTAAGAAGTGTGGCCCTGGTGGAGGAAGTGTGTGGGTAGGCTTTGGGTTTTCAAATGCTCAAACCAGGTCCAGTGTCTTTCTCTTCTTGTTGCCTGAAGATCAAATGTAGAACTTTCAGCTTCTTCTCGAGATCCGTATTTGTCTGTCTGCTGACATGCCTCTCACTATGACAATAATGAACTAAATCTCTGAAACTGTAAGCAAGCCCCAATTAAGTGCTTTCCTTTGGTCATGGTGTCTCATTAGGGAACATTGGCTAAGACAGATATGGCGCTAGGCTTCCACTCTTAGTCCCAGTGGCTCAGGAACTGCTGAGGTAGCATGTGTATTGTTTGGCATGGTGATAGGCACATATGCTTAGACGTGTATGCTTATGTATATGAATATATGTACTCAAATTCTGGCACAGATAACCCCACACTTATTCTCCCATGTTGTTACTTAATGAGATGCCATCCAAGATAGCATCTTCAGTCCAAGGAATCAATGATATTTTAGTGATTTTCACATAAATGATCATTATTATTGCCTTTATACTTAATATCGTGTAGTTTCATTTCCTTCATTTTTTCCCCTACCTGGTCCTCTTCTCTCATCTTCTGAAATGAATTTGAAGAATACTAAGCTAGAGATAAATTTAAACACCATACCAAATAAATGGCTTAGAAAAATTAACCTGAGTAAAATCATTGTAGTTTATAAAGTAATAATAGTGGTATTCCATGCATTAAAAAGCCTTCAGAGTATCAAATAATTGTTGACCATTTTAATTTTCTCTTGTAGTATAATCAGGGAGTAGTAAGTGATCAATTTATCTTTTCACCAGTAATTTTCCTCACCTGTACAACAAACAATTTCATCCTGAAGTTGGGGGCATAATTTTCAAATATCTGAGTCCTTTTGGTGAAAACATGCTGTTTTAGATGTATTTTATAGCTATGTGGTTTAACAGGATTATTAAAGAAAAACATATTTAATATATAAGACAGGAGTTGAGCAAAATATACTCAGTTCCAAAAGTTTTTCAGTGGCCACAAAGAGAATCAGATAAAATACCCGAACTTGGTCATTTGAATGCAAGATGTTCTATTCTACTGTAGCTCCAGATTTAGTATGATTCATCAAAGGCAAATGGAGAAAAATAATCAAGATTATTTTTTTCCTGATTTTGAGCAAAAACACCATTTTTCTCTTATACTATACTATAAGAACTAGTATTTATTCAGCATTTAGCAAATGCCAGAAACTGCTGAACCTATTTTACATGCATGATCTTGACTAACCCTCTCTAAAATCTCCATGAGAGCGATCATTATATTCTCACTTCACAAGGTGTAAATAATGCATATGGTTTTAGGTGATTTCCTATACCTCTCAGAAAGGTTATCAATCAAGATTTAAACCCAGGTTCTTAGGTTTCAAAGTTATCAAAGAAGTGTTATCCTACACTGACTCTTATATGTATTTATTATCAGAATAGACATGAACAGAGTGGTCTAAGCAACACATTTTTGTGGAAAAAACACAGAGTTGGGGACAAAGTCTACACTTAAATTTTTGATGCGCATTTTGATAGTATCTGACAGAAACAAAAAGAGAGTTCGCATGTTATCAAGAAAAATGAAGTCAAAATTTGGCAGATATTCAAGAAGTTTCTAGTACCCAAAGGAAAGTGTTTTTTCATGTAGTCTTTGATATTTTTTTTTTTGTCATCTAAGCCCAGTATCCTTTAAAGCAGAAAGAGTTGTATGAAAGATATTACAAAGAAGCAGTAGTCAAGAGAGCTCAAATGACACATTCAAAAGTAATAGGCAAGCATGTTTCTTGAGCAGTGTCGAATCTGGCTGAATGCCGAAACTGGAAGATAAGATGTTCCCAGGGAGCTGGGTAGGCTGTGACTGATGATTGCCTGATGCACACAATCTGTTTTAGAGTCTAGAGACTCTACATGAAGTTTGCATTCCCTGGAAAATGCATGGGCTTTATTTCCATGACCATTCCTCATTCTGTCTCCTTCCCATTGAGGGAGCTTTTCATTCCACAGTGTGTAAAATTTTCTACATTTCTCAAATGACAGCTAAGCTGTTCCCTGTGCTATATTACAGTCCAGGATCACATTCTTTCGCTGGCAGAAGTTAGTCACTCTTTTGCCTGTGTCCTCAGACAATTCTCTACTACTTCTTATAGATCATCTCTGTGAATGAGAAAAGTTTAGCTGACATTGGTCACCATTTCAGGTGCTTGCATGTTTGCTGAAGAAAGGAATGAATGAATGAATGAATATACAAATGGACAAATGAAAGTTCAGAAGATATAGAACACCAACTCTGCCCATCATCTAACTCTTTAATTCTCTGTCCCACTATAGGTCCCAAAATACTTATGCTTAATATTCTGTATGGGAGTTTTTAAGACAAAGAGCCCAGCCTCCAGCAATTGTAAAAGGCTAGGCATGAATACCCATTTCTAATGTACCAACTAGAGAGACAAGTAAGGTTGAAAAGCAAGGAAAGGTTTATTCAATGATACCACAGTGGGTAGAACAAAGAAGTGCAGTGTACCTCTATGTTTTGTATATGTACATGAAGTTAGATTTAGATAGAGGATAAGAAGTATGCATAGATTAATCAGTCTAGGTCAAGGTATATTCCTCCCACCATTGACCCATTATTGTTTCAGCTCCAGTCTTGCAAAATGATTCAAATGGCAAGGTGATCCAATTAGTTGGTATTAATCTACTAATCAGTGAAGGAGTAGTCTCACATTTATGGATAATTGTCCTCATCTGTGTGTGAGGAGGGGAGGCACATGGTGACTATTCTATGAGGTTTTATTCTTCCTGGAATTCAAGGTAACTTAAGAGGAAAGGGCAATTACTGATCTCTGTGACTTCAGCCACAGTACAGACAAAAGAGAAGGCAGAGATGCCAGGGCTTATTTTTGCTTTTAGTAACTTGTGTGTCCAAGTGAGAAATCAATAATTTTAGCAAATGCAGCTTCTACGCATCTCATTCCTTTCCCCTTTCCTATAAATGGAAAGGAGAACAACAAGATTTTGTTGGAATAATTTGAAGGAATAACAGGAAATTCTCCATATGCCACTTAAAAGAAGATACTGTCCCATATTTGTTAATGCTCCTGTATGTATGGCAAACCTTTTCCTCAAGGCTCAGGAATCTATGTGGAAGAGGAGGCAGAAAGACTATTAACAGCCATTGGTGGTAGAGGACTTTGAGGACACAGTGTTTTTAAAATACAACAGGGCTGATACATATTTTAACTGGCAGAGAGTACTACAGGGCACATAATATTTGCAAAAGCTCAAGACAGAAAAACTCCTGGGATGGAGGAGCAGAAATGGGCATAAAGAAAGAAAGGTTATAAAATTAGGTGGGTAGAGAAACAGGAAAGATTCTGGGAGAAGTTGAAGGAGGAGAAAGAATATGATCAAATATATTTATCAAATTCTATAAGAGAATAAATAAACTGTTATTATAAAAAAGAGTCCAAGTAGGTGGTGGTGGTGGTACATGCCTTTAATCTCAACACTTGGGAGACAGAGGCAGGAAGATCTCTGAGTTTGAGGCCAGCCTGGTCTACAGAGCTAGTTCTAGTTAGAAAAAGACAATAAATAAATAAATTTTGTAAACAGAATACCTTCTTATAAAAACTTATTACTAATTAAATACTATATATTGTAAAGACTTTAGTGAATTTCAGGAAAGCACAAGAACATCATTATCTTTATAAATATGTACCTATAATCTTTAATGAAAAACCCTAAAATAATTCAATTTAAACATTATAAATACCATGTTGCTTTATTTTCATAAACATGTCCTAGCCACACAGCTTTGCTAATATGCATGAGATATTTATCTGTCTATATAATTATTTTACACACCTATTGTGTTCCTGAGGAAATGTGCATGTAGAAAGCTAAATGAACTGAAGCATCACTGACCTTACACCTGACATCAAAGTCATGAACAAAATTATTTGATATGCCACATAAAAGTGATGACACACATTTGTCTCTTCCTTTGTGCATGTCTGTTGTTTTATCTCTAGATCGTCACATTCTGTGGGCCATTGATCTAAACTGGGATTTTATTAAGAACCACAGCATATGCCTGTGCATATGTGAACACACACACGCACACACACACACACACACACACACACACACACACACACACACATTAGGTTTCAACAAATCAGCGGACAAATGACTATTTAACATGTTAAAGTGGACTCTGGCCACCAGTCTCCCTTATTCATAAGTACCTGTTACAGAATCCCCCTTGCTGGAATACCTTAACCCCTACCATCAACTTCTCCTACCCATGAGCTCTACTCTGCTTCCCCCAGCTTCTCTGATTCCTCTTGTACATAAAATATATCACCCCAGGTTTTCTTTTCAAGAATGCTGAGTGTGTGTCTGACTGAGTAGCCATTTTTACTTTAGTGTACAATTTATTTATATGTATCTTCATATCAGAAAACGTTATCTTTTACAAAGACTATTAAGTGCGGTCTGGTACTTTCTAACTCTAGCAATAAATTCCATGCTGACTTCATTTTAGGAAGAAAAAGGATAATTGATGTCTCTTGTTTCTGCCAATTTTTTGGATAGTTTGGAACCTTAGTTAATGATCTCTCAGTTCATTCATTCTCCTCCCTTGCTGATTCTTTTTCCTGAGCCATAAATTGGCATTCTTTTTACATCATGGTCCCCTGAGTTGCTAATTTTTCATCTGTAAAGTTTTTGTAGATCCAAAGTATTTGGCCATAAAATAATATATACTGGCTTAGAGAGCTATTTCTCCTTGGTAGAACCCATGTTCTGCATACAAATGAATGCTAAGGGCAGTGGCTTGATCCATTTCATCAAACATAAATTCCATATCCAAATGTCCTTTTGCCCTAGTTTCTCAACATAAATAATTCTGCTATGTCTTCATTGAAAATTAAAGCAGGTTTCCAGGATTGAGTTTCATTTTTGAATGTCAAGGTTATTTAAACATGCCATTAAGTTCAAATTCATTTTTGTTCCCATTAGATTACCAATAAATGACTGATTTAGTGATTCATTTGATCTGTTATTAATCTTGAAATAATATATTATTTTTTTAGTTCTTAAGCACTAGATTGTGAAAATGAAATTACATAAACACACAAATTTCTTGGATGTGCCTAGGTACTTGTGCAAATGTTTATAGTTATATATTTCTTAATGATAGAGATCTGTGGCTAAGCACTATCATCACTGTGTTAACATCACAATGTATTTATTCAAATCTATAAGATGCACCCTAATATCTACTCTACCTAAACCATATTTATACATATAGCATAGACTGTGACAGTTATGGCTGAGATGAACAAAACAACTTGAGACTAAATCAAGCACAAAGAGAAATGATGGTTGTTTCTTGTTTCTAGTTATTTTCTCTGAGTTTAAATTGCCATTCATGTAGGGGACATATAGACTTACAAAAGTCAGTAATGACATTCATAAAATGTAGAAGGTTCTCAAGTCCACATACATTGTTATATGAACAATAAATGATAGCTGCAGAATATTTAACTATCTAAAGATGTGTTGCATTTGTTTAAATATGCAAAAATGTGTTGCTGTTTTACCTTGCCTGCTTAAGGTACCTGATTGGTCTGATAAAAAGCTGAATGGCCAATAGCTAGGGAGGAGGTATAGACAGACTTCTGGTCAGGGAGAGTAAACTGGAGGAGAAATTTAGGCTCAGGGAAGAAAGGAAAAGTAACACCAGTGAGATGTCAGGGGCTAGGCAGCAAGACACGGAGGAAGCAGGAAAGTAGAACATACAGAATGAAAGAAAGGTAAAAAACCTTGACAAAACCTAGATGAATAGGAACTGGTTAAATTAAGTTAAAAGAGTTAGTGGGACAAGCATAATCTAAGACTGAGCATTTATAATTAATAATAAGTATCCATGTCGTTATTTGGGAGCTGGTTGGTGGCCCAAAACAAATTCCAAATATACTCTTTTGTGGGGCAGCCTGTAAGTAATATAAGGAACTACAGTTCTCATGTGTCATCATTCACTCTAGAATGATTATTTTGTTGCTGCAGATAACTCAACCACCCATGCTCTTGTACATAACCCCCATGAACTCATTGCCTCTCAAAGCTGGTCTTGAGAGAAATACCTTGGTCTGTTGTCTGTGAGCTATCTGGGGTGACTTATATATGTTCAGGTCTTTCACAATAGATATAATGAAGATTTATGGTACTCAAGAAATGTATGAGGCTACTGTTATCATAAAGCAGTAAAGCATTAGTTTTATGTAAACTTGATTCAAGTAGAAGGAGTAGAATCTAAAATAATGCAAAATGAATAGTATAATGAAATGTAAACGAGAACTTATTTCATCATTGGTAATCATTATGTATTTTGAATAATTCTCTATTATAAATGTTAGAGCTGTAGTAGGTCTGCTTATATGACATCATCAAAAAAAGTGGTGTCTTATGCTACACTACTATAACTATAACTACCATGTCACTAGATGATATGAATATTCTAGCTTGATTAATAATCTTGTAAGATGATCCTCCTATGTCCCAATTATAAATAGTCTAGTATAGTAGATATCTGTTCTATGACCCTGAAGCACAGCCCTAGAGATGTAGCAGGTAATTGCTCTACCTGCCTATGACCTTAAAGTGCATGGCCCTGGGGCGTCACCTCTTGGCTATCTTTAAGACCTGAGATGCATGTATATGATTCTCTTTGCTCCCTCGTGGGACTTGGATGCATGAGTGACTCAGATGGCCTGAACTGTGTGAGATTGTGCCCCAGCGTTCCAGAACCTGTGACAATTCTGTTCTGTACAGTGAGTGAGTTTTTCTCACCTAATAAACTTCTTTGCCCTTAAGCAGACTCCATGGATTTCTCCCATTAGTTGAACTGAAACATTTTTTTCTGTTGTGTGCAACCATATTCTTGAAACAAGTGTGTATGTGTTCATGTTTTTTTTTCTCAGAATTCTATTTAATTTTTAAAGGTACATATTTTAATTTTATTCATTTGAAGAGAGAGGGGAAGCAATGTGGGTTGGAGAGGCGTTCATTTGTCAGTGTGTGTGTGTGTGTGTGTGTGTGTGTGTGTGTGTGTGTGTGTGTGTGTCTCACAAGTAGAATTTTGAGGACATTTTTTCTTTACTTTTGCCAGCTTTCCATCAGTCCTAGGGTTTAAATCTGGACATCAGGCTTGTACAGCAAGCACTTTAACTGCTGAATCATTTCATGGAATCTTATTTTGTATATCACTTTTTAAAACATATCTGTTGATTTCTTTGATGTCTTGCTAAAATGGTCTCAGTAACACTTTCTATGCATATCTCAATACTGTATTAAGAAAATGAATTAATATTCAGATTAGCTACCAAAATAAGCTTGTAGAATGTTCTGAAATGAATCAGGTGGCCTAGCTCTCAAGTTCCACCAAGAAGATCCTGGGTTCTTTCAATTATGCTTCATTTTCACAGAAAAAAAAAACATCAAGACCAGGTGTTCAGACACTATGGTCCAACTTTCTGTGAATTCCCAATACACTCTGAGGGGCTGAACAATAATGATTATTTACATTATTGTTCAGAGATGCTGTCATTCCTCATTATTCCCATTATCCTGGGAGTTTATAGTGGATCTATAAGCTTAGACAGAAAACAACAGATGACCACATCACTAATTTGATAGCTAAAGAAATACGTATTTGTGCATTCCTGTTATTCTATTTACCTTCAATGTAAGATGATTTCTTTTGCATGAAAATTTAAATATTTTCTTCTACCTACTTTCCTATGGTGGAGATTATATGTAAACTACAGAAGCAAAATCATCTTTGGGAACTGTCTAAGGACAAAGTATATAAGTATAAATAATCTATTCAAGAGAATCTATAAAAATTCAGTATACAAATACCATCATGTTTGTGGTATTTGAATCAAGGATGTTCCCTCCCCTGTCTCCACCACAACTCCAGTCAAGGTAGGAGGGATCTCCACTATGAAGTGTTGATATCTCTCTCTGCTCTCTCACTTGGTCCCCCACACCATGGTGCTCAGAGGACTAAGCTTCCCAAGAGGAGTAACTTCCCACATCCTCTCATCTTATTGCTAAGGATCCTTCTCAGGTGTTTCTGAATTAGCAGTGGGGAACTCCTTCCATCCCATTCCCACTTCTGAAGTAGGGCATTCTGAAACAGGCAAATTAAGAGAACATCATACTCCTCAGCCACCTCAACCCTCCCAACCCCCACTGCTGCCACATTCACTACTCAGCTCTTCTAGGGAACATCAATCAGAGAGAGGCGTGGTGCTATCTGCTCCCTCAACTTCTGCACACTGGCTCACATGATTTTCCCTGGTATAGGGAAGCAAGGGTGGAAACAGGAAAGCATTAAAATAAAATAGCTTTCTGTCTTTTCCTAATGGAACTGATTTAATTGGAAATATATTATGGAGAAATTTAAAGACAGGGACACTCTCAAAATGCCACTCACAGTGGCATTTATGGCAAAAAGCAAACAAGAAGATACCAGTGGATATGAGGAATGTAGCCCTAAAGACCAGCCACACTACAAGAGAGAAAAAAAGAATTTCAGTGAGATTTCCAGATGAAATCAAATAACAAAATTAGAATTTGAAGAAGCCACACTTGAATAGATTTTCTTACAGAGGAATTTGGGCCTGGGCACAAATACATATTCTAGCATAATCCCAGGTCATTAACAAAGTCTATCAGCTAAGTGTTTTCAGGAAATCCTGGAAGAGATACATATTAGTCACAAGTTGACTTCTGATATAGTCCAAACTGCTCCTGCTTGAAGGATATCAAGGACTAAAGACTACAGGGATAGGGTACAGGAAGGAATTCTGTTACTGTGATGCAGTTAGTCCTCAAAGAAAGGAACAAACAACAACAGTAATAGGCCCTAACTAGGAGAAGAGCAGGGCCTAGTTCCTGTGATAAAAGCCATATGGAGACTAAGATAGTAGGACAGGAGAGCAAAGAGATGGCTCAGTGGATAATGAGTGATACCTGATGCCAATCCTTTCAAAATAATTTCAAACCCTGGATCCACCCACATGGAAGAAGGAGAGAACCAACTCCTGCAAATTGTTCTCTGACCTCCATATGTATGATATATGTATATGTATGTACACCACACATACACATATAAACAAATAAATAAATATTAAAAAGATCAAAGTATGATCTAAAGCAAAGAAAAAAATTAGCAGAGATTGCTTTTGCAGGTGACTTGCATTGGATATAAAAGCAAAGTGTTTCAAAGAAGTTATTATAAATATATCCACAGAGCTAGGGGCACTCATTTTTTCAAAAATTTAAAGAGGGTGTTGGGGAGGTTGTTCAACAATTAAGAGGTCTTGTGTCTCTTCCACATGGCACCTCCCAATCCTCTCTAATTTCAGTTGCAGAGTATCTGGTTCTCTCTTTTTGCCTCCTCAGACAGTGTACACACTGTTGCTGGAGAGTTTTCTCTCCGGGTCCTGCCAAGCCCCGGCAGTCCCTTAGCCCACTTATAAAATAAACATACAGACACTTATATTATTTAAACTGCTTGGCCATTAGCTCAGGCCTATCATTGTCTAGCTCTTACTCTTATATTCAGCCCATTTCTTTTTTTTTTTTTTTTTGGTTTTTTTGAGACAGGGTTTCTCTGTGTAGCTTTGCGCCTTTCCTGGAACTCACTTGGTAGCCCAGGCTGGCCTCGAACTCACAGAGATCCGCCTGGCTCTGCCTCCCGAGTGCTGGGATTAAAGGCGTGCGCCACCACCGCCCGGCTATTCAGCCCATTTCTATTAATCTATACTTTGCCACATGGCTCGTGGCTTACTGGTACCTTACATCTTCCTTGTCCTGGTGGCGGCTGCAGGCAGTGTCCCTCTCTGCCTTCCTATTCCCTTCATTCTCCTCTCAGTTAGTCCTGTCTATACTCCCTGTCTGGCTACTGGCCAATCAGTGTTTTATTTATACAGAGCGATATCCACAGCAATACACATGTTACATAGACACACATGCAGACAAAATCACAATGAAATATTTTTTAAAAAAAAATAATAAAAGTAATGTGATGTCAATAAATAGAGAATATCAGTACAGTAATAAAATGATACTCCTTACAGGATGAAAAAGCAATACTGGAAATAGAAACATTATTGAAACTAAAATATGAAACTCTGTAGGAGTGCACCAGTGACCAATAGTAGATATAAACAAGCTGATGAAAAATAATGAACCGCCGGGCGGTTGTGGCGCATGCCTTTAATCCCAGCACTCGGGAGGCAGAGGCAGGCGGATCTCTGTGAGTTCGAGGCCAGCCTGGGCTACCAAGTGAGTTCCAGGAAAGGCGCAAAGCTACACAGAGGAACCCTGTCTCGAAAAACCAAAAAAAAAAAGAAAAAAAAAAGAAAAATAATGAACCAACAATTCAATTTATGCAAGCCAAAAACAGAAAGACAAATTAAAAAACAACTGATGCTTGATAGCAATGTGACAACACATTGAGAGTTCTAAAAAGAAAAGGAAAAGTTGTTAACCAAAGATCTTGTATTTATTTTCAAAACAGTATTTGATAATAGTGATGCCATTGTCACAGGAAAGACACTATCTTTACATAAGGAAATGATGGCAAAGTGTTAAAACATAATCATTCAAATTGTTTGGATTTAGTAATTTTTTATTTAAAAAAAGAATTAATGTGTCTGGGTGTTTTGCAATTATATCTGTGTACCACTTGTGTGTCTGGTGCCCACGGAGGCTAGAAGATACAGATGGTTGTAAGTCTCCATGTAAGTGCTGGGAATTGAACACTGGAAGTATAGGCAGTGCTCTTAAATGCTGAATCACCCCTCCAGTCCCTGGGTTTGTAACTTTAATATATGTAATATGTATGGCAATGACATTACTTCACAATCCAGGAGCATCATTTCCATAAATAATTGGATGTAAACATGAATAATCTAAGACGGTCAAATAAGTTGTCATATATAGAAAACTATAGAGTTATCAAATATAATTAACAAAATCCTTACTGAAATTCAATTGACAATAGAATATACTTAATCAATTTAAAAGGAAAAGCAGTAAGGAAGAATAGTAGCACAAAAGATATGGAACAAAAACACCCAGTAATGTTAAAGAAATAATTGAAAATATTTCAATAACATTAAATATCAATGGATTAACAAATCAATTAAAAGACTGATTATAATATCAAATAAAAGTAATACTGTGGTCCAACTCTATATTATATATGAGACAAACATTACACTAAAGATCGGATTGATAGTAAAATGACAGAAAAATATGCAGAAAAAACTATAAAATCTGGAGTATACATATTAATATCAACCAAAATAAAATGGAGAGGAAAAAGTCACTTAAAAGTGATATTTATAATAATAAAGAGTCAATCTATTGTGATTAAACAACTGTGTCCATGAGTATTCTGGTTGTTATGCTGATCTTTCCTGTGGTAATATGGAAAACTAAGACATTCAACATTAGTCCTTTATGACTTCTGTTTTTCTCTTTATTAATTATAAGCTAGCTTTTATAGTCAATTACCATACAATTTATTTCACTTTTTTACATTTTTTTATCAAATTTATTCCTGAATAATTGCATATATGTGTATAATGTATTCTGATCACATACCCATCCCCAACATGGTCTTATCTTTCTTTCACCCTCAGTAATGTCCTCTCCTCCTTACAGGTCCTCCTTTAAATTACACCTCTTTTTGCTTCATTTTGTTGTTGTCTTATGTCCCACTGTGTTAAACCAGAATCATGTGAATGAGCATGGGTATGGAGTTATACCCTGGATTATGGCACAAGGCAATTCAAGACAATAGCTTGCCCTGTCCAGGGAGCAATAGATAGCCAATAGTTCTGTCAAGAAGAGGCAGCACCACTATAATCTCCTTCCTGATCTGGAACTGGATGGTGAGAGGTTCAGTCTTGGGTAGGTTAAGTTCTGGCAACTACAGCTGTTGTAAGTTCATGAGTCCAATAGCCATATTATGCCCAAATGTCACATACCATGTCCCTACATTGCCTTATTCACCTCCCCATCCTTTCTATTTCATTTCTGTGATGTTCCTATGAGCCGATGTTCCCAGATTGAGAGTAGCCTGGGCTCCTTCTTTAGAGAGTGATATGATGATTCTTAATTAATACAAAACGCCTCTGAGGGGGATCAAAATAGTAAAAAAAAAATTATGAAAAATTTACATGTACTAAAACTTTAAAAAATCTTTTTGGAATCAGGAAGTGGTGGCACATGCCTTTAATCCCAGCGCTTAGGAGGCAGAGGTAGGCAGATCTCTGAGTCTAAGGCCAGCCTAGTCTACAAGAGAATTCCAGGTCAGCTAGGATTGCACAGAGATACCCTGGATCAAAGAAAAAAATCCATACTGAGTAATGAAAATCTACGCCATCTGATATTGACACAAATACCTTGAATATAAAAGAGAAATAGAATATCAAATTCATACAATTCAATAACAATAGAGAATAAAATACAAAAGGCAACTGAATATTTCTCCATGTTTTGATATTTAATGAAAATACTTTCACTATAATTAATTACTGAAAAAAGGCAATTTGGATTATAGTATGTTACAGTATGAAATAAATAGAAAAGGTATAGTTAAAAAGTTAGAAAACATCTTCATTGTTAAGGGCATGGAGAAATAAGAAGTCATATGGATTGCAGATCAGAATGTACAATGGTGAAAGATCTATGGAGAACAGTCTATTTCTCAATTGCTAATACAGAATTTCCATATGACCCAATAACCACATTCCTAGGTGTGTACCTGATAAAATTGAAATATAGCCACATAAAGGCTCATTAGCTAATACAAAGAGTGGCAACATTCACAATACTAAATTAGTAGAAATTATTTGAATATTTTCCAAAAGACAGAAGGATAAATAAAAATATCTAGGAATGGAAAATTATCTGGCCATTAAAATATTGAAGTGATGGTACATATTACTAAAACTTGAACATGTGCTTAGTAAAAGATGTCAGTCCAAACAGGCCACATGCTACACAATTCTATTCATATGAAAATTCATAATGAATGGTGTTGGTGATCGGAATAAGTAGTGGTGTGACAGCAAAAAGACATTGAGTGCTTTATTTGTTTACTTATGTAATATTTATTTATTTTTGCATCAGATTCTCACTAGAACTCTCTCTGTAGACTGTCATTACACTTAGAAAGATCCACTTGCCTCTGTACTTAAGTACTGGAATTAAAGGCATGTACCACCTTGCCCTGCTAAATATTTTTGAAATCACAAAAATATTCTTAAATTACTATCATGTCACATGTGGAACTTAATTCAGAATTAACAAATATTTGCAAACTGATTTTGCATAAAACCAGCTTTTTAGAGTCCTTGATGCATTTAATGGACAAAAGAATCCCAAGAGTAAGAAACTTCCAAATCAATGACTCTAGTGTAAGTAATCCTGCAGAACTTATGGTGAGTTCTGTAGAATTTGATTATTTTAACATTTAAGTGGCATTGAAGGAGACACGAATTGATGATATTGATGTGTTGCTCTGATTGGTTAATAAATAAAACACTGATTGGCCAGTAGCCAGGCAGGAAAGAGAATAGGGGGAGTGGAGTGCTGTGTCAGAGAGATGCTGCTAGCTGCCGCCATGACAAGCAAGATGTAAGGTACCGGTAAGCCACAAGCCACATGGAAACTTATAGATTAATAGAAATGGGTTAATTTAAGATATAAAAACAGTTAGCAAGAAGCCTGCCATGGCCATACAGTTTGTAAGTAATATAAGCATCTGTGTGTTTATTTTATAAGTTGGCTGTCGGACTGCCTGGGCTTGGTGGGACCTGAAGAGAAAACTCTCTAGATACATGCTATCATTTAATTAACTAATAACTTCATAAGGTGGAGGTCCACCCTTTTATTTCTGGATTATGCAGTGAAGCCAGGTACCCTAGTTATCATGTATTTTCAACTTGATATTACCAAGAATCACCTGGGAAGAGGGAAACTCAATGGAAGGATTGCCCAAATCAAATTTCCCAGTGGCTGTCTCTATTGATAATGGTTGTGATGACTGATTGATTTTGTAGGGAGTAGCCCAGTGTAGTTGGTTCCAACCTTGAGCAGATGCACCTGCAATATGTAAGAAAGTTAGAGATAGAGAACAAGCTTGGAGGCAGTCTTCCTCCATGGTTACTGTTCCACGTTCTTGCCTTGAATTCTTGTCCTCAGTCACCCAGTGATGAACTATGATCTGGAAGTATAAGCTAAAATAAGATTTTTACTCCACAAATTGTGTGTAGTTATGTGTTTATCACAGTAACAGAAAGCAAAGAGAGCAATAGGTGATTGGATTTAAGGATAACAGAAGACAGCTCTGCAGCTGGAGTTTCTTTCTGGGTCCCGCCAAGCACCCCCTCCTCCCTGGATTCCTGCAGTCCACTTATAAAATAATCACTCAGATGCTTATATTACTTATAAACTGTATGGTTGTGGCAGTCTTCTTGCTGTCTGTTCTTATATCTTAAATTAACCCATTTCTATAAATCTATACCTTGCCACATGGCTTGTGGCTTACCAGTATCTTACCTCATGCTTCTCCTCATGGTGGCTGGCAGTATCTTTCTGCTTCAGCCTTCCACCTCCCAGAATTCTCCTCTCTCCTTGTCCTGTCTGTACTTCCTACCTGACTACTGGCCAATCAGCACTTTATTTATCAATCAGTCATTCACATCACAGCTCAGATTGTGAAATTGGCATGTAGTACAAAATGTGTAGCAAAGTAAGGGGATCAAATTGAGTATTTGTGTACAGAAGTACATTTAGAAATTTGTTCTTCAAAAATAACAAAGTATGAACTACTAATATATAGAGATTGTCTATAATTTAATTGTTCTTTGTTCATGCAAGGCAGATGACCATCTTCCTGAGTTCATTCTCCAGAATTCATATCAAAGTAGAAAGAGATAATCAACTAAAAATGTTGTCCCCTGACCTGGATGCATGGACCATGGCACATTCCCCCACACACATATAGATAATAGTAACAATTATTATTTTTAAATTAACATAGGTTCTGATACCATGTCTACCAATAATATAATTTTTAATTTGAGGTGATGATTTTCCTTCTTCATATCTCATTTGTCTTCTAAATAATGATAAATTGTACCCAATGACCTCTTAATATCCCTCTATCTGTCAAATACTAAAGAAATTAGTTTCAAATTGACACAGACTTTGAAAATTAATATCTGTACATTTTATTGATTCTCCAAGCAACACTGCTGATCTAAAATATTAACTTCTTAGTCTATGGTTTGCTCTTTAATTACTCCTCATTGGTCCCAAATTTAAGTCATATAATGAAGATAAAATTTCTGGTTCTCTCCCTAATACATTATTTTTCAAATATAATTAACTAAAAAGGTCATAGTAATCATAACTAACATCTAATTCCAGTCACTGAATAGGGAAAAAATTCATATTTGTACAAGAAATAGTGACTCATTTTGTGTTTTCTGAGCTGCTCATATCAGATGAAGCCCTTCAAAAGCCAATGAATGAATTTGCTTTACATGTGTAAAATTAAACATTAAACTGTGTTTAGTTAAAAGATAGCAGCATGTGACATAATTACTGACCTAATTATAGAAAGGCCATGCTAGAAATGTTTTCTATTCATTCAGTACCGACTGATTTAAGTGTTCTGATGATTTGAAATATATTCTCCAAAACATATGATTTATTTAACACAATTCTTTAAATCAAGTATTTAAGAAATGCCCCTTCATCTATTATCTCCAGCTGATGATACAGAGATTAAACACCTCCCAAGTCTGAAATGGATGCCCACTGAATTTTAATTAGAGCTAGGTTTCCCAAAATCAGGTAGTATGGCTTCCCCACAACCCATCGTACAGGCATCCTTGCTGATGAAAAGGGAATTTCTGGTTGGGAAGTTTTATCTTGATGTTCAACTTAATAGGATTTAGAAATGCAATGGAAAGAAATATCTGGGCCTGTGTGTGAGGGATAAATGACATGGGGAAGACCACTATAAATGTAGGTGGTGTGATTCCCTAATCTTGGGTTCCTGAACTAAAGGAAGAAGAGAAAGCCATAAGAGCTAAACACAAATAATCATTGTTCTTTGCTACTGGGGTGTGGACACGTGTGATCAGTTGCCTATTTCCTGGGCTGCTCTACATTTACTGTGAAGAGGAACTTTGAACCAAAACAGACCCTTCCTTCTTTCCCTTACTGTGTCAGATGTTTTGTCACAGTAACAAGAAAATGTGTCTGAAAATATAGCTACCAAAGATTCAGGAAACATATATGCTACATTAATTCACAAATGGCTTTAAATCCATGGCTATCATTACCAAACTAGCTTATTCCTACATTATAAGTTTAATTCTATCTTATAAATGATGTCCAAGACCTAACTACAGACTGAAAATTTTATGTCAACAAGTAGCACAGGGATAAGTTATGCATGAAGAAATATTAGTGTCGAGTATTATCCATCTGAGTCACAGACACATAGGAAGGAGAGAGTACTGAGTGTCCTCTGATTGTGTCTTCTACTTTCATTGTCATTCTTTAAATGTTTAAAAGATACATCAGACATATTAGTCTCAAATTAAAGTTGTAACGTGGTGGTATTGTGTTCCTCAAAATATTGTGCACCCTAACAAACTTACCTGGGGTCAGAGAATAGGACAGCCACAATATTAAACATAGAGGATAGGCAGTGGTAGCACACGCCTTTAATCCTAGCATTCCAGAGGCAGAAATCCATCTGTTCAAGGATACAGCCAAGCATGGTGACTCACGCCTTTAATCCCAGAAAGCGAGCCTTTAATCCCAGGGAGTGATGGTAGAAAGCAGAAAGGTATATAAGGTGTGAGGACCAGAAACTAGAAACATTTGGCTGGTTAAGCATTTGGCTGGTTAAGCTTTTAGGCTTTGGAGCAGCAGTTCAGCTAAGACCCATTCTGGATGAGGAATAAGAAGCTTCCAGTCTGAGGAAACAGGATCAGTTGAGGAACTGGTGAGGTGAGGTAGCTGTGGCTTGTTCTGCTTCTCTGATCTTCCAGCTTTCACCCCAATACCCAGCCAGGATTTGTTTCTATTAATAGGACCTTCTAACAATTCTTGCTACATTATATGGATCAGTAATCTATGGAATGGAAGTCTGGGTAATATAGACACTGCATCTACTAGCTAGACATAAAGATAGAACTAGGAAATGGTCATAAAGTAACCATATCACCACAGAATGTCCAACCCTGAGACAGTTAAGAACTAGGAAATATCAGGGCAGTAGAAATGGCTTAACAGTTAAAAGCCTGTGCTCTTCTTGCAGAGGACCTGAGTTCAATTCCTAGCAATCAAACTGGGTAGCTCAAAATTGCATGTAACCCTCCCTCCAGAATATCTGGGCCGGTTAAATGTTTTGGATTGTTTGTTTTTGTCAACATTACTTAAACTAGGTTTATCTAGGAAAAGGGAACCATAATTGGGAATATGTCTCAAAAGTTTAGGCTATAGGCCAGTCTGCAGGCCTTTTTCTTGCTTAATGATTGATATCGGATAGATGGATGGCCAGTGCACTGTGGGTGGCACCACCCCTGGGCCTGTTGTCCTGGATTATATAAAAAAGCAAGCTGATTGAGCACTTAGAAGCAAGCTGATAAGCACCCTTCCTCTATGGCCTCTGTATCAGTTCCTGCTTCTAGTTTCCTGTTCTACCTGGCAATGTAAAATTAAGTAAACCCTTTTCTCCAACATGCTTTTGGTCAGTGTTTTTCACAACAATAGATATCAAGCTATTCTCCTCTCCTTGTCAACAAATCCTGGTCCACACTCTGGCCAAAGCCTCCTCTCCCACCAGAGACCAGGCCAGTATCCCCAAACCCAGGTAAGACTCCCCCTGCCCCCACCCTACCCATACTTGCACAGCATAAATTGAATTTGCATTCCTCTCCTTATCACCATATCTCAGCCCACATCTCTGGGGGAAACTTTCCACCCCATCAGAAGCCAAGCCAGTTCCCTGAAAACCAGGTAAGCAAACCCACCACCCTCCCCTGCCTGTGCCCATCTAGCATAACACCAAGTGCCACTCTTCTCTTTGTCACCTTATCTTTGGCCATACCTCTGGTAGAAGCTTCTCACTCCACCAGAGGCCATGCCACCATCCTGAACCCCACTTCAGACAATACCCACCCCACCCATGCCTGTACAACATAACCACAACCACCCTCCTCTCCTTGCTACCATAAACCAGCCCATACCTCTGGTGGAAGCTCCCTCCCCCCATTATTTCTTTTTCCCTCCTATCATGTTCTGTTTATACTTTGACGTTCTATATAAATAGTTATATGTATTAACACATATTCATAATCTAGATTCCACACATGAGAGAAAGCAGCCAACATGCCTTCCTCAGTCTGGCTAATTTACTTAGCATCATACTCTTCAGATTACACTTGAAAACCATCAACTTTGCTACTGTTGAATGTAAATACATGTATGTTAACTTTTCTTCTTCAGATGAGAGGGCTTCAAATTAAAGAATGTTTTTACTTTGTGTGTACGATATATAAACTATGTTATCATATAATTCACAACACAGAGGTGAGTAGAAATAGTAGTGGTGCTGTGATATTACAGCCTCCAAATCCGAGGGAAACTAGCTATAGGACAATACACAGAAGTCAAACCAAGCCAAGCAATAGATTGTAGTAGTTCTAGAAAGGAAATATACTCATGCTTGACTTCCCATAGGGAAGTACTTTCTGCTGAAAATATTGTAAATCAAACTACATTGCATGCAGCTAGCCTACTAATCATCATGATGTGACAAAACAGTAGAGTGAATTTGCAGGTGTTTGTCTATATGGCTCACCAGGAGCTGTGGAGATCTGGATCCTACTCCCTAGCTTTTCAGGAAAGCTCATCAAGGATATTTCTAGGCTAGGAGAAAAATCAAAATTCAAAATATAGTTTCCACTGAATGCTTATTACTTTTAACTCCCCCTTTAAAAAATACTGTTAAGTTGGATTATTGTTAGTGAAGTAGCATCTTCACTGTTGTTCACAACTTTTTCAACTTATCAAAACAAGAACTTACAAACAAATTACTTGTTAATGCTGCCTTTTCTAGTGAAGATACTAAGCATTTTCGCAGTATGTTTTATAAATTTTAGTTTCTTGTAGCGTATGCCCTAGTATCATGTTGTATTATTAGAATATTCATCTTTTTCTCAAACATTTCCTTTATAGTGATGGATTTTCTTTTTTTGAGAGGGAGAATAACATCTACTTTTATTATGTCAAATATGGAGGATGAACAAATAAACATTATTTTCATCTTTAAAATAATTAGATTAATTTTCCAAGGTTATTCTGAGTGGGGTTTCTGGTAAGGAACCCTGGTAAATTTTGAGATTTCAGGAAACACAACAATTACATTACTTTTAGACTTTGTTATTCTTTTTTTTTTTTTAGAAAATCATATATATTTTATATATAAGTGTTTTTGCCTGTACATATGTCTAAGCACTATGTGGTGGTACCTGTTACCCATAGAGGCTAGAAAACGTCATTGTCTTCCTGGGAACTGAAGTTACAGAGGCTATAAGACACCATGTGCCTTCTGGGAATCAAAGCCAGGTCCTCTGGAAGAGCAGCCAGTGCGTTTAACTGCTGAGCCATCTCTCCAGTCCAACTTTTTTACCCTGATTAAGTATGAATCTGTATAACAGTGAAACTAGTCTTGTATTAATGTTGACAAAACTCTGCAAGGGTTTTTATTTGTCTTGCTTCTAATTGTCATGAGCTCAGTTCTATAGATTATTGCTTTATATGACTCTTTGAACCAAATAGATATGAATGAACGTTTAGATACTTAGAGCTAATGATTAAAGTGGGAAAAGACACATTCAAGGAGGATTCAGAATTCTTTCCTTCCTGTGCAATTTACGACTCACATGGGTGGTCACAAACATTTGGGTTAGCTAATATATAGCTCATGTCTGTGATATTTCTTGCCCTACAATTATGAAAATATTCATGATGCTGTATGATGTAACATCACTGGAAAAGTGAGAAATGATTCCTTAGACACGATTAGTAATGACTATTTTAGCATTCCATTCTTGGTTTCATAAACCTTTCAGGAAATCTAATTGAAATGTTGACACAATAGTATGATCTGGTTTTAATAAACCTACTCCACAATAGACATTACACAAGAAATTAAAGAAGAACAAAACACATGAAGCAGGTTTTTCCTTTCCTGGAGTCTTTGACTTTCCGGTCAGAGATAAAACTTAGACTTTTAGTGTAAACTTTTTCCAATAAACTATTGTTTTAAATTTAATATATACTAATTTATTTGTAAGAAAATAAAATGAAACAACACATAATCCTATCAAACTGGTGATATACCAATGAGTAATGGCATCCTAAGTATCTTTTCTAAATTATATGTAGTTGCCCTGGTCTAAATTAGCATATAACTAATAGATATCTCCAACAACAAGAAATGATAAAAAAAAATTGGTTAAAACATATGCCTTACAAGTTGTCCTTAATATGAATTTAAGAGAATACATAACCATTCCAAGACCTAGCCTTGTTGACACATATAGTCAGGTCGCTTCTGGGTTCTGAGGAGCTGTCTAATGTACTGCAGGATAATGACAACATTTCTGGCCTCTATCCAAGGGATACCAGTCACATTCTGCCACAGCCACAACAATGAAAAATATGTTCAAACATTGCCAAATGCCCACTGGGGGAGCAACTGCCCCTGGTTAAGAAGAACTGTTCTAAAGACTGGTTGTGAAGCCTTGTTTAAAGCTAACTCTCCAATGAATGCCATAAAAAGCTGGATTCCTATGCCAGACAGAACATCACCATGGGGGAAATTACAGATCAAGGTATACAATGGATGAGGAAAACACATATCTCTTACCAACATCTACACAAAATGTGTATTTAGTAATAATTAAGTTTTTCATTTACATCTTCTGATATCAAAGAAATTCACTTGGTATTTATGTAGTAATTCATCATATTAAAACAACAAAGTTCTTGTTTGAAACCAAGATAATACAATAAACTTCAATAGGCCAAATGAAACAAAAATGGAATCACTTATACTAAACACCATATATCATTCTAAAGTATTGAGAAAACAAATCCCCCAGTTACAGTTAAAAAATCAAACACAAGGAAATATCAGTTTACCAGAGTCACTATAATAAGGAAATCCTATGTATTTTAAAATAATGAAACAACTCAATGTCAATCAATTAGTTTTTAATCAATTATTCTGTTTCTTTACTACCACTTTTTAAATCTCACTATTTGCTACTGTTTATTGGGGATTCTCATTCTATTTTGTAGTTTGTAGACTCAGGGCTGCCCTTATTCATGAAATGAAAATAAAAGTCCATTTGATTTACAACTAATTTTATTTTGTCTTTTGACAACTAGAATGGAAAAAAAGAATTCATGGTTCACATAAAATTTTGATGACTGCTGTTACTTAAAGTTAAGTATCAAACACTAAAAGAGGATGCATAGAAAGGACAAGAAAATTCTCTTCCCATCTTCAAGTAGTGCATCATGTCTCAAGACACTAGTGTAAGTGAACAAATATTTATAATTCAAGATGGGTATAGTAAGTGATGCATGAAATTTTCAATCAAAATGCCAAAAGAGTTCAGAGGCAGAAGGACTCACATATAATTAGGGCAAAGGAGGAAGTTACAGCTGTAACCTTAGAGAGCCTGGGCAGAATTATGTTTCCCTGAGTTGCCGCATAATAATTCTCTCTTTCTCCTGTTTCTTTTTAAGGCCATTCATATTACACACATTGGAGTCAAAGTGCCTTTCAATCTTTCATCATGTCCAATCTAAAGTAATAGACCAAAGACTCTTTCAAAACATGAAATGAAGATCCTTTAAAATAATTCATCTCACTTAAATATGCTTGGTTCTATGAGATGATTTATAAAATGAGTTTGGTAACTATATATCATATTCTCTGAATAGGTATGTACATAAACACACACATACAAACATGTGGTTAGACACTGAGATATATTTATATATAAAGATACAATATATCTATGGTTTGGATGATATATAGATCACATACTAGAAAAGATAGATAGATAGATAGATAGATAGATAGATAGATAGATAGATAGATGATAGATAGATAGTGTGTATAAGTTTAGATATTTTTATTTTTTATTTTAATATTTATACCATATTCCTAGGATAAACACACACACACACACAGACACACACAGACACACACACACACACACTTCCCTTTACTTAGCATTGTTTCATTGAATTACTTTCCTCCCTCCATCAAGTTATAAGACTTGGATAAATCTAATTTTAATCCTTGGTTTAAAGTTTACATCTATATTCTCAGCCTAGTCCATCAGATTATTCCATTCTCCCAACAATAGTGAGGTTATAAGAGGTTATAACCTCAAAAATAATCCAATCAGAACCAACTTCCTGGCATTGATCCCTTTTTCTGAGGATGGAGTGTATCTCTAAACAGGCTTTATAGGATCAATTCAACAGAGTTCAAAGCAGAGAGAAGACTTAGAAAGAAAGCAGATTCCTGATCAAATACAGGCAGTGCAGATCCTTGAACTATCAAGTCGTAAGAAGCAATACCTCCCTCTATCAAGATATCTCTTTCATTGCTCTCCCACTCCATCTCTACCTAGCTCAATCATCCCATTCCATATTGTTCTCATCCCCCATCCCTTCTCCTCTATTGCTCCCATTACCCCCAGTTTACTTCAGAGATCTCATCTCTTCCCCCTTCCCAAGGCTACCATATGTCCTTCTTAGAGTCTTCCTTGCTAGCTGCCTTCTCTGGAGCTATGTGCTGTAGTCTGGTTATCCTTTGCTTTACATCTAGTATCCTTTTATGAATGAGTATGTGCCACATTTGTCTTTCTGAGTCTGGGTTACCTCACTCAGGATGATATTTTCTATTCCCATCCATTTGCCTGCAAATTGCATGATGCCATTTGTTTTCTTACAGCTGAGTAATTCTCCATTGTGTAAATGTACCACATTTTCTTTATCCATTCTTCAGCTGAAGGACATCTAGATTGTATCCAGGTTCTGGCTATTATGAATAATGCTGCTATGAACATAACTGAGCAGGTGTCCTAGTGGCACAACTGGGCATGCCTTGGATATATTATGGTGTCAGGGAGAAACCTGGTGCTAGGGAAATTCCCAGGAATCCACAAGAATGACCACAGCTTAGACTACTAGAGTAGTGGAGAGGGTGCCTGAACTGGCCTACCCCAGTAATCAGAATGGTAACTGCCCTAACTGTCATCATAGATCTTCACCTAGTAACTGGAGGATGCTAATGCAGAGATCCACAGCCAAGCACCAAGTTGAGATCCAGAAGTCCAGTCGAGAGACAGAAGAGGGATTATATGAACAAGGGGGGGGGGCAAGATCATGATGGGGAAATCTACAGAAACAATTGAACCAAGCTCATGGGAACTCACAACTCTAGATCGACAGCTTTGGAGCCTGCATGGGACGAGACTAGACCCTCTGCATACAGGACGCTCTTGTCTAGCTTGGTCTGTTTGAGGGGGCCCTGGCAGAGGGGTCTGGTTCTTGCCCTGGTGCATGAGCTAGGTTTTTGGAGCCCATTCCTTATGGTGGGATGCCTTGCTCAGCCTTGATGCAGGGAAAGGGGCAGGGTCCTGCCTCAACTGAATGTACCAGGCTTTTCTGACTCCCCATGGGAGGACTTACCCTTTTGGAAGAAGAGATAGGAGTGTGTCAGGGGAGGAGGCAGCTGGGGGCAGCAGGAGGAGGGATGAGAGGGGTTTTATGATTGGTAAGTAAATAAATTTAAAAAAAATCTTAAATAAAAAATTTTAAAATTGATGAATAAAAAAAAAAAACAAGAAGCAATGCATACTCATGCAGGCTAAACTTACAGTGTTGGATGTTTCAGCTGTGAGGTGAATTATAACATATCCTAATGATACAAAATGAACCTTTAGGATATTGGCATCTTGCTCTGGTTTTCCTTAGGCTTGCTCCCTAATTCTTGTCATCTGCATCAAACGATAGACAAGAAATAGAGTTTAATATACAAGACAGGTAGAGGTTATTACACGAAAAGATGAGACCCTCTCAAGGGTGATAGTCAGCAATGACCAAAGACGCCATTGCAGGGAAAAGTGTTGCATGAATCTTAAAAATGTCTTTTACTAAAAAACCCAGAGCCAGATATTGGGATAAATGCTGAAAGATCAGAGAGACAAAAAGACAAGTCACTACCACATCTCAGCTTGCCAACTCCACAAATCCCCTAAACGTTTGAGTCCCCCAACAAAAGGGGTCCAGTCGAAAAAGCCTTTACTTCCTGTCTCCTTAAATCTTAGATACTTTTCTCCGCCCAGCCATCACTTCCTTCCTAGTGCTGGAATTCATGGCATGTAGGCTTCCCAAATACTGGGATTAAAGGTGTGAGATCTCAAATTCTGGGATTAAAGGCATGTGACTTCCAAGCATTGGGATTAAAAGTATGTGCCACCGCTCCCTGGCTCTGTTTCTATGCTAGACTGAGTCAATCTCATATAGTCCAGAGATCCAGAAGTATCTCTGCCTCCCGAGGGCTAGGATTAAAGGTATGTGTCACCACTGCCTGGGCTCTATGTTTGATCTAGTGGCTTGTTCTATTCTCTGATCTTCAGGTAAATTTTATTAGGCTATACAATATATCACCACAAAAAACATTCTCATGGGACTCTGGAAGTGAGAAAAGAAAGACAAATGTGAAGGAAAATAATGTCACAGGATGAGAAAAAAAACTGCTAATGAGACCATGTGTCAACCAACATTTTATGCAGGTTTTAAACAATTTTTCTAAAGTCTATGGGTAATACAATTTCTCAAAAGAGTTTTTTCTGACCAGATGATTGACAAGTCTTTTTAGATCAACTTTATGGGAGAGGACAATAATGTGTCTTTATTATTTACCAGTACCCCTCCAGCTAGATGATAATAATTTTAGGATCTTTAGAATAGTTTATAATATAGTCTCAGCACCCCAGGAAAAGAGACAAGACTAGGATCCCATTCTTTTACACAGTAAGCAAAGTCTTGAAACGGTTTTACCAGTTGGAGAGGTTCATTGCCAGAGACTTTCATGCCTGCTACTATCTAAACCAACTAAGTACCTAATACTTGAAAAAGTCATTTTCCAATGCAGCATAATGTCATAATATGATGGGCTTTAACTTAAAAACCAAAAACTGATGTCTGACACTTGGTAAATCTTTGTAAAATAAATGAATGAATATGTACTAATTATTAACAAAAGAATAAAAATTCCAAAAAAACCAGCAACAAACTTCTCAAGTGCGGTGGATCATAATTTATAGAAATCTTTCTAATTACATCTCTGAAAGTAACACTTACAGTATAAGGAATCTAGAAATGGGTTTCTTCAGATTTGTTCCTTTCTGACAGTACAATTCAATTAATCAATTGGCAATGTATTCCCTATATTTTTCATGACCATAAAGGTATTTGAACAGTAATGACATTAGCTCTGCTCCAGATTTTTGTATTTAAGATTCTTCATAGGAAACATAATCCCAGCCTTTTAAGGAACTGATTCATCATTCTTTCCTACATGTCAATAGGTTATCCTTGCTGGAAAAGGTCTTTCTATTGTTCTTTGCATTTAAATCCAAATTAATTCAAATGTCTTCTCCTGGTGATGGGCTCCTTACAACCCTGCTGTAAATCTGCAAGAAAGACTATACATTGGAATGGGTCTATTGCTCTGACATCTTTATATAGGAAAGGGCAAGGAATAGTCAAAAGAAGTTTTCAAATTTAATGATGCCTTTATAAGTGATGAATAAAGTGATGAAGACTACATTCTAGTGACAACTAATAAATTATTTATAGAGCTTCTGTATTTTGCTGAGTTTGAGTAAGGTATATGGACACATAGCTGGTGTTCAATTAAATAAAATTATGCAATGCATTGTTTCAGTCTTGCATGACATCCAAACTCTTTGGAAAATGGTATTTGGGCCATTTTCAGTTAGAATTTCAAGAATAAGCATATCTTGTTAATTCTGTGTCTTAAATCTAGGAGTTGGTGAGCATACAAAGACACTGGTAAGGGCAATAAGGTGGCTCGGTGGGTAAAGACAATTACTGCTATGCCTGGTGACACGAGGTTGATCTCTGGGATTCCCATAGTGGAATAAGAGAACTAACTTCTGCAAAGTGTCTCTGACTTCCACATGTGCTGTTGCCCTTACACACGAGTACATATGCAAACACCAAATCAACAAATGTAAAAAAATTTAACACCCAGAAACTGAAAAAGATAAAATTAACAAACAATAGAGAATCTGCCTTCCCCAAACCTGGGAAGACATGGAAGCTTGGCTCTGAAATTGCTGAAATACTATATTACTAATTAAAGTATATGAATGATTTTCTATTGCTATGACAAAACACTATGACTAAAAGTAACTTGTGGAAGAAGCACTTTGTTTTGGTTTGTAGTTCTGGACAGATAAATGTATGTCAGACCTGGGAAGTATGGCAGCAAGAGCCAGGCATGGTGACCAGAGCAAGAAGCTAAGAGCTAACATTCTCAAAGCCACCATGAAGCCAAGAAGACAAACTGGAAGTGACATGAATCTTTAAATTCTCAAATCCACCTGCACTGACATATTTCCTCCTTTTTAAGGAGGCTGCATCCCTTAAACCTCCCCAAGCAGCATCACCATCTGGGAAATACGTGTTACAATGCCTGAGTCTATAAGGACATGAGGCAGCTTCTGTATTTTTCTGATACCTATTCACTTATTTCTTTTCTCTATTTCATGTACTTACTTAACAAGGAAATATTCACATTATTCCATGCATCTATAAAAGTTCTAGAGAAATAAGGAAGAAATTGATCATCTGGATATACCTGCCAAGGATAGTAATACACACCTTTAATTCCAGAATTCAGGAGGCAGAGATAGGTGAATCTCTGTAAGCTCCATGTCAGCCTTGATGATTCCATGTCTCAAACCAAAGAAATGGGGTTTGGCGTGTGTGTGTGTGTGTGTGTGTGTGTGTGTGTGGTCTTACTAGAAAAAGAGACACAGAGATGACTAATAATATTATAAAGTAACACAGGCATAGTAGACAGGCACACACAAGTATACTAAGACCAAAGAAAGTCCAGCTGGGCTAAAAATGGGGAATGAGCCAAAGAGAGGGAGTGCTGAAATTTTTAGAGAAAAAATATGGGGTGGCTGAGTATTATTTACTGTCCTATTGCCAGAATCATGGCTCAGATCCAAATATCAAAATGTGCCGTAGGGGACGGAAGCTATGCTGTTTTACTTAGTGTAAGATTGACTTAACAAGGGAGCTTCTGGAAAAGAAGAACCAAAGAAACAGGGAGGTGTGTATTTTTTTTAATGCTATGTCTGATGACAATATGGGCTAGTTGTGGCTGTGGTGTGGTGAAAAAAAAAAGGTAGACTCAAAATGTGGATTGAAGGATTTTTAGCAAAATATGTTTTGCTTTGTGTGATTTTTTTGTTGTTGGTTTTTTTTTTTTTTTTTCCAAGTTCCTCATTCATGTCTGGGCCTTCAGAAAGAAGGCAATTCATTTCATCCGAGTGTAGAAAAGGCATCTCTCCCATGCATTTGGGGGATCTTCTTTAGGGAAAGGTCAGGTAACTACTCCTAGGTGTGATAACTTACAGAGAATGGGTTTCTTTTTGCTATTTTCTCAAACCCTAAGGAGCCATTTGGGGAGAGAATGTGTCCTGAACTCTATCAAAATCGTAGTCCCTGAAGTGTCGATGTCCTGCTCTGTGTCAATCAAAACAGAAGGTCATAGGAAGAATGTTTTGTAGCTTCCTGAGTGTGTTGCTGGGGTCTCTGCACAGTCCCTTTGGCTCCCTTGTCCTTGTGATCACTGTTGAATGAATTCTAGTGAGAGTAGGAGCACAGTGTAGGAGACATGCAGAGTTTAGTATATACAACATGAGATGCTCTCAAGTTTGAGAGTTCACAATGGTCAAAGAGACCATGTACCTAGCAAGACATCTAGATACATTTTTATATTATTTCTTAAAATTTCTTTAATAGTGACTGACTTTTTGTATTTATTCTTAAGACAAAGTTGTGTCTTTTATCTTTACCAGAAAGCCTTCAGCTAAATAGTAGTCTTACAATCTTACCTGTTCAGAAAGTCTTATCTTCCCTCAGGCTCATCCACTTGATCCTTCACTTAAACTTCAGCAACTTTTGGAAGGGATATAGACGATATGAAACCTGAATGTGACAAGCATTCTACCTGTTCTGTTAAGAATTTAGACTAGAGTGAAGAGGATAAAGGGAAGGAACCTACTCAACAGACATGAGAGGCTGGATTTAAGACTATGGAATCCAATGGAGATGCAACAAAGCTCCAAAGTATCCATCCCTAGTAAATGGGTAGACAAATTTCCCCTTATGAACTATAATGAGAGTAATATCCTAAATGTAGGAGAGCAATAGGAATACATTGCCGGTACTTAGCCAACATGAGCATAAAAGAACTCTGTGGAATACCTTAAGTTGCACCATGTATCATGGATAATGTGGTCTGAAAGTCCCCATGCTAATTTCCTCTCATCTGAATTACAGTACAATATGTGCATGCTGCCTTTGTTTTATTTCAGGCAACAGTTCACACTCAGCTCACACTTACAGTCACCTCAGTTGCTTTAGGGTAGGCTTCAAAGACTACAAACTTCCCCCAGTCCCCAACAGCATGTCCTTGCCCCCTTTTTCCCATTTCATCTGTACCACTAGTAAAATCACAATAGATCCTCGCACAAAGTTTGAATAGGCTCTGAGACCCCTGACACCACAGCCTCTTACCCAGGAAGTCTATTAATAATTTCTTCTGCACAGAGGCTGTTTTATTCCAGAGAGGGATCTGAGGCATGGCCATTATTTCATGTGGTAGCTTATAAGAGTGATATAGGAAGGAAAGGCTCTGCTCAAAGCCATAATATACAGACAGTTACACCACTGAGGATCTCAAGCTCCATTTCTTAAAAAGCTTCATAAAGCTTTATGGGACATTAAGTAGACAGATAGGTCAGAAGCATGAGTCTGGGATTAACCATTTCAGTCTGTAGCTAAAATGAGAAACTTTGTCTTTCAAAGAGTCCTACTTTATTTTTCCAAAGCTGTGTTTATGTGTATATATTTATTACATCCATATGCTGATTCACTGGCTAGGTGAATACCTGAAGGCTGAAGAGTAGTGTAAAATACCCATAACCAATTGTTAACTGTGTTGTAGTCTGTCTATGGCTTGGAGGGACAACATGCTGGTAACTAGCCAGATAATGTGTATCAAAATTAAATGGGGATAAAAAAAATGCACTTTGGATCCTAACCATTCCCTCAAAAGCTCATATGTAGGCTTAGTTCCTAGTCTACAGCAATACTGGGAGTTTGGAATGTAATGTAATGAGAGGAAGTTAGGCCATTGGTGGTATGGGTCACATTGTTTCTGTCTTTGCTTCCAGGTTGCTGTGAACTGAAGACATCTTCAGCCACATGTCTCCCCATGATTCACTCTGCCAGTAGGAACCTAGAAACAGTAAAGTCAATCAAATGGGGACTAAAACCTCCGACAGCATGAGTCAAAATAAGCCTTTGCTCCTTAAGGGTGTTTATCTTCTATATTCTCATCATTCTCAAAATTTCTGGAGTGCCCTGTCTCCTAAGGACGCCAAACCTAAATTAACTGATATTATCTGACATGTTAGTATTTCAATAATATTTAAGTTCGTATACATTGCATATATATGTCAAGCAGAGTCTAAGCATTACATACATATCAATTCATTTAATTCAGTCATAAAATGCTGTTGCTTCCATTTTGAAGATGAAATCAGTGAAGCAGAGAGAGGTGGAAATAGTATTACTGGTGTCATAAAACATAAATATAAAAAGGATGGGAGGTATAAAATGATTCAAATTTAGAGAGTATAAAACTAGCTGGCTGTAGTCACAGATAAAAAAATCACTCAGTGAAATTAAGCTGGTTCTATATATATTTCCTAAAATGGTCCATGTTAGCTTATTTCCTACATTTTTTCCTGTCTCCCAAACTATTGCTTAAGGCATTTTTTTAGGGTCAGTCAAACTGTTAGCTTCCCCCCCCCCAAAAAAAAAATTCTCAGGTTACATAAAATGGGGAAACACTATATTAAATATAGGAACTTAAAAACTTAGAGGACTTCACAGAGTCTGTAATAGGTGAATATTCATTGAAATTTCTCAAGAATATGTTAGACAATAATGATTTCTATCTGTCCAATTAGAGACTCTCCTTTTAACAGAAGACCTTAATGAACTAGTACTTTTCACAATATTCACCATTAGTACAAAAGTTCTGTGGTCACATATATGACAATTATAGGCACTTCCATCCTATTATTATGATCATTAAGAGTCAATATGTATGCACTTCAGGCTATGCAATGCCTTTTATACTTTTCAAAATTTATTTTAAAAATTAAAGAATAATCACATCATGCCTCATGAAATTTGTTTCATAACAAATGAGGTTAATAGTCACTGGATTAACAACCGAACTCTATACAGAGATTGCTTAACTTCAAGTCTTACTTGGTCTCATTTGACAGATGTTGAACATAATCTAAAGCACTAGAAGAACTCAATAAATATTAGTTCATTAGTTGTGAAATGCACTGGTTCATATAATCATTTCTGTCTGGTAGTATATTTATATTAATACTGAAAGTGATGTGATGTGAGAATCGGATTTTACAGAGGGGAACTATTTTTCTGTTTCATCAACATGCTATATCACCTTTTCTTATAAAATAACTTAAAGATCATCAGCACAGATTCCAACAGAATTTTGATAGCTCTCATGCCTGCTATTTGAGGTAGTCTGATACTGATCTCTCATTTGCTGAAATAACACAAACTGAAAGCAGATTATTGAATTCCTTGAAACTGGCTAACTTGAAGTATGTGACCAGCAAATCTATAAAATGAAAGCCCTTTTATTCTTTTATTTCAAACTTGAAGATTCAACGTGAGTGAAGGAACCATATATCCCCTAACAACACAAAACAAAAGACTCCAGAGCAGTGGTTCTTAACCTTCCTAATGTTGCAACCCTTTAATAAAGTTCCCCATGTTGGGGTGATCACAGCCATAAAATGATTTTCATTGCTATTTCATAACTATAATTTTGCTACTGTTATGAGTCATAATGTAAATGTCTTTGTTTTCTAGTGGTCTTAGGTGAACCCCTCCCAATGGGTTGTGACCCACTGGTTGAGAATCACTGCTCCAGGGCTAGGAAGTCAACTCAGTAAAATGTTTGCTGGGCATTTATGATGCCCTGAGTACAATCCCTAGAGCCAATGAAAGAAGAAAATCATTGAGGTGTATGTTTGTATCCCACTTCTGGGGAGTTAAAGGCAATTGGACCTATGAGACTCACTGTTGAGTTACGGGGCAGTGAGAGAGCCTGTCCCATAAAACAAAGTGGGGTCTTGGGAGATGATTTGGTTGGTAAAATGCTTGCTTAGAAAACATGCAGACCTGAATTTGGATCCCAAGAATCACTTAAGAAACTGAATGTAGAGGTGTGAGCCTGCAACCCCAGTGCTGGGAAACATAACACAGGAGAATCACTGGAGCTCAATGGCTAGCTAGTCTTTCTGCCGTGAGCTCTAAGTTCAGTAAGAGACCACGTCTAGAAAAATAAAGTGGTGGGTAGTGGAAGAAGACACCCAACATCAGTCTGTGGCCTCTGTGTGGTCATGTATACACTATGAACCACATACATACAGAAAAGGTGGATTGCACATGAAGAATGATACTGGGTTATTCCTTTGGTTTCCACACACTCATATAAGCAGAGGAACATACACTAAGTATGTTAATCTGCCTGCCCAGAGAGCCTTGGGGATCTGCCTGTCTCCACTTCCCAGCTCTAGGAACACAGCTTTGTCATACCACATGGCGTTTTTAATTTATATGGCTTTTGGGGACTGGACATAGGTCCACATGTGCTGTAGAATGTCATTCTGTATGCTGTGAATATGTGTTGCTTTTATTGGTTGATAAATAAAATGCTGATTGGCCACTAGCCAGGCAGGAAGTATAGGCAGGAATAGCAGAAGAGGAGAATGCTGGGAAGAGGAGGGCTGAGTCAGGAGTCACCAGCCAGACATAGAGGAAGCAAGTTGACAAGGTAGAACTGAGGAAAGGTACCAAGCCATGTAGCTAAACATAGATAAGAATTATGGGTTAATTTAAGTGTAAGAGCTAGTCAGTAATAAGTCTGAGCTAATGGCCAAGCAGTTATAATTAATATAAGGTTCTGTGTGATTATTTCATAAAAGGCTGTGAGACCGTGGGTGAGAGATTTGTCTGGACTTCAGGCCAAGTGGAACACAGGAAATCTTCCTGGCTACACACATGCTTACCAAGCAAACATTTTACTCAGTGGACTGTCTTTACAGCCCAGTTTTAGAGTTTAAGCATCAGGATTTCATTGAATTTCCCTAGTAATACATTGTAAGTTTTTTAAAGATTTTTTTTCTCATTCCTTTATAAGACTTTTGAAGTTGAGTCTTTGCTGAGAAGAGCAGCTCTCATTACTCACCCTGTGTCTTTGGGCATTAAACAGCTTTATTATGTGCTGCCTACAAGTTGTTGAAAATGAGGAATTTCTTTTTCTTAGTTAAGAAAAAAAATTGTGCATTTTACATACCAATCAAAGATCTCCCTCTTCCCTCCTCCTGTCCTTCCAGATTCCCCCTCCCAACTCTACCCCCATTCCCTCCTACAAGAAGGTCAGTCTTCCTACGGGGATGTATAGTTAGAAGAGGTAGGTCTAAGCCATTCCCTCTGCCTCGAGGCTGTGGAGGTGTCCCATCATAGGTAGGAGACTCCACAAAGCTGGCTCATGCACCAGGGATGCCCATACTGTGTTCCTGCACATACTGCCAGGGGGCCCCTTAAGCAGATCAAGCTACACAACTGTCTCACCTATGCAGAGGGCCTACCTAGTCCAGTCCCATGCAGGCTCCACAGCTGTTGATCTACATTTCATGAGTTCCCACTAATTTGGTTTGGTTGCCTCTGTAGGTTTCCCCATCATGATCTTGATGCCTTTGCTCATAGAATCCCTCTTTTCTCTCTTCAACTGGACTCCTGGAACTCAGCCTAGTGATTGGCTATGGACCTCTGCATTTGATTCCATCAGTTACTGGAGAAAGGCTCTATGATGACAGGGTATTCACCAATCTCATTACTAGGGTAAGCTAGTACAGGCACCCTCTCCACTATTGCTAGTTATCTAAGTTGGAGTCATAGTTTGGAATTTCTGGGAATGTCCCTAGCACCTGGTTTCTCCCTACCCCTATAATGTCTCCCTCTATCAGGGTATCTCTTTCACTGCTGTCCCATTCCATCCCTGTACCAACTCAACCATCCCGATACCTTATGCTCTCATCCCCCATCCCCTATTTTCCATTGCCCACCCCTCATCTCCAGTTTACTCATGGAGATCTCATCTATTTCCCCTTCCCAGGGCAATCCATGCATCCCTCTTTGGGTTCCTTGTTATCTAGCCTCTCTGGAGCTATGGGTTGTAATCTGGTATCCACTTATGAGTGAGTACATACCATGTTTGTCCTCCTGTGTCTAGGTTACCTCACTCAGGATGATATTTTCTAGTTCCATCCATTTGCCTAAAAATTTCATATCATTCTTTTTCACTACCAAGTAGTACTCCATTGTGTATGTGCCACATTTCCTTTATACATTCTGTGGTTGAGGAGCATCTAGGTTGTTTCCAGGTCCTGGCTATTATGACTAATGTTGCTGTGAACATAGTTGAGCATGTGTCCTTCTGTTATGATTGAGCATTCCTTGGGTATATGCAAAAGAGTGGTATAGCTGGTCTTGAGAAGGATTGATTCTTAATTTTCTGAGAAATTGCCACACTACTTTCCAAAATGGCTGTATAAATTTGCTCTCCCACCAACAGTGGAGGAGTGTTCCCCTTGCTTCACACCCTCTCTAACATCTACACATCCATGAACAGCTGATTTTTGACAAAGCAGCCAAATCTGTACAATTGAAAAAAGAAAGTATCTTCAACAAATGCTGATGTCATAACTGGATGTCATCTTGTAGAAGATTACAAGTAGATCCATATCTGTCAACATGCACAAACCTCAAGTCCAAGTGATCAAAGACCTCAATATAAAACCAGTTACACTGAAACTGATAGAAGAGAAAGTAAGAAGTAGTCTTGAACACTTTGGCACAGGAGACTACTTCCTAAATATAACACCAGTAGCACAGACACTGAGAGCAACATTTAATAAATGGAACCATCGGAAACTGAGAAGCTTCTGTAAGGCAAAGGAAACAGTAAATAAGCCAAAACAACAGCCAATAGGATGGAAAAAAATCTTCACCAACCCTGCATCTGATAGAAGCCTGATCTCCAAAATACATAAAGAACTCAAGAAACTAGACATCAAAATAACAAACAATCCAATTAAAAATTAGGCTACAGAGCCAGAGAATTCTCAAAAGAAGAATCTCAAATGGCTGAAAGACATTTAAGGAATTGCTCAATATCCTTATTCATCAGGGAAATGCAAATCAAAATGACTCTGAGATGTGGTATTCTATTCCCCCAAATATTGTGCATGCTAATAAACTTATCTGGGGTCAGCCAGATAAGCCACAATATTAAACATAAAGGATAGGCAGTGGTAGCACATGCCTTTAGTCCTAGCATTCCAGAGGCAGAAATCCATGTGTTCAAGGATACAGACAGGCATGGCGACTCATCATGCCTCCTTTAATCCCAGAAAGCAAGCCTTTAATCCCAGGGAGTGGTAGTAGAAAGCAGAAAGGTATACAAGGTGTGAGGACCAGAAACTAGAAGCATTTGGCCTGGTTAAGCATTTTGGCTGGTTAAGCATTCAGGCTTTGGAGCAGCAGTTCAGCTGAGACCCATTCTGGATGAGGACTCAGAGGCCTCCAGTCTGAGAAAACAAGACCAGCTGAGAAGTTGGCCAGGTGAAGTTAGCTGTGGCTTGTTCTGGTTCTCTGATCTTCCAGTTTACCCCAATACCTGGCTCAGGTTTGATTTTATTAATAAGAACTTTTTAGATTCATGCTACACTGAGACACCATCTTACACCTGTCAGAATGGCTAAGATAAAAAACACTGAAGACAGCTTATGTTGGAAAATAAGGAATTTGTACACTACAAAACAATTAAAGTTTTAAACTATAACATTCTCTTCAGACAAATGCACACATATAGTTGGTCAGTCACAGGGATACATCTGATAATTACACAAAAAAATATGCCAAAAAGAAAAATGTCTTCCATTCATCTGATACTTTATTCAGTTGACTAAACATAGAATATCAAGCTTATAAAATGTCCATAAGGTAAGTGGAACTCCTTGAGATATATAAAGAACATTTAAGAAGGAAAAGTAAAAAAAAAAATATTTTGAGATATATACATGGCCTCTAGTAACTCAGATAAATTATGATTACTTTATACAATAGGCTAATCACATATGTGCATAGGCACACACATACACACACATTGTGTGTATATACACATAAGCCAAAATTTATTTGGATGTCACTGAGACTACTCACAATAGCGTTACTCAGTCTATAGGAAAGCACAACACTGCAAAATATTTCCGACCTTTAATTATGCCCATTGACACTCTCACTGCAATTGTGCACTGTGCCTTGAGAGACTTAGGGAGAGGCGAGTGAACAGATGGACAGAAATCTCCATTCTGTGCTCCACTGGCTGCTATTCAATGAATGGAAGTATGCTAATAAAGTGCTCAGAGGACTTCCTCCCCCATCTGCTCTTAATAAAAATAAATGAGGTTCTAAAAGAAGCTTGAGCTTCCAGAGTTCTTACATGGACACTTTCAAGGCTGCACAAGCCAGAGGATGAATTGATGTTGACAGTCCTTCCCATGTTGTGACAGTCACAAGATTGTGGTGGCCTTTGTCTTCAGTCCTCAGGTTGAGCAGCACTCTCCTATACTTGGCTGTTTATCAAGAGAAATTGGCATGCATGGACAGCCTTAAGAGCCACTCAGCCCCATTGTTCCATGGCAAGTAATGAAATTAGATTAGTACTGCATAGTTTGGTGATCAAGGGTTTCATGATTCTCTTAGATGTGAAGAAATAAATGTTTATGAAGCTCTTCAGACAGCCCACATGTGTACAGAATGTATCATTAACAGAATTCTTATGGTACCTCTGTTCCAATATTTTGCTTGTATATATAATCTCTGGGGTTTGTATTTCTGCTCTGTTTCCTGGGCAGAAATATGACATGGAACAAAAGACAAGAAATAGCGATTTCTCCAGTTTTCTAGGTCAGAAATTTAGGACATGCAGATACATTCTTCTTTAGAGGAAGATTTGGACTCCTCAGTATTATCCAGTTAGAGGGGAATAAAATGGGTGGGAAGAATTTCTTCAAAACAAAATAGAGATTTTCTTTGGCAGAGAATTATGGAAATTTTATGTTTAGAACTGTTACTTGTAAATATTCAATTTTCCAGGAAACATCCTTATAAAGTTTATACTTTCTTTCATAGATATCCATGGGAAAAAAACTTCTATTCTTCAGTATGTATAATAAGCCTTCATTCCTACTTTAGAGGGAAAAAAGTACTTCATTAGTATAAAAGCAGAATGAATGAGAGTATATTATAGTAAAAGAGTTTTCAACTCAACACAGTACATACAAGATTTCAATAATCAAGTTTTCTCTAAGATATGTGTAGGTATGATATTTAACAGTAATCAAGATTGGATTCAATGATCACTTTGTAGGACCACCCTCAAGGGCCTATGCCTTTGGTATTTTTCCAATATGAGATGGTGTGAATTTGGCACTATGGTTAATCATGCCATCCTGAGAGGAACTATAATCATCTAGGAGACAAGTCTCTGGGCATGCCTGTGAGGGATTACGTAGATGATGCAGTTACAGACCCAACTCCTGAACCTCAGGAAATTTCAAGGTATCCTGGGGAAGGAATGGAATGAGATGTTGAAGAAAAAGAATGGGCATCAAGGATGAGGGACTTTGCACACCAATTTGACTCCAGAGGGAAACTTGACCAGCAAAGTCCATACCCCTTTATGGGAACATAAGAACATTCAAATTAAGCCAGATGCTGGTGGTGAATGCCTTTAATCCCAGCACTCAGGAGGCAGAGGCAGGTGAATCTCTTTGAGTTCGAGGCCAGCCTGGTCTACAAAGCAAGTTCCAGGAAAAGCACAAAACTACACAGAGAAACCTGTCTCCAAAAACCAAAAAAAAAAAAAAAAATCAAATTAAACTATTCATGGTATACTAACTGGATTCCAAACACAAATTCAAGGGCATACTCTGAATTGCTTGCAAAAGAAATGAAATGTGCTTAATGTGCAGCAACTTTAGATCATTTTAGCTGCAGAAATACTCAATTACTGCACATGTGCAGTAACTAACTTCATAGATTGCTTCAATACAGAAACAAGTATATTTTTGTATGTTTGCAATTCAGGTGTATGTGTTTTATCTTCTTTTGATTCTTTTCCAATGTTGGATTAATTGCTTCTATAGCTAATGTAACAAACAACACAATATTGCATTATATAGTTGGTGTTTCAAAGAAAAATTAGGATGCTGAGAAATGATTCAGCAGTCATGAACACTTCCAGAGGACCAGGCTTTAATTCCTAGCACCCAAATGACAGATAACAATTGTCTGTAACTCCAAACCCAAGGTGTCAGATGCCATCTTCTGGTCTACATGCTTTGGTACACAGACATACATTCAGGAAAACATTCTTACACTTGTAAATATACAATTATATATGTAATAATAATAATAAAGAAAATGAGTGGAGTTATGGGAAGGATATGTGTGAGGGTGGATGGGAGTAACTGAGGGAGAAAAATGAAGGGGAAAGTGTTGTCATTTTATTTCAATTAAAAAAAATTAACTAAATAAAGTGATAAATGTTAAAAAGAATTTGAAAAGTAGATTGGTCCAGAGAGATGGTTCAGCAGTTAAGAATATGTGTTGTTCTTACAGATGACCTGAGTTTGGATCTCAGCACCCACTTAAGGAGGCTCACAGCCACCCGTAAATTTAACTTCAAAAGGAACTGGTACCTCTAGCATCTCCATTCCCCATCACACAGACACTTACACATAATTTAAAATAAACTAACTCTCATTTAAAAGGAGGTTTAGTTTCTCTGGTAGTTTGAATATGATTGGCTCTCATAAGCTCATAGGGAGTGGCACTATTAGGAAGTATGTCTTTGTTGGAGTAGATATGGCATTGTTGGTGGAAGTGTGTCCTGTAGGGGTGGACTTTGAGGTTTCTATACTCAAGAAATCACTATGGTGTCATAGTATGTTTCCTGTTGTCTTCTGATCAAGATGTAGCCAGCACCATGTCTGCCTGCATGCTACCATGCTCCTCACCATAATTAAAATGGACTGAAACTCTGAATTTTTAACCACCACCTCAATTAAATCTTTTCCTTTATAAGAGTTCTATGATCATGGTGTCTCTTCAGAGCAATAGAAATCAAAAGTAAGAAAGTTCCCAGTCTTTCATATCTCTGGTGATCCTCAACAAGTCAGTGCATCTTGAAAAACTATAATTCTTAAATGCTAAAAACAGGGATGCCAGTTCCTCACAGAAATAAAAGAAGTCATAATGTGCGATTACCAGGAGTCTAAATATTCTTCTCAAAGGCAAACTATAAAAGTTTGGAGTAAGACAGACAAAGTAATAAGTATACCCACTGGGAATTTATTCAACTTCCCTTAGATGAGCTCCCTTTTCCTAAATGTTAGTCAATAATGTGTAAAAATTAGAGACATTGTGATACTTAGGAGGCAAATAAATACTGAACATGCTTTGCACATTGCCTCACTAAGTAAAACCCAATGAATGGCCACAATCAGGGATGGAATCCTTTGAGTTTCTCATTCTTTTTGTTTCTGTTTAACTTTTATAGCACCTAAACAAAAAATTGAAAAAATTTTGAAAAAAGCAATCACTAGAAAATTTGGAAAAACATGCTTCCTACAGCTTGTATAAATGCAATTTGAAACAGCTAAGGTAGCCAAGCAGGAAATTTGAAAGTAAATTCTCAGCACACTTGGCATCATTATTAATATTATAAGTCTTCAATGTGGCATTAAGGTTTGGAAGTGAAGAAGAATCCAATCAAGTCCTGCTTATACTAGATAGCAGACTTCTGCCTGAAATTCCAAAACCACCCAAGGCCAGCAATTATTTGTAAATAGCTAAATACTCTACATGAAATACATAATCCTTTTACAGTTTTGTGTTTCCAAAAATCATCCAGCTATACAAAAAAATCTGTGAACATAATATGTTGCTTGTGTTCCAATTATGCTAACAAATAAAAGTAAAGTGTATTATTAAATAAAGACTCCTGGGACTGAAGAGCTTTCTTATAATTTGCTGATGCATGATGAATGAAGGAGACATGAGGCCCACCAATTTGAGTCCACAGGAAACATCTGGATCATGACATTTTTCCATCATAGGATCATCTAGACAAATAAACTTCCTACTCACAAATGCTTAAAGAAATACACAAGGGTGAATCCAGAGTAAGTGAAACAAGGTTGTGTTTCTATAGATAGCCAAGGAACTACATGTCTTATTCACTTATTGGGCAACACAAGGAGATATTATATATTAATGTTTAAGAAAGACTGTCCTGGATATTTAAAGTGTATTATTAGAAAATCCAGCTTTAAGTTTTGTTTAATCTGAATACTATACCTAATCAAGATTTTGAATGAAAAATCTTGGTTCTCACATATAAAATCTACATGTTAAGATTGTTGGGACTATCAAGATAAACTTAAATGAACTATGTACAGGGATCAAGAAGCCAATTAAAATGATCACTGAATTTCTTAATATTCTTTTGTTAAAAAATATTCTTGGTCAGGATTAGCTCTCTTTAATTCTGGAATATAAGAAAAATTAGACCTGTAAGATTGTTGTTCTCTCTGTTATCGTAACATGTTATATACATGATCATATATATCGACAATGAACACAGGAATGTTTAAACAAATTCTATAAAGGGGCCCTACATATACAAACAGACAAACAAACAAGCAAAAATATTATAAAAATGCATTGGAATGACTGAGTCTTTCCTCAAGAAGCTTGGATAACACAATTCACATACATCTGAGTCAGAGATGACCTGCAGGGGGACTGTCACATACCTGTGGAACTAATCTTCAGTCTACATAGCTTAGTACATGGACTTGCCAGTTATAGGTTCTGGATTATTTGTGTTCTATAACTTATGGCAACTTAATATCACATGGCAGCATAGTCTAAGTACTCTCATTGCTGAGGAAGAGCTTTGCAAGACAGAAATCTGAAAACAGCTTAGCCTCTTGACATTAAGCTACTGTTAGATGCTCGTGATAATTACTCAATATTGTTTAAAGATCAATATGACTTTAAGTGCAAATCTACCAATCACTTGTTAGTGGGTGTCTGACAAGAAGCTCCAGTGAGAAGATAAATCACCTATACCACTAAGCACATGGCTGAGTTCAATAGGCATTTATTTTTTTCTTAATGAATTGCTGGGTGCAATCATTTATACTGGGTCACAAATTCCATAGTTGGTAGTGGATCAGAAACAGGAGATTGACACTGTGAATAGCTTAATACTAGATTATTAAGGCAGAAGTCAAAGAAAGATAAATTGATTGAGGATAAATGTTTCAGATAGTAAAAATTTTAGTAATGTTATGAATCAAAGAGTGTGATCTACATTGGGTCACATCTTTACCAATTTTAGTGTCAGAAGCACAAGTTCAAAAGGAAACTGTGACTAGAACCTGAAGAATAGATATTATACCCTGATAATTCACTGCTTGTCAGGAGCCAGGATAGGCAATATAGTGTATACAAAATGAGATGCATGTG
The DNA here is from genome assembly GCF_004664715.2 of Peromyscus leucopus. Taxonomy (NCBI): domain Eukaryota; kingdom Metazoa; phylum Chordata; class Mammalia; order Rodentia; family Cricetidae; genus Peromyscus; species Peromyscus leucopus. The sequence goes on from NC_051083.1 coordinate 992,268, forward strand.
AACTAGGTATCGAGAGAATATGCTTTAGAAATTGTTAAGATTTTATATTTTGGAAAACCTTTATTTCAGTAAATGAATATATCTCATGTTTTCTATACTCTTGCTGCTTCTTCTGTCTCCATTGAAAATTGAAACTTCACACATCTGTAACACATATCTTAAAAGGTCTTGTTAATAAAACAAACCCAGAGCCAGATATTGGGGTAAAAGCTGAAAGATCAGAGAAATAGTACAAGCCACATCCAACCTCACCTTGCCAATTTTTCAGCTGATCTTATTCCTTAAACTGAAAGCCTCTGAGTCCTCACCTGAATGGATCTCAGCTGAACTGCTGCTCAAAAGCCTAAAAGCTTAAAAGCTTCTAGTTCCTGGTCCTCATGCTTTATATACATTTCTGCTTCCTGCTATCACTTCCTGGGATTAAAAGTGTGTGTCTTTCCCAAGCAAGACATAAGATCTTAAGTCTTGGGATTGAAGATGTGTACCACCATGCCTGGTTCTGTTTCTGGTGTGGCCTTGAACTCACAGAGCTCTGGATGAATTTCTGCCTCTGAACACTAGGATTAAGGGTATGGGCTACCACTGCCTAAACTCTATGTTTAATATAGTGGCTGTTCTGTTCTCTGACCCCCAGATAAGTTTATTGGAGTGCACAATATCTCATCCACATTTCCCCTTTTTTGTTTAAAATAAAAAAAAGTATAACTAGTGTAAGAAAAAGGTATGTGCAATATATACAGTCAAGAATTATATTAACAATGACTAGTTCATTAACATTTGACAGATTCAGGCAAAAAACTTCATTACTTATCCTATTTTGGTGAGTCCAAAATTTGTATGCAATATATAAAAGTCCAATTCAATATAAAATATTTAAAACAAGTAGTTCCTTTTTAAAAGAAGATTCAATAATCTACCTTTTTATCTTATCATATAGATATTCTCTCTTTTTTTCTTTTCATAGTAGATTCAATAATCTACATTTTAATCATTTTTATATCTTCCCGTTTTTTCTTTCCAGAGTAGATTCAATAATGTGTCATTTATATCCTTTTTTAGAGTAGATTCAATGATCTACCTCTTACATATATCCTCTTTTTTCCTTTTCCTTTTTGTTTTAATTCAAGAACCCTGAATCTAATCGCCATTGTTTAGCTTTATTTTGACCATTAACAATTAACAATTTGTAACCAGCCATTGTAAACAATGACAATATCCATAACTCAAATGACCAAAAACCATTGAAAGACCAAAAACCACCCACCCCACCTCTTGGGAATGTGAGTGTTGTGTTCTTAAAATTACTTCCTGCTTTCTGGGGGCAAAAACATTTTTAGAGAATCCTGAAAAGAAAAATTGGGGTTTAATTGTCAAGTCCTGAGAGAATTAGCTGTATCACTTGTTGTCCAGTCTCTGCATAATGCAAAAGTGCAGGGCTAATCTCAAGTCTTTGTTTGAGTAGTCTGTGAGGCTGGATCATCTCAGCTACCCATCTTGAAATTGTCCTGCAGAGTTTGTAGTCCAAAGCAGATCTTTAAGTAGAATTAATCAGCTTAATGGCTTTATCATAGTATCATAATCCATGTGGAATCATCATTGTGAGATCCCGTCACCCTTTTGAAGATTTCAAAATTGCTATTAGGCCTGGTCATGGTTTCCTGCAGAAATTTTTTTTTTGTATGTGCCTCCTCTGTGGTTTGGAGCAATCACAGTCTGATAAATGTCTGTCTCTCAGAACCACAAACGTTCTTCCCTAGAAGAGAATATTTTCACAGCAATTTCTCCCCACTACTTGCCTCACCAAACTTCTTCAAACTGACCTTTGAGGATGCTTTCTTGTAACATGATGGTCCTGGCAATTGTTTTCTGAACAAGCAGCAGTAAACCCTTTCTCTCGGGTAGCAGCATTGCCATCGCCACCAACATGACGAGAAGCAGCTTGCAGCTCAGGGCAGAAGCCACCACCTCCATGTTCCTGCTGCCACTGTTTATGACCTGGCCTGGCCGCAGCTTCTCCTCAGCAAGTCTATCATGTTGCCCTTGAACTTGGGATCTTCCTACATCTGCCTCCTTCAGCAGATCCTACTGGTGTGCACCACCACTATCAGGCCTGAGCTGGGGCCTGCAAGACCACAGGCAAGTATCTTTTTTGTGAATTCCTACCTGACAAGTGGGACACTAGATGTAACAAGAATCTTCAAAGATCTTATTAATAAAAACAAACTTGGAACCATATATTGGGGTGAACACTGAAAGATCAGAGAAACAGAACAAACCACATCCAACCTCATCTTGCCAACTTCTTGCTGATCTTGTTTCCTTAAACTGGAAACCTCTGAGTCCTCACCTGAATGGATCTCAGCTGAACTGCTGCTCAAAAGCCTAAAAACTTAAAAAGCTTCTAGTTCCTGGTCCTCATGCCTTATATACATTTCTGCTTCCTGCTATCACTTTCTGGGATTAAAAGTGTGTGTCTTTCCCAAGCAAGACATGAGATGTCAAATCTTGGGATTAAAGGTGTGTGCTACCATGCACATCTTATTGATTTTCCTAAACATTTAAAAACTCTTGACACTGGGACAAGCTCATGATATGCTCAATACTACGAAGAATGGATAATTAGCAGTTACCATCATGAGTGAACTCAACATGAGCAATGGATGTTTATATAATAAAAACATTTGAAAGCTATTACCTTTTAAAGTAAAACTGACATTAACAATTTTATTTTTTTCCTTTTATTTTATTTTACAATACCATTCAGTTCTACATATCAGCCACGGATTCCCTTGTTCTCCCCCCTCCTGCCCCCATCCCCTTCCCCCCATCCCACCCCCCATTCCCACCTCCTCCAGAGCAAAGCCTCCCCCAAGGACTGAGCTCGACCTGATAGACTCAGTCCAGGCAGGTCCAGTCCCCTCCTCCCAGACTGAGTCAAGCGTCCCTGCATAAGCCCCAGGTTTCAAAGAGCCAACTCATGCAATGAGCACAGGACCTGGTACCACTGCCTAGATGCCTCCCAAACAGATCAAGGCAATCAACTGTCTCACCTATTCAGAGGGCCTGATCTAGTTGGGGGCCCCTCAGCCTTTGGTTCATAGTTCATGAGTTTCCATTCGTTTGGCTATTTGTCCCTGTGCTTTATCAAACCTTGGTTTCAACAATTCTCGCTTATACAAACCCTCCTCTTTCTCACTAATTAGACTCTCGGAGCTCCACCAGGGGCCTAGCCGTGGATCTCTGCATCCAGATCCCTCAGTCGTTGGATGGGGTTTCTGGCACGACTATTAGGGTGTTTGGCCATCCCATCACCAGACCTCCACTCCACAAAACTGGAAAACCTAAAAGAAATGGATAATTTTCTAGATAGGTACCACATACCTAAGTTAAATCAACACCAGATAAACTATTTAAATAGTCCAATAACCCCTAAGAAAATAGAAAAAATCATTAAAAGTCTCCCAACCAAAAAAAGCCCAGGACCAGATGGTTTCAGCACAGAATTCTACCAGATCTTCAAAGAAGAGTTAATACCAATACTTTCTAAATTGTTCCACACAATAGAAACAGAAGGAACATTACCAAGCTCCTATGAGGCTACAATTATCCTGATTCCTAAACCAAACAAGGATACAACAAAGAAAGAGAACTACAGACCGATCTCCCTCATTAACATTGATGCAAAAATACTCAATAAAATACTGGCAAACAGACTCCAAGAACACATCAGAACAATTATCCATCATGATCAAGTAGGCTTCATCCCAGGGATGCAAGGGTGGTTCAATATATGAAAGTCCATCAATGTAATACACCATATAAACAAACTCAAAGAAAAAAATCACATGATCATCTCACTAGATGCAAAAAAGGCATTTGACAAAATCCAACACCCCTTCATGACATTAACAATTTTTTAATCAGAACTCTTAAATTACAAATAATAGACTTATCTTAACCAAGGTCACACTATGTCACAGAGCCTGGGATTGGTGAAATGAGGTTAATGGCTTTTATCCAGTATTGTTCCATGTACCATTATAATGAGCACAGCTATTTGATTGAGACTTAGCACCTTGGTGGAAGTTAATTTTATATTCTTAAAGATTTTAGGTGAATTCATTTTAAAGAGCTACTGAATGACTATGAGTAACCCCCAAAATTCTACCAGAGAACTCCTACAGCTGATAAACACCTTCAGCATGTGGCAGGATACAGATTACCTAAAAAAAAATTCAGTAGCCTTCCTATATACATATGATAAATGGGCTGAGAAAGAATTCAGAGAAATATCACCCTTTACAATAGCAACAGATAATATAAAATATCTAGGGGTAACTCTAATTAAACAAGTGAAAGAACTGTATAACAAAAACTTTAAGTTTTTGAAGAAATAAATTGAAGAAGATATCATAAAATGGAAAGATCTCCCATGCTCATGGATAGGTAGAATTAACATAGTAAAAATGGCAATCTTACCAAAAGCAATCTACAGACTCAATGCAATCCCCATCAAAATCTCAACACAATTCTTCATAGACCTTGAAAGGTCAATAGTCAACTTCATATGGAAAAACAAAAAAACCCAGGGTAGCCAAAACAATACTGTACAATAATAGAACTTCCAGAAGCATCACCATCTCTGACTTCAAGCTCCACTCTAGAGCTACATTAATAAAAACAACTTGATATTGGCATAAAACCAGACATGTGAATCAATGGAATCAAATTGAAGACCCTGACTTGAATCCACACACCTATGAATACCTAATTTTTTACAAAGAAGCCAAAATTGTACAGTAGAAAAAAATAATCTTCAAAAAATGGTGCTGTCATAACTGGATATCGACGTGTACAAGAATGCAAATAGATCCATATCTGTCATCATGCACAAAACTCAAGTCCAAGTGGATCAAAGACCTCAACACAAATCCAGTTATACTGAACCTTATAAAAGAGAAAGTAGGAAGTGGTCTTGAATGCATTGGCACAGGAGACCAATTCCTAAATATAACACCAGTAGCACAGACACTGAGAGCAACAATCAATAAATGGGAGCTCCTGAAACTGAGAAGTTTCTGTAAGACAAAGGACATGTTCAATAAGACAAAAATTGCAGCCTACAGAATTGGAAAAGAACTTCAGCAACCCCACATCAGACAGAGGGCTGATCTCCAAAATATATAAAGAACTCAAGAAACTATACGTCAAAATACCAAATAATTCAATTTAAAAATGGGGCACAGATCTAAACAGAGAATTCTCAATGGAAGAATCCCAAATGACTGAAAGACATTTAAGGAATTGTTCTACATCCCTAACCATCAGGGAAATGCAAATTAAAGTGACACTGAGATACCATCATACACTAGTAAGAAAGGCTAAGATCAAAAACACTGATGATAGCTTATGTTGGAGAGGATGTGGAGTAAGGGGAACACTATTCCACTGCTATTGGGAGTGCAAACTTGTACAGCCAGTTTAGAAATCAATATGGCAGCTTCTCAGAAAATTAGAAATCAATCTACCTCAAGATCCAGCAATACCATTTTTGGGCATATACCCAAAATTTCATAATATTCTAATGCCTGCCATCAGCAACAGCTTTTGATTCTTCTGGCTTCTTCCCTTTAGAAACTCTTGCATTTTCTTTTGCAGAAATGATTAACTACTTAAATAGGTGGCTGTTTTGTTCTGTTCCATGTACTTCAGTATAATCTTTTGTACCTTTTGATGAATTTTCAAAAGAGTCTCAATTTGGGTATTACATATCCAAAGAGCTTCAAGCAATATCTAAATTGTTAAAGTGACAAGTGAGCATAGAGACTTGTTTGTGAATAAACATGGTAATTAACGACAATCAATGGGACAGTTTCAGTCAAGTAAATTTTAAGAGTATAGCTTTTAATAATATCCATTTGTCAAACTGTTCTATCCAGTGAGTTAGCTTGCTTAAGGGAGTTACTAGCAACCAAGTTTTATTAAAACCATTGTCAAAAGAAAGCAAATGGAAAATAAAATTTTACAGGAATGCAAGGAAATTGTGCCTACATTGAAGGCTTAACTATAGAATTACTGAAAGAACTATTAATACATGTCCATTCCTCACAAAAAAACACTCATCTGTTCAGGGGAAAAATTCATTATTTTGCTTTGCTTTTTGATGATTTTATTAATCATCAAAAATTAAATAACTAGAAACTAGATTTATAGATGCCATCTGTGTACATCTTTATAGCCCAAAGAGTTTAGACTGTGATTGCAAAAATACTTCAAAGTAATGATGGTACAGAAATAAGCTACCTGTGACAAAATGAATTGATTTTAATTGAATTTAATTAGGAAGTAAGCAAAAAATGAGGTTAAATTGTCTATGAATTATTTATGAATTTTTATAATAAAAGACACATTTTGAAGTCATCTATTGGGTCTCTAATGGATTTTCATAATACGAATGAATTCCAGCTATTTGATCAAAGTATTTTTGGATTTGTTTTGTCATTTATGATACCTTTTCTAGTTGTCACTGTAGAAAACAACTTGCTTTTATATTTCCAATGTTAGAGCAGGATTTCAAATCTAAAATATTAGAGTTGGTAAAATGCATCTTTATTAATGGTAGTTATCTAAAAGATGTTTTGAATCTAAATGTACTTTTCAAATTGCTTACAAGACAAACAGTGACTGTTTGTTACTCTCCTAATTACTCAAATGAAATAAAGCTTTCCTTTTGAATTAATTTTTTTTTTTTAGTTTCACCAAGATGCGGCTTTTAGAAAATGCAGAAAGGCAAGTTAGTTATTATGTTTATGTAACTAAATAATCACAATACTCTCAATACCAAAATGTAGGACCTGAATTTTCAGATAGGAATAAGGTTTTAGTTGAGGGGGGAGACATCTGTAACCAGAAGTTTTCCTGTGTCCCACCTGGCCTGTAGCAGCTTATAAAATAATCACTCAGAGGCTTAATATTAATTACAGACTGTTTGGTCTATGGCTCAGGCTTATTGCTAGCTAGCTCTTTCATCTTAAATTAACCCATTTCTATTAATCTATATTTTGCTGTGTGATGATGACATTACTGCTCTGCTGACATCTTGTTCCTCCTTGGGAAGCTAGAATATGCGTCTGACTACCCTCTTCTCCCTATATCTATCTTGGATTATCTGCCTGGCTTTCTTCCTGTCTTATCATAGGCGAAAACAGCTTATTAACCAATAGTAACAACACATATTCACAGCATAAAGACCATTCCACAGCAGGGGTAAGAGTTTTCTACCTGTGAAGTATTCTAGCAGACTCGGAATGTTGCAGAGAGATTGATACTGTTATGGTAACCAGGAATAAAGCTCACTCAAGATAAATAGCCCACTTAAAAATAAGCAAAAAGGGCAATAAAACAATCAATTAAAAATAACTTTTGTAAAGTTTTTCATTATCCATCATGGAGTTCAAGAAATTAATATTCTTCCTCAACTAGGTTCTAAATGCTTTGAGAAATGAGAAAGAACAGTCAAAAATCTCATTTATCAGGATTAACTATTACAAAGGAAGGCAGTCTGAATCTGAAGGTAAATAAGCGTCTTCCAAAATATTGGATTAATATTAACTGTGCACAGTAACAGTAAGCTCTCTGTGTCTCTCTCTGTGTCTCTGTCTCTGTCTGCCTTTATCTCTCTCTATCTCTATCTCTCTCTCATGCACATGCATGCATGCGTGCATGCATTCATGCACACATGCACACACCACACATACACAAAGGAGAGGAGAAGCAGAGATAGGATTTGAATGTCTGGTTTCTCCTTTAAAAGTTATCATTCAGACACATAATTTCTGTACTTCCAAGGCACTATATGTAAGAGACAGTAGACAGTGAGGTTTATAGTGTAGGAAGAAAAGATGTTCTCTGGGAAGCCTTTCAGGTGTCATGTTAAACTTTTACACTTGTTCTCCAACTTGGTCCATATGAAACTCTATGCAGTACTTCTGGGAAGGTGTATCACTACAACCCTCATGCAGGAGGGTATATTCTTTTCTCAGTTCATACTGCTAATAAATATAGGAGTTAGGACCCCACCCAGTATCAGAAGTAGTGTCTGAGTGATGAATGTTTAAAGAACAACTTGTAGTATTCATTTATCCGTCTATCTACATGTCTATGATTAATTATGTGACCCTTACTATACAATATATAGGAATGGGTGTGAAAATAGTTTATCTTTTTTTGATACACAATTATATCTTTTTATTGTTATTTTAATTTTATAATTGAATTTAATTTTCCATATCAGCCATGGATTCCCCTGTCCTCCCTTCTCCTACCCCACCCCGTGCTCTCCCCAATTCACCCCTCATTCCTATCTCTTCCAGGGCAAGGACTCTCCTAGGGATTCAACTCAGCTTGATAGATTCAGTCGAGGCAGGTCCAGTCCCCTGCTGCCTTCACTCAGGCTGAGCAAAGTGTCCCTGCATAGACCCCAGGCTACAAAAAGCCAGCTCATGCACTAAGGCAGGTCCTGTTCCATTTTATTTGAATAGGAAAAAGCAAAGTGCCAGAGAGGTCCCCTGAAATCCACAAAGATAACTCCACAATAGACTACTGGCAATGGTCGAGAGAAAGCCCAAAGTGATCTACGCTGGTTCTCAGATGGCCAAACACCCTAACTGTTGTGGTAGAACTCTCATCCAATGAATGATGGAAGCATGGCCAGGCCTCAGGTGGAGATCCGGAAGTGCAATCAGCAAGAAAGAGAAGGGATTGTATGAGCAAGAGATGTTGAGGCCATGATTGGAAAAAGCACAGGGACAAATAGCCAAACTAGTGGAAACACATGAACTATGAACCAATAGCTGAGGAGCCCCCAATTGGATCGGGCTCTCTGGATAAGTGAGACAGTAAACTGTTTGGGAGAGCCCCAGAAAATAGTTTATCTTGTATTTGAATGAGTTTCTCTTCTTCTGTCCAAAACCTGAGCCAAAAAGTCTGTACCATCATTTCCTTATTTTAAAGTTCAGTACTGTCCCCCTCACAGTGGGAGTACCTCATCTCTAAGGAGCAACTTATTATTTTGTTTGAAACTAAAAAGCAAGAACAAACAGAAAACTGGTTTACATATTAGAACAAAGATAAAGGTTTCCTTTCTAATTTCACATAGGTCTGAAAGACAAGTACACATTTCTTTCCCTGGTGGATAAAGCCCTTGAAGAACAAAATGTGGGCAAGGAGTTTATTCTTGGCCCACTGTGTTTACAATACAAGCTTTGTCATCAAAGTAGAATGCTTGCCACCTTTACCTTCATTAGCTGTGAAAAATTGAATTTGTTTTATCCATTTATAATTGATACCTCTTCCTCTCTCCTCCTATATTTTCCTTTTAAGAAGAGATGCCAGTGAGTATGTTAACAACCACCATCCTTTAAGTCCACAGCAATTGCACAGAGAGGAGGTTTTCCTCCTTTGGCCTGACCTGAGTTTTGGCTATGTTCCTAACTTGAAGATCTTTGGCCAGCACAATGGGTCAGATCTTCAGTGTACCTCCACCTTCTGTTTAAACATCTGGGGAAAAAACTATTTAATATAGGATTATGTGAGTTATGAACCTCTTTATTAACTTACAATTTTTCAGTAGAACAAAAATAGAAAGTCTTGGATCTGATATTAGAAAGCACCATCACTCACATTTATAGGGGTTTTATAATGTTAGAGGAAACACATGCTAATGTGTGTGCATGTGTATATACATGACTTAAAATCCTACATGTCATATTTATTTTTTCTTGGAACATTCTAAGGACGGACGGACGGACACACACACACACACACACACACACACACACACAGAGTTTTCACTGGAAAGCACCAATTGGTGATAAAACAGAAAAAGTCTTTCTTGTATTTAGTTCAAGTCTGTTCCCAAACACTTCAATTCTTGTTCACTATATCTGTACTCCAGAACAAGCCATGAGCAATTTTAGTGCCTTGGATTTCCTAATGCTTAGTTTTCTTCCACCATTAAGTCATTTTCCAACATGATTCACTTCTCTGGGACTCTCTATGCATAATGGGATTTGGATTACAAATGTTCTTGGCAGACATGCCTACATGATTCTAGGAACTGAACACTGCAACCAGATTCTCTACAAAATCAAATGGAGACACATCTTAAGTTTGCTTTGCCCTTATGAATTTATTATTGACAAGAAGTAGCAGAAGAGATCATAGCTATATTTGACTACTTCAGTGTTTTTATCACATAAGATTTTAGTTCAGGTGCAAGGAAGTTTTCTGCATTTTTTTGTTAATAGTTAGATATTCTGTTTTAGAAGTGAAAGAACTTTGCTGAGAGGCTATTCCATTCCAACTACATCTATTGAGACCTACTTTGAATTTCAAATAAATATTGACAAAGATTACCCTGAAGGTTCAGCCCTGTGGCATTTTACTGAAGAGCTCCTATTTTTTATAATGTATCTTTATTTTCTGAAATGTGTTCCTTTGGAAGATTTTTGGAACAACTAAAGAGATTCTGAAATACTATATGTATCTTCAAGTTTGTTCCAGAAAATGGTAAAAGAGATTTAAGCAAATGATTGTTATGTGTCTATGGGCTACTTCCAGTTTCTTTTGAATTTCAAGTTCAACTCATCTTCAAAATCCATTCTCTCCTTTCCTAAGAAATATTTTTTTTTCCTGAACAAAAGAAATAGCTTTAAATAATTTGAGGAATGTGACACTGCTTTATTTAATTTTTCCTTGACAAGTTTTCCATCTAAGCCAAGATTTCAATCTCATTCTAACTTCTAGGGTTCTCTTAGTTTACACCACAGTAACAGCCTTGTGATGGAAGCATGCCCTTCACTGTGTGCACCTTAGATTACCTCAGGTAACTTCCTATCCTCCAATGCATCTTATATCCAGATGAATCCTACGAGATAAGCAGCCCTATACTAATATAATTTACATGTTATGTGTCTATGGGCTACTTCCAGTTTCTTTTGAATTTCAAGTTCAACTCATCTTCAAAATCCATTCTCTCCTTTCCTAAGAAATATTTTTTTTTCCTGAACAAAAGAAATAGCTTTAAATAATTTGAGGAATGTGACACTGCTTTATTTAATTTTTCCTTGACAAGTTTTCCATCTAAGCCAAGATTTCAATCTCATTCTAACTTCTAGGGTTCTCTTAGTTTACACCACAGTAACAGCCTTGTGATGGAAGCATGCCCTTCACTGTGTGCACCTTAGATTACCTCAGTTAACTTCCTATCCTCCAATGCATCTTATATCCAGATGAATCCTACGAGATAAGCAGCCCTATACTAATATAATTTACAAAACAGGACACTATACTACCCTAACACAGGGAACTGTGCACAACACAGTTCCCTTATTCTGTTCAAGATCAATCTATTCTTACATCAGACAACAAGCTACCAGTACATTAGTCATATCCAGTCTGTAGCCATTGGCCAGTGAACCAAGCATATTTGTTTTTTACTTTTTTATACTTTTAAATGACTATAATCTTAAGTAATATAAATAATTAAACAATGCTTCTATTTTCCCTATTGAGAGTCAGTTTTCTATCCTTATAACTCAGTTTTAAGAGAATCAAATGCTATGGATAAAACAGAACCAGAATTAGGGCTCACTGAGGAACAATCAGTGATTAGGAAAACTACATAGTCAAAACTACCAAGAAAATAGCTGGACCATCTCAGCCGAATGAAAGAAAATGAGAAAATGAAGTTGAGCATCCCTTTTCCTATCTTGCTTCATTCCTCTGGTTACTGTACTTCACATTATATCCCCCATTTGCCAATCTCAAATGAGCTCATCTTCATAATTAAATACATATAACAATAAAAATACCAGCAATATAGATTTGAACACTACCTTGACAGACAAATTCAGATGACTTTGAGAGCAAACAATGGTGTCTGACTTCTCCAACATTTCAAGTAAACATCTCCAAGCGGGGGAGGAATCTTTTAAATTTCAATGTAGAAGACAAGGCAGACATTCAGTGAAGTTGGCTCTCCTTTATGGACACATTTTGAATCTAAGTGAAAAATACTGAAATTATTCCTGAATTTCAGATCTACTTGAAGAATCTACTTCTCCCATGCTTTTAATGTATACAACTCCTGAAGCCCAAAAGACTCTAGGAAGAAGGAACAGGACCACTCAAGCTCTTTTCTACCAGTTCCACCTCCTTTGACTTCTTACAGTCTCTGTTCTCAAAACTTCTTCTTGGTTATAGTTACCAAAAAGATGGTGCCCTGCTCAGTGCTTTGGCCAAAGTCTACTCCAATTACATCTGTCTTCAGTCCCTTCAAAAACCTGAGAAAGAAAATTGTAATACCTGAGTAAGCAGGAAGTGCAAGCAAGCAACTTCTGAAAATGCAAGAGATGACAGAAACAGCTGACTGGACAGTCACCTCATAGTTCTCTGTAATGTTCAGGCATCCTATTTTAGCTAATGGCCTAGAATATCTGTTAGACCATTTTCAGAATCAGGGAAATTTGAAAAACTGTCCTACCCTTGCTTGGCAAGGTTTAGCAGTCGCTTTTCCTTGTGTCCTGCTTATCCAGATTGGACAGCATGCTTACTGTCAGCAGTTGAGACAAGAGCAGTTCTTTGCCCAATAGGCCAGCTTTGCCAAGAAGACCAACTCCATATGGAGTGTCTTCAATGCCCATCATCTCCTTGGAAGTAGATCGGTGTTGCCAGGAGCAATCGTGTCTCATGGCAACAGAATTCTAAGTTATTTAAGCATTTAAATGCAATATTCTCTGGGTCTTTGAGGTGTTTGAAGATTACCTATTCATCTGAAATATATCTCTGTTCATCTAGAAAACATAACTATAAATTTGACAAACATGGATGACTATTAAACTGTAATTCTTACCAACCTATATAGCTTAAAGATTAAGCTTCATATTATGAAAATAAGCAATGTATAAACAGATATACAATATAAAGCCAATGACCTCAAATATGTGACAATCTACAAAAATATCTTAGTCAGAGGTAAAAATGTCTAGTGCAATATGACAAAAATATCATTAATTTGTATTAATAAACAAAACATCCTAGATAGTTACAGTTACAATCCTCTCATATCTTAGCTAAGAGCATATCAGGTACAAGACTTGGATTTTTCAGGACAGTACAGCTACTGGAATAATTACCTATGGTCTGGACATTTAGTATGTGTTTCTTGTTTGATGTTGTTCTTGTTGATTGTAGTTCCATTTTTGTTTATATTAGTACCTTTCTTTCTTCTGACATTATGTGATAATTGTTATTATTGTATATAACTTTTTGTTAGGATTTTATTTAGACAAAAAAAGGGAAAGCTTTGTGGGAACTCATTCTGTTCAGCCAAAAGCATTGGGATATAAAGCCATAGGGCATGGTCTTGATTACTTATGTGTCACTTAAGAGCAGAGGAATAGGGGTCGGGCACTCTCTTGGGTAGTTGGAGGAGAAGCAAGCTTTGTGGTTGGTCCCTATCACCCTTGGGCAGAAGGACAGGACAGCAGCCGCTAGATCAGCAGGATCAACACTGGCATTTTCCTTGTTCTGAATTAATGAGTCTGTATTTCTATTGCACCTCTTAATAGATTATTAAATAGACTTTTATGAGTTCACACCTCACACCAGACTACCTATGTATCTAATGGTCATAAGGTAATCACAATGTCCTACAATGTTTAGAATGTGAGGATTTGGTTGTCTCACAGAACTAGCATTTAGGAAGGGCCATTTTTATTGACTTCAATAAGCATACACCTACTCTGGAGTTGTACACGTGGGAAAGAGTCCTTCTTGTTTTTACACCTTAACACTAAGCAAGGCTTCTGTAACACCAAGTAATTGATCTATTTAAAAAAAACAAATGACAGTCTGTCAGTGAGAAAGTATGCTGCATTCTGAGTCAGCATTCCTCACTATTCTTTCAATAGGTGTCCTAAAATATAATATATATTTCATTATTCAACCAAAAATTAGTGAACATAAGTTGTTTCAGAAACAAGCTGGAAATGTAAATAAGTAATAACCACAAAATTTATTCACCATTTTCTTAAAGCAACAATTTTTAATTGTTTACCATATGCTTGGTATCATACACACCAAGTCTACTGCTATGAGTAACACACACTTCCCCATCTGTCCCTTTAAAGCATAATCATAGGTAGTTTTAAATATTTTATGTATTCCCTCCAATTTGACTACAACCAATAGGAAAGTATGGAGATATTATTAAATTTAGATTTGCTAACCCCAGTTACTTATAATTCTACATTTGCATTCCACAGAATCTTGGTCAATAGGAAAATTTCACAGGCTACTCTCATCAATTTTACAATCTCAAGTAAGCAAGCAAGCTCCCAGGCATCAAGGCTGGTTGTTTGCTTGAATTCTTTATATTGTGGTTCATCTAGATACTTCTCATTCAAGAAGATTTCTATAAGACTATTGACTTTGATGGGAGATCACTGTCTTTGCCATTCATACTGCTTCTGTGATTTGACCTAGGCATATAGACTTCTTTTATTGACTGTGCATCTGATGTATTTGGTGTGTCTATATGTTAGCTATGTCATCAAAGCCAGGGTAGTTAAAGCTGGTGCACGAGTGGTTTGATTGTATCCAGCCTGAGCAAAGCCAAAATATGACCTTTAGTCTAGAGCATGGATTGTGAATGTGGAGATGGCAGAGGAGAAAGATGGGACTATGAAAGTCACTGAGTGGAGTCAAAGTCATGGATCCAGAGCTATGGCTGTAGGTTTATATAAAGTAAGAGGAAATGGAGAAGGTAACTTTCCAGGCAAAGATAGCTTGAAAGCAAACTGGTTCAGTATGTGGGCCAGGGATCTGGAGCATATTTATGGGTATGGGGAGTGTGGCAGGTGGAGAGAAAAATAAGGGCATGAAGGGGCAACTTACCAGGCCCTGACTTACCTTCTCTCTTCTACATCTAATTGTGTCCTCATTCCTTGATTCTGGGGTAACTTCCAGGTCTACAGATATCCCGTGAGAATATTTAATGATAAAAAGAGCAGCACAGAATACATCTGGTTCCAAAACAACTCCTTCTTAGTTAGAGTTTCTGTTACTGAGATTAGACACCATGACCATGACCAAATAGCAAGTTGGGAAAGAAATTGTTTATTTGATTTACATAGTAGTTCATCAAAGAAGGCGGCAAGTTATGAACTCAAGCAGGGAAGAAACTTGGAGGGGAACTGACACAGCAGCCATGGAGGAGTGCTGATTACATACAGGCTTCCTCCAAATAGCAAGCTCAGTCTGCTTTCTTATAGAACCCAGGATCATTAAACCAAGGATGGCAATACCCACAATGGGCTTGGCCCTTTCCCATTAATAATTAATTAAGAAAATGACCTACAGGTTTCATAGAGCTTGATCTAATGGAAGCATTTCCTTAATTTAGCTTACTTCCTCTCAGATAACTTTAGCTTCTGTCAAGTTGACATAAAACTATCCAGCACAAACTCTTTAGGCATGAAATACTCTTTGCTAGATGTTCCAAAACTATACCTCATTTCACATGTTGGCCATAAAGGCACAATGAAGAAATATTTAATTGGGTCAGAGGATGAGTAAAAATCCCCGTTGAACCTCTAACTCTTAGGAAGTTGATCTTAGCAAAGGATGAACATGCCAGAGATCTGTTGATACATAAGTGTGGTAGTTTGAATCTAATTTTCCCCCATCGACTCATAGGCAGTGAAAGAAAGAAATTGGTACCAGGGACAGGGGTATAGCTGTGATAGGCTTGCCCATGTTTTTGTTTGAAGGAATATAGACATTGCAGTGGTGTAATTGGAAGTTTTCCTGTGTCCTGTACAGTTAGCAGTTGCTGGAATTCAATTAAACACACAGAGGCTTATATTATTTATAACTGCTTAGCCATTAGCTCAGGCTTATCACTGGCTGGCTGTTACACTTAAATTAACCCATTATTCTTATTTATGTTTAGCTACATGGCTTAGTACCTTTTCTCAGTTCTGTTTTGTCATCTTGCTTCCTTCTGTATCTGGCTGGTGACTCCTGACTCAGCCTTCCTCTTCCTAGGATTCTCCTTGTCAGCTTTTCCCACTTATACTTTCTGCCTGATTACTGGCCAATCAGCATTTTATTTATCAACCAATCAGAGCAACACACATTCACAGCATAGAGAACAACATTCCACAGCAACAAGGTGGATTAGAAAAGCAATTGAATGCTTTAATCACTGCTTAATGGGCCGTAGTAGTAGGAGCATAGAAGTGGTATTAAGAGTTATTTGAACTGTGGGGCACTCACTCAAGAGGTTTTAGAGGAAAAGAATTTTAGTATGTTGCCTAGAAATCATTCTTGTGATATTTTGGCAAAGAATGTGGCTTGTTTTTGCCTTGTCCAAAGAGTCTACCTGAGGCTAATGTGAAGAGTTTTGGATTAATTCTGTTGGCACAGAAAAATCTCAAAACAATCTAGTATAGACCCTGTTTTTTCTTTATTAGTGGTAATTCAAATCTCTGAGTTTTAGGCCAGCTGGTCTATAGAGAAAGTTTCAGGACAACCAAGCCTACGCAGTGGTGTCACTATAAAGCTTGTGAAGGTGTAACTGAATGAGGGGGCAATATTCCAACCCCAGAAAGCAGCAGAGCTTGGTAGTTTGAGGCATGTGGCTGTGGCTCTAGTTTTAGAGTTAACAAAAGGTTTATGGAATTTGCTTCTGCATCTAAAGAACGCCTCAGAGCCAGGCATGTTTCAGGGGTGTCCCTGAATGGAGGCCTTGAGAGACCATTTTTTGAAGCTGTGAAGGTGAAGCCTGATTGTCTTGGAGACTCCAAGATGCTAGAGATGTCAGAGCCATGGGATACCTGCTTAAAAGAGCTGCTAACAAGGAGTGGTACCAGCCCAAGAGAAAGAAGTATATTGTAGTCAACAGAGCCGATCAGAGTTGGAGATCTGAAGAATGTTTTGACATCAGACATGGAGATGCAGAGTTTGGAGTTTGTCCAGTTGGTTTTCATCTTGCTTTGGTCCAGTATTTCCTCACTATGCTCCCTTACCTATGTTGGGAATGGTAATGTATATCCCACCATTATATGTTGGAAGTATGTGGTCTGATTTTTTTTTTTATTTTATAGGGGATTACAAAGAAGAGATTGCTTGAATCTCAGAAGAGACTTTAAACTTTGGACTTTAAAACATTGTTGAGACTGTGATAGAATATGGGGACTTCTAAAGTTGGACTAAATGCATCTTGCATCATTATAGTTTACATGTTTATGGGGACCAGGGAGTGGGATGTGATAGTTTGAATGTAATTGGCCCCATAAGATCATAGGAAGTGGTACTATTGGGATTTAAGGTCTTGTTGAAGAAAGTGTGTCAGTATTGGGGCAGGCTTTGAGATCTCTTTTGCTTAACCTTTGCTCAGTGTCACAGTCCATTTCCTGTTGCCTTCTGATAAAAATGTAGCCAGCAGCATGTCTACTTGAGTGCCTCATGCTACCCACCATGCTGATCATGTATTCAACTTCTGAAACCATAAATGAGACACCTCGGTTAAATGTTTTCTTCATAAGAGTTGCTGTAGCCATGGTGTCTCTTCACAGCAATAGAACTCTAAGATAACAAGCAACGTTATTTTCTTTTCTTTTCTTTTTTTTTTTTTTTTTTTTTTTTGGTTTTTCGAGACAGGGTTTCTCTGTGTAGCTTTGCGCCTTTCCTGGAACTCGCTTTGGAGACCAGGCTGGCCTCGAACTCACAGAGATCCACCTGGCTCTGCCTCCCGAGTGCTGGGATTAAAGGCGTGTGCCACCATATATGCTAGAAAATGTGAAATACCACCTTCATACTTTTTTAAAGGAAATGGGTCCTGAGTATTTAGCATGAATATCAGATCTTCCTGGTGAAGAAAAGGGTTGAAAATACTGAGATATGGCACTCACTCTCAGGGATGCTGATGTAATGAGCTGGAGGAATCCCAAATGTCAGGTTTTCTAAAAATCTTCTAGGTGATTCCAAAATATGAAAAGTCAATGAAGATCTCTAAGGAGCCCTTTACACTTAGCACACACCCAAAACACCTGGGAAGCTAGTCAAGTACCTGTACATTCTTAGTAACCATTTCCCACAATGCTCAAACTTAAAATTTTGTGATCACTTTTTGAGTTGCAAGGTCCTGGTATCCTAAGATCATGGGTCAATTGTTATAATTATTCAATTAATATACTGCTTGTTATTTGCCTGTTTTATGACTAACTCCTGCATCTCATCTGGCCATGAGTTTATATATATATGAGAATAGAAACTTGTCTACTCCAGAGAAACTATTTCATAGCAACTGAGAGTATATGTATCATTGTATATTGCAGATAGCCTATTTCTGAGAAGTCATGAGCAGATAAACTGTATTAAAAGATGCAATTGTGATGCTCTCAGATGAGGGATTCTTGGATAATCATAATAACTGACTTTATCCAACTACCTGTGTACTTTGATGAGGGAAATATGACAAAGTTAGAGATATTCATATAATTTCCAAGAACAATGTACCCATGCTATGCTTGTATACAAGTCTGATTTTGGCTCAGAAAACCAGTTGCCCAAATGATTAGAGGAGAGGTAACTGTTAAAGGCAGATCTGAGCAGAGAGAGCTGTCTGTTCTACCTCTGGCACTTTTGCATAAGACAACTTTTGTCTTTTGCTTGTTTTTAATATGCAAGCATATGATTACACCCATGATTCCAGGGAGAGAATTATATAAAGCTATTGCACATTGAGATGTCCATAGTCATTATCTAGTTTAAAAAGCAAAAGGCTTCTCTTTTGACTGAGAGGAATAGTTCTTCTTTGTACAAAAGCATAAAATTGAAGTATCCAGCACAGGAAAGAGAGGCAGCACATAGCCATGACAGACAGTTGTGAGTGTTAGTGACTTAATCTCCTATGTTGCAAATGATCATTATCCAAAAGCAGTGAATTCTCAAAACTTGTCTTTTCTTGTTTATGAAAGAGTAGTCCTTCACTATAGGGCTGTTACAAAGAAGCATTCAGTCAAGGTAAACAGATTATAAAGCAAACCATATGCAGAATGGTATAAACACTTCAAGGAACAAGTGTCACCATGACAAAGCTGTCACTTCAAGCTCTATTGCTTTCAGCCACTGGAGAAACCTTTGGAAGAAGCCTCAGATTCAATTATTTGAAGTAAAGATTTATTTTATTTTTATTTCTGTATGTGTCTGTGTCTTCCTGAATGAATGTCACATGTGCACAGGTGCCCACATGTCCAGAAAATGACTTTGGATCCCCTGGAGCAGCAGTTACAAGTAATTGTGAGTTCAGGTACTCTGCAAGAGTGTGCAGCTCTTAACTGAGGAACTATCCTACCAGACCCTAATATTTGAATTAAAGCACACAGATGTAGTGAACAAAAATGAAATGGCTATTAAATCTAACAACTGGTATGATCTTTCCATAAGTCACTGGGATAGGTGCTGAATCTGGGTTCCTTCCAGCCTATAAACTCAGTTTCCATTGAGTGGATAGAGAGACTACCCCACAACAGCCATGGTGTTTTGCTCCCTCTGTCCTCTCTCCTTTCAATACACCTCTTTGCTTGCATCCATCTGTGTTCTGTAGGATCTGTAATTATAGAGATGTGGGTCAGCTTTGATATCTGTCCTTTGGGTTTGAATCCAGTTTTTATTTTTAATTAATTTATTTTCTCTGTGTGTGTTTTGACTGTATGTATATCTGTGCACTGCATGCAGGTCTGGTGTGCAAGAAAGTCACATGAGGACATTGGATCACCTGGAATTGAAGTTATAAACAGTTGTAAGCTACCTCATGGGTGATGAACCTGAGTGTTCTGCAAGAATAAGTGTTCTTAACAAGCAAACCATCTGTTCATCCCTTAAATCCAGCCTTTAACCACCATTAGTTATGTCGTTTAAAGAAAATGGCCCTTTCTTAACTCATCGTTCCCACATTTGAAATGTAACTAATAAAGGTCTCTACCATGTGGAGGCAGTAAGTATTAAAAGTAAATAGCTTGGACTTTTAAAGCAATGGCTTGATTCATAGAAGATATGAACACTGAAATATTTTTATCAGTGTGCTTCCTCTGGGAGGTAAAATGGAATGATTTCTTTTTACCAACATTTATATCTCTGTGTTTGTGCATCTGCGTGTGTGTATGTGTGTGTGTGTGTGTGTGTGTGTGTGTGTATGCATGAGTGTATTTGCATATGTGTGTGTTTCTCTCTGTGTATATAAGTGTATGAGTGCATCTGTGTGTTTGTTTGTGTGTATATATTTGTGTGTTGCTCTTTCTCATGTCACATCATCACCTTTCATAAAAAATGCAGTAAGTGTCCAGTAATTTGGTCTTACTCTTTTGCAGCTCATCACCCTTATAGCACCTCAACTGACTTGCACCTGCTACAGTTTGCTGCCCAGCTTATTTATTTCTCTCACTTGTTTCTCTACAACTTCTTCTGTGAAAGGACTCTGCTTTGTGGATTTTTGCCTACAATATCACATACGCATTTTGCTATTGTTGGAATACCAAAGACAGCTTATGTTTTTAGATGATTTTGGATGACCTGTCTATCTGCATATAAGCAAGGATAAAGTTTATAGGTAGGAAAGCACAAACCTTTAAGACTTAGATGAGATAACATAATACAGAGACTATAAACCTCATTCATTTCATATTTTTAACTATTAACCAGTTATACTGTATCAAAGAAATTCCTAAATTTTCTTTGTTTATGTGCATGTATGTACATTTTCCCTTGTGCATGCACATGTGAATTTGTGTATATATATCAGCAGACTTGCAAGTATGTGTATGCATCTATATGTGCATGCTTATGGAGGTCAGAGACTGACATTAGATGTCTTTTATCTATAATCACCTCTTTCCTTTTTGAGACAACCTGGGCTTTCACCAAACCTAGAGCTTACCTATTTGGCTTGACTGGCTGGCTAGCAGGCCCAGGGATCCTCCTATCTCTACCTGACCAGCACAGAAATTATTGGTATTTGCTGCCATACCCATCTTTACATGGATGATCATAGTCTAAATGTATTGTCTTTATTCTTACCCTAAAAACACTTTACCCATGAGCCATCTCCCTAGCCCACATGCCTCACATATGTAGGGCAGAGAAATTTGAGGTAAATTCAACACATAGGCAAAAGGAAATGTCCAACAGCCAACACCAAATAGTACAATGGGCTCTAGCTTGATATTAGTTTCCTTGATACTAATTTTATGTGTGTAATATGCTAATAAAGTAATTGGGGAAAGTAACAGTCTCAAATTTTGTTTCATTTTCTTTTTCTCTACTAGAAGCAGAATTACATAATTTATATGAATCATTGTCAAGGACAAAGCAATGCTGATATTTCTAAATGCCCTAGAAGTCACTGAGTTTGGAATAGAGAAGCAAGACTTATATGTATTTTTTTTCTTTTTTTTTTTAACCTACTGTTATTGTTTTGAGATATGTTGTCACTACGTAGCTGAGTCTGGCCTCAAACTCACACTCTGCCTTTTGGATGCTGAGATTAGAGGTATGCAACATGATAACTAGCCCCAGATAGTGTAATTTAGAATGGAGATAGAGAAAGGAGCATCTTTAAATCCAAATTTGAAATATTAACATTTGATTTTTAGTCATCCCTGGCAATTTCTTGCACCATCTCTTGATTTACAGGTATCTAACTTGTAAACACTTCCCCAAAGCCTCACCATGGGTGTCTTCAAAGATGTGTTCATTGCAGCTAAGCACTCATGTAGCCTCTTGACTTTCTCCTCCTTTGAGATCAACTCCCATGTAAAAGAGATGCTGTGTTTATAATTTTTATCTATATTTTGGAGGTGTTGTTGAAATCTAAAGAAGGATGAAGTTCAGAATCACCAAAAGTCATCCTAAGACTTAATGATAAAGTAGGGAAGATATTCCACATAGATGCATCTTTTATAATTAGTAGCTTGTCCAGTTGGATCAATGTCAAAAGGAGAAAGTTAGTTTACTCCTTATACACAAGCTCTGAAAGAATGAAAAAAAAAACCATTCTTTTGATCCCAGAATCACAGAAAGAATGGGAGGGAGGTCATATATCAAACCATGTAATGAATATAATAATACCACATCCAGATTATGTCACTTTTAAAATACAGCAATGCTCTGTTTGCTTTGTTCAAGATTTTACTATATTTCAAAAGAAGACCACCCAAGAAAATTAGTGAGCATATCCATGGTAAACATGAATCTTTCCTTAGTGATTTTACGTTTTTGCTCTACAATTGTTAGATGGACCTAGGTCAAAATCCTTCAGTTTTCTTCCAGCAAGACTCAGTACCTCCTTTAGATAAATAAATACAGATCTTGGTGGTTGCAAATTATTTGATTACACTGTGTAAATACATATCATTGTGATTGGTTTGATAATAAGCTAAATGGCCAATAGCTAGGCAGTAAGTATAGCAGAACCTTCTCAAAAGAGAGAGCTCTGGGAAGAAGGCAGTTCGCCAGCCAGACAAGAAAGCAGGTTGGGTATAACAGAGTAAAAGTAACTGACCCATGTAAAAGAATATAGATTTTAAAATATGGGTTAATTGAAGTTATAAGAACTAGTTAAAGCTGGGTGGTGGTGGTGCAGACCTTTAATCCCAGAACTCTGGAGGCAGAGCCAGGTGGGTTTCTGCAAGTTTAAGGCCAGCCTGGTCTACAGAGAGAGATCCAGAACAGGCAATAAAATTACATAGAGAAACCTTGTCTTGACAAAAAAAAAAAAAAAAAAAAAAAAAAACTAGTTAAGAACAAGCCTAAGCTAAGGTTTCTGCTTATAAGAATGTCTGTGTATAAATACCTAATTATAATTTAATGATACATTTTCCTTTTAAATACATATTTGAAACATAATTATTTAATTATTTGATGTTAACACTTGTTTGGATGTTGACCAGTTCTGCATCTCTGTGTAAATTGCCATCTGCTGCAAAAAGAAGCTTTTATAATGAGAGTCAAGATACACAATAATCTATGGGTATAAAGATAAGTCATCAGAAATCAGATTAATATCATGTTCAATTACCAGAATAATAGTACTAGGTGCTCTCCCAGGAGCTATGACCTGTCTTGCCATAGATTCTTGACCACAATAGTGTTGACATGCATGTACTTTGACTTGTAGGGGAGCTTTAAATACATTCAGAAATGGTTGATTATTTCCATGATATCTCTTGATATTATTGGACTATGTCTTGTCAGGTGGGTTATTGTAGGTCACAAGACTCACTGATAGGTAGGACTGATGTTTAATTTTCTCCACTAGTAGTGATCTTAGCATATTCCAGCACTATAAAATCTAGCCCTACTGGATGAAGCTTCCAGGTGAGTGCTGGTCATGTTCTCTGTGTTCTCAGTTGTGTCAATTATAGCAATAGTGTCTCACTGTCAAAATTGGGGGAAGGGGTTGGTCTAAGGCAATGGCAATAACCTGTGATATTTACGGGTCTGTGGGGCCTCACTTGCCAAGAGTTCTAAAAGAGGTAACCCATCCCTGCCACTGGGCTTTTTATTTGCTAACCTGTGGTATCCAGTAGGGACTTTATTGCCCCAATATAGGATTATTTGATATAAAATCTTTTTTATGTGCACATGAATATATTTCAGGAAGCTTCTATAGTAATGTGTTTCCATGTGAAATTTTAGAAAATGTTTTTAATGTTAAGTATCCATCTTATCTTCCCCCTTCTATCCTGACCTCTTAGCTCTCATCAGAGGAGAAGCTTCTTCTTAAAGTAGGTGGTTATTACCATAAAGATCAACAACTGATCAATATGCAAAGAAAAAGAGACTGTAAATGCTCAGCCCAAAGTGGGACAGCTATTTCAAAGTCCCTCCTCTTCAGTCTCAGGGATGATTGTGAAAAGATGTGATAGAAACATACTAGGTTTATCCTTCTGAGTCTGGGCTACGTCACTCAAGATGATATTTTCTAGTTCCATCCATTTGCCTGCAAATTTCATGATATCATTGTTTTTTACTGCTGAGTAGTACTCCATTGTGTATATGTGCCACATTTTCTTTATCCATTCTTCAGTTGACGGGCATCTAGGTTGTTTTCAGGTTCTTGCTATTATGAATATTGCTTCTATGAACATAGTTGAGCATGTGTCCTTGGGGTAAGATTGAGCATTCCTTGGGTATATGCCCAAGAATGGTATAGCTGGGTCATAAGGAAAACTTATTCCCAATTTTCTGAGAAACCACCATAGTGATTTCCAGAGTGGCTGTACAAGTTTATACTCGAACCAACAGTGGAGGTGTGTTCCCCTTGCTCCACATCCTCTCCAACATAAGCTGTCTTCAGTGTTTTGATCTTAGCCATTCTGACAGGTGTAAGATGGTATCTCAGAGTTGTTTTGATTTACATTTCTCTGATGACTAAGGATGTTGAGCAATTCCTTAAATGCCTTTCAGCCATCTAAGCATCTTCTGTTGAGAATTCTCTATTAAGCTTTGTAGCCCATTTTATAATTGGATTGCTCAGTATTTTGAAGTCTAGCTTTTTGAGTTCTTTATATATTTTGGAGGTCAGCTCTCTGTCAGATGTGGGGTTGGTGGTCTACTCTGGTGACCAGTCTAGCAAATAATCTAGCTGTCATCATAGAGCCTTTGTCCAGTGACTGATGGAGGCAGATGCAGAGATCCATGACCAGGCACCAGGCTGAGATCCAGAAATCCAATTGATGAGAGAGGAGGGATTCTGCAGGTGAGGGACGTCGAGATCATGATGGGAGGATGTGCAGAGATAACTGGCCACACTAGTGGAAGCCCACGAACTGTGGACTGGTGGCTGTGGAGCCCCCATGGGAATGGGCTAGTTTCTCTGGATATGGAAGATGGTTGTTTGGCTTGAACTATTTGGGAGGCACCCAGGCAGGGGGATTGAGATCTGTCCCTGGTGCATGGGCAGGCTTCTGGGAATCTGGTGTCTGTGGTGTGACACCTTGCACAGCCTTGGTGCAGTGGGAAGCGACTTGGACCTGCTTAAGCTCAGTGTGCTGAACTCTGCTGACTCCCCATGGGAGATCTTGATTTTGGGGATGTGGGGATGAGGGGTGACTTGGGAAAGAGGGCTGGGAGTGGGAGAAGGGAGGAGGGATATCTGTGGGTGGTATGTGGAGTGACTAGAAAATTTCTTAATAAAGAAAAATGTGTTAGAAGCAGTTTAAGAGCCCAAGGGAGTTGTTTACAAGGAAACAGTGTCTCCAAATTCATAAGGGCAGTTGGCTATATGAATTTACACTGGTTATTATAACATGCACAGGACCTGTGCAAACTCAAGTTCCATCTTGGAGAGGGGAAATGGGTTTGAAGTGATTCACATAGACTAGGAATTATTGACAAGAAATAACTTCTGGGAGAGGAAGAGACAGTTTTCTATATGATTGTCACTCCTGGTAAGCATGCCATGCACCAATGAAAGACCATACATGCAAGAATGTATTGGAAGCAAAAGGTGGACTTGATCACTGTGGAGGAAAAATAGGAAGACACAAAGTTTGGTAGGTAGGGAAGGAGGATCTCCGAGGATTCATGGAGATAAATATGAACAAAACATGGTGTATAAAATTCTCATGATGCTAATTAAAAAAAGGAGAAAAATGTTGTATGTGAATGGGACAGGACCAAGGTGTTGATGAAAATTTTTCCCAGGCCCTTTGCCTTACCATTCTATTTCTAGTCTATGGAGCACAGGGTTAGAGTAATCACTATGCCTTGCTAAATGATGTATACTTTGTTTCTCAGTCAAATGGCAGTTTCCTTCTGTCATATATTTTCAGTGACTGTTTCAACAAAGATTTGTTACCCACCCCAGTAATGGTGAAGTAGGATCCTGCTGCTTACCACAGTATTTGAATTACACCTTAAAATTTTAATGATGTGGCTTCAGGAATGATGAAATTTCGCAATATCCAGCTCTCTTCTCCATAAGCACTTTTCATTTATAGGCTTCAATAATCAATTCTTGACAATGCTCATGGGATGCTGCATTAGTTAAAGAATAGACATACGTATTTCTCCTTCAAACTTTCATTGCACATTCATTGTTTCACAGTATTGCCGGTAATGTTTTCCAGATTCCCCAAATTTATCAGGCTCTGAGCACACATAAAACAATGATTTCTTCACATGTTTATCAAAGATTTCAAAAAGCCGTATAACAGATAATATAATATTTTTGGGAAGGCAAAAGTTAATATATTCACTAAAATACCTCCCTAAACATGAAACACAAATGTGAATATTGAAACATAAAGGTGGATATCTATAAATCCACAGTTTTTAATGAAAATGCAAATAATAATGACATCAAAGATTAACTACTGTTCAACATGAGATGACCACATTTCAAACATTATGCTAATTATATAACCATCATTACATTAGGTAATTCTAATGGGTCCAGAGAGGTTAATATCATTATTGTTCCTTCCATGATAGTTAGTTTTATATGACATTTGTCTAAACTACACTGACTACATCTTGGGCAAAACATCAATCTAGACATTGCTATGAAATTTGATTTTAAGTGTGATTAGCATTTAAATCAGTAGACTTGATGTAAGCAGATTGCAATCTGCTGTGTGAATGGGCCACATACAATCAGTTAAAGGTCTTAATGAATGAAACAATGAGATCCTCTGAGAAAAAAAGAGAGTTCTGTCTCCAGGATGCCTAGGGGCAAGAACTGCAATCAATATCAACTCTTCAGGGCTCACCACCCTGCACTTGCCAGGTCCTGCACTTACACAAGCCAATTTCTTAATCTCTCTCTCTGTCTGTCTCTTTCTCTCCATGGACATAATTAAATGTTTTCAGTTGATAAAACAAAGGCTATAGGTATTACCTAAGGGGAACTTCTTGGGCATATTGACAAATGATGTACTTGATCTTTTCATTATAAAGTAGATATTCTTTACCATTGCTATAACCTTAAGATATTAATAATTATCTTTGTCAAATAACTGTACATGTGGTATAAACTGTAATATGAGGCTCATTGACCCAGTGAAGAATCTGATCTTCCTATCATTAAGGACTTAATCAGATTGATGAATTCTGTTAAATAATTAGTAATAAATTCCTCAAATGACTGAGTCTTGTATCCATGCTACAAACTATCTTTCTCAGTATAGAGGCAAGGATGGCACAAATTACAGATTCTTCCCTTTAGAGTTAATATTCTCAAATGTATTGTCTTAAAGGAAACAAACAAAAGAACTGAAAAGCTTAAATCCTTAGAATAATATCTGATTAATTTGAAAGTTCTATAACTACTTAAGAAATGACACAGCTTTGCTAACTCCAAACCACTATTGAGTACAAATATAATCTACATATGTTTTTATATTCAAAAAATATACAGTAGGAGATGGTCTATGAAAGGCAGATAATAATCTCCTTAGGGTTTTTAGAAGCAATGAAAGAAAATATGTATTCTTCATCTTCAATTTTTTTAAAAAGCCAGTATATGACAAAAATATTTCAATAAAAATATTTTACAAAGAATTTTCTTAGCAATATGCTTTGGTTTTGCTGATTGCTTTTTTCCCACAGTACATGAGCCAATGTAAGAATGTAACACATAAAACAATGTAATTTTAAATAAATATTTCTCTGTAGTTGTACTACAAAGTAATTGGTACAATAAAACTTCAGAGAAATTGTCAGTTTTCACATCAGAACATGAAAGGTATTTTCCCATTTATTTAATTATACAGGGAAACATTTTTTTCCTTAGGCCAGACAATGACATTTTCTCTATTTTTTCATGTCCTAAACTTACAAGTAAATTAGACAAAAGAAAAAAAAAAGATTTTTTCTTGGTTCTGTCAATGCTTCTGGCTCTGTTAATATCCTGGAACTACTAATTGTAATAATATCAAGAAGATAGACAGATAATGGGCAGTGGTTTCCTTGGTGAGAAGAGGAGGAAGAGGAGGGTGAGAAGGAGAGGAATCATGGAGAAGAATGATAATGAAGCAAGCTTAAATGCTAAGCCTGGAGCATGCTTTAATAGTTACGTATATGGTAATATTCATAAAAGCTCTTTAAAAAAAATTTGCAATTAATGGTATTTAATTTGATTCTTTTTCCTTTTTTGAAATTTTTATTAGTTCTTTGAGAACTTTATACAATGTGTTTGGATCATATTCATCCCCTTCCCCAACTCCTCCATGATCTACTCCTCTTCAGCATCCACCCATTTTTTCTACTTTTTTTTTCTTACTCATTAAGTACAATTTGTGCTGCCTTTTGTGTTTTTGGTTTTGTGACTATCCAATGGAATGTGGTTGACTTACCAAGGGTTATCTTTTTAAAAGAATACTGACTCTCCTTCTCCTGCAGCTTTCAATTGTCAATTTTTCACCAACTAGGGGTGGGACTTCATACCTACCTACCCTCACCAAGTTGGGATTTGATGTGATTTGAGCTTGCATAGGTCTTGGGTATGCTATCAAAACTGCTATGAATTCCTATGTGCATCTGTACCGTTATGTCCATAAGATGCAATTTTCTTGTCATTATCCACTATCTGGATCTAACATCCATATTATCCCTCTTTCTGCAACCATTTCTGAGCATTTGTAAGAGGACATGTGATAAAGATGTTCCATTTAGGGCTGTACCTTGACCAGGGATCTCTGTGTTAATCACCATTTACTGCAAATCAAAGCTTCTCTTATATGGATTGAGAGATGCATTAATATAAGAGGGTAATGATAACACGTGAGAAGTCAGTTTAATATGTCCATTCAGTAGAACAATAGTAGTAGGTTGTCTCTTAGGACCCATGATCTGTTTAGCCAAAGGTTCCTGACCATGATGATAATATCTGATTCTTAAAACACTTACAGATTTCAGAACATTTTTATATTTACACAAAATTTGAGAAAATACTAGAGGCATTTCCATATAACACTTGCCATACTTTCTCAATTATTGCCATCTTGCATTTGTGAAGTCTGAAGTTAGAATTAATGGGTCAGTGATGCTGTTATTATTTATCACATTCTAGAGCTTCCCCTTTATTTTGTGTCTTTATATTGATGTCTGTTGCTTATCTTGTTTCTGTATGATGAAATTCCTAATATATGTATTTTATAATTTTCCAGAAAGACTTCCCATAGTTGTTGGATACTTGCATTTTTTTTTATTTCTCTAAATTGTATTCCAGTAGTTTGTATTGTTATGTTCTCAAGGTCAGAGCTTCTTTCATTGGTCATGGACAGTCTATAGTGAGGCTGTTGAAGGCATTCTTCATTTCTGTTATGAGTGAGTTACTTTCCAGGCATCTGTTTATCTTCATTTGTTCCTTTTTTCTTCCTTTTTCCTCCTCCTTTTCCACTACTCCTCCTTCTCTCTTTGATGGACTTTTTTGAAAATAAGTTTTTTTTTATTTTTTTATTTTACACCACCATTCAGTTCCACATAATAGCCACAGATTCCCCTGTTCTCCCCCTCTCACCCCCTCCCCCTCCCCCAAGCCCACCCCCCATTCCCACCTCCTCCAGATCAGACTCCAAGAACACATCAGAACAATTATCCACCATGATCAAGTAGGCTTCATCCCTGGTAAAAATAAGGTTTTATTAGCTTAGGTTGACTTTGAACTCTCAGCCATCCTCTGGTTTCAGCTTCTTAAGTGCCAGAGATACAGGAATGAGTGAACATGTTAAGTTTAACATTTCTGCTTTATTCTTAGTTTAAGATTTTATCACCCTGATTACCTTATGCATCTATTCTAGCATGGTGTCTACTTTTCATTTTTAATGTAATATTTTATTAATTCTTTGAGAATTATGTACATGCACACAATGTATTTTGATCATATTCAACCCCCTCCCCTCCCCCTAATTTTCCCAAATTAATCATCACTTCCATCTCTCCCAAATTTTGTCCATTTTGTTTGTTTGTTCATAGCCTACTGATTCTAATTTGTGCTATCCATGTAAGCATAACTTTGGGAGCAATCACTGGAGTATGGTCAATATACCAGGAGCCACACCCTTAAAGAAAACTTACTCTCTCCCAAAAGTCATCAACTATCAATATCTCCTCAATTAATGAAGGATTGTTAGCCATGCTACCCATGATGAAATGTGACTGACTTGAACTTGTACAGGTGATATATACAACTATTATGCAGACATCAGTGCAGCAGTCCTGTGATGACCCAAAGATATTTTTCTGGTCCTTATGACCTCTGACTCTTACCATCTTCCCTCATCCTCTTCTGCAATGGTCCCTGAGTGTTTATACTTTGCTAATAAAAAATAAAACTTGCAATAACTTATTTTTGGTTGTTTCAAAATCCCTATCTGGCAATTCCAATGTGTTTTAATCTCATTTTTGTGTATACTTTGCCTATTCATAGTGTGATTTTCTTGTCTTTTGTTGTGACTTTTAGTTTTTTGTTGAAAACTGGATATAACAGAATGGATAAAATAAAAGAACTGATTGGGTAGTTTTGTTTGAGTTCGTTTGTTTGTTTGTGGTTTTTATTTTATGTTACCATTAAGTATTAGGTAATATTTGTAATATTTTTAGTGTGAAAATTTTTGATTTTCTTTTCCTCATCTTGTTTTTGAGTGACCCAAATACTACTAGATGTCCTCTCAATCATAACCTACTGCCATTATGCTAGCAATAATTGCTAATGGCATCTATTACAGCATGACAAAGCTATTTTGTTATAAGTAATCATTTTTCATGAATAATAACAAATGTGTAGTTGATGGAATCAGAATTATAATTTAATCCTATGGGTAAATCTCATGATTTTAGTTCATGTGGTCTCTAGTATATGAGTTTCAGAAACATGACTATGTATTTCCCCCATTTGAGACAGGAGTGAGAATGGGAGCTGGAATCAAACAACTGCCATGCCCCACCACTGTTAAGGCCCTAATAAACTAGGTTTCTTTAGAAGGTGGCCCCTTGCCTTGGGGGCTTCTCCACAGTATTTCAGAAACACATGTAAATGCTGGAGATAAAACCATGAAAGCAAAACAATAACCTAGGACTAAAGTTTGGAAAATTTTGCCTTTCAAGCTAGTAGCCATTCCTGCCCTATCAATTATCAGTGGTCATTTTAGGGTGGCTACTAATTCTCTATCCCATTAGGTTATCGAGTTTAATGTGGTTGTGACTTGCCATATTTAGCTGTTCATTGTGATGGTAGTTTGTGCTTCAATCTCAATTCTTGATATATATAAAAAAAAGTCATCAATTTTCATTGTGTTCAGCTTAAAAACTGGAAGAGGGAGGGATGGCGTTTAGCTTTTGTAAAGATAGAGCAGAAAAATTCAAGTCTTGGTAGATCCTACTTGTATTTCATATACTACAGCTGAGACATGTAGGTTTCTAAATTTTCAAGGTTCCTTGCTTACAAGGTGCAAGATAGACAATGAACTCTGTGTAATCTTAAAGATGAGGCAGTTCCATTGTGTAAATGTACCACATTTTTTTTATTCATTCTTCAGATGAAGGGCATCTAGGTTGTTTCCAGGTTCTGGCTATTACAAACAATGCTGATATGAACATATAAGAGCAAGTTCTCTTGTGGTATGATTGAGCATTCCTTGGGTATATTCCCAAGAGTGGCATAGCTGCATCTTGGGGGAGATTGATATATTATTCAGCAGAGAAAAACAATGACATCATGAGGTTTGCAGGCAAATGGATGGATCTAGAAAAAATCATCCTGAGTGAGGTAACCCAGACTCAGAAAGACAAACATGGAATGTACTCACTCATAGGAGGATACTAGATGTGGAACAAGGATGACTGGACTGCTACTCACATAACCAGGGAGGCTACCTGGAAAACATGACCCCAAGAAAGACATGTGGATCACCCAATGACAGATAAATGGATGAGATCTACATGAACAGCCTGGACATGAGTGGGGGTAATGAAGGGCAAGGGTCGAGGGAAAGAGAGCTTGGGGAAACAGGAGATCCCAGCTGGATCAAGAACAGAGAGGGAGAACAAGGTAGGAGACCATGATAAATGAAGACCACATGAGAATAGGAAGAAGCAAAGTGCTAGAGAGGCCCACAGAAATCCCCCCACAACAGACTGCTGGAAATGGTCGAGAGACAGCCAGAACTGACCTACTCTGATTATGGGATGGCCAAACACCCTAATTGTCATGCTAGAAACCCCATCCAAGGACTGAGGAACTGGATGCAGATATCCACGGCTAGGCCCTGGGTGGAGCTCTGGGAGTCCAGTTAGCGAGAAAGAGGAGGGTTTATATGAGCAAGAATTGTTGAACCAAGGTTGGATAAAGCACATGGACAAATAGCCAACGAATGGAAACATATGAACTATGAACCAAAGGCTGAGGGGCCCCCAACTAGATCAGGCCCTCTGATTGGGTGAGACAGTCCATTGGCTTGATCTTTTGGGAGGCATCCAGGCAGTGGGACTGGGTCCTGTGCTCATTGCA
This sequence comes from Peromyscus leucopus, assembly GCF_004664715.2. NCBI lineage: Eukaryota > Metazoa > Chordata > Mammalia > Rodentia > Cricetidae > Peromyscus > Peromyscus leucopus. The sequence goes on from NC_051083.1 coordinate 1,024,846, forward strand.
TGAGTTGGCTGTTTGAAACCTGGGGCTTATGTAGTGTCGCTTGGCTCAGCCTGGGAGGAGGGGACTGGACCTGCCTGGACTGAGTCTACCAGGTTGATCTCAGTCCTTGGGGGAGGCTTTGCCCTGGAGGAGGTGGGAATGGGGGATGGGCTGGGAGGAAGGGAAGGGGGCAGGAGGGGGGAGATAAGGGAATCTGTGGCTGATATGTAGAACTGAATTGTATTGTAAAATAAAATTAAATTTTAAAAAATGAGGCTGCTTCTGTCATTTTAAGTTCTTTTTATTATTTTTAATCATGTGTATGTGTATGCTCTGTGTATGTGTTTGTTCAAGTGAGTACAAGTGCTCAAGGAGCTGTAGCTGTCAGATACACCTGCAACTGGAGTAAGAGGAGATTGTGAGCTCCCCAATATAAATGCTGGGAATCAAACACAGATCCTCTGTAAAAGCCATATGAGCCCTTAATTGCTGAGCCATCTCTCTACCCAAAGAGGGCATTTTATCAATCATCCTTTTTGTTGTTTTTACCATGAAAAGGAAGCCTCAGATGGAATTCCAGAGATAGATGAATCTTTCCATGTGTGCATCTCCCTTTCATCACCTTACTGTCTGTAACCTTAAGCAACTTCTCAGATTTTCTAAGAGCATCAACAGGTGTAAGCTCTAAGAAAAAAACGTTCTAAAGGAAAGTTTCTGACTATGTACAGCAACAGAAACCTGGGCAACATGTATGAGAATGATGTCTAAGAATACTGGATAAGGGAGAAAGGAATATATTTAACAGGATGCATTTATTAACATCAATATACTAGCATAGAATTGTGTTTTCTCTTGAATATCTGTGAATCTACCTACACTGTGGCCCCAGACACTGTCACTAAGTTAGACTTGCTCTGCATGTTACCCATGGGGGAATCTGGAGTTGTTCCATTGTCTAGGCACACAAAGTGTAATGGTGAGAGGACAACCAGCTCTTTTCCATTCTAAGTGGATGCTCTGATTCTGAGGAACAAATAAATCACGGGATTATGCAATCTAAGGGGTGATATTCAGTTGCCTAAGTATAGGTGGGAATGGATACCATAACTAGAGTGCAGCCCAAGTTCTCATCAGAATATACTGACATACAGGGACATCTAGCACTAGCAGAATTGGTTGAGGTGGCTACCCACTACAGTCCTATGATTGAAATATGTGAGCAAATGGCCAGTCTGTGCTAACTCAACAAAATTATAATACCAGATGGTAGTTATCAAACAGCAAGGATTATCTTTGTACTGGAAGCCCTTTAATGTTCAAGTGAATGTGACAATTCATACATCATCAAAAGCTTGGATGACTTTATACTATATGCCACAAAGAACATACTTCTTCAATAGTCACTCACTTCTCTCTTCACGGCCCCCATAATCATGTGTGTCAAAGTTACTTTATTACCTATTCCTTAATATATTTGCAGGTAATTTTTAAGCTACACTTAATAAACTACCAATAATAGTCAAGGAAATGTTACACTATTGGATATCATCATTATTTTATATAACAAATTATGAAGCAAGTTTGCTTACATTGTATTCTAAACTTTTGATATCCTTATCAACTCACAGAAAATACAATTTTAACATAATAACTATCAGGTTTCATGATACCACAGGTCATTTTATTTAAAAGGGGTGTTGAAAAAAGATACTGGTAAAAAATTACTTCGATTTCAAATTTGTTAGCTGGAAAATAGAAAAGTAGATTGCAGACATATGGAAGGAACATTGATGAACTCACTTTAACATCTGTATAGACATATTGATGCTATTATATTCTGATTATAATTGTGCTTTACATTTGTCATAGCAGAAGAGATGCAGATGTCTTATAAATGCTATGATTTATAATACTCATGAAAAATAGAATGGAACAAGAAATTACTTGAAAAATAAAAATAATAGTTTTTACTTGGATCAGAAGAAAAATGATTTCTGGGCCTCTGTGCTCTGACAAAATTTTAGAAGCAAGATTATTATTAAAATAATTCAATGAATGGTATCACCCGCATCAAGATTAAATTCATGAATTAGGGGATGACAAGATGGTTAGGTCAGTTGCCATGCAAGCACAAAGAGCTAAGTTCAGATCCCAGTACTCCTATAAAAAGCCAGTGTGTCTGAATTCCATTTCTGGGCAGGCAGAGACAAAAGGATCCCTAACACTTGACAGCTAGATAGTTTTCCAGAATCAGCAAGCTCCAGGTTTGGTGAAAAACCCTCTATCATAAAATTAGGATGTAGATTCAGATGGCAGGGGAAGAGAAAAGGATGTAGGGGGAGTTGGGGCAGGGGAAACCATAATCAGAACATACTGTATGAAAAACATCTATTTTCAATAAAATAAAAATCCTTAAAATAAAATGCAGACAAATTTAAATAATAGATGGCAAATGAAAGAGAAAGATACCTGGTCTCCACACTTATGTAAAAACACATGTATGGGCATGCACACACACACAGCTGTGTGCATATGCATGAACATATACACATATATGCACTTAAAACACATGTGCATACACACATATAAACTATCAAATACCAAGAGATTCTCAGTGGTAAGGAATCTGTGCTCCCCTGCTTAGCTTGTTCTGGGACTTAGTTTATCTTTAGCTGGCTCAGATTTTGTTTATGCTGCCACAATTACTGAAAATTCATATATGTAACTAGACTGTTGTGTCCAGAAAAATACTGTGTACTTGAGGTTATCTGTCACCTTTTCTATGAACATCCCTAAACCTTGGGGGTGGGGAGGATGTGATAACTGTATGTTGTTTAGTGTTAAGCACTCTACAGCTAAGACTAATTTTTTTTAAGATTTACAAAAGTTTCCACTAAAAATGAGACCAGTGACTTTCTAATTTTAAGAAAGTTATTTGAAAAGGTTTTCTTCAGTCTTCTACTTTGCATCTGTCCCGCTGTACCAGGGATTCCTGATGGTTGGGTATGCCACTATCTACACCATGTTCCCAGTTTTCTCCTTAGTGTTGGACCAAGATGTGAAGCTGGAAATGGCAATTCTCTACCCAGAGTTGTACAAGGACCTCACCAAGGGGAGATCCCTTTCTTTTAAGACCTTCCTCATTTGGGTTTTGATCAGTATTTACCAAGGTGGCATCCTCATGTACGGGGCTCTGGTGCTCTTCGAGGCGGAGTTCGTCCATGTCGTGGCCATCTCCTTCACAGCACTCATCCTGACTGAGCTGCTCATGGTAGCTCTGACTATCAGGACATGGCACTGGCTGATGGTTGTGGCAGAGTTCCTCAGTCTGGGCTGCTATGTTGCCTCACTTGCTTTCCTAAATGAGTAGTTTGCTATAGGCAGAGTATCTTTTGGCGCTTTCTTAGATATTGCCTTCATCACAACTGTGACCTTCTTGTGGAATATGTCAGCCATCACTGTGGTCAGCTGCCTTCCACTCTACGTGCTCAAGTACTTGCTGTCCCCTCCCAGCTACTCCAAGCTGTCCTCCTGAGTATGACAAGAGGCCAGGTAGAGACACTCCTGCGCTGGGCAGCATGAGGGCCTGGCACTGCTGGTGGGCTGAGGGCTGAGCTCCCCGGCCTTCCTCCCAGTGTCTGTGCTGAAGCAGTGGGAACAGCTACAGAAGGGAAGTGATTGCTTCAGCACGGCTGGGCAGGCTTTAGTGCCTGAGCATCCGAAGCCTGATTCCTGCAGTGTCCCAGCACTGGGCAACTTTGTTTGATGGTGTACTGTAGAAAGCCATTCCTGCTCAGACTGGAGATGCCATGCCTGCTCATGCCACTGAGCCTCAGCAGACAGTGGGCCTGCTTGTCCACGCTCTGCCACTGGCACACTCCTCTTCAGATGCAGTTTCGCTTCTCAGTGGACAATACATACATAACAAGCCCAATGGCCAAGCGGTGACACTTCTGATATCCTAATTCCGTTGCAGTTATGAATGTAAGCCATTCCCCATGGCACTGCTGTTAGCTGGTACATTTTTATATCTGTAAAACCATATTCAACCCGTTTACGTAGAACTCACATGTCCTGTGTCACTCACAGCACCACAGTGAAAATATGAAATCAATGGTTTAAACATTAACCTTCAAACATCTGAACTTAAAACCACAATGGAAATTTCAACTACTCTTATAGTCTCAAATATGAACTCAACCATAGAGTTCAATCTTAGAAGTTATTCTTTAAAACTTGCCATTAGCATCCTTCAAGACATCCTATCAAATAAAACCACCTGTCCATGGAATGTTTGTGTAAGAAGCAAGATTGGTGGTCTGGGATACAGGTCAATGGTAGAGCAAGCCCCTAGCATTTGGTAGGCCCTGGGCTTGATCCCTACCACTGACACCAAAACAAAGAAATGAATGAAATGGGGTTTTATTTGGTAACCTACACCTTTAAATTATTATCCCATCCTTTCAAGTAATGGGACTGGGTACTTAAGGAAATATATTGGTCATGATCCCATCTGTGAAATATCAGATATGCTCCTGATAGCTAGTGCAGAGTAAACTAAGGCAAATTATTACCATGACCCTACCTAGCACTGACAAGACTAAAAAATTTCCATTTCTTTTTAGCATATTTTTCTCTTCCCTATCTTTTAAATGCATTGCTTTCCTACATGTCTGATGAATAATTAATGTTTACACTTAACATATATTTAACATCCCTTTACATAGCACAGTGAGAAACAACCATTTTTTACCACTTAATAAGCAAATACTTTACAGTGATAAGATGTCCTTTATAAAAAAAATATTTATCCACAGATAGAAAGTCAAACAGAAATAACCCATTCTGTTTAATCTCTCCTATCCTAAACCACTAGAAAGCCAGCCTTCATTCCTTTCAAAAGGTTCAGCTTTGGGAGAAAGACTGACCTCTTTGTTCAGACATAGTTTGGATCATTAAAGCCTATTAAACAGTGATTAGAAATGCTTAGAATCTATGGGGTTTTTTTGGTGGGGAAAATAAGAAATAAATATGAATAAACATTTAAAAATAAAAAAATAAATATAAACCTATACAAAATGAAACAAAATATGAAAAAGCTGGTTGCTTGCTATGGATGTTTTTCTGTATGCTGTGAATATGTGTTGCTCTGATTAGTTGATAAATAAAGTTGTTTGGCCTATGGCAAGGCAGAGGGATATGAAGAGGAAAGAGAGAAAACAGAGGAGAAGCTGATAGCCACTGCTAAGAGAAGCAAAATATAAAGGTATCGGTAAGCCACAAGCCATGTGGCAAAGTATGGATTTATAGAAATGGGTTAATTTAAGATATAAGAGCTAGTCAGTAATAAGCCTGAGCTAATGGCCATACAGTTCATAAATAATATAAGCCTTTGTGTGTTTACTTGATAAAAGAGATTTGTCCTGACTGATGGCCAGCAAGGATACAGGAAAACTTCCAACTACAGTTGCTTTATAGGCAGATTGTTAAAAATCATAGTGGCCAGATATGTCTTCATAGGGCAGAATTCTCAATATATAATGTGCTGTGGCCACATATCTAGAGGCATGTTAAACAGCTTGTATACTGCAAGTAACCTCTTCAACTCTTTATAAACTGAAAGATAAAGCACAACTCACGCTCAAATGGAATAGTGAGGTTCTTTCAGGTAAACTGCTGAGAATTGAAAGCCATGTGTTAAAGATACCAAGAACTCTGAGTCTTTTTGAATATCCTATAAAGGGGAAAATCTGAATTCCTCCCACTACCATGTCATGATTACCATGTCAGTTATATTTCATATGTGTAGGAAGTCAATCTTAGATGTTTGAGTCTATTGAAATCTTACAGTTTTTAAATTTTTGTTGCAATGTAAGTCATAACTACAAGTGAAACTTCATTCTCTTACTCTCAAGTACTACCCAACCATTTACCTGCTTCTGGAATAATTTATGTTAGACACACCTTATAGTATTCATAATGCCTGCATGAAGTAAACAACAACTATCTCAAGAAACATCAAGGCTGCCAACTTTTTCCTAAAAGAATTATTCTCTGGATTCAAATACATCTAAAACAAATGTAAATAGCCAAGTATTTGTACATTTCTGGAGCACATAAGTCTAGGTTAACTTAAGTTCCAAGTAGAATGATGCCAGGACAGGCTCACAAGGGAAGTGAGACTTCTACCACATTTGGAGAGGAAGGCAGTATCTCCATTACTTTCTTGTGGTGTTGTTAAATACTCAGACAGATCAACCTCAGAGAGAAAAGGCTTACTTTAGCTCACAGTTCAAAGATGTAGTCCATCATGGCCAGGAAGGTTCACCTAGTTTCACAATCCAATATTAAAAAAATAAAAGAAATAAAGAAAGTGCTACTTTTAATTAGAAAGCTCTTAAGTCCTTTGCATTGATTAAAAAAAATAAGTTCACGAATAGAATTATAAATGCTGGTCTATGATCATCCCCTAAATTGTGAAGCAATTACTGCTGGATGGAGATGGTCCCTCAGGAAACATGAAATCTGCATTTCACTTGTATTTAACTGATTTAAGGGAAAGAAAATAATAAAATGTTATCTATTAACAACTGAAAAAATAAGTGTCCTTTACTGTTTGAGAGGGAGTAACTTAGAATTCTTGATTTTGTTGCTGTGTTCCTCATCATCCTCTGCATCATCCATTCGGCCCGCTGTAACAAAAAGAGATCAACAACAGCGAGTACTGTGATACTGGAAGTGGAAGTTTCCAAGAAGTGTTCCTTCTCTCCTACAGTGAACAGATGAGGAACTGAGGAAGAGAATGAGAAGTCAGGCAGATAGCAGCAGGTCAAAGTCACTCTGCCTAGTGAAGTTCAACATCACCATTGCCCTACTTAGGCCTGGATATGATAAACACCATGACTGAAAGCCACTTAGGGATGTAAGGTTTATTTCAGCTTATAACTTACCATTCCTCCTAAAGGGGAATCAGGGCAGGAATTCAGGGAAAGAACTTGGAAACAGCAACTGAAGCAGAAACTGTGGAGAAATGCTCTTTGTTGGCTTGCAACACATAGCTTATTCAGCCTGCTTTCTTATATAATCCAGGACCAAATGCCTAGGGTTGGCACCACCCAGAGAGGGCAAGGGTTTCCCATGTTAATAGTATTTAAGAAAATGACCCCAACAGACTTGTTTAAAGACAGTTTCTCAATTGAAGTTCTCTCTTCCTAGACGACTCTAGCTTATGTCAAGTTAACAAAATAATTAGCCCCCACAACCACATTGAAATCGGCATATGAAATTCTGTTCTGCTCTTCTTTCCTCTTCTTTATTCACCCCACTGCCACTGCCACTGCCCCTTCTCTAACTCTCTCTCTCTCTCTCTCTCTCTCTCTCTCTCTCTCTCTCTCTCTCTCTCTCTCTCCTCTTCATCTTCTGACATCATTTGTTTCATTATGCAAAAGAGTAAAAGTATAAAATGATGACATTTATAACATAGTTCTTCAGAGCAACTTTGGAGACAGTCTCACACATCATTGCCAGCCACCAAACAACAAAGCAGTGATTCTTCTGAAGAGTCTAAGGAAAACAGTCATGAATGAATATTCAAGGCAATAAAGAAAAGAAACTTGTCCACAATTATAAGATATTGGCAACCTTCACAGTATCTTTCATCCCTTTCACCCTAGAATCCTTTGTCTACAGCCACCCAGCTTTGTGTGAAATAGCTGACCAATGTATCATCACCTGAAATTAGAGGGTGTCCCTGTAATTATTTTATTTTTATAATTTGTGCTCCTTTGGTTAAGAGCACTGGCTGGTTGCTTCTGCTTGTCACATGTGAACATGATGCCACTGTTTCTGCCTGGCAGCCACGTAGATCACTCTTTGTATGTGAGCTTCAGTTTCCATGGAGATAGCTGCACAGCTTTGCCATTGTGCTTCCCCCAGTTTCCCATAAGATGAGCTTCCTCAGCTACAGCAGGGCCTCTCTAGCCATCGGCAGTCAAGGACCATTTTATCTTATTTGCAGACCATCACACCTTTTGATAGTTGGTCTGCTCTATGTGACTTATATGCACTCATGTCATATATGCTCAGCCATGATAACTGTTCTGCTTTCTTTGTTCAGTATCTGAGTCAATTAATCAAATAAACTTGGCTGCAATAAAGTCTAACCACTAACAAAGTACCTAAAACATAGTTTCAGTTTTTGTAGTTTCCTTACTAGTGACCATTGAAATAGAGTTTGTTTCCTAGCTACAGATTTCTAACTGTACTTTAATTTATATTAATTAATTAATTCACATCTAATTCACAGGACCTGTATTGTACTCTCTCTCCGTCTCTCTCTCTCTCTCTCTCTCTCTCTCTCTCTCTCATACACACACACACACACACACACACACACACACACACACACACACACACCCTGAAAATTATTTTAAAATATGAAATTTTCAAAACTTGGTAAAAACGCATTTTGCTTTTTAAAAATTATACATTCCTAATTCGCAGACAAAGACTTAATTTTATTATTTTAATTGACAAAGGTCTAGACACTTGCAGAGTTTAGAGGAACAAGAATGTTTTTGTTTATAGTATGCTTCCCACGTGAAGACATTTGCAGCTGGAAAGGAGAGTGGCCGGCAGCTGTGACAAGGCAGAGAAGCACAGCAGTCACCCTGACCTATTCCCTCTCACAATACATAAAATCCAGTTTAATCCTAGGAGGTTATCTCCCAAATGCAATTGAATTTCTTTAAATATACTATCTATACCATGGTCCAAACTGCTGGGAAAATCTCTTTTATACTACACCATTCTGTTTTTCATAGTGATCTCCCCAGTTAGTCTAGTGGAAAAAGTGCTTACCCCACCAGCATGAAGATAAGTGTCCCGAATCCCCCCAAATACATAAAAGCTGGGCAGGTTTGGAGGTTATGTACAATCTCAACTCTCATGATGTGCAAAGGGGATCCCTCTTGCAAACTGCCTAGCTATACTAGCTGAGATTGGCTAGCTCCAAGTCTAGCTCCAGTGAAAGTGTCAGTCTTAGGAAATAAAGTGGAAAGCAATTGAAGAAGACAAATTATGTCAACTTTTCACATCAATGCCCCAATGGTACATACACATATGCATCTGTGTATATGAAAAAAAGTACACACAGGAGTGTGTACCACACATATACACATGAAGAAAGAAAAGATCTCTCTAATATATCCATGACTCTCCAATGCATTTGTCACCAAACATAGAAGTTTAGTTTTTCTAAAGTGAAAAATAGCTCTCATCTTGTTCTGCTCGAATTAGTTCTACACCTGCCTTGCATTATAGATGTGAAATCTACAGCTTTCTGAGTGTTAGATATCACCTATCAGAAATGAAAGGGAATGAAGTTATGACAAAATTGAATTTAATTGCTCCCAACTCATCCATAATATACTCATAAGGCTATCTCTCAAATCTTACCTCTCACCTTTCATAAACACTCCAACCTCACTATTCCTCCTTATTTCTTTCAAGATCTCCCGACCCCTGATACTAGCATTTCCCCAGGCTGATCATTTTGTTTGGAATTCATTCCCATTCTTCAGAATAAATTAGTATTAATTACCCAGATTAAAAAGGATTATATTTACATTTCTCCACTATAGCATGCAATATATTTTTCACATATTTATTTTTAATATATGTTTTTGCTATTTAAGATTAAAATATAATTACATCATCTTCCCTTTCACTTTCCTTCATTCAGCTCTTCCTTTGTAAACACAACCCATTATTCTCTTTCAAATTTATAGTGTCTTTTTCTTTCATCATTGTTAACAAACACACAGACACACACACACACACACACACACACACACACACACACACACTCCCAAAACATTTGTTCAGTCTATATAATGTTACTTGTATATATATGATTTCTCTCAACTGACAATATGCTCTTATATAATCAGTTAAGGAAGGGAAAAAGTTTTTTTGTGAGATTGCATCTCCTAGAAATGTTGAAGGAACTATACCCATGAATTCTCAATAATGTCCTACCTGGACAAAATCAGGTCAAGGATATACCAGCAGACATGCTAACATGGAAAGGGGAATATTTTCACATTTTTAATTGATTTTAGATCCACAGATGTTTGTGATATGTTTAAATAATTCTAAAGAACACATCTTCTGAAGTCTTCTCCCTTACTCTGTGTCTTACTGCCAAGTTTTCCATCTAGAAACATCTTTTTTCATCCTCTCCCCTTTATACCCTTCCTGAGACACTCCATATTCCTGTGTGTGTGTGTGTGTGTGTGTGTGTGTGTGTGTGTGTGTGTGTGTGTACATGTGAAGCACTGAAGTTTTCTTTCTACCTACAATTGAAATCCTATGTTTGGAAATAAGTTTGCTTTGCTCAAATGTATATTTTTGTATAAATTCATCCTTTCAAAAATGTTAGCTCATGTGATCATGAAGCCTTTTGAATAGATGCCTTAACAGAAGGACATTAACCAAAAGAGAATAAAATGGAGGAAGTAAGGTGTAAACAGAAAACAAAAGCATGAAGGCTGCATGTGGCTTAATGCTGGAAGACTGGAAAACATCAATTAGTCTCTCTAGACAGAACCAGAGGTATTATGGATCATGTTAGAAAAGAGGGCGAGAATCAGAATTGAATGGGAATGAAGTTATGACAAAATTGAGTTTAATTGGTCCCAACTCATCCATAATATACTCTTAATGGTATTGCAGTAAATTGTGTGGTATGCACAATACAATCACAAATGAAAATGGGAAGCAAAAAAGGTCAATGATAATTATTAATAAAAATAATAAATAAAAGTCTATTATTGTGTGAAACAGTCAGGATGTGACCATTTACAGACCCCCCATTCCCAGTGATATTGTAATCAGAGGTGTAACCCCACAATTATCCATGAACCATGCCAATAGAAATGACAATTAAGGAATGAGTGAAAATTAATTTACTTATCTATGGAAATTAACTAGAGGAAAGTGATGAAATTATATAAAGAGATAATTCAAAACTCATTTCATGTGTAAACTTACTCAAAGATGAAGGGGAAAACTGAAAGTTTTAATTTCTTTCCCCTTTAAATCCTGGTGTACAAAAGCAATATTCACGGTCAAAGGACAAATTATTAATGTTAGCCAGCCAGTTGGTTAGTTAGTTTTATCTGAATGTCCTGATTGTAATCTTGGAGAAATCCTTTTCTGCTCACTAAGTTTTGTCAGGGGTCTAGTTTCTGTTTTGTCAGCCATTCTTTTGTTTGTTTATTTGTTCTTGAGATATGATCTCAATATAAGATCCAAGCTGTCCTCGATTCTGTGATTCTCACACCTGGTCTGCCTGTACTGAGATAACAGATATGCTTGAATCCTTGTAAGGTCTCACTCTTTGTCCTTCACCACAGGTCACTGTGATGTTGTACTTGTGACAAGTACCATGACTGCTTCTCTGCTCTCTTGTTCTAATTTCCAATGACCTGTCTAAAGTGAAACCTGATTGTCATTTCCTCATCTGTCAGTTCAATTAATGTTTACAAATAATTAACATTCTTGGACCAAACGTTAAAAAGCCTTTCATGAGATCTGATTCCCACTTATTTCTCCAGCTTGTTCATTTATTTCTCCCTCCTTTCTCACTTTCTGTTCCGGCTAACCTGCTCTGCATCCAAGTAGTCTCTGCCCACTTGTTTTTATGCCAGATTCCACAGGATTCCCAGGCTCTTTCATGGGGGAATGCCTTGTCCATTCACTGGACTTCAGATTGGATGGAGAACTTCATGAGCACTCATTGATCACCGTGGTGTTCCTTCTCTGTGCTCTCATGGCATGCATCAACTCCTAATTATCTTTTACTTTGGAATGGTAACAATGTCACCAAAAGCTCCCAGGGGTTGGATCTTTGCAGTGACAGGATTTAGCTGAAGTCCTAACAAATGACAAATTTCTTATTATTGTTTAAATAAAAATAGAAAAAAACATAAGCAGCTATATAAATTGGGTACTCACTTTATACCAGAACCAAAGATAACAAATATTTTGTGTATCTGTTAATATTTATTTTTCAAAGTATCTTTATGAAATAGATACTATCACTTATGTTTATATAAGAAAAAACATGGGCACAGATAATTAAATCATTTGTCAGCATCAAATAATTAATGCTGACTTGAAGGCCTAACCCATGTCTCTTAGATACGGAATTCTATTCTTGTAGACTATATTATATCTTTTTTTTTCACACAACTATATAAAACTTTGAGTTATACTAGTTTGACTTAACTCCAGGCAAGCCTGAAGACTCCAGAAAATATGCCAACTGCCACCTAAAATATGTACATTGACTGTAGAAAGCATTGAAGATAACCCAGAAGAAATACTATATGCTTTTACATTCTCATCTTTTTTTTTCTTAGCAGTGTTTCAACAATATACATTTTTTTCCAATTAGCAATTTTAGGATTTTTTTTGGTTTTTTCGAGACAGGGTTTCTCTGTGTAGCTTTGCGCCTCTCCTGGAACTCACTTGGTAGCCCAGGCTGGCCTTGAACTCACAGAGAGAACTCACAGAGATCCGCCTGGCTCTGCCTCCCAAGTGCTGGGATTAAAGGCGTGCACCACCACCGCCCGGCCAATTTTAGCATTTTAAATGTTGAAATGTATTAGCTTCATGATACTAAATTGAGGAGCATACTTTTTAAAAATTATTTTTACACTTCTTGTGTTAAGGACTAAAGACAAAAGTTTTGAGCTGACAGTTGTCAAAAATATGCTATATGTAAGTAACGGAATGCATAAATATTACCAATTTAATTGGTAAGTTTTATATTAATTGTTAAATCTTACAACTACTTTGCATTTCACAGTACTAAGATGAGGCTTAGAGATCAGATCTAGTCTATAAATCTAAGTCTATTTAATTTTCCATCTATAAATTAGAGGGTGTGGTAGATTGGATGTAATTGATCCCCATAAGCCCACAGGGAGTGGCACTATTGAGAGGTGTGGCTTTGTTGAAGTAGGTGTGGCCTTAATGAAGGAAGTATGTCACCATGGATGCAGGCTTTGTGGTCTCTTTTTCTTAACCTTCCCTCAGTTTCCCAATCCACTTCCTGTTGCCTTCTGATCAAGATACAGACAGCACCATATTTGCCTATGAGCTGTCATATTCCCTTACATGATGAACTGAATCTCTGAACTGTAAGCTGCAACTTAAATTACAAGATTTACTTTATAAGATTTGCCATGATCATGGTGTTTCTTCACAGCAATAGAAACTCTAAAAAAGACAGAACTAAGTCCCAGGAGTCTGGAATTGCTGTGATAAGCCAGACCATGTTTTTGTTTGGAGTAATATGGATTTTGGTACTTTGAGTTAAGAAAGTAATGGAATCCCTTAGGAACTGCTTAATGGGCCATAATAATATGAACATGAAAGACAGTGGTGCAGAGTGTGATTTGATGAACTGTGGGGAATTTCCTCAAGACTTTTCAGAGGAGAATTTTAGTATGTTGCCTGAAGATTGTTCTTGTGATATTTTGGTGAAGAATGTGGTTAGGTTGTTGTTGTTGTTGTTTCTTTTGTCCTGTTGGAATAATCTGCCTGAGATTAAAGTGAAGAGTTTTGTATTAATTCCATTGGCAGAAGAAATCTCAAAACAGCCTAGGATAGACTGTTGTGTGGTTATTAGTCATAACTCCAATGAAGATTTATATATAATGAAAAGGAGCAGGTGAGGAAATATAAAAATAAAATGCACCTGGAAGTAGAACAGAGCTAAAACCAATGTTAAAGGAGATAAAGTGATTAAGAAATGGAATAAAGGGGTTGGCGACCATAAGGCAAGATCCCATGCAGTTAAGTTTCCAACTTGTGAAGGGAATTTAAGAAAAGCTTAGAGCCAAGTGTGGTGGAACACACCTTTAGTTCCAGCACTGGGAAGGCAAAGCCTAACCTGTCTCTGAGTTTAAGGCCAGCTTGTCTAGAGATGCAGTTTCAGGACAACCAAGTTTAGGCAGTGAAGGACAAAAGGCCAATGAAGATGTAATTGTACAAGGGGCCATATTCCAGCCACAGTAAGCATCAGAACTTGGCAGCTTTGGCCATGTGGTTCTTGAATTATGGGCAGAAGAAAGGGGCTATAGAATTCAACCCCAAGACTAAGGAAAGCTGCTGAGACCAGGCATGTGTCATAGTTGTCCCTGAATGGAGGCCTTTTTGTCAAGCTGTGAATTTGAAGTCTGGATTACTTTGGAGACTCCAAGATGTTGGAGATGCTAGAGCTGTAGGATACTTGCCAAGGAAATCTAACAGGGAGTGGAACCATTCCAAGGTAAAAAAAGTATGTTGCAGTCAACAGAGCTGAATGGAGTTGGAGATCTGAAGAGTGTTTCAATATCAGGCATGGAGAAGCAGAATTTAGAGTTGGCCCAGCTGGTTTTTGGTCTTGCTTTGGCCCAGTATTTTCTTGCTATGCTCCTTCCCCTATGTTGGGAATAGTAATGTATATCCTGTGTCATTATATGTTGGAAGTATGTGATCTGATTTTTATTTTATTTCATAGGCAATTTCATTTAAAAGATTGCATGAATCTCAGAAGAGACTTTGAACTTCAGGTGTTGAAACATTGTTGAGACTGTGATAGAAAGTGGGGACTTCCGAAGTTGGACTAAATGCATTTTGCATTATGATATGGTTATAAGCTTATGGGGGCCAGAGAGTAGAATGTGGTAGTTTAAATGTAATTGGCCCCTATACCCCTATAAGCTGATAGGGAGTGACACTATTCGGAGGTTGAAGTAGGTGTGGCCTTGTTGAAGGAAGTGACACTGTGGGGGCGGAATTGAGGTAGGTCTCTTTTACTTAAGCTGTTCTCAGTGTCCCAGCCCATTTCCTGTTGTCTTCTAATCAAGATGTAGCCAGCACCATGTCTGCTTGCATGCAGCCATATTACCCTCCATGATAATGGACTTAACCTCTGAACTATAAGCTGCCATCTCAATTAAATGTTTTCCTTTATAAGGGTTGTTGTAGATGGTGTCTCTTCATAGCAATAGAAACCCCAACTGAGACACAGGGGAAATCAATTGATATATAACTAGTGGGAAAGAATCTGTAGAGTGAAATTTTAAGAAAATTGTGAAAAACACATTTTAAAATACTATTCAAAATTCAGAGGAAAGATCCCCTATTGTGAGCTAGGACTTCTGTCTATCCATGAGTCTTCAGTGTGTAAGGGTTTTAGAGGTAGAAAACAGCCTGTCAAACTCTGTGTGAAAAATGAGCACTAATACTATTCTCTCCAAGAAATAATACAACTAAAATTGTATTAAATTTACTATTGGATCTCATGACTCTTATGACTCCTGTATTTTCTATTCTCTAGAATTTTAATTTTATATCTCATAAAGATTATTACAAGAGGTACAAGAAAATAAAGACAATTTCAGATATGTTTTAGGATATACCCTTTTGAGTCCTGTGAATAAATTCATTGGGCAAAATTTTCCTCCAGAATTTACTACAACAAAATAATCTTAGTAATGGCGTCTATCACCTGTTAGTTCTTTTATGAATCAAAGGCTAAACTAAACATTTATATGCATTATTACATAAACCAGGATTCTCTCATGTGTTCATAAAGCACGGATCATCCTCATTTGGCACACAGGACGCTGAACATCCTATGTGAGTTAACAGAGCCTAGAACTAATGTATAAGTATTTTTACCAACTTGTAGATACAACAAGTTTGATATTACTACAAAACTGATCAGACTTTCTTCCTTGGTACCTATAAGATTTTTGCTTTGCAAAAAAAAAAAAAAAAGTCTCTATTTTTCAGAAGCCTTACATGTCTCTGTAAATGCAACAACACGAGAAAGGACTAATAAGGTTTATCTTTAAAATGTTTGACCTTAAATATACCTAGAAAATTAGTCCTACACTGATGACAGCTAACACCTCCCTAGTGCTTGGAAGTCTCATTCTACTCCAAGACTACTAACATTCATATTTTGCATTCCTGACGAGAGCTGGACAGGGCAAGGAAAACAAAAAGTTCCTTATCATAAAACTTAAAGAAACATAATAGAAAGTATCAAGCTCCAAAGACTTAACTCCCAAATTTGAGAAAGAGAACCTGACTTCCTTAAATAACACCACAGTTTACCTCCTTTTCTAACTCTAGTCTCACTTTAATTTGGACAATTCTAATTTAAATTGTAGCTTCAGGTCCTTTGGTTTAGAAGCCTAAGATCTCTTAGCACTGATCATGCTAACAAATGTTCTATTTTGCCTTTCAGAAATATTATTGATTACACAGAAAAAAAAAATCTCTTCACCTTCACCAAACCATTTTATTTTCCAGAATGTTTTCAAGGGGAAAAAATGAAAGCTGTGTTAGTATTGAAATTATGGCCAGTAGATCACATTTACATTCATTAGAGAGTGAGCATTCATTATCTTAGAAAATATGTGTCCCATGAACAGAGACAATTTTCTAAACATTATTCTCTAAAGTTTAATGACAAAATAAAAGTCTATGACATATGAGAGATTGTGCAGTTTATGCAATATAAATATAACTAAATTAGAGTGCATCAAAAGGTTGTGGTGTTTTTGTTTATTTTGCTGTTGTTGGTGGTGGTACTCCTTTAAGTTGTTCTTAAATTATTTACTTAATAATTTAGATGTTTTTCATGTTCAGTAATTTTAAGATTGAAATTGTGTGTGTGTGTGTGTGTGTGTGTGTGTGTAACTGCATGCTCACACATCACTTGTGTGTAGTGCCTTATGGAGGCCAGAAGGGTGCATTGAATTCTGGGACTGAACCCACAGATGGTAGCTTGGAAACTGAGCATAGACCTTATGCGGGGATATTGAGACTGTCAACTCAAGTTCATGATTGTGCTTTCTCTCCATGAGTGAGCTTTCCATACTTGAACTTCTAATTTTTCTTTCCTCCTGCAGACACTTTGTATCACGAGAAAGGCAATAGTAACCTATGTAGGAAGTGGTCTACCTTCTAGCTATGAACTGGCAAATTTAACCACTGTTTAAACAGGAAAAAAAAGTTTTATAACAACAGGTGTATGGTCATTGAATATATATATTGCTAGATTTGAATCATAGGATTTCTAGGGCCAGTTTAGCCTCCTGCCTTTTATTTAAGAGACTATGCTGAAGGACCAATATGTAGTGTGTGTCTGTGTGTGTGTGTAGATATTCATCTATCACACAAATGTAAAAGTTATGGGAGAACTTGGAGGAGTCAGTTCTCTTCTTCCACCTTTTGGGTTATGGGGAATTAATCCAGGTTGTTAGGCTTTACCTGCTCAGTCATTCTGCCAGCAATCATACAACCTATCTCAAGCCTCCATTGTAATGATGACTACCAATCATCCAGAGTCTCTGCCCTTTCATCGCCCAGTTTCTGACCCTGTCATTATCCAATAATGCAAAGATTTTATTTGCAGTTGGCTCACTTTCCTCCAAATTATTTTATTTTCGTCTCTCTTTTCTTATTCTCTGTAAAAAAAACAACCTGCCAGTTTTGAGTTACGCCTACACTTTCTTCTCTTGACTTTCTTTTTGTTTTAAAGCAAGTACTTGGACTGCTGATAAAGAGAGTTTGCCAAAAGGCCAGTGACCTGTACATTTTTTAGCAGAACAGCAATCACAGTTTGCCAAAGGCACACAAAACTCAATGATTTACGTGATGTGTCACTTGGGAGGGGCAGCTTCCTCAGCCTTATTTGCAAACCCTTCTGTCTAAACTGGATGTTCCATACAGAGCCAATGCAGCAGTGACCATAAAGCTAAGGAAATGAGCATTATCCATAGATAGATGGCATCTGGGTCACACAGAACATTGGACAAAGTAAATTATTCTGTGTAGGAATACAACTTAGACAGTCATGCAGATTGAGCAAAATCCAATCAGTGTGTACTTAGCTTAATATCCTTCCAAGGTCCAAGAGCGTCCAACCCCAAATATCTGGTTATTTTCTGATATTAGATAATAAAAGAAAACCAATTAGGAGAAGCTGCTGGGAGTTCCTTCATATTTTCTGTTTCAAATGTGCAGTTTGTAACATGAGTTGCAACTGAGTCCTGAATGCCACATAGTTATAGTTACATTTAGTATATGAATCAATGCAGCATTGGTATCTGAGTTGTGTTTTCCCTTCCTCAAACCTAAGGAGCAATAACAATAACTCTTTTAATTTGAATCACTCTTAAAACTTTTGATTTAGATTGTGCATAATTGTGCTATCTTCCCAGACATCTTCCTTTTTAGATTTAGTTGCAGATTCTACACTTGACTAAAAATCTTGCTTGAAAATCAATGTAAATATAAACCCCTTATCTGGCAGAAAATGCCAAACAATTTGTTCTTGTGTAAGACCTGCCTCACATCCCCATCACCACATAATAAATAATTCCATATTATTATTTACCATTTCAATTTTTAAATTATTTTAAATACAAAATCAGGGATTAAGAAGAACCCAGAGAGCATTCCAGTATGTGTAATAATTAACTCAATATAATTTTTATTATATAAAATAAATAAATGTAACCAAATATTCAGTCAACATACTCATTAACCAAATGATTTCTGTATCTCCTTCTGGAAGAGGCATAAATATGTACCTGGGCCTGTTGGCAGTAAAAATGTCAGTGCTGAATATAGGTTTGAACAGATTAAAGTGAAACCACTTGGAAAACAATCTGTTAGAAAATATTAAGTCAAGTATAAATTATGCAAGGTTATATGGAGTGTGGAGACTATGACTAATTCACTATCTAAGCAATTTAATGAGAGCATTTTTAGGCAGACACTTGATAAGATCCATTTAGACAGTATTTTAAGGCTAAATATATATCATATATATGATATATGAGCATATATAAACAGGGACTTGAAAACAGTCTAATAGTAGTACCTTTATTTAAGAAAATATAGTTAAAAAATAAAATACAGCTGAAAAATATTTTATAACAGTTTCAATTTCCAGTCTACCCAAATCAAAGAAAGGTGCGATCAGTTTATATAATGCCAAATTGAGTAAGATTTTTTTTGTAACAGTGTTTAACTAAATATGGGGTGATGTGAATTTTACAGAACAATCACACTGGTTTTGTTTAATATGATTTAACAAATCCTATCTATATTTTGTAATTTGAACCAATTTCCAAACACATATATTAAGAATATTATAAAATTTTCAGAAACTCCTGTGTGAAATCATGAAATATTTAACAGGGGAAGAATGTACTTGCAAGCTTTTATGCGTTTATTTACTTTATTATACTTTTATTTTTTTGACAGAAAGTTCGTAAAGTTCAGACTGTCCTACAAGTTGTAAATCATCTTTAGATTCTCAAGAATTTGAGTATCAGGAAATGTACTAACATGCCCTGATGGTCACACACACACACACACACACACACACACACACACACCAACAAATCTAATTACAGTATAGTCTTGGGTCATCAGTTAACCAGCAAATCCTCTTACTAAGGAGAACCTCAGTATTTCTCTTAATAAAATGTTCATAAGGCCAAGGTTGACCATGATGTCTAATTTAATATTCTAATTTTTACTCCACTTACATTTTGCCCTGATTCTCTTGAACTTTGCTCACAGAGATTTGTCTAAGCCCAGATACAAGAGATAAAATTAAATAGATCTATATCTGTTTGGAATATGTATTCACTCACTGTAGTTTCAGCCATATTTGTAAAAGTGCCCCAAATAGTTCCTAATAAACATTGACCTGGATCAAATTTTTCCTATATTGCTCTGCACCAATACCGTGAGCTCCTACTCTGTGCTAGATAATTTACAGGCTGGGAGCATGCGTGTGTTGATGGACAAATATGGTCCCTTTCACCAAGAACACTTTATCACAAGGTCCCACCCATAAATTAAGAGCTACAGGCAGTCAGTGGCTGCTGAGAAAGAGGGAATCATTTTCTCCAGATATGAACCCTCTGACAGATTATCCAGTCAAGTAATCAGCACTGAACACATAGAAATAGAAGAAACACTACAGGAACTCAATAGGATTTGTGTGCCATGTGTAATGTGTGCAAATGACATAAATATAATAGTCAAATACATTCTCAAAAAACTCATTTGACTGAAAATATTAAAGACAGAACACCTAATCATGTTTGGTGTGAAGCAGGTATTGGACAACAACCAGTAAGCCAATTAGTGTTTCTGTGAAGAATCACTTTGCTCCCATTTGAGGTCCTCACCCTGACAGCTCTACTTGAGAAACCTCCAGCATCAACTCCTGTGTTCCTTTCTTGTGTCATTTAGTTTCCTCCTTAGAGAATCATTCTTTTCAGCTTACAAAGAACAGTTCACCTTTCATCAACGCTTTTTTGTTTCCTTACTCTTACTTCCCAGCAGACACAGCTTAAACCCTTTACTAACTGGTTCAGCAGAACTCTGAACTTTCTCTAAACCATCAAATGCCAGGTTTTTTTTTCACATTGATTATGCCTTTGGTTCACCAAAGCATTTATTCAATATGACTGACAATCTACATCTCATAACACCAAGGCTCAGTGTTCAGTCTTCTTACTAAACTTGCTAAGACAGAGAATATTAATTTCTCCTTCATATTATTTTTCATTTGCCTTAAGGATACTGAAGACTAGTTTCATCTCACCTCATGGGACATTCATGCCCAGTATAACTGGATATTCATCTTCATCGTTCATATATTTTAAATTATAGGATGTGAAGTTTATAGCTTGCCCATCTATCTTTCTCTCTGAACTCATTCCTTTAGGCAACTCATGGCTTAGTATCCACCATTATACAAATGGCTCCTTAATCTTTAGTCTTCATGCTATCTCTCTTCAACTATAGGTCATTAATTTTTTTTCTTCCTCGGATCTCAACTTGCAATTTTAAATAAACCTATCTAAAAACTAAATGTCTAATATTCTCCCTCAAAACCATCTTTCACCTGTCTCATCTCAACTCAAGATAACTCTGTTATTCTACCTGTTCAGACTGACACTTCTACCATCATCCTTAGGTCTGTTTGTTATTTACATATCATATGCAAGATATCTTCCAAACATTTTAAAACTCTGTCTACTTTTTTTTCATTGCTTTGCTAAATCCCTGGCATGATCCGTTATTAACCAGTTTAGATACTTAACTTAGAATAGATTTGAACTTGTGGCCCCACTTTTCTCTTATATCCTTCCCCCAGTTCACTCTCATTTAAAACTCTACTTTTATATTTCATATAGAATAATGTCAGAATTCTCCTTGTAACCTAAACAGTCTTTAGCAATCTGATTCTCTTATACTGTTCTCATGTCATTTCCTATTATCACCTTCCAACTCATTCTTTCCAGACAAACCCTCTTTACATACCCATGTGTGCATACCATCACACTCACTGTCCTTCATGCCTGCAGTTTTATTTTAGAAAGAGATAATGTTTTCAGTCAAATATGAATTGTTTTCTCCCCTGTCCCTGTGTATTTTTATTAGCTTTGTCTGTTTGAGCAGCTATATCAAAACACCAGACAGCCAGAGAAACCAAAGTTCAGGGCATCCACAAATTCCAAGTCTCATACTGACTTATGTTCTGGTGCATAGATGCTGTCTTCTCAATTCAGCATAAGGGGCCAGTGAAGTTGTCGCAGGCATTCTTAATAAGGGCAGTGATTTCTATTTCTGAGGCCTGTCTTTACAAACTACTCTTTTCTCAAGAACCTGAACATCGCATTTGTGATTAGCTTTTTATCTGTAAATTCTGGGGGTATACATATATACATTAAGATCATGTCAGAACTAACAGGCTGTACTGAGTAAAATGTGAGTTACATCAATGGATTAGCATTTTAAGATATTGCCTCAGATACTCCTGTTTATTCACTCATTTTTAATTTTATCTATTTTACTTATTCATGTATTTTTAAATTATATTTTATTATATTGTATGTGTATGGGTGCTTTGTAGCACCAATGTAGGGGCTGGGAATTAAATCAGGGTCCTCTTCAGGAGCAGTCAGTGCTCTTAACCACTGGCCCATCTCTCTAGCACTTCATTTATCATTGTGTTTGTGTGTGTGTGTGTGTGTGTGTGTGTGTGTTTGACATATATACATGTTTAGGTAGGTATGTATATCTGTTGAAGCCACAGCCTGACATTAAACATTTTCTCTTGTCAGCCTCTACCTTACTTTTTGAGGCAGGGTCACTTACTAAACCTGTAGCTCACAAATTGTCTAGGCTGACTTGCAAATGAACAATAGGAATTCATCCATGTCTGTTCCTCTCACCTTTTTTTTTTTTTTTTTTTTTTTTGGTTTTTCAAGACAAGGTTTCTCTGTGTAGCTTTGCGCCTTTTCCTGGAACTCACTTGGTAGCCCAGGCTGGCCTTGAACTCACAGAGATCCGCCTGCCTCTGCCTCCCGAGTGCTGGGATTAAAGGCGTGCGCCACCACCGCCCGGCTCCTCTCACCTTTTAGGCAGCATTAGGATCACAGACAAGTGCCGGAACACCTGGCTTTTGCCTGGGTCCTGGGGAACTCAGGCCCTCATGATGTGACTGTAGGCACTGGACTAACAGAGCTAGCTCCCCACTGCTGCACAGGTTCTTCTTGCTGTGTTCAATACTCCTAGAATGTTAGAATTATTTAGTGCTAATTACTAGAAATGGGAATCAAAATGATTCTGAAAGCTGTTTTCATTCTATCATGATACCCCAGGGTTCTTTTTTAGTTATTTAACACACAATCAAGTGTAACAACGTGAGGAGATTCTAGCTGACACACCGTCTGTTAACCTGATGTTTTGGGGCTATAAAGACTTCACTAATATATGACAATTTTTTTTCCGCTGCGCCTATTTTTATTCTTTTACCACTACTTTACCTAATAAATTAGAAGTTACTTTAACTGATTTTCTTTTTTAAATAATCCCAGACCAATGTTAGGAGGCCATGGAAAGAAACCTCACTTCTAGGTTCTTAATAATAGGAATAAACAATATGGTACTGATCACAATAAGTACTGCATTGGTGTGGGAAGATGAGGAAGGAATGTTGAAATGAGACAGCTGTGAAGACTACCAACAGGTTCATCATCTTTTAATCACTACCATTGGTTTGTAGTTTAGTAACTAAATCTTTTAACTCTGTGAACTCTGGCAAATAACAGATGAATGCTGTCTCCTAATTTCCCTCACAATAAAGTAGGGATAACACTACCCAATTCATAGATTTGTTGTTATCATAGCATGAAATGGAATTAAATTGTACAATGCATCTATTCACTGTTGGCATCTCACTGACACTGAAAAGTAGAAATTCTTATCATTATTGCCTATATTATTAATTTTCTCAAGTACAGATTGAGTGGTAATGTTGTGAGGCAACACTCATCAATCATGTCTCTCTTAGTCATTATGACTGCTTAATAAGTAATTAAACTCTTTGGCATGCCATCATCTTCATTTATTTCTTATTCTCGAGGAGGCTATTTACACAAGGCATTTCCATGTACTCGGTTTGGTCAGGTGTGGCTGTGGTTTACAAGTCACTCGACCACAATTGCTATCATCTAAAAGTCTCTTTACTTCCTCCTAGCCCATGAAAGAACAAACATGTACTTTGTTGGCAACCTAGGGAAGAAAAGAAACTGCACCCAAGAATCTTTCATACATAATCTTCAAGACAACCACCAAGATCCCACCAATCCATAAGATCAAGCAAAATACAAAGAAGTAAGCTCCGATGTTTGTGTGAGTGTCTGAGAATTTACAAGTACATACAGACTAGGTAGGGAAAGAAGTTATGGACTAATCACTGACCATTCAATGGTTGCCTAAAGAAGAAACTGTAACAGCCATGTCTGCCACAGCATTCTCCTGGAAACCTGGCTGGGCCAATGAAGCAATGAAGAAAGGACAGACAACCCAAGGAAAGTTGGGTCATGCACACCAATTATGCAACAACATGAAACCTCAGAACATTTATTATTTGCAGCACAGGAAGAGGCAGTAGCTGGTCTCTCAATAGGAGACCTCCATCCTGGAAGAAGTTCCAGTTGCTAGTTTTTGCACACACTGTTCAATTGATACTAAATACTTATGTGGGAACAGAGGCTTTGCCAAACATTGAGCCTCACCCAGGGTAAGTCTTTCCCAAGTCCTTTAGGGCTGAGGCATTGGACTTGGTCAGTCATATACATTCACTTAGGACCTTATCCATCCCCTTACACATTCACTAAGGGCTTCCTAAGCTCCCTACAATAAGCCATTATTTTTTTTCTTTCTTTTTGACTGGATCTTGATATGTATCCATAATTGGCCTTAAATTTAAGTCCTTTTACCTCTGCCTTCTAAGTTCTACAATTATAGGCTATTATGACCACACCTAGCTCATGTTACTATTTTAAATGCTTAAAATATACATTATATGTGTATGGGTTTTTGACTACATGGATAGCTGTACACCACATACATACTTAGTGTCCACAGAGGCCAGAAGAGGGGGTTATATCAACCTGAAAATGGAGTTTCAAAAGGCTGTGAGCCACCAAGTAGTGTTGGGAATTAAAATTGGGTCCTCTGTCAGAGCAGCTGGCATTCTTAACTCCTGGGTCACATTATTAGTATTATTATTTGATGTACATCGAGGGGGCCATATTAAAAATTAAATTATATGCCAGCCGAGGTTGAAATTATTAATGAAAACAGAGCTTACACAAAAATGCAGAATAAAGACAGGCACAAATGGGTTCAGAGAGATGACTCATCAGTTAAGAGCACAGGCAGAAGCTGTTTTTGCAGAGATCCTGGTGAAAGGAGAATATCAGCTCAGGATTCCCAAGAACAAGTTTTTAGCCCAAAGGAGATTTGTGCCAGAGAGACAGAAAACAGAGAATAAGAGACAAAGCAGGAGATAGAGGATGCGGGAGAAGAGGAAGGAAAAAAGGGATAAGGGGAAGGGGTGTTTGTCCTCGTAGACAAAGGACTGTCTCTGGATAGAAAAGACGTACTTGGCCCATAGGCAAATGATAGTTTATAAAGGTAAAATGGAAAACCTTGTGTTAGGATAAAGTGTTTAATTTTAATTGGGCATGTTAATTAGGTGATCCAAAGGGGTCTTTTGATTCCTGGATATCAATACTTTGACAGCTAGATCTTGGTAGTTAACCCTGGGAGGAGGAAGTGACCAAATAAGGGAAAAGACCTTGGGAAGTAGCTTTAGGAATGTAATCTAATGGTTTTTAGCAAGGCAGAGGGAGTCTGAAAGGAGGGCGAGGCCTGCCAGGGCCACATGCTTTCGTGGGCATGTTGGTTCCCACTTGATCTGGTACCTAGCATCCACAAGGCAGATCATAAATTTCTGTGACTCCAGTTCCAGAGCATTTGATGCCTCTTCTAGCCTCTGCAGGTACTTTATTCACATGTGAACATATATATGTAGGCAAAATACTTGTACACATAAAATAAAAATGTATACTTTTTCTCAAGTTATGCACAGGTAAGAATAACCCAAAGTAGATAATAAAAAATAGCATGGGAAGGTGTCACTGAGAAGATGAATGCACACATTGAAAAATCATTTTTTTTAAATCTATGGATTTCATAGAAAACCAATAAAAGACAAGGAAGGCTCTGACTGAAATTAATTTAATTTGGTGGCAAAATTGGATCAGAGAAAAAAAAAATGTTGCTATAGTTCTCAGTAGTTGCAGAGTTGAGGACTTCAGGCTGAGTGAGTATAACGGAAGGCTGGCCTCTGAGAAATAAGCTCCCCTGAAAGTAATCTTAGGTAGTAGAAAGATTAGGAATGGACCTTGACTGCAAAGAGAAAAGATTTGCATAAGTCATCTACATCAGCGCAACTATTATCTGCAAGTGATTATTTCTTGCCAGCCAGTAATAATTTTATTTGCTTGGATTATCACATACAAGCTGGCATTTTTTTATGAATATTTTTCATTTCATCAATGGGGAAATGGAAAGGAAATAATTCTTTTTTCCATTGAAAACACTTAGAAAAACATAACTTTGAGTTCATGGGTCAATCTTAGTGAAATAGACAGAAAATTGCATCCTTGATTTAATGTTCTCTCACTGTGAGAAATTAGCCAAACCATAACTGATTATATTTATTCCATGGGGAGATTATCAGCAGTTCCTACAGATCTGCCCACTTTCTGTTGTTCTGATGTATAGACACACACAGGTGAAATTTTAGCCAGGTAGTTTATACACAAGCTCAGAGTACCTTTCTTTCTTTTTGTTTTTTGTTTGGTTGGTTGGTTTGGTTTTTACATTTTCTTAACTTACATAGTGAATATACTTTTCAAAATTTAAGTCAATATCATAGTAAGAACAATAGCTTAAATTCCCCAAAATAACAGCATGTTATGATTACAAAGAATTCTTAGACAAACAGACTGAAATAGTTGGACTGAATGTGTACTCTACTTTTACATTTATTTACTTATTTATATATTTATTTATCTACATGTATAACATGCTGTGCAGAAGGGTTCTCTTTTTCTACTGTGCAGGTCTCTCTCAGAGACTAAACTCAAGTTGTCAGTCTTGGTATCAAGTCTATTTACCAGCTCAGCCATACCACTGGTTCCTGTAGTATTGTTTTGGGTAGAGGTGGAAACAGGGTATCAGTAGATAGATCAGGATGGCTTTGAACTCACCAGCCTCTTAGTAGAGTCAAGAGCTGAGATACAGCATGCTTTACAAAAGCTAGCTCTAGCTAAAATTCGTTTCCTCCTGAGTATGTTACTCAGATGTAAATACTTCAGTTTCTTTCACATGTACAGTGTTGTTCTTTATCTGTTTCCTCTAACATTGAAACGTTCCACCCTTCCAGGAAGATGAAAAATTAGGGAAGTAAACAACACAAAATAGCTTTAGGAAGTCCCTGAAACTGACCAGATTCACTAGGCCCTTCTTGAAAGGGCAATCAATAAAAGCTGAGAGTATGTCTCAGAGAAGCCAAGTTGCACATAAGAAGAATTTGAGGTCAGACCAGCCACCTGAAAGAAGCAGAAACCAGCAGAGCAGTCTGTAAGAGGTATAGACCAATTGAGTCGCTTGGACAGTTTTCACCCATGTGTTTTGGTGATGCAGCAGACTTTGAGTCAATTCTGCTCCTATAAGTAAGCTCAATAAAACTCATTGGTTCACCAAGTTGAACTTTGGTAGTAGCCATACTTGGGATTTTTGTGGGATAAAGTCCTAGTTAGGGTTACTATTGTTATGTTAAAACCTCATTACCAAAAGCAAACTGGGGAGGAAAAGCCTTATTTAGTTTAGACTTCCCCATTGTAGTCCATCACTGAAGGAAGTCAGGGCTCATGCAGGACTGGAACCTGGAGGCAGGTGCTGATGCAGAAGCCATAGGGGAGTGATGCTGCTTACTGGCTTGTTCTTTTTAGCTTGCCTAACTGCTTTCTTATAAAACCCAACACCACTAGCACAGGGTTGGCACTATCCACAATGATCTGGAATCTCCCAAATCAATCCCTAATTAAGAAAATATCCTACAGGCTTCAGAAACATTTTCTTACTTGAGGTTCCCTCCTCTCAAATGACTTTAGCATATGTCAAGTTGACATAAAACTGTCAAGCATAGATCCCTATCTGGGGAGAGTAGATATCTTTGTTGCACCTCCCCAGGAAGAGTTTTGTCACACAACAAGTGTATAGATTCATAAATGTGTTTCTATAAATAAAATCTTGTCCTATAAATGGCCCATATAGTTATATTAGAGTTATTTTGGTTTCATTTAAAATGACCTATCATTAACTGTAGCTCTCATCACTTTGTTGAAATTATTACACCCCTTGCCATTTAGCTATTTGTTGACGATGTCTGAATCCTAAGGTATCACGTGAGAAATGTAGATTGATTAGAATCATGAATTCAGCTGGAGCCCTGACTTTCTGATATATGATTATTTCTTCACCATTTGGAGCCCTCCTTTCCCCACTGCCCTATTTGCTTGGACTTTTGTAGAAGTTCACCTTTATGTGGCCACATTTAGTAATATCTTCAATTTTCAATTGAATATAGATTTTGCTATTTACCACTCATATTCTTTGCTTCATTTTATTATTCACTTAGAATCATTAGAGGTTATTTCTTCCTGAAAGAAACTGAAGAATTTCTTTAAAAGACATTACCCCTCTCATGGGAATTTTAGAAGAGAAAGGAAACTATGCATAGGGCTCAGAAGTGAGAAAAACTACCAAGGTTTATACATCAGGTCATAGTTTCTCAGAAAATTGCCAGGCAAGAGGTTAGGACAGAAGACAAAATGTCCTGAACTTTCTAAGAATTTGCAATTTTTGTTAAAGATCTTATTTTATATATAGTTTGGTGTACATCCAACACCTATTTGTACTTCCACCATTTTTCTCCCCAAGGGTCTAAGATGTTCTTCATGACCATGTTCAGGTAAGCTAACTTCATCCCCCAGTGTGTCTTTTGGAGGAATCATGAAGTTCATCTCAGTAGTCCTTCGTTGGTGATTGATTTTAGTTGAGCAGGTAGCAAATTTTCAATCAATGAATATTGATGAAAATTTACGTGAAGGGAGTGGTCATAAATATTTCATTGTATCTTTCAGATAATATGTAAGATATATAAGCTGCATTTCTGTAGGCTGTCATGACTAGATATGCTGTCTTTCACTGTTGTAGCCACAAGAGGTTTCAGTCTTCAGTTAAAAGCTATATAAAAGCCAGGCAGGAGTCAGCGGAAAAGTACAACACTTAATCCTAGTATTGAGGAGACTGTATCAGGAAGATGGCCAATTAGAAACCTATCTGGGCTCCATAGTGAGACTGAAGTCAATCTGGGCTAAGCACAAGTGCCTGTCTCAAATACCAATCAACCAGCCAAAGATATAACCAACTGAACAACTCTAACAGCTACTTACATGACACACAAAAAATGGCAGACTTAAAAACAACAATGCAGTATCAAATTGATATCATTATTATGCCTAAAAGCATCTTTCTTTATATGAAAGAATATATGTTTTAAGCCTTTAAAATGGATTCTAAATAAAGTGTATTGAACATCTTATAGATATGTTCTGCAGAATATCCTTAGGAAATTGCAAATATATAGTCTCCTGAGGTGTTAAATCTTGTTTCAGGTACCACGTTACAAGTAATTGTTTTTTGTGTATTTTCAAACAAATGAATCCTCTTGCCTATAACATAGTTAACCATCTGCCTTTTATATGATTGTGAAGTTGTAGCTTAGCAGTAATATAAGCTATGAAGCTCCCCTGAATTTTACTGTTTGTTTCTCTTCCTGGTGCAAATGTGGAAATAAACATCAAATATGTCACTGTTCCCTTAGTAAAAAAGACAGAGACTAGCACTAAAATCAGCATGGGAGAGAGAATATTTTGTGAATTTTAATGGATGTCTAGATATGCTGTCCCTTGGGAGAAATGAAATAAAATTTTTGTGTGTATAAAAACAAAGAATCCATGAATATTATTGAGCACTCTAGTTCCATAATTGTAAATAAAGTTTTTAAACCCATTACATCTATTTAGTGCCATTGTTGTATGGTCAACTTGGTATTACCTATAAATGGACAGAACTGCTTGAGAAATGATTATGGTTTGTGTAAAAGGTGTTATATTTATACAAACAATCACTTAAAAAACAAGAATAAAAGCTATGCATTGTTTGTGTCAAGATGCCAATTAACAGATATGTGTCAACTACAGTATGAGACTCTCTGTTCAGCTCTCTGTTCCTAAACAGTCTCACAAGGTGTGTTCTTTTCTCAGCTTCCAAAGGGGAAACAACCTCTCTCTTAAGAGGTATATGAAGGAGAGCTTCTGAGCTGAAAACCCAATGCAGTCACATGGCTATGAGAATGGGAAGCATAGCAAAAGAAATGAGGACAAAGAAAAGCAGAAGAAAGCAGAATGGGAAGTACATCTTCACTGTAGTTCTTTGTCCTATATCTTTTACATTTCAAACTTTCCTCTATCATGAAGAGAGATGGTAGATGATAGACTATGGATATCCACACAGATAGATAGATGGTAGACATTCAGCTAAGTAAGTTTACAACAAATCCATTATAATAGCCTGTACAACTCCATTTCCTGCTGCTAACTAGATACATATAGCTGTGGTTTTACCAATAAAGGGGGTTTATTATCTCACTATTCTAGAGGATGAAACTCCAAGATTGGGTAGTTTCTCTGTTTATCCTTTGAAGAGGGACCTCTTGTCTTCTTTTCAACATTCTTGAAGACATCATGAGAGGAACACAGCAAGAAAGGAGGATCTCACCATGAGACAGAAAGTCAGGGACTAGAGAACTGGTTCCCTCTTTTATGAAACCTTGCTCTAGTGAGAACTGACATTGGAAGTGCAACTTTAATCCATTTAAAAGATGCTACCTACAAAGACTTAATTTCTTCCCACTAATCTGCCTCCCTCTTACAACTCCCATTGCATCAGTACCACTATACCAAGGACCAGACTTCAATCACATAACCTTCAGACAAATCACTCAAATCTTACCACTGCTCTAAGCAGTTTCTTTTAGGAGATTATCTTAAAGTTTTTCAATTTTTTCCCTAAGAATTATACCTTTGTCCCTCTTAGCCTACATGTATCAGTACACTTCTTCACTACATTTTACCCCAGGAGAGAACTTTCTGATCTCAATGTGTCACTCCCAGTATTTTGTAGTTCTTTATTACACCTCCCAAAGTTTCCATCCTATAACTCAATTCTAGTTCAGTCATCACTATAGAAATACAGAACATTATATGACTATGTGAATATATCTACTACTCAGCTGTCCTTCAACAAAATTTACATTGACATTCCACTTTATAAGATGCTTAAATTTCCCATCGCTTCCCCAGTTGCCAGCCAGCAGGGAAGACTCCTGTGGGCAGGCTTCTTCACCAAAACACACCATCGGACCCTCCAATCTACAAGACCCACGCACTACTGCAAACATACCTATCCCCCCGCGACCCCAGTGGATTCCAGAGACAGGGAATCCACCAGCTGTCATTGGACCAAGAGGTGAGTGACTCTTCTTTCACCCAGAAAGTCCTAACACTAGGACCTAGGCCCTGGGATATAACTAGTCCCTGAAAACGCCCACCAATCTCTGCCCCAGTTGAAGGCCAATGGGGAAGATTCCTGCAAGCAGGCTCCTTTACCAAAATCCCCCATTTGAACCTCCAATCTATAAGACCCTCACCATACTCCAAATCTACCCAGCCCCCTGCTATCCCAATGGCTTCTTGAGACACAGAATCCGCCAGCTCTCATTGGACCAAGAGTGGCTTCCTGAGACATGGAATCTGCCAGTGCTCATTGGACCAAGGGTGGCTTCCTAAGACACAGAATCCACCAGTTCTCCTCATTGGACCAAAAACTCTTATTGTATGAAGAGAGACTTCCTGAGACACAGAATCCACCAGCTCTGATTGGACAAAGAGCCCTGAGAAGACCAAGAGCAACTTCCTGAAACACAGAATCAGCCAGCTGGGATTGGACAAAGAACAGCTTCATGAGGCACAGAATCCACCAGCTCAAATTAGACCAAGAGCTAAGATCAGACCCAGGGTGGCTTCCCTGAGACACAGACAGAGCAAGCACAGATTGGACCAAGAGCAGCTCACTCAGACACAGGTTCCTGTTTCACTTATTGGAGGCACAGATGGGAATATGTCATTGCAAAAATAAATACAAAAACATAAAGAGCAATATGGCATCACTAGAACCTAGCAGTACTACAAAAGCAAGACCTGAATATTACAATGTAGAAGAAGCAGAAGAAAGTGATCTTAAAAATAACTTTCTGAAGATAATAGAGGCCTTAAAGAGGTAATGAAAAATTCCCTTAAAGAAATTGAGAAAAAAAGACAAATAAAAAATTGGAAGAAATCAATAAATCCCTTAAAGGAAGCCAAGAAAACCAGGAAAAAGCAACTAAATATGTGAAGTAAACAGTTCAAGACCTCAAAATTGAAATAGCAAAAATAAAGAAGAAACAAACCAAGGGAATGTTGAAAATAGAAAATCTGAGTAAATGAACAGGAATTACAGATGCAAGCATAACCAAGAGAACACAAGAGATGGAAGAAATAATCTCTGGTGTAGAGGATACAATAGAGGAAATAGATTCACCAGTCAAAGAAAACATCAAGTCAAAAAAATCATAACACAAAATGTTCAGGAAATCTGGGACATCATGAAAAGGCCAAACCTAAGTATAATAAGGATAGAAGAATACCAACTCAAAGGCACAGAAAATATATTCAACAAAATCATGGAAGAAAACTTGCCCAATTTAAAGCAGGGAATGCCTGTGAAGATACAAGAAGCTTATAGAATACCAAATAGACTAGATCCCCATAAGAAGTCCCCTCGCCACATAATATTTAAAACACTAAACATATAGAGTAAAGAGAAAATATTAAGTGCAGCAAAGGAAAAAGGCCAAGTCACTTATAAAAGCAGACCCTTCAGAATAACATCCAAATTCTCAATGGAGACTCTGACAGCCAGAAGGGCCTGGACAAATATAATGCAGACATTAAAAGACCATGGATACTACCCTAGACTAATATACCCAGCAATACTTTCAATCACCATAGATGTAGTGAACAAGACAAACCCAGATTTAAACAGTAACTATTTACAAACCCATCCCTATAGAAAGCACTAGAAGTAAAACTCCAACCTCAGGAAGTCAGATGAACCCATGAAAACATAAGTAATAGATAACCCCACAACAATAAATCCCAAAGAAGAGAAATACACTACCACTACCACTGAAACATAACAGGAATTAACAATCACTGGTCAGTGATATCCCTTGATTTCAATGGACTAAACTTACCTATAAAAAGACACAAGCTAACAGAATGAATACAAAATCAGGATCCATGCTTCTGCTGCATACAAGAAACACACCTCAACTTCAAAGATAGACACTACCTCAGAGTAAAAGGCTAGGAAAAGACTTTTCAATCAAATTGACTTAAGAAGCAAGCTGGTGTAGCTATCATAATATCTAACAAAATAAACTTCAAATTAAAATCAATCAAAAGAGATTTGGAAAGACATTACATATTCATCACAGGAAATATCCACTAAGATGAATTCTCAATTCTGAACATTTTGTCCCAAATACAAGGAAATCCACATATGTAAAAGTAACATTACTAAAGCTTAAACCACACATCAAACCCCACTCTCACCAATGGAGAGGCAGACTGAAACTTAACAAAGAAATAAGAGACCTAACAAATGTTATAACTCAAATGGACTTAATAGATATCTGCAGAACATTCCACCCTAACACAAAAGAATAACCTTCTCAGCACCCCATGGAACTTTCTCTAAAATCAACAACATACTTGGTCACAAAGCAACTCTCAACAGATACAAAAAAAAATTGGAATAACCTCCTGTATTTTATAGGACCACCATGGCTTAAAGTTAGATTTCAACAACAATAAAAATTACAGAACACCAACAATTGCAAGGAAATCCAAGAACACATCAAAAAAGTATCCACCATGACCAAGTAGGCTTCATGCCAGAGATGTAAGGATGGTTCAACATATGAAAAATCTGTCAATGTAATACACCATTTAAATATGAGGAAAGAAAAAAAACACATAATCATCTCATTAAATGCTAAAAAAAAATCTTTGACAACACCCCTTCATGATAAAGGTCTTGGAGAGATTGGGAATATAAGGAATATGCCTCAACATAATTAAGGTAATAAATTACAGCAAGCCAAGAGCCAACATCAAATTAAATGGAGAGAAACTCAAAGGGATTCCACTAAAATCAGGAGCAAGACAAGGCTGTCCACTTTCCCATATTTATTCAATATAGTACTTGATTCTAGCTAGAGCAATAAGACAACAAAAGGAGATCAAAGGGATATAAATTGGAAAGGAAGAAGTCAAATTTTCACTATTTGCTGTAGGAGGTCCCTGGTAGAATTTTGGGGGTCACTTATCATCAGCAAATGGAAATCAACCTCCATCAAGACCCAGCTATACCACTCTTGGGCATATACCCAAGGAATGTTTAATCATGACACAAGGACACATGCTCAACTATGTTCATTATTTGTAATAGCCAGAACCTGGAAACAACCTAGATGCCCCTCAAACAAAGAATGGATTAAGAAAATATGGTATATATGCACAATGGAGTATTACTCAGCAGTGAAAAACAATGACATCATGAAATGTGCAGGCAAATGGATGGAACTGGAAAATATCAACCTGAGTGAGGTAACCCAGACTCAGAAGGATAAACATGGTTACTCATAAGTGGAAGGGTAAGGTTTTAGCTCTGAGTTCTGACCTCTTGGCTTTCTCTTTTACATTGGTTCTGTGTTGCTTATTTAATAAGATGGTTGGCTACATCTACAATTAACAAATGGGACCTCCTGAAACTGAGAAGCTTCTGTAAGGCAGAGGACACAGTAAATAAGACAAATGACACCCTACAGGATGGGAATAGATCTTCACTAATCCTACATCTGACACAGGGCTGATCTCTAAAATATATAAAGAATTTAAAAATCTAGACATCAAAATAATGAACAATCTAATTAAAAAATGGGCTACAGAGCTAAACAGAGAATTCTCAACAGAAGAACCTCAAGTGGCTGAAAGACATTTAAGGAATTGCTCAACATCCTTAGTCATCAGAGAAATGCAAATCAAAATGACTCTGAGATACAATCTTATACCTGTCAGAATGGCTAAGATCAAAAAAAATGAAAACAGCTTATGTTGGATAGGATTTGGAGCAAGGGGAAAACTCCTCCACTGTTGGTGGGAGTACAAACTTGTACAGTCATTTTGGAAATCAATATGGCGTTTTCTTAGAAAATTGGGAATCAACCTCCCTGAAGACCCAGATATTCCACTCTTGGGCATATACCCAAAGGACACATGCTCAACTATGTTCATTATTTTTAATAGCCAGAACCTGGAAACAACTTAGATGCCCCTCAAACAAAGAATGGATTAAGAAAATATGGTATATATGCACAATGGAGTATTACTCAGCATTGAAAAACAATGACATCATGAAATGTGCACGCAAATGGATGGAACTGGAAAATATCAACCTGAGTGAGGTAACCCAGACTCAGAAGGATAAACATGGTTACTCATAAGTGGATACTAGATGTAAAGCAAAGGATAACCAGACTACAACCCATACCTCCAGGGGAGCTAGCTAACAAGGAGACCCAAAGAGAGATGCATGGATTGCCCTGGGAAGGGGAAATAGAGGAGATCTCCATGAGTAAACTGGGCATGAGGGGTAGGCAATAGGGGGTAGGGGTGGGGCATGAGAACATAAGGGAATGGGATGTTCAAGCTGGAATAGGGAAGGAATGGGAGAGCAATGAAAGAGATACTATGATAGAGGGAGACATCAAGGAGATAGGGAAAAACTGGGGACTAGAGAAGTTCTCAGGAATCCTTAAGAATAACCCCAGCTTAGACTACTAGCATTAGTGGAGAGGGTGCCTATACTAGCTTACCCCAGTAGTCAGAACACTGAATACCTGAACTGTCATCATAGAGCCTTTCTCCATTAACTGGTGGAAGCAGATGCACAGATCCACAGTCAATCACTAGGCTGAGGTCCAGGAGTCCAATCAAAGAGACAGAAGAGTGATTATATGAGCAAGGGCATCAAGATTATGATGGGGAAATCTACAGAGACAACCAAAACAAATTAGTGGGAACTCAAGAAATTTAGATCAATAACTGTGGATCCTGCATGGCACTGGACTAGGCTCTCTGCATAGTAGGACAGTTGTGTAGCTTGATCTGCTTAAGAGGCCCCTTTCAGTAAGCTCAGAATCCATCCCTGGTGCATGAGCAGGCTTTTTGGAGTCCACTATCTATGATGGGACACCTCACACAACCTTGAGTCAGGGGGAGCGCCTTGGACCTACTTCTACTCAATGTACCTCCCCATGGGAGGCCTTGTCTTCTTGTAGGAGGGAATGGGGGTTATGTTGGTGGGGTGGCTGGAGGGTTGGGAGGAAGAAAGAGGGGGATCTTTGGTATGTAAAATGAATAAAATTTTTTCTTAATAAAAAAAGAAAATAAATAAGGTACTGAAATTTGAGAAAGTTGACTTCTTGACCCTGTATTTCATCTAATTCATCCATTCATTGTACAAATATTTTAAAAGAACTATTTTATTTTTTAATTTTTAAAGTTTTTAAAATAATCTTGATGATAACCCAGTATGCCTCTCTTCTTGTGAGTCCACAGAATGAAGGTTGAAGAGCAGTCATTTCAATTCTGTTTCAGTCACTTAAGAAGACGATGGACTGTAACACTGCCAAACTAAACAGGCCCTGCAACGTCAAGTTATGTCAGGGATGGGTCCTTCATTGAGTCTGTAATGGCTCTACCAGGCTAAGATTATTGTAACGATGACCAAGTTGCCTCCAGTTGGAGCCTAGTTGCACTTTTCACCCAGTAACTCAACCAGCCAATGCAGGAGCTGCTCTTTGTGGTAAGTCACTTCCTGGCACAGTTCATAGTGATTCTCAACTCCAGTTCTTCATGCTTCTCTGGATGTATATTCAGTGACTCGTGATGATAGCAGGATGCCACTTTATGTTTAGATTGCAGATTGTAAAGGCTATGACTTCTAACCCAGTGACTCATTTTTGTTGTGTCATTGCTTATGTTTTTGAACTGAGCTGTCATGTAGTGCATAGCCCTTTGTACAGGTAGACAGATGAAACAGCCTATTCCAGCAGCCTGCAAGGAGCTGAGTCCTCCCAGTAAACCCAGCAGAAAATCCACTCCAGCTGTCAGAAAGAGGTTTGCCACATCAATAATTATAATAGGTACATTGGTATTATAAACTCTAAGAGCATCTGGAACTTGTGACATTTAAGTAAGGGATATTCTACTATGTAGAATATGTTCTTCACAAACATTGATTGAGATGACCCCATCATATAAACCACAGGAATGTGGTGCCTCATCAATCAGTAAAAGGCTCTCCATAGTCATGTGACCTAAAGAAGTAAGGTCAGTTAAACAGGTTGAAGAAAAACTGAGGTTCATTGTCCCCTGTTGAAAACCCACTCATTAGTGGCTTATATTATTAGGATTCCAAAGTAAATTTCTAGATCTCTTAACTGTGATTTGACTATGGATTAGTGGTCTGTCTATACAGGCAGCCTGACTCTATTCAATCCTTAATTTTGCTTTTTCAGATGCCAACCCCACTAACAATAATAACTAAACTAAGAAACAGGAAAAATTGTCATAGCTCAAGGGTGCAGAGAGCTTTTCTTTCCAGACGTATCTGCAGATATTCAAAACATTCTCTTCTTAATTCTATAAGGAATCAAACACCCAGACAAGGAGCAGACATCTTTGCAATTTGGAAAGTGTTACTAATTCTTACTATTTAATTATGTTTGTTCCTTTTTCTGGAAAAAATGTCATATTTATTGTAAATAAGTGAGATTTTTAGAAATTACTGTGTAAATGGCCTAATAAGTGAAGACACTTGGTGAATCAATGAAAAAACAAACAATCTCCTCACAGTATTGAATGCACTACACTATCACACCCTAGCAGCTTTAAAGCTCTGATTTAGTGCATTTGACATAGTAAAACTGATATAGTAAGATATGGAAATCATTGTTGCAACTCATCCCTCATTATTTTTTGTAGATGAAAACAAAGTGTGTATCAACCCAGAAAATAAATACTCTATGCATCAATTGTCAGTTGGAATAAACAGTTAAATTTCACTAACATATGTTTCAATATATTATATAGCTTACTTAGCATGGCAAGCACCCTCATTTCTCATGCTCTGTTCTCCAGTGTAGACAAGCTGCTGAAATTTCTACATTAAACAGTGTGTAGGCATTGGTGGATTCAAAGATAGGCAGGGATTCTGTGTTTATTAATACCAAAGTACCTTCTCATTGTCTCTGTCTCCTTCTGAACAAATTTTGTCTGCCATTCATAAAGCTGTATGCAATAACTATGCACTAATGGATATAGATACTACACAAGGCAACATTTGACTCTTTTCTGAGGAATATAGTTTTGTTTTATGTAAATTCTCTGAGGCAGACATGACCCTGCTTTACCGATGAAGACTGTGACAAAGCAGATAACACTTCATGAAGGGTCTAAGACTTGAACCCAAGTCCCTCTGAACCTTTGAGTCCATATTTCTGCCCCTT
This sequence comes from Peromyscus leucopus, assembly GCF_004664715.2. Lineage (NCBI taxonomy): Eukaryota > Metazoa > Chordata > Mammalia > Rodentia > Cricetidae > Peromyscus > Peromyscus leucopus. The sequence continues at coordinate 1,063,154 of NC_051083.1, forward strand.
TGTGTTTGATGACATACATGTGTTATTAATTGTCTTCCACACTGTAAATTTCCTAGTCCCAGACTTAGAGGCACAAATGGAGCAAGCCAGCCTGGTGAAGGTCTTGGATAATCCCTCAGTAAAATCCCACTTTACCCTCCCCTTTCCATGTCTTCATGCTGAAAATTGTATAACCAGCAGACAGTTTTGAAACTGTTAAACTACAAGAGTGGCAGGAAATGATGTTTATTAACAAAGCATGTATTCAGGAGAAGCAAGCAACACAGACCAAATGAGCACCATCCTGTAATAGATGATTAGAGTCTTTCTTTCTTCAGCTGTCTAAAAGTCTGAATCCAAAAGGAATTGAGTACAGTGAGCACAAAGAGATAGAAGGCGTGGGTCCTAATCTGCTAACTCACGACTCCCATACAGTAACATCTTTGTTGTGCATGGGCACAGGGGCTGAGGCTGTGTATGTGCATAGAAGACAGGTGTGGCTGAGAACACAGTTTTCCCAGGCATTGAAGCTCTCCAGCTGCATCCATCTAAGCTCTTCCCACACGAAACCTCAGCAAAGCACAGAATTAAAAGACATATTCTTTGAAAGAAGATAGTGAATTATATCAGAAGTTGTGAATTAAGGCACTGTGTAACAAGCCAAAAACAGCACTACACAGAGTTTGGTGTAGATTAGGAAAAAATGAAGATTTGATTACACCTTCTGTTTTCTTTCAACCATCACTCATGGATTTCTTCATGCCAATTGCTTTTTTCAGTTGTTCCTGGCAGTTGATTTGAATTAAACATTACTAATTCCAACAGACAGGCATAGTAAACTATTGCTCTAATGTGTTCTTTATATTCATACTTTTATTTTCCTTAAAGTGTGGCAAGAGTTAAATTGAAAAAAAAAGTAAAGGAACAAAAAGAAAGAAAGTATTAGGTAGCATTCACTTTTTCTTAGGTAACAATAAAAATATTTTCCAGTTGTCAGAATAAAGATTCCCAATGTCTACTACTACTGAGGACACTAAATGCAAGAGAAAACCTCACTGAAAACAAGTAAAATGTATCCCATGTATATACTGAGAACTTTTTATCTTATTTTACATGATCAAATTGAAAACACTACAGGAGATATACTGTCTTAAGAAATTTTATGTGTCAATGGAATACTACTCAGCAGAGAAAAACAATGACATCATGAGGTTTGCAGGCAAATGGATGGATCTAGAAAAAATCATCCTGAGTGAGGTAACCCAGACTCAGAAAGACAAATATGGTATGTACTCACTCATAGGAGGATACTAGATGTGGAACAAGGATAACTGGACTGCTACTCACATCACCAGTGAGGCTACCTGGAAAACAGGACCCCAAGAAAGACACGGGGATCACCCAATGACAGAGAAATGGATGAGATCTACATGAACAGCCTGGACATGAGTGGGAGCAATAAACGGCGAGGGTCGAGGGAAAGAGAGCGGGAGATCCCACCTGGATCAAGAACAGAGAGGGAGAACAAGGAATAGGAGACCATGGTAAATGAAGACCACATGAGAAAAGGAAGAAACAAAGTGCTAAAGAGGCCCACAGAAATCCACAAAGATACCCCCACAAAAGACTGCTGGCAATGGCCGAGAGACAGCCGGGACTCACCTACTGTGGTGATGGGATGGCCAAACATCCTAATAGTTGTGCCAGAAACCCCATCCAAGGACTGAGGAATCTGGATGTAGAGATCCACGGCTAGGCCCCAGGTGGAGCGCTGGGAATCTAATTGGTGAGAAAGAGGAGGGTTTATATGAGTGAGAATTGTTGAAACCAAGGTTGGATAAAGCACAGGGACAAATAGCCAAACGAATGGAAACACATGAACTATGAACCAAAGGCTGAGGGGCCCCCAACTGGATCAGGCCCTCTGAATAGGTAAGACAGTTGATTGGCTTGATCTGTTTGGGAGGCATCTAGGCAGTGGTACCAGGTCCTGGGCTTGCTACATGAGATAGCTGTTTGAACCCTGGGACTTATACAGGGACGCTTGGCTCAATCTGGGAGGAGGGGACCGGAATCAGAATTCAGAATTCTCTTAAAGTCAGAATTTTAGGAGCTAAACCATAGAATCAGATTGCCTGCACTATTATACTGTCTTACACTTTTATTCTGCTTGTCTATCTAAAAAAGATGAAGTTTTTGATTAAGAGCCTATATTCTGTAGCAACCTTGTCCTCAGTCCACACAACTCACTGATAGCCTTCTTGGTTTCTTCTGTCTACATCCCAGACTTCTTTTTGGATACCCCACTGTCTTATTACACAGTTAGGTTTGTTGTTGCTTTTTTGCTTTTAATATTTGTTTCTGTTTTGGTCCTTATAATCTCCGCTACTTTGTACTCTACAATGTACAGAAACAAATTCTTTCTCTACCTACAACATGGATAAAATGTAATTTTATGTAACAACATGCTATTTTAACTTGAATAATCATTCCACAGAAGTACCTATGTTATAGAGTTAGCTGCCAGCCCAAGTTGCTGTTAAGTGGTGGAAAGGGGGTAAAATGAAGACATTTGCTTCAATACCATGACCTCAAGAGTTAGGATACTTGGTAGCCAAATTTTGTTCTTCTAAGTTTTGTTGTGGGATGTTCTGTATGTTAAATGTGTTGCTTTGCTTGGTTAATAAATAAAACACTGATTGGCCAGTAGCCAGGCAGGAAGTATAGGCGGGACAAGGAGAGAGAATAATTCTGGGAAGTGGAAGGCTGAGTCAGAGAGATGCTGCCAGCTGCCAGGATGAGAAGCAGATTTTAAGATACCAGTAAGCCACGAGCCACATGGCAACTTATAGATTAATAGAAATGGTTGATTTAAGTTATAAAAATAGTTAACAAGAAGCCTGCCATGGCCACACAGTTTATAAGAAATAAAAGGCTCCATGTGTTTACTTGGTTGGGTCTCAGCGGCTACAGGACTGGTGGGTGAGAGAGATTTGTCCTGACCGTGGGGCAGGCAGGACCAGGAAAACTATAGCTACAAAGTTTCTGCCAGGAAAATATTCTATAACATTTATTTAGACTTAATATAAAAAAGCAATGACCTTTGAAGATTGCAAGTTATAATTCAATGGCATTTTTCTTAAGAATTCAAACTGAAATAATTTTTCCCACTAGAAAGTTTTGTAATAGCACATTCAATATTAAAAACTATATTATTCTTGATATTTTAAGTTATCAAGTATTTATATGCATGTTTATATCTGTTCACACACAGTAGGTTATCAGCTTTAAGAACATATAAATTCTCCCACCTGCCCCCAGCACATAAAAATATTGACATAACACAAAGTAAGCATACAATACACATGTGTTGGTTTTAAAATATTAAATTAGACACATAAAATTTCTTTCTTTCTTTTTTTATTTATTTTATTTTACAATACTATTCAGTTCTAATAACAGCCACAGATTCCCCTGTTCTCCCCCCTCCTGCCACCCTCCCCTTCCCCCCAGCCTACCCCTCATTCCCACCACCTCCGGATCAAGGCCACCCCCGAAGACTGAGATCGACCTGATAGACTCAATCCAGGCAGGTCCGGTCCCCTCCTCCCAGATTGAGCCAAGTGTCCCTGTATAAGTCCCAGGTTTCAAACAGCTATCTCATGTAGCAAGCTGTTCATGTAGATCTCATCCATTTCTCTGTCATTGGGTGATCCCCGTGTCTTTCTTGGGGTCCTGTTTTCCAGGTAGCCTCACTGGTGATGTGAGTAGCAGTCCAGTTATCCTTGTTCCACATCTAGTATCCTCCTATGAGTGAGTACATACCATATTTGTCTTTCTGAGTCTGGGTTACCTCACTCAGGATGATTTTTTCTAGATCCATCCATTTGCCTGCAAACCTCATGATGTCATTGTTTTTCTCTGCTGAGTAGTATTCCATTGACACATAAAATTTCTTAAGACAGTATATCTCCTGTAGTGTTTTCAATTTGATCATGTAAAATAAGATAAAAAGTTCTCAGTATATACATGGGATACATTTTACTTGTTTTCAGTGAGGTTTTCTCTTGCATTTAGTGTCCTCAGTAGTAGTAGACATTGGGAATCTTTATTCTGACAACTGGAAAATATTTTTATTGTTACCTAAGAAAAAGTGAATGCTACCTAATACTTTCTTTCTTTTTGTTCCTTTACTTTTTTTTTCAATTTAACTCTTGCCACACTTTAAGGAAAATAAAAGTATGAATATAAAGAACACATTAGAGCAATAGTTTACTATGCCTGTCTGTTGGAATTAGTAATGTTTAATTCAAATCAACTGCCAGGAACAACTGAAAAAAGCAATTGGCATGAAGAAATCCATGAGTGATGGTTGAAAGAAAACAGAAGGTGTAATCAAATCTTCATTTTTTCCTAATCTACACCAAACTCTGTGTAGTGCTGTTTTTGGCTTGTTACACAGTGCCTTAATTCACAACTTCTGATATAATTCACTATCTTCTTTCAAAGAATATGTCTTTTAATTCTGTGCTTTGCTGAGGTTTTGTGTGGGAAGAGCTTAGATGGATGCAGCTGGAGAGCTTCAATGCCTGGGAAAACTGTGTTCTCAGCCACACCTGTCTTCTATGCACATACACAGCCTCAGCCCCTGTGCCCATGCACAACAAAGATGTTACTGTATGGGAGTCGTGAGTTAGCAGATTAGGACCCACGCCTTCTATCTCTTTGTGCTCACTGTACTCAATTCCTTTTGGATTCAGACTTTTAGACAGCTGAAGAAAGAAAGACTCTAATCATCTATTACAGGATGGTGCTCATTTGGTCTGTGTTGCTTGCTTCTCCTGAATACATGCTTTGTTAATAAACATCATTTCCTGCCACTCTTGTAGTTTAACAGTTTCAAAACTGTCTGCTGGTTATACAATTTTCAGCATGAAGACATGGAAAGGGGAGGGTAAAGTGGGATTTTACTGAGGGATTATCCAAGACCTTCACCAGGCTGGCTTGCTCCATTTGTGCCTCTAAGTCTGGGACTAGGAAATTTACAGTGTGGAAGACAATTAATAACACATGTATGTCATCAAACACAAAGGGGCAGAAATATGGACTCAAAGGTTCAGAGGGACTTGGGTTCAAGTCTTAGACCCTTCATGAAGTGTTATCTGCTTTGTCACAGTCTTCATCGGTAAAGCAGGGTCATGTCTGCCTCAGAGAATTTACATAAAACAAAACTATATTCCTCAGAAAAGAGTCAAATGTTGCCTTGTGTAGTATCTATATCCATTAGTGCATAGTTATTGCATACAGCTTTATGAATGGCAGACAAAATTTGTTCAGAAGGAGACAGAGACAATGAGAAGGTACTTTGGTATTAATAAACACAGAATCCCTGCCTATCTTTGAATCCACCAATGCCTACACACTGTTTAATGTAGAAATTTCAGCAGCTTGTCTACACTGGAGAACAGAGCATGAGAAATGAGGGTGCTTGCCATGCTAAGTAAGCTATATAATATATTGAAACATATGTTAGTGAAATTTAACTGTTTATTCCAACTGACAATTGATGCATAGAGTATTTATTTTCTGGGTTGATACACACTTTGTTTTCATCTACAAAAAATAATGAGGGATGAGTTGCAACAATGATTTCCATATCTTACTATATCAGTTTTATTATGTCAAATGCACTAAATCAGAGCTTTAAAGCTGCTAGGGTGTGATAGTGTAGTGCATTCAATACTGTGAGGAGATTGTTTGTTTTTTCATGTGTTTGGGTTTACAACCAATGGGAAGGCAGAACAGAAAGACTATATAAAGACAAACACACAGGAAGTAGGCCCCTTTTCAGAGAGGTCTCTTAGCTAGCTGCAGCAGGCAGATCTTACCTCTGATCTCTTGGCTTTCTTCTTTGCATTAGTTCTGTGTTTCTTATTTAATAAGACGGTTGGTTACATCTACAGTCAGGATCTCTCTATTGCTAGATTCCTCTGAACTGTGTGTATCTATTTCCAAACATCCACCTTTCACACCTGGAAGATGAGAGTCAAGTTCATAGTGACTTGAACAATATAACAAGAAGATATACATTCACTTTTTTCAAAAGATGAGTGTATTTTTTTTTTGTTAGGGAGAAACTAAATTGTGTACGTAGAATGCAAATGATATCCTGTGACTCACAAAACAGAGGGACTTGCTAGACAGAGATTTTTCTGATGACAAGTTCTAATCTCAGAATTCTCCCACTCTAACACTTCTATTTTAAGATTTTGTTTCTGTTTTGAAGTTTCAGAGTTAAAACTGAATGTGATATTGTAGAATAAGAAAGCCAGAGGGGCTTTTTTGAGTTTTTATTTTTTAATTTTGCTTCTTGTTGGAAGGTCTAGGAAATGACCCTGTTAGGTCAGTACAGGTCTTCTCAACAGGTTCTTGAGAGTTTACAGGCCCGCAGGTCTTTGAACCACAAAACACCAGTTATATACATTCCTTTCTAATTTTCCAGGCAATTAGATATGGCCTCCAGGAAAACTATCAGATTATTTGAGAGAGATGCCCCTTCCCTAAAGAAGTTCACTGCTCATTTCTAAACAGATGTTCTCAAGTTACAGGTAAAGGGAAGGGTTAGACAGAAGCCTACTTAGGTCTTACGGCTGTCTTTTAACAGTTGGATAATTCCTTGAAATTTGAAAAAGCATCATGTAAATACTTCAAGTGTCCACATAATGCTATTTTTTTTTACAACACAAATAAGATTGTGATAACTATCGAGGATTTAGCTTTCTTCCAGAAAATTCAGTCCCCAAAGCATATATTTAAAAGCTACTTTGAGTTTGGACATATCTCTTTTTGCCTCATTTTGACAATTGAGACTCAGTACATTTGAATTTTGGACTGTGATTTGCAAAGGAAGAAGTTAGGACCATCACAATGGACAAATTCATACTATTTTAGGGCTTGATGTAGTGGTGAATACCTATTATGCTAGAACCTGTGAGGGTGAGGAAGGATGCCTGTCATGCTGATGAGGCCAACACAAACTACACAGAAAGTTCTAGATCAGCCTGGGCTATAGAGTAAAACATCTTGGAAAATAAAATTCAAGGCTATGAAGTGGATAGTAAATAATTTTTTGAATTTTTTAAAGTAAAACCTTATTTTTTAACAGCAAAAGAACAAAAAAAAATACTCTCAATATTATCCTACAAGGTATTCCTGTATTTATCAACATCCCTGACAATTATTTATCAAGAAAGCATAAGAAAAGGATTTCAGATGTTTGATTAACAGCTAAAATTCCAACTCCTTGATTCAGAGCTCTGTATGGAGACAGCAATTGAATTTGGTACAGGCCCTTATTCTCATTCTGGAAAGCTCAAGCTTTCTCATTGCTATCTGTTACTCTGTGGGCATATCAGTCTGTCTGTAGCTTCAGTTTCTTACCTGAAGTAAGTATGAACAGCATAGTAGCTCATTTTCTCTGTTAAGGTTAGTTCAATATTAATATTACTACTACTATTTTGTAGTATTCTTTCCCATGAAAAAAATAGAGATTTTTTCACAAATATATCAAATATATATATGTATATATAGATATATACATATATAAAAACACATGTTTTGCAAGCATTATATAGCAGATCTTTAGAGTTATAAATGTGATAAGCAAGACGGCTCAGGAGATAAAGGTTCCTGCTGCCAAGCCTCATCAGCCAAGATCAATCCCCAGGACCCACATAACAGAAGAAGAAGAGAATAACTCCACAAATTGTGCTGGGATTTTGATGGGGATTGCATTGATTCTGTAGATTGCTTTTGATAAGATTGCCGTTTTTACTATGTTAATCCTAATTATCCAGGAGCGTGGGAGATCTTTCCATTTACTGACTTCTTCTTCAATTTCTTTCATCAGGAACTTAAAGTTCTTGTCATATAGCTCCTTTGCTTGTTTAGTTAGAGTCACCCCAAGGTATTTTATATCATTTGTGGCTATTGTAAAGGGTGATGTATCTCTGATTTCTTTCTCAGCCCATTTTTCAGTTGTATATAGGAGGGCTACTGATTTTTTTGAGTTCATCTTGTATCCTGGACCTTGCTGAAGGTGTTTATAAGCTTTATGAGTTCCTTTGTTGAATTTTTGGGATCACATATGTATACTATCATGTCATCTACAAATAGTGAAAGCTTGACTTCTTCCTTTCTAATTTGTATCCCCTTGATCTCCTTAATGTTGTCTTATTGCTCTGGCTAGAACTTCAAGTATTATATTGAATAAGTATGGGGAGATCAGACAGTCTTGTCTTGTTCGTGCATTTAGTGGCATCACTGAGTTTCTCTCCATTTACTTTGATGTTGGCTGTTGGCTTACTGTAAATTGACTGATTATGTAAATTGACTTATTATGATTTAGTATGTTCCCTGTATTCCTGATCTCTCCAAAACCTTTATCATGAAGTGGTGTTGGATTTTTGTCAAAGGCATTTTCAGCATCTAGTAAGATGATCATGTGGTTTTTTTCTTTCAATTTGTTTATATGGGGTATTACATTGATAGATTTTCTTATGTTGAACCACCCTTGCATTCCTGGGATGAAGCCTACCTGATACTGGCATAAAAACCAACATGTGGACCAATGGAACCAAACTGACGACCCTGACATTAATCCGCACACCTATGAACATATGATTTTCAACAAAGAAGTCAAAAGTGTACAGTGGGACAAAAAAGCATCTTCAACAAATGGTGCTGACATAACTGGATGTCAACATGTAGAAGACTGCAAATAGATCCATATCTGTCACCATGCACAAAACTGAAGTCCAAGTGCATCAAAGACCTCAACATAGATGAAGTTACACTGAACCTGATAGAAGAGAAAGTAGGATGTAGTCTTGACACATTGGCAGCACTAGAGATCACTTCATAAATATAACACTAGTAGCAAAAATACTGAGAGCAACAATTAATAAAAGGGACCTCTTGAAACTGAGAAGCTTTTATAGGGCAAAGACATGGTCAATAAGACAAAATAACAGCCTACAGCATGGGAAAAAATCTTCACCAACACCACATCTGACAGAAGGCTGGTATCCAGAATATATAAAGAACTCAAGAAATTAGACATCAAAATACCCAACATTCCAATTAAAAAATGGGCTACAGAGTTAAACAGAGAATTCTCAGCAGAAGAAGTTCAAATGGCTGAAAGATATTTAAGGAATTGTTCAACATCCTTAATCATCAGGGAAATGCAAATCAAAACAACTCTGAGATATCATCTTATACCCATTAGAATGGCTAAGATCAAAAACACTGAAGACAGCTTCTGCTGGAGAGGATGTGGAGCAAGGGGAACTTGTACAGCTACTTTGGAAATCAATATGGCCTTTTCTTAGAAAATTGGGAATCAACCTCCCTCAAGACTCAGCTATACCACTCTTGGGCATATACCCAAGGTTCAATCATACCCAGGAACACATGCTCAACTATGTTCATAGCAACATTATTTGTAATAGCCAGACCCTGGAAACAACCTAGATGCCCTTCAAGTGAAGGATGGGTAAATAAAATGTGGTACATATACACAATGGAGTACTGCTCAGAAGAGAAAAACAATGACATCATGAGGTTTGCAGGCAAATGGATGGAACTAGAAAAAAAAAACACCCTGAGTGAGGAAACCCAGACTCAGAAAGACAAACATGGTATGTACTCACTCATAAGTGGATACTAGATGTAAAGCAAAGGATAACCAGACTGCAACTCATAACTCCAGGGAAGCTACCTATTAAAGAGGACTCTGAGAAAGACACAGGGATTGCCCAACAACAGAGAAATGGATGAGATCTACATGTGCAAACTGGACATAAGGGGGGCGGGTATTGGAGGGCAAGGGTCAGGGAAAAGAGAGCTTAGGGGAGAGGGAGATCCCAGCGGGATCAGGAACAGAGTGGGAGAACAGGCAGGGAGATACCATGATAAACGAAGACCCCAGGGGAATAGTGAAGAAGCAGAGCACTATAGAAGTCCCCAGAAATCCACAAAGATACTTCCACTGTAGACTACTGGCAATGGTCGAGAGAGTGCCTGCTCTGATGATTGGATGGCCGAACACCATGGCTATCATGATAGAACTCTCATCCAGTGTCTGATGGAAGCAGATGCCGAGATCCACAGCCAAGGACCAGGTGGAGCTTCGGGAGCCCAATCGTGAAGAGATTGGTTGAGGAACCCCCATGGAACTGGACCGGGCCCTTTGAAGAAGTGGGGCAGTTCATTAGCTTGAACTGTTTGGGAAGCTCCTAGGCAGTGTAGCCAGGACCTGTCCTTAGTGCATGGGCTGGCTTTTTGGAGCCTGGGGCCTATGTTGGGACACTTTGCTCAGCCTTGGTGTAGGGAGGAGGGGACTGGACCTGCCTTGGCTGAGTCTACCAGGTTGGGCTGACTCCCCAGGGGTGACCTTGCATTGGAGGAGGTAGGAATGGGGGGTGGGTTGGGGAGGAGGGCTGGGGGGGGGGAGGAGGGAGGATGGGGGAATCTGTGGCTGATATGTAAAATTAAGTTAATTATAAAATAAAAATATATATTTTAAAAAAGAGCCAAGCAGTGGTGGCATATGCCTTTAATCCCAGCACTTGGCAGGCAGAGGTAGGCTGATCTCTGTGAATTTGAGGCCAGCCTGGTCTCCAAAGTGAGTTCCAGGACAAACTCCAAAGCTACACAAAGAAACCCTGTCTCAACTCCCCCGCCCCCCCCAAAAAAAGAATATAATGAAAACAAAGAATATCAATAAATAAACAAATGAAACCACGGGGTTGGGGGGAGACATAAGGAGTCTCAGAGGCACAGGCTAAGCAGGACCAAGTTCTGTTGTTTCTGGATTCAGACACCACAACCTGGCAAGAGACTCCCCAAACTAGCCCCAGATACTCATACACCAAGCCAAGAAGCTAAATTTAAATTGTGTGTGTGTGTGTGTGTGTGTGTTTCCTGAAAATTAGAGGGGCCCATGACAGTTGAGGAAGATAGTTTTAAAGGGGAGAAGAGGACAAAGAAGATGATGAAGTACATGTGACAGGAAAGCTGGAGGGAGAGCTATGTAGGGAGGAAGAGAAAAACAGGAGGAAATCAAGAGATTATTGAGAAGGGAGGTTGAATAATTACAAAGTATATTGAATTTATGTAGTAACTGTTGTAATAAAACCCATTAGTTTATATAATAATTTAATTTTTTTTTCAAAAAAATATAGTTCTAGAATTGGGGCCAGGAGAGACTAAAAGTGGGAAATTTTCACAGATAGCAATTTTAAAAAATCTCCTAATTTCTGAGTCAGAAGAACACATAGAAAACACACCATTAAGTCCCCAGCCCCAGTATTTGAGAGCAAGCTCATACCTCCAGGCCTGTGGCAGAAACCGTAGCCAAAAACATGTCCTAAGTGCATATAAATCTCACTCTTCCTTGGAGCAATGTTTCCAGTTCTGTTTCTCTCAGAAGCCATGCTCTCAGACAGGTGAGGTAAGCAAACATTAGTAGAGCAACCATGAATCACAGTGTACCACCCGGGTAAAGCAGACATTGGCAGCCTCGGGCTCAGTGTGATCCAAATTCTGCTTCTCACTCTGAGCTGAGTTACCTTGAGTAGGTTCCAAAATCTATAAACTGCAATCTCTTCACAGACACAATGGAATTCATCACAGCTTCCAACTCCAGAGCTACTGACATATACAACATGTAAGAGTTGCAAGTGCAGTCCAACGACAGAGCAGTTGCATAGCAAATATTAGGTGCCAGGTTCAATCCTCAGTCCAATAGCACACACTAAACCAATGAAAATAAACTATAATACTCTCACACTGGCTGTATTCAAAAGTTATCAGAATTAAATTCTGTGATAAATTTTTATGAGTTGATAGTTATGTGAATAGAGCCAGTTATTAGAAATTAGAGGCTTGACTATTGCCTACTCTTTAGATGCTCATTTGCATTCATTTCTTCCCCCTACACTAATCCCACTTACATAAGACACACAGACTCTTTGTTCTTCTTGCCATTTTCCTTTTTGTCCCAATTCTTTTCCTTCTCTCCCCCTCCTCTTCTTATTTTTACTTCTTCCTTGTTAGATGGAAAATATTTTTAGGGAAATTGAACTATGGCTAAAGACCACACTCCCAGGATGTGTCACTATCTCATGAGACTCACTACATCCTGGATAAACTGCTGAAGGGGAAAAATGCAGCAATTACTCACATATTTATAAAAAAAATATATGCCTCTTTAGAGAATGCTTTGTGATTAAGATCACTTGCTGTTCTTGAAGAGGTTCCAGATTTGTTTACTAGCACTCACATGGTAGTTCACAACTATTTGTAAGTCCAATTTCAGTAGATCTAATACCTCTTCTGGCCTCCACAGGCCACAGAGAGACATGTGGTATACAAACACAGACACAGGCAAAACACCCATACACATAAAGCAACAGTAAAGAAATAAATCATTAAAAAATAAAAAGCAAATATATGGTTAAAATGTATTTATTAAGCACTTTCTAAACTTGCCCATATACAGGCAATAATATCATTAACACTATTTATTATTGTGTATTAACATGATACCATTTATCCTTGCATCATGTTACATGATGTTATATGCCTCTTCTAAAGTCTTACCAAAGAAGGAGGTAATAGTAAAACTGAAACAATAGAAAAGTATAATGTAATCTAGTTAGAGTGCGATGCTATACCCTGTACAAGGTTAAGAACTTCAAGCTTGCCAGATGTCAGTGGCACACACCTTTAATCCCAGCAATCAGGAGGCAGAGGCAGGCAGATCTCTGTGAGGTTGAGGCCAGACTGGTCTACAGAGCAAGATCCAGGATAGGCACCAAAACTGCACTGAGAATCCTTGTCTCCAAAAACAAAAACAAAACAAAACAAAAAAAGAGCTTCAAGCTTTGTCCCTCTTGTAAAACACACAAAACGATCAAAAGTCACCAGATTTTCTCTTCTTACATCACTAGAAAGATTCATCATCTACAGTCGGTGTAACTGAGTATTATGTTGGCACACATCCTGAAACCATTATTTGTACTTCCAGAGCAAATGCTACAACTGGGAAGCACTTGTCTAGACCAATGCACCAGAGTATTTACTACTCTATCCTGCCTTGTCCTTTACTGTGCACGTTCTGACACCTGGAATTATCTTTAAAGTCTTTTTTTTCATTTTTTTTTTGTTCCAGCATCCAGGCACAAAACTTGAAGAACACAAAATGGAAAAGGAGACATAAAATTTCATGAAGATGTGAACATGATCTTTGAATATATATAACAGAATGGCCTCTCAAATGTCCTTATAATAGGTTCAATGCCACTTAAAATGATTCAGAGATACTATTTCATATCTGTCCCATTGGTAAAAATTGGCGAATTTCTGCAATTATACTACACTGTTGGCAAAGGTCCCTATACTTTAATAGTGTATTTTAGTAGCTTTGTATATTATTCAAAATTACCATTATTATTGTAAAATGAATAATTTGTGCTGTGAATCTCCCATAGAACAGATGTCTTTAAACCATAGGGCTTGGGGTCTGTGAGACTATGAGAAAAATGATGAAATTGGTGAAAGTGGTCTGTACTATTCTTTTAAAAACCTAAGCCTTAGGCTTACATAAAGGTCCTCCCATCCGTAAATTCTGTGGGCACAAAAGACAGGAAAGTAGGTGGGGGATAGGTTGTAGTCGTTTTCAGTGGAAGAAGGAAAGAGGAGGAGAGAGGGTAATGTGTGAGGGTGAAATGACAAAGTTCATTATATACATGTGTGAAGCTGTAAAAGAATAGAAATAAAATTTAAAATTTCTGAACCTCCACTTTCTTTGTCAGCTATTCAGATGCTTCTTTTAAAAAAATTTATAGCATTTTATTACGAGTGTGTGTGTGTGTGTGTGTGTGTGTGTGTGTGTGTGTGTGTGTGTAGGTCACAGGATAACAGGATAACTTGCAGGAAGAGTGTATTATTTCATTCCACCTTCTGGGCCCCAGGGAGCAAACTCAGTCATCAGGCTTGGGGCAAGTACCTTTGTCTGCTGAGCCATTCCACTCACCCTCTTCAAGTGATCCCCATGGATTGTGCTCAGGAACCATTGACAAAAATTTGCAAATTTACAGGGAAATAAACCATCTAAAGTGGAAATACTGAACAGTAAAATATCTATGTTTGAGATCACCATGGCATTCTTATTGGAAGTGGTTTTGTGTTTTCATCTCCGTCCTTCCTCTCTCCCCTCCCCTTGTTCACTTTTCCTCCTCTGCCTCCCTCTCTCGGCTTTCTTCTAAATATTATCACATTTAAGCAGACAATAAGAGTTATCCTTTGTTCGACAGTTTCTAGAAATGTATTATAATAGCACATAAAGTGTATAAAATAACACATAAAATAGAAAAGTCATGCAGCAGGATCCCAACAACTGTCTTCCAACGCATTTTCAATACATTAATTACATTTCATTAAAAAAAAGTAATCAGTGTGGAAAACTGTCCTGTGTATTTTAGCATAGACCTTCATGCATTAGATACTAGTGTCCTGTACGTACACACACACACACACACACACACACACACACACACACACACACCTGATTTGACAGAAATGAATCCAGGCATTTACAAGTAGCCTTTTGGAAGCAATATGTCCCCCAGCTAGGAACTGACTCGTCCATGTGATATGTAAAAACATGCCTTATTGAAGAGCAATAAGCTGAGAATAAAAATAAATGTTAAACTTCACTCCAGTGAAGAAGGGGGGCGGGGAACCCACCACCATTAATAACAACAACAAAACGATTTCATCACCATGGAGAGCTCTAGGCAGACAGGAGGCTAGGCAGGGGGTGGGGTGGCTTTTGACAACTGTATTCTCCATTTAAGCCATGGTGCTAATAAGACTGAACTATTGTCTTTACATAAAGGAATCAGCTGATGTTTTTAATCAAGAAGACTTTGTGTACTGAGGAAACAGTAGTGAGTGACTCATTCTTAGTCAATAAACCAGTATGCACTCAACAAGATTTACTCTTCACCCTACTTGAAGTGACTGCCTCCAATTTTTAGTTAACACAAATGTTTTGTATTTAATTATATTTGCCTTTTTCTCTTTCTTGTTTTCACTGAGGTGTGTGTGTGTGTGTGTGTGTGTGTGTGTGTGTGTGTTTGAGATAGAGTATTGTTAGGAATACTCAATTGACTTGGTATTCTCTAGGTATGCTAGGATTTCATCAAAGTTACAGAGACCTTTCTGTCCCAGCCTCTCAAGTTTAGGGTTGAAGTCAGGGGTCATCAAGTCTTTCTTACTCCCCTGTCAAGTTTATAGTAGGAAAATCATGGCACATATGCTTTTTGCTTTGTGCCTCTCATATCTAATAAAAGTGTTTATCATGTAGCAATAATGAATTATTTAGCATAAATATAATTCTCAAACACATTTTCAAAAAATATGAAATTTTTAGTGCATTTGAGCAGATCACAGTGTTGAAAAAAGTAAAAAGGAAAGGACGGGATAAGAGGATAAAGGGGGTATGGAAAGGAAAGAGAGAATGAAAGAAAATGAAGTAGAAAATGCAGACCATTCATTGGAAAAGAGAATACAGCAATTCATTGTCAGACAAGCAAAATTAACCCCTCCAAAAGGGAACTCACTTTGGAAATCTACATTGGTGTTCACCATCACCAAATTATAATTCAAAACAAATCAAATCACTGGTAGTCCTATTTTTAATTAAACATCGTCTCTACACCTGGGTCTGCTGCATCCACTGTTTCGTTTGCTAATTATGTTATGTGAAGAGTAGAGCAAGCCATTCATACTCAATGATTTATTGACTTAAACAATAGAAGTTCTATGTTTTTGAAAACACATTGGGCATTCTTGAGACAAAAGAGATAATAACTCTGTTCAAAGCATCTTGGTTTCATTTGTTCTTTGCTCTCACATTCACACTCACACAAAAGAAGTAATTTTGCTTCATTTTTACTGGTAGGTCCACAGTATAGGCTAAATTACGTTCTTTGTTTCTGAGAAAAGAAATTTTCCAAGCATTGGAGGAATTTTTATTGCACAACTGATGAAAACCAAAATAATCTAGTACAGGAAACACCATGTGTTTCCTGCACCAATGGACTGTTCCAGACTGTCAACAGATTTTCAACAATAGAGGTCAGAGAAAACATTACCTTAATGTTTCTTTAACATGTAGTAAGTGGAATGAATGATAAATGGTGCTGGTGGCAGCTGGTTACCTGTGGAAAGGTCATGGTCACAACAGAACCCAGTATTAGTTTCAGAGTTTTATTAGGAGGAAAGGGGTAGGGGAGCACATGCAGAGAGCAGAGGAAAGATAGTTGTGTGGGAGAGAGAGAGCAGAGAAGAGAGAGAGTCTGGCGTCTGCGTCCAGCTTTTTAAGGGCTCCCGGTGAAGCAGGATTACAGAGCTACACCATGCATGCATTGATTGTGTGACCATACCATGCACACATAGTCACCAACGCACACTGATGACATAAGACACATGACCTTTTGCTTAACTCCTGAACTGTGCCTGTGTGGTCATGTAGCTGGAGTGAGGGCAGAATTCTAACAGTAAGTTCAAAATTTATTTTCTTTTGCTATATTCTATGTGATTTTTTAAAAATGTAAAACAGTTCTGGAAAGCACATTTACCTTCTCTGAAAATCATGTTGAAACTTAATCCTTAAAGTGTGTTTATCATTTCCTGCTTTATCCAAGTGACTGAAACAGGATTTAGGACAATAAAATCTGAGCTCCTCCCATAGCAGTAATTCTCAACCTGTAGGTTGCACCCCCTTTGGGGGTTGAATGACCCTTTCACAGAGGTCACCTAAGACCATCAAAACCCACAGATATTTATGATTCATGACAGCAGCAAAATTGCAGTGATGAAATAGGAATGAAATAATTTTATGTTTGGGGGGCACCACAACCTGAAGAACTGTATTAAAGGGCCACAGCCCTAGGAAGGTTGAGCACCACTGTCCCCTGGAAAGGAGTTCACAAACTGATACTATTTTCTTGAAAACTGCAGGACAGGGAATTCTTGATTCCTCCAGTTCTACTCCTTCCTTCTTGGTAAGCTTGGTTGGTGCTATCTCATCTTTCTACATTCCCCTTCCCATTCAACTATTCACTTGTTTGTTATTATTTGTGTGTGGTTGTTTCATTTTTATTTTTCTTCATTTTGTTCTTTGTTTCATTTTCCTATTTTGCTTTGTTTATTTATGTTTTTTTTTTTGGTTTGGAAAGACTTACTTTAAAATTTCTATAAATCCTTAGAAATGGGTAAGAAAATATGTTGTCCTTATATATGTGCTATCTTAGTTAAATCTCTATTGTGATGACATAACACCATGATCAAGAGAAATTACAAAAGAAAACATTTAATTTAGAGTTTCTGAAGGTTAAAGCCCATGACCATCATGTGAGAAAAACATGGCAGCAAGCAGGTAGGCATGGTGTGCAAGGATAGTACCTGACAGCTCACATCAGGTCTACAAGCACAAGGCAGGGAGGGAGGGAGGGAGAGAGAGAGAGAGAAACTAAGTAGGAATGGTGTGGGCTTTTGAAACCTTAAAACCTGTCCCTGAGTGACACACTTCTAATATGGCCATGTCTCCCAATTCTTCTCAAACAGGTCCACAATTTAGGAACCAAGAACTCAAAAATATGAGCCTATGAGGGAGGGAGTATCTTATTTAGGGTTTCTGTTACAGTGACTGTGAAGAGACACTATGACCACAGGAACTTTTATAAAGGAAATCATTTAATTGGGGTGGCTCAGTTATAGTTGAGAGGTTGATTCAGTCTATTATCATCATGGCAGGAAGCATGGCAGTGTACAGGCAAACATAGTATTGTAGTGGGTAGCTGCTCCAGCTTTTACCTGGAAGTACTACCCCCACTGAGGCTTTGGTAACTGTCACACCTACAAGGCGGGGCTGAGACAGGAGCTCTTAAGACCACCAACAATGCTAAGAAAGATTAGGTGACTGTCCAGGCTGCCAGCTGTCTCTGTCTACTCTTTCAAGACTCCTGAAAGTTGCTTGCATCCATCTTCCATTTCTCAGGTATCATGATATTCCTTCTCAGGTCTTTGA
The DNA here is from genome assembly GCF_004664715.2 of Peromyscus leucopus. Classification (NCBI taxonomy): domain Eukaryota; kingdom Metazoa; phylum Chordata; class Mammalia; order Rodentia; family Cricetidae; genus Peromyscus; species Peromyscus leucopus. The sequence goes on from NC_051083.1 coordinate 1,081,296, forward strand.
TGGAATTGACAACTAGCAGTTATAGTTACAACTTAGTATAAGTATAGTTACAACTAAGTATAGATAGAACATATTAAGTATTAGATTTAGGTTCTTTAAGATAGGACACCTTTTAGAATGATCTTTGTAACATTCCACTTACCTGTGCTCCAGACTTCTTTGGATTTTAGTATGTGTCTTTTGTTTGATATTGTTCATGTTGGTTGTAGTTCCAGCTTATCTAGGTCATTATCCCTTATTACTCCTGGACAGTATTTGATAATCATTCCTATTGTATATAGCCTTGTATTAGGTTAGAACCTTCTTATTTAGACAAAAGGGGGAGATGTAGTGGGTAGCTGTTCCATCTTTGACTGGAAGTACTACCTGCATTGAGGCTTTGGTAACTGTCATGCCTACAAGGCGGGGCTGAGACAGGAGCCTTTAATACCCCAGATCGGGATGTGCTTCCTCTCTTGGTTCCTGGATCCTGGGTGCTGGAGATAGATCGATCAGAGTTCTCGAGAGAACACTACTGGACTGTGCTACACCTTTCCCGGACCCTGCAACCTATCCCTTTACTTGTGAGTTACCCCACAAAATAAACCTCCCTTTTGACTACATGGAGTTGCCTTAATACTACAACTGATATAATACTGGTGAAGTAGCTGAGAGTCCTATATCTTGCAGACCACAGATATCCTGAGCATAGGAAACCTAAAGCCTACCCCAACAGTAACACACTTCCTCTAACAAGACATATCCACTACAACTAAGTCACCCCTCATTGTAGTGCCACTCCCTGCAAACTTATGGGATCCAGTTACATTCAAACTGCCATAGGGGCCATTCTCATTCAAACCACCATATATGCCTTACAGTTTCTTCAAGAAGGGAAAATAATAAGGGGATTTTCTCATGATCATAAGTATATTTCTTCTCTTCTTTATACATTATAAAATTTGCTTACACATGTGTATGCAGATGAAAAATTGGCCAGCATTAGAAAACCACCTCAACATGGTGTTTCCACAGTGCATCATCAGTCAAGACAGTGCCCTATTAAACTTGCCTGCATGCCAATCCTCTAGAGGCATTTTGTCCATTAGCATTCCTTCTTCCTAGATGACCATATCTTGTGTCAAGTTAACAAAGAAACTAGCCAGCATATCTGTAAACTTATTTTTGGAAACCTAACCATTTTCTCTTCGTCATTTATTATTTATTTATTTATTATTTGTTTGTTTGTATTTATTCATCCATTCATTTTTTTGACCAGGAATGAAGTCATACTTCACTAAATTATTTTCACAAATAATATAAAGAACTTTTTCCCCATGAGTTGGATAAATACGTAAATAAACAAATAAACAAATAAATAATACCCCTTTTCAACCAATGCCCATATATCTATCTTCTTTTTTTATATACAAAAAGCTCTTTGGTAAAGAATTGAGCTCTTAGAATGCTTTCTTTTGACTTTTTTGTATCACAAAGAAAGAAATAAACCAAAACTTTCCCAGGAGGGAAATACTTGGAAGTAAAAACAACATTTCTAATTCACAATGAATGAATCAAACACTCAGAGGTTTCCAAGCAATGGAGGATGCTATATAATCTTGTTTAATATACCATAGAATGCTGCTTAATGCACAGAATATGTTCCCATTGAGTCACTTCCCACTTGGTTCCACTTCACAATTCAAACATAATTTTCTGGGTAATCCTCGTAGTATATCACAGGAGATGCATTCCTTTGTAGCTGCTACTTTTACATCATTATCACTTGAAAACAAAATGGCAATTCTTTCCTTCAATCTTCTTTATTTTTCTTCTTCATTTTCATTGCCTTTCTATTTATATGTATGTAAAAATGACAAAGTAGTTAGCACATTATAAATGTGTCTATTTTAAATGGATATTGATTAAACCATGTAGTGATGTGTTATGCAGTCACATCACTTAAAAACACAACTTGTAATTTTAATTGGATGGCTTGAATATTCAGATTATTCCAGTACAGGGAATCAGGAAGTCAGATTATTTTTCTTCCTCATGATTTGTAAACTCATTCGCTATGATTTATAACTATGAGCTGTAGTATTCACTGACATTTCTAAGCTATTTAAAATATTTTTATTAATCCCGTGAGAACTTCAAACAATGCAGTTTGGTCATAATCAGCACTCTCCCCCTATATCCTCCATGATCTCTTTCTCCACTCCGTACACACCCAACTTTGTGTTCTTTATTTTATTTTACCCATTGAGTCCCATTCATTCTTCCTCTTAGGTGTATGACATCCTCTAGAATCTGGTAAATCTACTACAAGCCACACTACAAAGAAAAGCTAATTTTTTCACTCTAGGACGCTATCAGTTACCCTTATCTCCTCATTATGGGTGAGACTTCATGCTGATTTTCCTGCTCCATGCTGATTTTTTGTCTTACTTGAGCTTGGACAGTACATGTGCATGTTGTCACAAAGCTTTGATTTCATATGCTCAACTTCCCTGTTGTGCCCAGAAACAACTTTTCTACCTCTTACTCTTGCAATATCTCTGCTCCTTCCCCATCCACAGTGCTAATTTTATAAAATGTACATTGATTTCCATTTGTTCCTGAGATTCTTATGTTCTTAAATTCCTATGTATTTAGACTACAACAAACTAGTGTGCTGGTAAATTGTTCCTTGATTGTCAATAAAGAAAGAAAGTGAGAAAGAGAAATGGAGAAAGAGAATAAGAGGAGAATGGTGTAAGGAAAGGTAGGAGGGAAGGAAGAAAAGAAGAAAGGAATGAAGGAGTAAAGGAAGGGAGGAAGGAACTCTGCCAGTCCGTGCCCATTGGCTCTGTATTGTGCCACCTCTTTAAGACTTTTCTGTTCCCTACTTCCTTGGACTTTCTCTTCTGTTTTTACATTCCCATTAGGGCCCGTTATTTATTATGTGGTGCTGTTTACCATGAGAGAGAAACATGAGGTACAATGAAACCCACTATAAGAGTTTATTAAGGAAAGGGAATAGGAAGAAAAGGGTACATAGGCCTATGGAAATGACCAGTGTTGATAGGGGGCAGAGGAATAGGTGGAACCTGTTTTTATGGGCTCCCCACCCCCAGCATGTGCATATGGGCCTAGGCAGCTACTCCACGCATGTGAATAGGTTACATGGTCAGGCTGTGTGCAAATTACATAATCACAAAAAGCATGTTTTACGTAGGACATAAGACCCTGGGATGACTAAATGTCCTGTCTGACTGCTGGACAGTGCATGCAGTCGTGTAGCTGGGGGGAGTAGCTAGGAATCCTAACAGGACCTTGTTGCAATCTATCATTCCTTTGTAGAAACTTCTTTTTTAATTTGTTCCAAGTTGTCAATAATTTCTCCCAGAATAATTTTCATGAAGGGTGATTTAAATCTTGGTTGGGCAACACCAACATCTTGCCTTCTTTCATTTTCATCTTTGGCTACATAGTGAGGCTCCTCACACACATGTGAAACACAGTGTCTGAAGACAAAGTGAAACCACCAACTAGACAATTCTATGTGTAGAAGAGTAGTTTATTTGCCAAAACAAACTGCTGGGTTGTCTCAGGCACAGAGAAAAGCAGTCAGTAGGAAAAGCCTCCTGGGTTTTATGGAGACAGGTAGTGGCTGGAGGAGGGGGGTGAGGGCCAGAATAGCCTGGGAGTTAGCACTGAGACTTTGGTCTCTTACAGACTATTTTGGTTAATCAGGAATTAGATTCACTTTGCCCTTTGTCAGGGTAGTTGACCATTGCTGGTGGGTATCAAACTAATGGGTTTGCTAACAAACAGGAACTAGCTTCCTGAGATTCCTGAGGAATGCTGAGTTTCTGTTTCTGTTTACCTGATATTAATCCTTCTGTTTACTCTTCAGACTCCTGCCTGGGCTGGGCCTGGGCTATCATTTAGGACATTGTCAACAGCACTGATGTGAGGAAGGGGGCACTTTAGCCATAACACACAGACTCATTTAATATGAGCTCTTCTTGCTCTTGATAGAACAAGGGATAATTTTATACAATAGGAGGCATGTCGGTCCCTTGTACTCACAGACAGGCACTAGGGAAACCAGGAATGTTAAACACACAGAGTTCTCTTTCCAAAGTGAGAGATGTATAACCCTTTTCCACCCAGGAGGCTGAGAACCAATGAGATCAATAGCCTGGTGACCTCTACACTATCGGTATAGTCACACCATCTCTTTCAGACTCTTATGTTGAGCTTGTTTACCTTAAAGCCTGATTCCATAGTTACTCTATAGAATCTTTCTTTATAGAAGATGTCATTTGCACTTTACAGGGGTTTCAACATAATCATGCCTTAAGCTGTGCACACTAGATTGAACTATAACTATCACTCAGATACTTCTTTTCACCAAATTGTGCTATGCTTAAATATGCCTAAAATAAATTGCCTTGGGGGCTGGCTCTCGAAAATTGAAACAACACTGGCTACTGAGTCATGAAGAACCAAGACTTTTTTCTTGACTCTTGTGGATCTACATTCTACTAGCTGTGTTGTTTGCAGAGAACCGCAACATGCACAATCCTGGGTAACATTTTGCTTCCTGCTAACATTTTATGAGACTGTGCATCTCATTTAAATATGTTTCAGTGACACTAAGTTGGTACAGAAAATAAAGTTGGTGTTTAAATACTACTGACAACTAAGAGAGGGGAAAGTCTTCCATACAGCTGGATAGTGGGAAATACCCCTCGATAGACATTTTCCTGGCTGTGAGAAGGCAAATATGTATTCAGAACTATGTAACAAGAGTATCTCTTGCTGTGGTGTGCTAGAGAAGGCATTGGCCAACATGGGTAGGAATAACAAGGCACTCTTTCCTCTCACAACCAGGAAAGTATGTATCATGGGGTATTTTTTTAAGACAAAAGGAAATTCTCCTTTTTCTCTAAGTTCCAAATTCTTCCATTAAATGGAACAAGAATCCTTAGATATATAGATACTAAAGTAGCACAATAATATCACATACCAATGCTCTTTGTGTATATATTAAACAATTTGTTTAGCAATTATTATTCCATTTATTTCACAGATGAACAAAGAGGCTGAGAAATCAGCACACCTGCTTAAGAAATAGATACCAAAAAATAGGAAGAGAGAATAAACACACAACTGCTAGTTTCAACAGCCCACTGTTCTCACTTGACAAATGATCAAGCCATTGGATAAAAGATGATTCGCTCAGGAAAAACTGTACTCGAGGGAGTGACAAGAGCCTGTCTCCAGGAGAGAACAGTGGATATCTTTATAGTTATTGACCTTTTCACCAAGAATGGGGGTCAAGAATAGAATCCATTTTCTTCAGATATATTCATTGATTGCCCAATACACACTAACAACTCTTATGAGCTCTGTGGATAGAAATAACACTTCCAGGCTTAAGAAATAGCAAACACAAAGGGCTTATTGTTGAGAGGGACAGTCTCCTGAACACAGTCTTTGACATCTTTTCATCTCTATAGGAATTGCCCTGTTCATCTCTATAGGAATTGCCCTGTTCCTCAAGTACTTTCTATAAAAGAGAAGAGAGAGAGAGAGACAGACAGAGACAGAGACACACAGAGATAGAGATAGATAGAAAGATAGATAGATAGATTGATAGATAGAGAGGGAGGGAGATCACAATTTCACTATATACTCTGAGAAAACAGTTAACAAGAAGCCTGCCATGGCCATACAGTTTATAAATAATGTAAGCATCTGTGTGTTTATTTTATAAGTGAGCTGTTGGACTGCTGGGGCTTGGCGGGACCCAGAGAAAAAACTCCAACTACAGAATCACTCTTTTCTCTTTATTCTGCTTAAGTTAGGTTTGTCATGTAGTACCTGACCCACCCAGTACTGTAATTCTTCCTGCAGGAAGGCAACAAGACCCATACTCTGCAGTCTGAGAGGGGTGCATACAGTTCATTGATCCTTGAGACCATCAGCACAGTAAATTGAGGAACCTAATCATTCACCACCAAAATTCCTAAGCCTCTTGGAGGACAATGTTTGCTGGAGAGGACCAGCACTTATAGTTTAGGCTGAACTTGTCTTGATTGTTCTCCCCATGAACAAACCTTCCCCATCTAGTGAAGATTTGCCAGTATGGGAGACTGTTGTACATTGGAAGGGAGTGGGGGTGGGGCAATTAATCAGAAGCTACATTAAAAATTATTTGGAAGAATGCAGTAAATTGCATGTGCATTGCTCCAAGTGTTTTAACAGATTATATCTGAGTTGTTTTAAAGCAAGAAGTAGTCCCATGCTGTGGAACTTATAATGATGATCATGGCTATGTACACAGGGGTGAAAATGAAAAGGCACAGCTTCAGGAAGCTGTCCCTTAGTTTTAACAGCAGGAGTTTTGTTTTCTCTATTGATTCCAGAATAGCAATAGGAATTGGACCATTCTACAAAAGCAGCATGGGCTTGCTATGCATACAAATACAATTATAACTATGCTTTAAGGAGCACTTATTTATGTTAGGTGCTGTCCTAAATACTATATGTGAATTATGTTAATCAGCTTGTTCTCACTCTGAAGATGACGTTATTAATACCACATTTGACTTAGGAGAAATCCAAGACACAATGGGGTCATGCAGTTCTTCCATATTCCAACTAATTAATTATTTAAACCAACAAATGATTTAAACATAAAAAAATAGCTCCAGAGTCTGGCTTTTTCTTTTGTTTTGCATTTTTACAGTTGGCAGTTGTCAATGGTGGACATTTGTGAAGAAATAAGTTTTAATGTATAAATGTGTAAAAGGTGATCTTTATTGCTTCTTCTGATTCTGAATCTAATCATTCCAAGTGCACTACAGATTGGAACAAAAACAAAAACAAAACAAAACAAAACAAAAAACCCAAAACTACAGGATATCTGAATATTCTGACTTATTTATCTTGGGCAAGAAATTGTTATTCATTAAAGCAAATGGACTATAAATTTTATTTCATTTTTGCTAATTTAAGAAATGTTTGCAAATTTTAAAATTGTTTGATAAATACAACTGAAATATACAACTAATCCCACACATTGCCATTTGGGGTGCAAGATGTTCTTTATTAGTTTATTTATTTTTTTACTAATACAGTTGCTGAAGAGAACAGAAGAGTTCATGCTCCAGGGATGGCTTCTGCTCCCACTTAATCATCTTCGCTTGGACCAGCATATTTCTCCTGTGTTTATCTTTGATTCTTGGGAAATATTATATCACCCACATCTTCAAGAGCTGATTAAGAGGAGAAGGAGACATCAACTTGTCATAGCCAGGCTAGCAGTCTTTAGCTTAACTTTCTAGTGCATAAGCTCCTTAGAGAAATGAAGCTTCACTATGGGGTCCCTGTTTGCTCTTACATCATTCTACTCTGCCACCTCAGAGACTCCAATGTACTTTAACGACATACCCATATGTTAACATTTTATTAAAATCCACTATTAGTGTATCCTAAGCATTGTGCATCCTGGAAGCAGATGTTTTATTTCCCTGGCTGTCTGCAGCCGAACAATGTTGGCTGAGCAATAATTACTCAAAAGCAAATAATGAATGAATAGCTGAAAAAATAATGAGGCAGAGTGTAGAAGCCAAGCGCTGCTGCAGGTGATTCAGTACTAGAGAAGCTGCTTTGGACTAAGTACTGAACAGGGAATAACTGAACTAATTTGGGCAATAAACAGTAGAAAAAGCAGATAAATAGAGGAAAGATTTCTCCAAATATCCCACTCTATGTTTGATGGGAATGTATGTGGATAACATATATTCAATAAGGCTCTTAATATATAAAAGACTACATAACCCAGATATTACCACATTCATTGGAAATTAGTCCATAAATACTAACAAATTAGCACATGCTGAGAACTTTATAAATTCCGTAAGAATTATTAATTAAGATTTGCAAATCAAGGATGTCATGACTTTACAGACAAGATAGTGATGTTATACATTAACATTTGAGTACACGTACATTTAAAATCTAATGAGGTCTAAACTCATCAGTATTTACTATGATGAGTAAAGATTCAATCTCATTGTCAACAGGACCTCAGCCAAAACTACTGAGAGAAAAGTCCGCATTCCTAAATTTATGTCATGAAACTTAATATGCTGGGAGTTAGAGACTGAGTATTTTACTGTGATATTAAGTTGGGCAAATTATATTTTTCAAGTGCAAGATAGATTGCTGAATAGATATTCAGGAAGCAACTGTTTACTATAATACTATTGGCATATTGTTGATTTTTCTTTTTGAAATTCACAATTTTAGACAGTGAATGCAAAATTTAAACTTTACATTGTTTATCAGTTTCTCATATTTAACCACATCACAACTACTATGACTAGTTCAGGGAGATTTTTATTTTCCCATACATCACCTAAAACACATTATAAATATTTCAACTATAATTCCATTCTAATGAGCTATTATTTTTTCCACAGTTTATATCATTAAAGTGACATGGGTATAATATGTTAACTTTTGTATGTGCTGTAGATTGTGGAGCTAAAATTTTAAGAAAAAAATGCATCAGATTTTTCTCAAGCATAAAAGGTAGTTTATTTTCAGTTTATATGTGGAGAATTAAATTCCTTTTTTTTTTTTGTATAAAGCAAGTGACACAGATTCAAATGATTAGCTTTGAATTTGCCTTTGTACCACAGTATCCTCAGTTGCCAAATTTACCTATCTTGCAAAGAATTATTCACAGGTCTGTGACAACAAAACTCTAACAAATTTCAAAATTAAATTTTAATTAATTGCATTACAAATGGAAAAAAATAGTCTACATACAAGTCAAAAAAATATAAAATCAAAGAATTTTCTGAGAATGAACATACATTGCTAGCACTAGCACTCACATTCGCTAACAGAACATTCTTCACACACCAAGTCCTCCTTTCAACACTTCAGTGGCTAAACTCAATCCTTCTATAAACATGACAATACAGAACAAATACGCTTTAAGAGACAAGATTCTGGGTTGGAGAGGTGCCTCAGCATTTCATAGTACTTGTTGCTGTTACAGAGGACCTGGGTATAGTTCTTAGCCCTCATATAGTGGTGCACACTCATCTTTCACTCAAATTTCAGGGGGATTCCATTCCCTCTCATGACTTTCTCAGCCACCAGCATGCACATGGCACATAGACATACATATAAGAAAAACATGGCACATAGACATACATATAAGAAAAACACCAACATGCATAAAGTGAAAATAAATAAACATAAAATAAATTTAAACAGGATTCAAAGATAATTATCATTTTTATTAAAGACATGATAATTCCCCCCAAATATTTGCCTGTATTTATTAGTCTTCTTTCATAATTACCATATAAACTCACCATTCTGCACATTAATATTGTGTTTATTGATTTATCAACCTAAAGTGTTTTTATGTCTTATAATATCTCTATATATTCATGATATCTTAATTATGTTTAGCAATCTAACTGAAGTCTTAACATTAAAAAAATGCATATATCTATACTGTCTGATGTATCTACAAAGAGAGAAAATGGGCTCGGCTATGTATACATAACATACACATAACATAAACCCATAATTCCTACATACAATGATAACATTGAAGAAGAGTTTATGGATTTGAGATCATTCCATTTTATAAACAGCTAATTATTTGAGATTTTAATAGTTCTCATGGCTTCAATTACTCCTGTATGAGTGAACACAGTGGTATCATGTATAGTATGTGTAAGACCTAAGCAAACACCCTACCACTGAACTACATTCTAAAACTTCAAAATATTTTTCTAATCTGAGCCAATTATTTTTAGTGAAAAATATGATGGTATCACCAAATAATATATTTTAGGAACAACATTTTGCATCAGTCCTGGCACTTTATTTTGGCCTATGCAGTGTGCCAACATTTCAATAAAATACTGAAGGTTGAAAAAAATAGAACAGCAGCCTAAAGACCAGAGGCAACTCTTGGGTTAAGTGTTGCTTATGCAGATTATGTAAGTATTCATTTATGTAAATATATTTCGGGGCATGTACAAGTGTGTGAGCATGCACATCAGCCAGATGTTGGAAAAGTCTTTTGATTTGTCATGAGATATAAAAAACAAAGCCCAGATAGAACTTGTGTGGTGTTCAATGGTTACAGTTTGGTTTCACATGGGTACACAAATTTTCACAATGGAGATTTATTATAGGATTTATCAACATTTTTAATGGTTCAAATGATGCTACAGGTTGGTTGTGAGTTCTTAAACATATATTATCTGGTATAGTATTTGGTGACATGCAAACATTATAGCACTCCTGTAGATACTTGACATATATATAATAATTTACTGATGATCCATACCAGGGGTAACATGTAATGTACAGCACAACAACATAAGAATTTCTTACTACATCTATCAGGAGTTATCATAATCTATTTCAGAAAAATGAGGTATAGACTACATCAGGAAAAATGAAAATGAAAGTAAATTCTAGAACTTAGTTCTAGAAGGAAATTCCCATGCACATGATATATCTGATATAAAGAAGAGCAACTTACAAATAACAATGACCATGATAAATTCACTAGTAATGTACAAGACAGATAAGATTGTGTTTAATGTGAATAACTTTTCCATGGATAAGAATGTTATTATGTACAGAGAAAGTTTTCCAATTTCAAAGCCAAAGATTTAATTATGACACATACTTTAGGCTCATACTCCACCTGGTCAATTATGCCTTGAGCCAACAAATAATCTTTTTTTTGTTGTTTAATGTAGTTTGTGCTGGGTTTTTGTAGCTTGCAGCAAATTCTTCCATCTGGACTTGAGAGAATGGTTAGACTCTTTCCATATGACCCAAAACCAAGACAAAACTTCACTCCCCTATGCATATAACCTCAACATTTCATGGTGTGAAAAACAAATGCATTGAATTTTCTCTATTAATCTTAGATTAATTTAAAATTCTGGAATTTTAAAAATAGCAAAATTAAAGTACAAAACATTATTTGCATTTAAAATGGGAGAAACTGGATTTAGCTCACTGAAGTTTATCTAAATTTAAGCAATATGATGCAGAAAATCCTGCCAAACAAAATATTATGCTCCAGGTTGAACAAGATGTTCAAAGAGGTATTTGTCAAATGTGCCTACTAAACTTTAAACTAGAGCTAGGAAAATACATATGATAAACTACGAAAATCCCAAACAACAGTAAGAGCTACAACTGTGATTACAACTTTATATTATGTGACCAAGATGTCATTAAAGAGGGTTGTTCTGTATATGATCAAATAGCCACTCAGCACTATACCTAAAAAGTATCCCCTTAAAATAAAATGAAGGGCCTAACTCACACATACAAATATTCATAACTAGGCTTTAAACAATTTCTATTGCATTAAGATGATAAATTATGGACACATAACTTCACTCTCAAACTATCTTAGGTTTATGTGTAATAAAGCACATAAAAATCTGGAAAATCCAAATAGATAATACACAATGGGAGATTAGAATCTTCTGCCTCTAGAATCCTTAGATAGTTGTCAGTTTGACACAAGACAGTTTTCCAAACTCTAAATTAGAGTGCACAGCCTAGCTTTTTTTTTTTTTTTTAATAAAAGCTCTACAGTAAACTTTCCCCTTTATAGAGGATTTTTCCCCAAAGTGGAAATATATTGGAGAATTGAATACAAGCACTATGTTAATTTGGAGTATTTGCATTCCATATAACACCAGCAAGATACCTGTCCAGAATAGATGAATCTGAAGAAATTTTAAAATCTGGGTCAAGTTTACTGAGATAAATGGGAAGACCTTTTAACCCTTGGAAGAGTAAGCAGAAAGACTCTAAGAGCCTGAAACAGTGGACGACACCAGGAGTATTTTCTGGACAAAGCAGAGTTGTTACATACATAAATGTACAGCAGCTGAGACAGTGTGAACACATCCTGAGCAAGCTCAAGCCAGAGAGAATTGCAGTGTGGAGAGAGAAGGAGGCCATGAAATCCCACTCATAGCTGAGGAGCTGCTGTCAATTGAAAGCTACTTAGAGACAGAGAACCAGTTTTCTTTAAGGATGTTACCCTGGTAACACTTCCAATGAAGGTCATGCATCCCTGAGTATATGGGCAGCATAAATTGAATCTGAAGGGTCTAATTTCTTTACACAAAGGACACAAAATTTGGTGAATTGGAAGACAACTGGATCTGAGAGGAGTGTGTGGAGTGGGATGAATATGGTCAAAATATATTGCCTGAAATTCTTGGATAATTAATGGATAATGAGGGACAAAAAGGAATTTTGTGGAAATGAAGGAGCTCGTATTGGAGACACTCTGTTTTATATCAGCTATTTACGTGTCTTAAAATGGAAATTCTCCCTTTTCTAATGCAATATGAAAATTAAAAACTGTTAAGAGAATTCCATTTCTACAACAAGAATGTTTCCATATAAGAAAATAATATGTTTCCAAAATCCAACCTTTGTTACTATGATTATTATAGTTTAATTCAAAATGGTTTTATATGAAATGGTAATATTATTGAAAAGTATATATTTTGATAATTAATAAACCTGTAAATTTTAATGTTTACTAATAAACATGAAGGCAATGAAAACTTACTCTGTCTTATGAATGAATAAAGTTTGTAAGGAACACATTGTATTTGGCATTGGGTGAAGTAGAAATTACAATGTATATTATCAGCATTTTCACTTTACTAAACATATCTCCACTTAATGGATTTTGGATGGTATACAGATAGATAGCCAAGTGAAGTGTCTGAAGCCTCAATTCCTCTCCTTGCTATGAGCAGACCTTAGTTAAGCGTTTGTCTCATCATATGTCAACAGGCATGGCAATGCCCTCTGCAGGATAGTTCTAAATGTTACTGAAAAGAGACAGAAACGATACTAAAAATTCATTTGTACATTCTGTGACAAATATAGAATAAAGCATGTGTCAATGCTAAAATTTTAACTTTTACACCTTTTCTATTTGATCAGAGGAAATGGTATTCACCATTTCTAATAATCACTTTTACATTCATATTCTTTTCTAATTTATCCCAAATAACTCTGTATGTTAACTGATTATATTATCATTTTGTCCTTTTCTCTTTCATTGGCTTATTTTTTAACTATTGAAACAAGAAAGTGGTAGCATGATTGTCTCAATATCAATGAAGGATTGGTCTGGATTCCCTCTATAGTGCTTACATATTACCTATGTACATCCTATTTACCATGAGTCATCTCTAGGTGACTTTTCATAAACACATAACACAATGTAAGTTATAAAAGAAATCTATTCTACTGTATTGTTTATGAAATGATGATAAGAACAGCATGTCTGTATGCATTCAGTTCAGACACATACTCTTATCTTACAAATATATTCAATGTACATTTGGTTGAATCTGTTGTATGGGGCATACATGGGCTGAGAAGAGGGTGCCTAGAGAAATTTACATAAACAGAGCTTAAGCTTTAAGCTGTTTACAGCAGAGAGTGGATACAAATGGTACCAGAGGAAGTTAGTTTAAGCTGTCTGTGCAAAGAATAGATACAAAGGATGGCTAAGAGAAAGGGTGGGTTGTTTGTATGGAGTTTAAAGACAAATGGTGAGAAAGAAAGTTAGCTTAAGTTATTTATGCTAAGATACAATACTAAAAAAGAAGAGATGATGTCAGGACATAAACAACTTGTAAATAGGATGACCTTTAAAATGATTGGCTGGTTCCTTCACCCTCTCCTAAGGTTCTGAGGTTTTCTGGTATAAAAGAGACTTACTGCCTATCAATAAAAGAGTTCTTGCTTGACTTGACTCCCTGCTGCGTCTGATTGTCTCCAGGTAAGAGGGGGGCTGGGGAAAGTGGAAGCACTTGCCTTTCCTCAGTTCCAGGACACCTCTTCACAGATGACCTAAGTTCCAGGTGGGCCAGTTCCCCACAATGTAGATCTTATAGATATACTGGGCAGACTAAATAGACTGCTAAAAGCAGAAAACTCATGTTATTGAAGCATGTGTGCATCCCTGAGAATCTCTGGTAACATCTATCTATATGGTAATCAAAACATCTATTCTGAATTTTCATTATTGGAAAATTTTTGATTAATGCCCGATTGACCATGTGATTAGTTACTTATAAATCCTGTGTTCTCCAGGTAGAGCAGATTACTGTACAACAATACAAACAAGAGAAGAACATGTCTAACAGAAAGAGGGTATAAGAAATGGCTTTAGGAACCCAAACATAAAATACACTAATTTGGTATAATTCTACCAAAGAGAGGTTTGAGTTCACTGCATGCTATAACTATATTTCTTTAGATAGTTTTCTGTGTTTCTACATGGATATATACAGCAATACAAATTGGCATAGAATGGAACCTGTCTCCTGTTGGCAGAGTCACCCCAAAGGGATGGAGAGATCAGTAGTCATGCCAGTTGCTACAATAATCAAGTGATTGTTTCAAAATCAACTTAGAAGTGATTCCAAGTCAAAGAATCATGTATTCACTAAAATATAGCATACTGAAGAAAAAATAAAGTACCTCTGAAACCTTCAAAAAAAGATAGTTTTAAAATTGGGGCCTAAAGAGATGGTCAGCGGTTAAAATAATTTGATACTTTTGTAGAGGAACCAAGTTTAATTCCAAGCACCCACATGGCAAGTCAACCATCTGTAATTCCAGTTCCAGGGCATTAAATACCTTCTTTTGACACTCAGATGCACCCATCATGCAATGGTGCACTGACATACAGGCAAGCAAAACACTCATATGCATGAAATAACATATATTAAAAGAGCATTAAGTTTGATTTCTAAAAAGTGGAGAGCTACTGGAGACTTTTGTGTATGACAGATGATAGCTGCTAGGTCCTAGTGTGTGAAAAATCACGTATATAACAACCTTTACCAGATGCCTCTGCCATTCATGCTGATGCTTTTAAGATAACACTTTATTATCCACATCATACTTATAAACAATTTAATTATGAGGATCATATTTCTTATTCCATATTTATATATTTGAAGGAAAATAAAATGTAATAGCTGGAAATAATTTTACACATAACTCACTATAGAACAACCATACATAGATGAATAATAACATATTAACCAACTCTATATATTATGCGTTAATTATATATTATATTGTATTTGCATATTATATATTTTATATATACATATTTAATGGAACAAAGAAATAGCATTTATTAACCTTTAACCCTTTTCCAAACCCTTGACATTCTAGACTCCAATTCTAAAAAATAAAAAATAAAAAAAAGACACTGCATAATAGAGCCTTCATCCAGTAATAATGGAAACAGATGTAAAGAGCCACAGCCCAGCACTAGGCAGAGCTCCAGAACTCCAGTCAAAGAGAGGGGAGAGGGATTATATGAGCAAGAGGCATCAAGACCATGATGGGGAAACTTACAGACAAACCCAAACCAAACTAGTGGAAACTCATGAACTTTGGACCAGCAGCTGTGGAGCCTGCATGAGACTGGACTGGGCCCTGTGCATGGGCGAGACAGTTGTTTAGCTTGGTCTGTGTGAGGGGCCTGTGACAGTGGGAAGAGGATCCATCCCTGGTGCATGAAGTAGCTTTTTGGAACCCATTGCCTATGGTGGGACACCTTGTACAGCCTTGATGCAAGGGAAGGGGCCAGAACTTGCCTCAGCTGAATGTGCAGGGCTTTGCTGACTCTCCATGGGAGGCCATACATTTTTGGAGGAGGGGATGGGGAGTGGGCTGGAAGGGAAGGCTGAAGGTGGGATCAGGAAGTGGGATGATGGGGGCAGGGGAGGGGGCAGAATCTGTGGTTGGCATATAGAATGAATAGAAAATTTCTTAATTAAAAACAATTTTTAAAAAGACACTGTAAAACTGCCCATCAAAGTATGCTTTATCAGCATTATAAAAGGTTTTTAAAAAGCTCAATACAAATATTTGATTCATGAATAGTGTGTGTTGGATATATGTGCATTGGGAACACAATATATTTATTACTCATCTTATTTAAAAATCTGTACACAGACTTATCAATTCATATGCACTTACAAGAATACTAGATGACTATGATAAATTACTTCCATTTCATTCATAACTATTACTCATCACTGTCCGGTATGTTATTCAGTGTAAAATCATGACATTCATTCATGCAGTTAATGACCTTTATCAACATATGCAATATTACCTGGGAAATCTTTTGATTACCATTTACCATATTCTAATAGCAAAAGAAATCTTAACATTTCTCCAAACTTATTGTGGGACAAATACCATTAACATTCTAAAATTATTTAATGTTAAGGATTTTAATGAGTCCATTAACCATTCCTACAATTATACAATGCAGGCACTGTTATAGGGTTTACTTGACAGATTGGAAATGTAGACTATCTAGTTCATAGGTAAGATTTCTCAGAATTGAGATGTGAACTCAGGCAGTAAAGTTGTTTTTTTTTTTTTTTGGTTTTTCGAGACAGGGTTTCTCTGTGTAGCTTTGCGCCTTTCCTGGAACTCACTTGGTAGCCCAGGCTGGCCTCGAACTCACAGAGATCCGCCTGGCTCTGCCTCCCGAGTGCTGGGATTAAAGGCGTGCGCCACCACCGCCCGGCATCAGGCAGTAAAGTTGTAAAGCTTATAGTTTTAACCATGACACCATCTTGATGCTTCTAACCTCACTTATACACTAAATGAAAATAATTCCCATGTGCTTTCTTAAAAAAACAAAAAAACAAAAAAACACAGCCACTCCTGTGTTCTGATTTCAATGAAAAATGTCTCCCATGAGCTCGTGTGTTTGAATACTTTTTACCCTACTTTATTTAAGTCATCTCTTGTTGTGTATTTGGTCAAAGCAACAGGAAAAATTATCTAGTATGTCTTCATATTAGACAATGAAGTGATATGCCCAACCTTTGAATATACCATGTAATAAATTAAGTTGAAGAAAGTAGGGAAAATCTTGAAAATTAATGGATATTATTTTTAAGATAAATTATGATAGATGATAAAAAGATGATATGACAATTTCATATCAGCAATATCTGCAGTTCTTTCCAACATTTACAATAGAATTCATGTTTGATAAGGTTGCTTCCCATTTGTTGGTTGCTTTCAGCAAATGATTAATATAATACATACACAGACATCACTCTGGGTCAAGAACATGGAAGTGTACGTATTTTAAGATTAAAGTTAAACATTCTCTTAGGTTATAAAAGCTGATCATGTGGAAAATCCTAGGCAAGTGATGCTGGTGGTTGCATTCTTCTCTTAAAGGTAGTTGAAACAAATAGACTGAGTGTACTGTAGGATAGCAAGGTAAGTACCAAGTGACCCTAATGGGTACTACTAACTCAGCTGTGAGGTTCAATAAATGTTTCAGTCTCTTTGAATGTGAAAGATGCTTTCATAAAATTGTATCACTATAATGAGGAAGACTAAAATCTCTAGGCTATCTTAATATGTATTTTCCAAAGGACAGTGCTTGGAGTTTAGGGTCCAGAAGCTCCAATATACATTGGGATCCACAGTTTTCCTATTGTGTTATCGTTTCAATTTCAATACCTTTATCAATTAAACTGAGGCAATTATTAATTACCCCATTTTATAACATAGTGGTAAGCAAAAACAAGATAATTAGGTGGAAAACATGAAGATATTTTATTAGGGGGCTAAAGAGATGGTTCAGCATTTAAGAGCACTGGCTGTTCTTGCATAGGACCAAAGTCCAGTTTGAAGCACCCAAATTGCAGCTCACAACCACCACTAACTTCAGTTCCACCAAATATATAATGCCTTCTTTCATTTTCTGCAGGTACCTGGCAAACACGTAGTACATAGGTATACATGCAGCCAAAATGTTCATAGCATAAAATTTAAAAATTAAAATTTGTAAAAAATCAAATTTCTTTCAGAAATTTTGATGTACAAAAAATTATATGAGGCAAATACTTCTAACCACTTAGCTTTCTTGTCAGAATGTCAAGATATTTTAAAACTAAAGCTGAATGTACAATTTATGCACATCTTACTTTATTATCAGCAATTAATTAAAGACTAGAGAAAAGCAATATCAAGAGCAGGCAGAAGAGGAATAGGCATCAATGATGCATATAAAATATAACTATCAAGACCCAGCTATACCATTCTTCGGCATATACCCAAGGAATGTTCAATCATACCACAAGGGCACATGCTCAGCTATGTTCATAGCAGCATTGTTTGTAATAACCAGAAACTGGAAACAACCTAGCTGCCCTTCAACTGAAGAATGGAAAAATAAAATGTGGTACATATACACAATGGAGTACTACTCAGCAGAGAAAAACAATGACATCATGAGGTTTGCAGGCAAATGGATGGATCTAGAAAAAATCACGCTGAGTAAGCTAACCCAGGCTTAGAAAGACAAACATGGTATGTACTCACTCATAGGTGGATACTAGATGTAAAGCAAAGGATGACTAGACTGCTACTCACAACTCCAGGGAGGCTACCAAATAAAGAGGACCCTAAGAAAGACACAGGGATTGCCCAGTGACAGAGAAATGGATGAGATCTACATGAGTAAACTGGACATGACAGGAGGGGGGGTAATGAAGAGCAAGTGTCACGGGGAAAGAGAGTTTAGGGGAGCGGGAGATCCCAGTTGGATCAAGAACAGAGAGGGAGAATAAGGAAAGAGAGACCATGATAAATGAAGACCCCATGGGAATAGGAAGAAGCAAAGTGCTAGAAAGTTCCCCAGAAATCCACAAAGATACCTCCACAATAGACTACAGTCAATGGTCGAGAAAAAGCCCAAACTGACCTACTCTGGTAATCAGATGAACACCCTAACTGTCGTGATACAATTCTCATCCAATGACTGATGGAAGCAGATGCAGAGCGCCATGGTCAGGCCCCTGGTGGAGTCCAAATGGAGAGAGAGAGGAGGGATTGTATGAGTGAGAGATATTGAGACTATGATTTGAAAAATTACAGGGACAAATAGCCAAACTAGTGGAAACACATGAACTGTGGACCAATAGCTGAGGAGCCTCCATGGAACTGGATCAGCCCCTCTGGATAAGTGAGACAGTTGATTAGCTTGAACTCTTTAGGAGGCCCCCAGGCAGTAGGACCAGGACCTGTCCTTAGTGCATGAGCTGGCTTTTTGTAACCTAGCACCTATGCCAGGACACTTTGCTCAGCCGAGGTGAAGGGAGGAGGGAACTGGACCTGCCTCAACTGAATCTACCAGGCTGAGCTGAATCCGCAGGGGAGTCCTTGCCTTGGAGGAGGTGGGAATGGGGGATGGAATTAGTGGGGGAGGAGAGAGGACAGGGGAATATGTGGCTGATATGTAAAATTAAATTAATTATTAAAAAGATAACTATTTCAATACCCTTTCAAACAAAAATCCGTGTGAAAATAAGATATATCTAAAAGGAAAGAAATGTAAATAACCATATTCCTATCAGATTGTGTACAAAATAATAATCTTTTGGCAATAATAATACATAAACAAATTCACATGATCAAAAAGAATTTGGGAAGGGAAGTGTTTATTTCAGTTTGTAGGCTATAGTCCATCTTCAAGGAAAGTCAGGGCAAGAATTGAGTGTAGGAACTATGAGGCAGGAAATGAAGCAGAGGCTATGGATAAGTTCTGCTTACTGGCTTGCTCTCTATGACTTGCTAACCCTGTTTTTTCAACAACTCGGGACTATGTGGCATATAGTGACACCTCCCACTGTGGGTTTGGCCTTCCAACATCAATCATTAATTAAAAACATGCCCTACAGACTTGCCCTTGGTCTAATATAATTGTAGCAATTTCTCAGTTGATATGCCCTCTTCCCAAGTGACTAATTTGTGTTAAGCTGATGAAGACTCATCACATAGTAGTATATAGTAAAACTTTACACAAAGGCTTTAAAGTAGAATTACAGAATCTTAGAAGACAGGAATCCACCAATTCTGGATCTGAGGATATGACACAGTGGTGAAAGGATGTGCCAGCAAGCCTGGCAAACTGAGCACAAGCCCTGCTTATATGGTAAAAGGAGAGAACCTACTCCGGCATACTGAGTTCCCTCTCATGTGTAATTCCACCAACACACGGAAATGAATAAAAAGAAAAACAATGCAGACTATTTGTAAATTGAAATAGATACATTTTGATTGGGCAAAAGTAATCCCCAATACAAGTCACAAGCACTTTTATTTAATAAAGAAGTGGAGACTGTGAAATACTGGGAAAAATATAAATAAACATTGTAAACATGTTAGCTGCTTTTGTAGGTCACATCCCATACTCAGTGAGAAACAGCCAAATAAAATCTTCTCATTAGCCATGTGATTCCATTTTACATGCAAAGATTATTTTGTAGGATTTAGTTATTGACACGCTCTGGCCAGAGAAGCAGGAAGGATGACTGCAGACCTTCATATCTTCCTCCACTCCCCAAAATCTAATTCATCAGTATCATCACCAGCTCTGCAGCAGTCTTGCTATGGGCTTTACTTATTTCCTCCCTCCATTCCCAGGGGACTAACCAGATTCTGGTAGGACACTCTGCTTTCTTCCCTCCTGTGGACCCCTAATCCTCCCAAAACCTTCCCTATTCCTACATGTCAGTTCCTAATATGTAGAAATTTCCTGATACCCAATTTATATAAAGACTCAATAAAAAAGAAAATTACACACCAATTATCCTTATGTACATAGTTGCAAAAATACTTAATAAAGTACTTGCAACTAAATCCAATAATACACCAAAAACTTCATCCACCATGGTCTAGTAGGCTTCCTCCCACACACACAGGCATGGATCAACTAATTTATGTAAATACATAAATACAATCTACCATGTAAACAAACAGAAAGACAAAATATACATGATCATCTCATTAGATGCAGAAAAGGTTTTAACAAAATCTACCACCCCTTCATAATGTAAGTTCTAGAGACATTATGGATACAAGATATATACATCAACATAAAAAAGACAGGTTACAGAAAGCCCCTAACTAACATCAACATAAATGGAAAGAAACTCAAAGGAGTTCCACTAAAATTAGGAACAAGACAAGGTTGTCCACTTGCTACGTATCTATTCAATATGGTACTTGAAGTCTCAGCTAGAGCAATAAGACAAATGAAGGACATCAATGCATATACATTGGAAAGAAAGATATCTAAGAATTTTTATTTGCATATGACATGACAATATACATTAATTATCTTAAAGATTCCACTAGGAAACTTCTACAGCTGACAAGCCCTTTCAACAAAGTAACTGGATACACAATTCACAAAAGTCGGTAGCCCTCCGATATACAAATGAAAACAGCCTGAGAAAGAAAATAGGGAAACAATATCTTTCATTATAGCCTCAAATAATATATCTTGGAGTAAGTGTAACAAATGTAGTGAAAAATTTGAAACATAAAAACTTTAACACTGAAGAAAGAAATTGAAGAAGATATCAGAAGATGGAAAGAGCTCCTGTGATCATGGATCAGTAAGAATAACATAGTAAAAACATCCATCCTACCAAAAGCAATCTACAGATTCAATGCAATCTCATCAAAATTCCAGTACAATTCTTCACAGATATTTAAATGACAATTTCCAGCTTAATATGAAAACACACACATACACACAGCGAGTGAGCGAGAGAGAGCAATGGAGTGAGAGAGCGAGAGCGAGAGCAAGCGAGCCAGTGAGAGAGAGAGAGAGAGAGAGAGAAGAGAAGAGGGGAGGGGAGGGGAGGGGAGGGAGGGGAGGGAGAGGAGAGGAGAGGAGAGGAGAGGAGAGGAGAGGAGAGGAGAGGAGAGGAGAGAAGAGAAGAGAAGAGAAGAGAAGAGAAGAGAAGAGAAGAGAAGAGAAGAGAAGAGAAGAGAAGAGAAGAGAAGAGAAGAGAAGAAAAACAAGATAGCTAAAACAATCCTGAATTATGGGAGGTATCATATCCCCAATTTCAACTTTTACTAGAGACCTGTAGAAAAAAACCAGCACAGTACTAGCACACACACACACACACACACACACACACACACACACACACACATACACACACACACACACATACACACACACACACACACAAAATGTCAATGAATGGAATTGAAATGAAGACCCAAACATAAACCCATATACACATGATCATCTGATTTTGATAATGAAGCCAGAAACACATACTGAGGGGCAAAAAAAAATTTTTTTCAAAATATTGTGCTTATGAAACAGGATGGCTGATATAGAAGAATCTGAGTAAATCTATGCATATCACCCTGTATAAAACTCAAATACCTCAACCTGCAAGATACATTGAACCTGACAGAAGAGAGTGATTGAACCTGATAGAAGAGATAGAAGAGCAATCATTGACACAAGAAAAAAATTTCTGAATAGCACACCATTAACACAATCATTGAGAATCTACAATTAAGCACTGGGACCTCATGATATGAAAAGCTTCTGCATGTCAAAGGACACACACATTTGGACAAATTGGCAGCCCACAAAATGAAAAAAAAAAGATTTTTATCAACTACACATCCACTAGAGGGCTAATAATTCAAAATATATAAAGAACTAATAATACTAGATATCAAGAAAACAAACCAATTAAAACATGGAGCATAGATCTAAACAGAATTCTTAAAAGAGGAAATTCACTTCACAGGACAGAGAAACAATTAAGGAAATGTTCAACATCCTTTGTCATAAGGGAAATGCAAATAAAAATACTTTGAGATCCCATCTTACATTGTCCAGGATGACTAAGATCATTAAAATAAATGATAGATCGGCCGGGCGTTGGTGGCACACGCCTTTAATCCCAGCACTCGGGAGGCAGAGCCAGGTGGATCGCTGTGAGTTCGAGGCCAGCCTGGGCTACCAAGTGAGCTCCAGGAAAGGCGCAAAGCTACACAGAGAAACCCTGTCTCGAAAAACAAAATAAATAAATAAATAAATAAATAAATAAATAAATAAATAAATAAATGATAGATCATAGTTGCAAGGATGTGGAGTGACAGGAAGACTCATACATTGTTGGTGGGAGTGCAAATATATACAGACCCTATAAAAATTGATGTGGTGACTACTCAGGAAGATGGAAATTAATATACTTCAAATTAAGGACTATTTGAAAGGTAATATACAAAACTAATATAGACACACACACACACACACACACACACACACACACACATATATATATATATGAAGGTGGATGAGTTATACCCAGTTGCGCTCAATGGAATTCCATGGGAATCCCCAAACAACTCAAGCTTTTGCCAAGACTATATAGGTTGTTCTCCATAAATTGACAGCATGACCCAATTGCTGAAGACAGAACCTATGCAACTCATTGAACATGGTTAAGTCAAGCTGTTGCCTACAGAGAGTCTTCACCCTTATGTTCTAGTGTCTTTCATACAGGAAGTTACCCTTCACACCACCAAAAGGGAAATGTAAAGAGCAAACCAGACACAAACACTTTGATCTACAATTGCACTCTGCCTGCAAGATATACTCATAAGATGGTGGCACAAATTTTGTGTGAGTAACCAGCAAATACCTGATTTGACTTAAAGTCCACTCCACAAAATAGAACCTGTACCTGATACTGCTTGAATGACCAAGAACCTGACTGATAGCCCAGGGGCTTATGGAAACCAAATACTACTATTAAAAAAAAAGTAGCAATGGCTTCTAATGACACTTTGTGATATTCATTGATCAGTGCTCTGCTCAACCATCACCCTCCTATAGCAGATGAGAATAAGTTCAGAGACCCATAACCAGAAGTTATTCAGGTAGTGAGGAATCTTGGAACACTCAGCCCTAATGTCACCATCAAATCCCCACTACCCCTGGGCTCAGGGAAGAGGAGGCAGAAAGACTGTATAAGAAATAGAGGAGATGGAAGTCACCAAGAAAATAATGCTCTTTAAATCAAGATGTCCAGTGCTTAGAAACTCACTGACACTGAGGCAGCATGCACAGAGCCTGCACAGGTCTGCATGAGGTCCTTTGTGTATATATTATGGTTTCTAGTTTAATGGTTTTGTGGGATATCTGGGTGTGTGAACAAGCGGGTCTCTGATTTGTGTGCCTTCTCTTGGGATCTTTTCCTTCTGTTCCTGTTGTCTAATTCAGATGTATCATTGTTTGTGTTATTTTATTATCCTTTAGAAGGCTGTTTGGTTTCTAATGGTAGATGAAAATGGAGTAGATTTGGATGGGAAAGGAGGTTGGGACAAACTGGGAGAAATAGAGGAAAGAAAACTGTGATCTAGGTATATTTTGTGAGAAAAAAAATCTACTTTAAATAAAAGGGAAAATAGTATTTACATTGTTGTGTGTGTGTGTATGAGTTCATATGCATCACATGCGTGCAGGTACCTGCAGAGGTCAGGAATGTCATCTGATTCCCTGGAACTAGAGTTACAGGTGGTTGTGTGCCACTGGATGCAGTTTCAGGGAACCAAACCAAATTCATCTGCAACATCACTATGTGCTTTTAACCACAGAGCAATCTCTCCATTACTTTATAAGGTGAAGATTTAATATCAGTTCATGAACTGGTGACCCAGCTAGTCGGTGGCAAAGGTGAATTCATATTCAATTCTGCCATACTCTAAGGTCCTGGGCTTAGTATTTAATTCTTATTATTGTTACAGACAGGTAGAAAAAAATGAATACATGGAAGCATGATCTTTATATTCTGGAGGAAAAACAAGATTTTTAAGGCCAGACAGGCCCAGTGAAAAGGCTATTTACCCAGCAATATGTCCCATGGAGTTGTAGTATTTCAATAAGCTTAGGGTAGGCCATTTAGAAGATGGAACTATAATAAAGTTCTTGCAACAAAGCCAATAAGCTTAGTAAACACCTGTAACTGGGAAATATCCCCATCACTAAACTTAAAGTATAAAGATATTTCAGAGATTTGCTTTATGACAGTCATTAAAACAGTGGCTAAATGTGGCACATAGTACAAGGCAGACACTGAGGACATATACCAAGTATAAAAGAAATAGACATAAAAACTGTGAGAACTGTAGAGGCAGGTAAATAATGCCATAGGGAATGGTGATTACTATATAAACCAGGAAATAAGATATTAAGAGCTGGGGAGTATCACAGTAGCTAAATCATCTCTTAAGAAACAGTACGGACAACATGAGGAGTTGAGACTTTTAAGGGAAAAAGGGTAGTAGTATTTTCTGAGAACAGTGAACAGCACATAATCATGGGGGATTTATCAGGTCAGTTAGGATTGCCTTTTCTAGCTTTGCTTCAAGGGATTAAAATGGGCATAATTATATTTTAAAATGCCTCGGAAAAATTCTGTTGCATGTTCAATATAATGATACATTTTCCAACATTAATCTAATCTAATCCAAGGTTAGTTTTCACAAAAACAGGCTACTATTTGCTGCCCATCAAGTACATTTGCAAACCAAGCAAGTAAAGTGATCTGAATCTATTGAAACTTGTCATTTAAAAGAATGCAAATGGCTTAGAAAATTTATTTCTCAGTCCTAATACATGACTTTTGTGAAAGAGCTTAGAGAGAAAAAAATGTTAAGGGACAAGGGTAATTTGGAAAACTTGCTTAGCAATTCATTGTTGGGGGCTGTACAACATGCACCAGACTTCTGAATAGCAGATATGCCCCTTACTATTATGTAGGTAAACATGACTCTTTTTCCACTGAAAGGACTCTATATTCCATGTTTGACCAAATCAAATATCCATCTCTCAAATTATGACTTTAAACAACATAATTCAATAATTAAGTATATCGTCAATTATAAGCCCCCCACTCCACCCCCCACAGATGAGGAAGACAAGGAAACAAATCTGCCTTAGCTTGCTTTGGAAAGAAAAGTCTACAAAGAAATTTGATTTTTCTATGAGGCTGAAGGCTAATATATTCAATGATAAAACACATAAAATGTTGAATGATTGAAAGCAATGGAAGACCAGGAGGAGGAGGAAGAAGGAAAAAAGGGAAGAAGGAAGGAAGGAGGAGGAGAAGGAAGGAAGGGAGAAACAGAAGAGAGAAAATGATGGTGGTTTTAAACTATATACTATCCCAATAAAATGCAACGAACTTAATTAAGTAAATGAGATATAGGGGAGGAAGGACAATTTCTGTATGACAATGCAGAAGGCACAACATTATGGACAGGAAAATTGCAAAGTGGAACTAAGTATGTGCTGGAAAAGCACTGCAATCACTGAGTCACCTCATCTGCCCCATACACATAACATTGCCATGTAACATAGATGAGTGTAATGCATAGAATTGCATCCTATCCAACATAGATCATTATGGAGATGCCAATATGGTAAAACTTAAAAATAAGAAATTCCAATATCCAAAACATTTCTTGTCTCAAACATTTTTCATAAGGTATATTTAACCCATAGCATTTCACATGGGAACAACTGGAACACATATTTTGCCTCCTACCCTTTATCATAGAGCTTTGAGGAATCCTATTTAGTTTCAGTGTATTCTAGTATTTAGTCTAATAACTGTCAACTGACAAGAGAGCTAACTCTCCAGTGATTTTAGGTCCAGTTTTGGAAGGACTTATAGGGACTGTTTTATTCTAAATATAATGATACATTTTCCAACCTTAATCTAATCTAATCCAAGGTTAGTTTTCATAAAAACAGGCTACTATTTGCTGCCCATCAAGTACATTTGCAAACCAAGCAAGTAAAATGATCTGAATCTATTGAAACTTGTCATTTAAAGGAATGCGAATGGCTTAGAAAATTTCATTTCTCAGAACAAATGTCCAAATACGTGAGGCTTTACATAGGTAGACAGTAATTTTTCAGAAAGTCTTACATAGCAATGGATATTGTCCCACACATCTTCTTCTAAATGAGTTCTCCATTATTTGATAATCCTTCAAAGGGTAGCAATTTTTTCAATCACTGTTAAAACATTTGCCTTGAAGATATAAATTTTTTGAGACAAAAACACAAAAGATATAACATTGGAGGAATAGGAAACTTTGATGAAGGGAGATAGGAAACACGACCAGTGGCTTACAAAAATAAACTCTATAATTATAGTCAAAATAGGTAGACAGATACAGCCATGTAACTATGAGTAAAGATGAGTATTATACATCTATACACATACACACACACACACACACACACACACACAGAGAGAGAGAGAGAGAGAGAGAGAATACATATATAAGACACACACTTATAAAGAAAGGAAGTGCATATAAATATATATAGAATACAAGAGAAGAAAGATGGTACACTTGTATCAACCAAACAGTATTTGATTGTCCATGTACCTTTCTCAAAAATGTGTCAGAAAAAGAATTCCATTTTATGAGGGAAAATACCCATAAAAGAAAAAATTGAAGTCATTATGGTTATTAGAACATTTATCATAGGCTACACCAATACCAAACATCAGGGCTTTGTAATGAAATGAGGAGCATCAGACTCAGAAATCACATAGTCTACTACCTCCAGCCTGCATTTCACATTTGGTTTGGTTTGGAGGTAAAGATATAAATAACTTAAAGAATTTAGGTTCCAATGTATACTCAGTTTCTCAAACAGGGATAGAATTAGAGCATGTGGAGAGCTTTTAGTGATAGAGGATGATCATATGAGCTAAAAGCCTTTCAAGGTTTCTTCAGACATAAAATCTTCTTATATAAACAATTGAAAAAACACACCACTGCAAAAAAAATGAGTGGTGGTGGGGGGCAAGAATATTACTATACTATCATAGGGAAGACAGGTTTGGGACATTTTCAGTACATACAGAAAGTATGTAAAATGTTGTCAAATTGTTATGAATTAAAGCAAAAGAGGTTAAATGTATTTTAGCTGCTCCTTTTCCTTTTAGCCTCTCTTGTTTTGATCTAGCATGTCCTTGAAGACTCTGACCATCAATTATGCATGCCCAGCAAGAGCTTGTGGCTCCAAGTCATGAAACAGTCATCCTCTGTCCACTGGTTCTCTATAACATCTGCTGTGTTGTGAGTATGAAGAACATTTTTCAGACACAAAAAGGACATTTTTGTATAAGAACAAAGAAGTGTCTCTGGTGTCAGGCTCTCAGTACTCGTTTCCAGAAAGAGATAGGAGAAAATGAACACTGGCTGGAGAGCTACACCCAATTTCTAAGGAGAAAATGGGGCAGGAGAACCAGCAAGAAAACAACAACAATAACAACAACAACAACAAACTATCAAAGGTTATTAGGAAGCATTATTGCTGTGAATATGACTTTGGTATGGAAATTAAGAAAAATCAAATCTGCAACATATTGATACCCTGAGGAGAAGTGAAGACGGGGTTAAGTGACATCTAGAGCAAAGGTGTGAAGAGTGTGATTTGTATAGGAAGTTGGGAGTCCTGGTAGACACTCAGGACAAAGGTGGAGAAAGCATGAAAACCCACACAAAATGCCTTGTGGTTCTAGAGTATGTTCCTTATTTAGTTTAAGCAAGGCTGATGGGTGATGTCTAGCCTTGACCCTCACACTGATCTCTCCTTACAAGAAAGGAGAAAAGCAGATGACACCCTGGGAGACACTGCTCTAAACTTCTGCTCACTTCTGCTTTCAGACTAAAAACTTCTGACCAGAAATAGAAAATGGGATTTTTAAATGGGGCCATGTGAAATGAGTCAGTGTCCATTTACATAAGATAAAAATGAATTGAACTTGATAAGCTAAAGCATGTGATAGATCTGACACAGCTAGAGGAAAATTATTAATCTAATTATCACACAATCCTGATTTTGAACAGAGAAATAAGTTCAATGAGTTGATAAATGCTTAAGTTACATACAGGCAGATGGTTTTGTATATGATCTTTTTCCTCTAACTTCGCATAATTTGAAATTTTATGTAATTTGAAATTTTGTAGAAGTTGAAGCTTTGTAACTTCAATTTTTCTAAATTAGAAAATGAAATTGAAAAAAAAAATCTTTCTTATAACGCTATTAACCTTGTTGTACTGAATATAAAACTGATGTTTATGGATAAAAATAATTTGGTACACATTAAAACAATGCAAGGATATCATTTTTTTCTAAGAGCTGAGTAAAACTCCACTTTATAAATGTACCACGTATTTTTATCCATTCTTTGGGCAAGGAACATGTGAAATATGCAGGCAAATGGATAGAACAAAAAAAATCATCTTCAGTGAGGCAACCCAGACCCAGAAAAACAAAGATGACATGTATTCATTTATAAGTGGGCATTAGCTGTTAACTAAAGGATAATCACACTGCAATCCAAAGACCCAGAGAAATTAAAGAGGAAGTTCGGGTAGTGGTGGTGGTGGGGCTCATGTATCTCCCTGGGAAGGGGAAATATAATGGATTTTGTGGGTGGACTGTGGGCCGGTGGGGATAGGCATAGGCGGGATCTGGTTGGGGAGGGAAGGACTGGGAGGGATTTCTGGAGTAGGTGGGAATTTAAGGGAGCATATGGAAACTTCTTGGAACCTATGAGAGTGACGCTGGTGAGGGTTCCTAGTAATGGAGTAATAGAGCCTGAACCGGCTATCTTCTGTAGCTAGGCTAGGCTCCAAGTGGTGAGACTGATACCAACTCATCCACAATACCTATGACTTACAATCTGTCCTGCCTGCAAGATGCTCAGGAGCACTGGTGACTCTAAACTTGTGGGAGTAGCCAACCAATGACTGGATTACCTTGCGACTCAAGCCAAGAAAGGGAGCCCATTCCAGGCACTGCCTTGACGGCCAGGATCTAGAAGCTGAGTGACTCAAAGGCCTAGAGTAGAACTAAACACAAATGACCCTTCCCCCAAAAAAAGGCGATGAAATGATTTCTAATGATATTCTGCTAAACTAATAGATCTGTGTCTAGCCCATTTGTCATCAGAAAGGCTTCCTCCAGTAGTTGATGGGAGCAGATGATTATACAGACCCACAGCTAAACATTGAGTAGATTTTGGGGAACTTCACAAAAGAGAGGACAGAAGGATTGTAGGAACCAGACGGGGTGGAGGATGCCAGGATAACATGACCCAACAGAATCAACTAAGCATGGCTCTTAGGGGCTCAGGGAGACTGAAGCAGCAGCCTTGGAAGCTGCATGGGTCAGCATACATGCTGTGATTGTTTAGCTTGGGATTTTTGTGGGACTCCTAACAGTGGAGGTAGGGGTGTCTCTGACTCTTTTGCCTTCTCTTGGGACCCTTTTCCTCCCACTGGGTTGCCTAATCCAGCCTTGATGTGAGGGTTTGTGCTTAACCTTATTGTATCTTTCTGTCTACTGTTTAACTGATATCCCTGAGAGGCCTGTTCTTTTCTGAGGGGAAACAGGGAAGGAGTGAACATGAGTGAGGTGAAGCTATAGTTGGGATATGAGAGAAGAATAAAAATAAAGAAAAAAATGCAATGATGTCATACAAATAGAATTTTGATAGAAGATTTGCTGAGCACAAAAATGAAGCAGAATTGTAGTAGAAACTCAGTGGTTAAGAGTGCTTGCTGCTCTTCCAGAAGACATCTCTGCAGGCCTGGAGAAGAAACTACTCTAAATTCATTTTTTCCTCCATAAGGTGGGGACCCTTAAGCACAGATGGTCATGAGAACAAAGTAAAGAAATATGAGTAAAATGTTTAGCAAACATATATTCAGGACAACAACTTGAAAAGTTCCTATTATTTACTACCTTTATTATTAATATGTGTTCCATAATTTTATCTTAGTGAAATCTCAAAGAGGGGCTGATTTTGTTTGTGTAACTAAGAGTGAAAGGAATTTAGTGACAAATGGGAACCAGTAGACTTGTATTAAAAATAAAACATCTTGTTGTTTTTTGTTATGAGCCTAGCTTTTAATGACTAAGCCCCAGTGAGTATAGTGTAGCAGATATCAGAGGCCTCGAGCCAAATCAATGACTGTTTGCCATGAACTCTTACAAGTAAAGATATATGGATAAAGGATTTACTATGTGACTCATTGTGTCACATTACAGAGTCCATGAGGAGATAGATTTTTTCTTTTTTTCTTCTTCTCTTTTTCTCTTACATTTTATTTTATTTTATTTTGGGGGATAGGGGAGGTTGCAAGGGCAGAGGATGGTTTTGAAGGGATGGGAAATGAATGGGATCAAGATGTATGATATGAAAGACACAACGAAAAAATAAAGAGAAAGAAAAACAAGAAACCATTACAGAAAACTAGTACTGGTCAAAAACACAACTCCTAAACCTGAATCTATGTTAACATTGTGCAAAGGGGGCAGAAAGATCAAGACAACCAGCCTGCATGCTGTGAGGTATTATCTTCACCTGACAGGGAAGCTGCCCCCCAGGAAATCTCAATGTATTTGCCTAAATAATATCTAAAAAAAAATCTCACCAGTTTACAGGCTTATGTGGATGGAACAATTCTCAGAGCCCATAGATAAAAAGCTACAGGCAAATAATTATTGCTGAGAGAGGGAGAATCATTTTCCAGGTACAAGCCCACTGATAGATTATCCAATCCTAAACGGTCAGCCCTAGATACATATGATCAACATTAACTGAACTCAGCAGGTTGTAGTAATAAAATGATGGTTCAAGAATAAGAGATCACAAACTTGAGAAGGAGTGGGAGGGAAATGGGAGATATTAGAGGGAGAAGAAGAAAAAAGAGAATATTGTAAATAGAGTGCTCCTATATGAAATTGTCAAAACTAAATTTCAAAAAGCAAAGAGGTGATATCATGTATAAGAAGGTGTGAAAGAATTGACTCTGAGAATGGTTTTGTGCTTCAAGGCTTAAACACAGAGAACAGGAGTCAAAAAAAAAAAAAAAAAAAAAAAAAAAAAAAAAAAAAAAAAAAAACAACCTTGGGAAGGTGCACAGCTGTCATCTAGTAAGCCCTATGTGCCAGGCCAGCTTGTGTGGGTGGGACACTATAGCTGCCACTCTTACTGATGAGATCATTAATGAGATAGATAACCAGGACTGATTCCTAGGAGTTATGACATTATCAGCCTGGACTGGAACTGGGAGAGGCATTTTAACAACTGTTTTAAGTGATTTTTATATTCAAGAAAATTGAAGTACCAGAGTTCCAATCCATGTATATATTCTATACATTGTAACATAAAATATATTTACTAGAGGCTGTACCTTCTAGAATAATAGTATATATTATGAATATGACAAAATATTGTATGTTATAACTTATTCGTGTTCAATAAACAAAATTAGAATATTTTTATGGTCCACCAAACATATTCACAATTAGAGACAAATATGAACAAGTCTTCACATACTCTAATTTTACTGTAACACATAATATTTCTAAATAAAAATAGAATATTCTGACATAGACTTCCATGTATATAATACTTGGATTTAAAATCCATATATATTTAAATATGAATCAAATTTTCACTTTAATATCTTCCATATAAAAGGATACTTAGGCTTTATTTGCTTGCTTGCTTTTCTTTACGGTAGAAGGCTGGAAAAGTCTTCATTTTTATTGTGTGTGCAGATGGATAGAGATTGTTTGATGGACAGAGAGACAAGAGACATCATTAAAAATACTTAAAAGTCTGACCTTTGAGTGATTTGTCCAAACTTTGCTGAGCAGCCTCTTGTAATGTTTGAAAAAACTTAGCTCTCATACACTGACTTATTTAAAGGACACTGATAGGGAGGTGTAAAAGAAAACAAAACTAAGCTTTTGTTGACTTTGAAGGTGTCTTAACTTTTCAAATGAATTCCAGGTCTCTCATCCCTTTCATGATTCACAGCAGCTAGTCCTCACTAACCACTAAACAGCAGTCAACAAATTAGGAAGGGAGGAATCATCACAGAGTGTCAACTAAACATCATTAGGATTGCATAAAACTTTTCCATGCCAAAGACTATGCTCCTTCTGAAGCCTTACACTTTAAAAGACAGAAACCAAAACAACAACAAAGAAAAAAAAAAAAAACAAATTCAACTTGCTAGAAGTAGGTACAAGCATATGGAGATAAACAAAAGTGAAAAAGCATACAGAAATCATTTTACTTTTAAAACAGCAACAACATGAAAGCCTCAGAGGCAGTCAGATGTTAAAATACAGGAAGTCATCAGCATTAATTCCCCTTGAAAGAGCTGCAGGAAAACATCAAAGACGCCTTTGTACTCAGTTTTAAAAAAGTGTTATTTCTCAGAGACAGTAATTTTGTACAATTTCATTATATAAGAAACTGGTTTTAAAAACAATTTCTTGAACAGGTTGTCCCGCCTAAAATCACCACCAAGATGAGAAGGAAGCCTGTGCTTTCTGTGCTGCCTGTGGATGTGTCACGTGATGGTTGGCCAGCATTACCAGAGGAAGACGCCGCAGGGAAGACAGGTCAAGAACACATCTTGAAAGTGGTAGGAAAACTGAATTTTTGCATCATGCACAGAGAGGTACACAACTGGAAAGTGTTGGTTGGAAAAGAAAAAGGAAAGAAAGAAATGCTGCCTAATAGTCTCTGTTTTGAATAAAAATGAACTTTCTTTAAGGGAGCAAAATGTATCCTTTTTAATCTGACAATCTCTTCCTTGTCTAATGTGATTAAGTGCGATAAATTAGCTTTCTAACTTCACTATTATGATTCCTGCTCAAGACCAACCTGAAGTTTTAAAAGGTAGTATGAGAAGCTAGAAAAAAAAAAGAAAGAGCATATGTGCCCATCAGTTTACATGTGAAAGCCTCAAAAAGGCTTCTCATAAATGGCCTTACCAAAGACACATAAATTCCCTCCATTCAACAATCTACACAGGAAAGAGAATGCCTATTTCAGTTCTTTTATTCAAAAAGAAAAGGACTTCAGCTCACTTTATGAAAAACATCTTTATCCTTCCCCTAAAAAAAAGTCACTATGGAATATGGAACTTGGGGATGCAGACCAATAAATGATTCAATAGAAAACTCACACAAAAAAGAAATTGTGAATTTAGATGTTACACAAATCACCTATGAAAATGTGAAAGAATCTTAAAAAAAATAAAGGATGAAACTGTATTATAGACAGTTTTACTTCTATTCAAATCCATTGTGTGAAGTTGTAACAATAGATTTTGGGTTGAAAAGAAGAAATAATATAACAAAATAGGCTGAATAGTGTTACATAAAGAGCGAGCGATTTATCCATGTCAATTTCACTTTTGAGTAGAACAATGAACATGATAAGAATAAATAAATAAATGAAAAGTCTTGTCCAAAGAGTTCAGTCTCATTTGGGATAATGAATGGGAACAGCAGTCATAAAATGTCTAGAAATGGAGTCTTAACCTTGGTCTGTGAACTGCTTCACATGCTCAAATGGATGAAATATTACCTGAGATATAGACAAGAACATGATACAGAATCCTAGAAACTAGAAAGCTAGATAATAGGGTTTTTAGGAATATCTAAATATTTGTCCTGTAATACATAAATATATGATGAACAGACCAAGTGCTCAATGAGAAAAATATCAGCAGAAGAAACAAAATTTGAAAAGAGATATCTTAAGAGAGCAAAAATTGATCCTTTACTAAGAGACATGTGTTAACTAGAGTTTTCTTGCCTTGCCCACAGTCAGGACAAATCTCTATCACCCGCCGGTCCCACAGCCACTCAGACCCAACCAAGTAAACACAGAGACTTATATTGCTTACAAACTGTATGGCCATGGCAGGCTTCTTACTAACTATTCTTATATCTTAAATTAAGCCATTTCCATAAATTTCTACCTTGCCACGTGGCTTGTGGCTTACCAGCATCTTCACATGCTTCTTGTCCTGGCGGGTGGCTGGCAGTGTCTCCTTCCACCTTCCTGTTCTTTCTTTTCTCCTCTCTGTTAGTCCTACCTATACATCCTGCCTAGCCACTGGCCAATCAGTGTTTTATTTATTGACCAATCAGAGTAATTTGACATACAGACCATCCCACAGCAGACATGTTTAATCCTATGCCAACAAACAAGTATATACATCATATATTCAACCTAATATGTTCAGTATCATTATAAAAATTTACACCATGGATATGTATTTTTACATAAATAGTTAATAGTGAAATGAACCCTGATTCTTAAGGCCTATGTATTTTGCAAAACCAGCACTTAATTTCATCATCTCCTTTGTGTAATCTATTCTTGGTTATCCAGTGTTCAGGCTCATATACATATAAGAGACAGACACTTGCTTTTTTTTTAAATCTAGTATTCAAAAGAAGTTTATTTCTGGGGTAACACACAGCCAGTAAGGGGTCGGTTACAGGATCCGGGAGAGAGGAGGTGCAATCCAGCAGAGAAATCTGGCTTGGTCTACAATCCAGCATCCAGGCCATGAGGGATCAAGAAGAGAGAAAGCCAAGCTTGTATGCACCTCCTTCCTCCCACCCTCCAGCCCTCCCACCCAATTCATGCCCCCTTCCGTCCTCCTCCAAGGTAAGGTCTCCCCTGGGGAGTCAGTCCAGCCTGGTAGAATCAGCAGGTCCAGTCCCCTCCTCCCTACACTGAGGCTGAGCAAACTGTCCTGGCATAGGCCCCAGGCTCCAAAAAGCCAGCCCATGCACCAAGGACAGGTCCTGGCTCCACTACCTGGGGGCCTCCCAAACAGTTCAAGCTAACGAACTGTCTCACTTATTCAGAGGGTCTGGTCCAGTTCCATGGGGGTTTCTTAGCCTTTGGTTCAGAGTTCATGCATTTCCACTAGTTTGGCTATTTGTCCCTGTGATTTTTCCAATCATGGTCTCAATATCTCTCGCTCATACAATCACTCCTCTCTCTTGCCAATTGGACTCCTGGAACTCCACCTGGGGCTCAACCGTGGACCGCTGTATATGCTTCCACCAGACACTGGATGAGAGTTCTATCATGACAACCAGGGTTTCAGCCATCAGATCACCAGAGCAGGTCAGCTCAGGCACTCTCTTGACCATTGACAGTAGTCTACAGTGGAGGTATCTTTGTGGATTTCTGGGGACCTCTCTAGCACTCTGCTTCTTCCTATTCCCCTGGGGTCTTCATTCATCATTGTATCTCCAATTCCATTCTCCCACTCTGCTCCTGATCCAGCTGGGACCTCCCTCTCCCCTAAGCTCTGATTCTCCTGATCCTTGCCCTCCACTACCTGCCCCATACCCAGTTTGCTCATGTAGATCTTATCTATTTCTCTGTCACTGTGTGATCCCTGTGTCTTTCTTAGGGTCCTCTTTACTAGATAGCCTCCCTGGAGTTGTGAGTTGCAGTCTGGTTATCCTTTGCTTTACATCTACTATCTACTTATGAGTGAGTGCATACTATGTTTGTCTTTCTGACTCTGGGTTACCTCACTCAGGGTGATTTTTTTCTAGTCCCATCCATTTGCCTGCAAACCTCATGATGTCATTGTTTTTCTCTGCTGATTAGTACTCCATTGTGTATATGCACCACATTTTATTTACCCATTCTTCAGTAGAAGGGCATCTAGGTTGTTTCTAGGTTCTGGCTATTACGAATAATGTTGCTATGAACATAGTAGAGCATGTGTCCTTGTGGTATGATTGAACATTCCTTGGGTATATGCCCAAGAGTGGTATAGCTGGGTCTTGAGGGAGGTTGATTCCCATTTCCTAAGAAAGCACCATATTGATTTCCAAAGTGGCTGTACAAGTTTGCATTCCCACCGACAGTGGAGGAATGTTCCCTTTGCTCCACATCCTCCCCACATAAGCTGTCTTCAGTGTTTTTGTTCTTAGCCATTCTGACAGGTGTAAGATGGTATCTCAGAGTTGTTTTGATTTGCGTTTCCCTGATGACTAAGGATGTTGAGCAATTCCTTAAATGTCTTTCAGCCATTTGAACTTTTTCTGCTGAGAATTCTCTGTTTAGCTTTATAGCCAATTTTTTAATTGGACTGTTGAGTATTTTGATGTCTAATTTCTTGAGTTCTTTATATAGTCTGGATATCAGCCCTCTGTCAGATGTGGGGTTGGTGAAGATCTTTTCCCATTCTGCAGGCTGTCATTTTGTCTTGTTGACAGTGTTCTTTTCCCTACAACAGCTTCTCAGTTTCAACAGGTCCCATTTATTAATTGTTTCTCTCAGTGTCTGTGCTACTAGTGTTATATTTAGGAAGTGATCTCCGGTGCCAATTCGTTCAAAACTACTTCCTACTTTCTCTTCTATCAGGTTCAGAGTAATTGGACTTAA
Source organism: Peromyscus leucopus (assembly GCF_004664715.2). Taxonomy (NCBI): domain Eukaryota; kingdom Metazoa; phylum Chordata; class Mammalia; order Rodentia; family Cricetidae; genus Peromyscus; species Peromyscus leucopus. The sequence continues at coordinate 1,118,543 of NC_051083.1, forward strand.
GTTGAGGTCTTTGATCCACATTGACTTAAGTTTTGTGCACGATGACAGATATAGATCTGTTTGTAACCTTCTACATGTTGACATCCAGTTATGCCAGCACCATTTGTTGAAGATGCTTTCTTTTTTCCACTGTATAGTTTTGGCTTCTTGTCAAAAATCGTATGTTCATAGGTGTGTGGATAATGTCAGGGGCTTCAGTTCAGTTCCATTGGTCCACATGTCTGTTTTTATGCCAGTACAAAGCTCTTTTTATTACTGTAGCTCTATAGTAGAGCTTAAAGTCAGGGATTGTGATACCTCCACAGGTTGTTTTATTGTACAGGATTCTTTTGCCTATCCTGGTTTTCTTGTTTTTCCATATGTAATTGAGTATTGTTCTTTCCAGGTCTGTGAAGAATTGTGTTGGGATTTTGATGGGGATTGCATTGAGGAACGCATACAGCTTATAAACACCTTCAGCAATGTAGTAGGATACAAAATTAACTCAAAAAATCAGTAGCTTTCCTATATACAAATGACAAATGGGCTGAGAAAGAAATCAGAGATACATCACCCTTTACAGTAGTCACAAATGATATAAAATACCTTGGGGTAACTATAACTAAATAAGTGAAGGACCTGTATGACAAGAACTTTAAGTTCCCAATGAAAGAAATTGAAGATGTCAGAAAGTGGAAAGACCTCCTATGCTCATGGATAGGTAGGATTAACATAGTAAAATGGCAGTCTTACCAAAAGCAATCTACAAAGACAGACACTTTCAAAGACATGTGCATAACTGTATAATAGTTAATGATCTCACCCAGTACAGTCAATTATGCCAACAATGTTTTATCAGCCTTGGAAGACACTCTAATTACTACTTTGCAGGTATTTACTGCCTTACTGCTTTTATTTTTCTAAACTTCCTATAGTTAACCTTTGGAGTAACAGAAAAATGATTCAATTATTATCAATAATTTTGACAATGCAAACTGGAAGTTTTTAGGTGAAAAGCTGAGCAAAAACAAAAATTTAACATAAGTAAATGAATATGAAGAAATGTGAAGTTTTATTACTTTTACAAATAAGTTCCAGTATTATATAACTGGTTATGATTCAAGAGAAATACATACACCATTAAGAATGGAGTTGGTTACATAGTAATCATATGATATGTTGCATTACATGCTTGTTATAAGCTTTTTTATCTTCTAATCATAAACTAGAGTGGAACATACTAAAGTTACAAGGTTACACAGATGAATATTTCCACAAGTCTGAGCAGGTGGGAATCATTCTATTGCTGATATCATTTTGACATTATATAAGAGACATAAGATGGAAAGACAAAGTAATGATTCCCTTGAAAACTGATGTTAATTTGACACCACTTAAATGAATAAACTCTACATAAAAGTCAGCAATAATCACTATTTTTTATAAAGCAGAAGTATTGCTTTTAATATTGTTTAATTGAATAAAAGATATTTTAGATGAATATGTTAAAACATGCCATTTAATTGTTCACACATATTTAGTAATAACACAATCTTTTGCATAATAATAAAGATGTTCATTTTGCAGATAGATTCAGAATGACTAATGGGGAAGAATCACATTACAATAATAATACTGTAAACATTACTAAACAATATGTGTATGAATGAATGTGCAAGTGTATGAGTGTGTGGCTGTGTATGTCAAGCTATCAAGAGAGACAAAGGAAATTTCCAATTCACTAATCATTTTGCATAATTTTCATGGCAGATGAAATTTTGACATTTAAATAAAACTATCTCGAATATAATGTATTAATATAAGATGAAATTATTAGGAATTCCTTCCTATATATAATTGGAAAGTGGGCTTATACTGCATGTACTTCTTTCTAGTACTAATTAACCATTGGAAAAATGAATTACAATACCAAATTCATTTTTACATACATCAAAAAGAATTTAAAACACAGGAATAAAGTTAACCTAGGAGATGAAATACTGTCATACTAGAACAAAAAAGCATTTATAAAAGAAATTAAGAGGCATGAATGAATGGAAATTTTTTTAATCATGAATGATATTAACCACAACAGTGACATTATGACAAGATATCCCTAAAAAGGCAGTAGTGGCATTCATATCTTGGTGGCAAACAGCAGTCTAGTTGGATTTAGGCCCATGCACCAGGAGGAAATCATGTCTGGTACCAGAAACCTATCCAATTCCTGGGGCTCATGACTTCATGGATCAGAGAAGAGGATATTCTATCACCATTTTACTAAATCAGTGTAATTTCTAACAGCATTTTAAATACTTAATTTTGTATCCACAGATATGTGTAAACCTCACCCCTCATCAAAGAAGCTTCACTTTTCAGCAGACAGAGGACATTGTCCACCAAAATGCGGAGACCAATTCATTGTTGCTTGCCCAGGCCTATTGGATACATCCATAATACAACTTTTGTTCCTTAGGCTTGGGACACATTTCAGACTAGGGAATGCAAAGATTGCAAGAATAATCATTAATCATAATTATCCATGCATTCAGTGCTATTTCCCCAAAAATCCAATGCCGTACTTCACAGCAATATAAATAAAAACAAAACAAACAAACAAACAAAACACTTCTGATGTAAAATTTCTATGTATCCATGCAAATACTATATAAGCAAATAAATCTGGAGATTTAACAGCAAGCTTATTTTGTAACATTTATATAGCTGTGGATATTAAATAATATGGTACTAACCTAAAAATAGACACCAGTCAAAGAAACATAACAGAGAGGAAAAAATTAACAAATACAAATATAGGCTACTTCTGGCAGGCACCAAGAAAGATAGAGGCAAAGAGAGATGCTTCAGCAAATGTAGGAAAAATTAGGCAACTAAAAGCAAAAGGGTGGAAGTGGACCTTTATACCATATACAAAAATCTAGGGACTATTGTCAAAATTCCATTTCTCCCCATATTTATTCTTAACCCTTTTGAACCTTTCTTTGATATAGCAACATCCTAAAATTTAAACTTCCTGTTTTGATATTAATAATGCTTAAAATTTCCACAGTGAACAAAAAAATTTCCTAACAGCGATCTCTGAAATCTCTAGAAGAAACGTGGGGTATTGATGTAACCAACCGTCTTATTAAATAAGAAACACAGAAACAATGTAAAAGAGAAAGCCGAGAGGTCAGAGCTCAGAGCTAAAATCGCACCCTTCCGCCTGCGGTGTCCCAGCTTCCCGAAAGAGACCTATTTCCTGTCTGTTCGTCTATTTATAGTATTTTGTTCTGCCTTCTCATTGGTTGTAAACCCAAACACGTGACTGCCTCGTCACTGTCTGAATGTATAGCCCCCTAGGTCTTAAAGGCATATGTCTCCAATGCTGGCTGTATCCCTGAACACACAGAGATCTATGGGATTAAAGGCGTGTGCCACCACCGCCACACTCTGTCTATGGCTCTAATAGCTCTGACCCCCGGGCAACTTTATTTATTAACATACAATCAAAATCACATCTCAGTACAATCAGAATACCACCACAGTGGGGCTACACAATAATGATTCTACATGGTTCATAATGATGTCATTGAGCTGATAAACAACACACAAAAATTGGTGTTGGACTACCAACTGTTCAGGATCATTCCAAGGTGGCTACCTGAGATGGTCCACCATCTTACAACTCTAGCCAGAACTTCAGTTAAGCCTTGTCCATTACTCTGAGAATGCCTACAAATGCTACAGATAGTCTTTATGAGACTTATAAAACAATTGTTTTAATTTTCTTACAGGATCCCACAGAGATATCGTCACACCCTAGACTGCAGAAAGTAATTTTAAGAAGACAATGTGCCTTTCCCCAACAGGTTTTGTTTTCTCAGGGTAATGGATAATTGTTATATGTTAGGGGTTGTTATAAGTTGTAATATGGTTGGTGGTAGAACAATAAAGTTTACACTCAGTATTCCATTTTGGAAAAGAAAAAAGGGGAATAGCTAGAATAGGATAATAAGGAAGATTATTGTATAGTTGTAAACTAAGTCAGCAAATATCAGCTTTAGATAATTTGAACCCCTTAATAAATTGGGGCTCTTGTTACAAAATATCTTGTTATTGGTCTTGACAATGACACACTGGATTTGACACCCAAATTATAATTAATTAAAGCAAAGATAGACAAAAGTTACTCAAACAAATTAAATGCATGCCTAGCCCAAGAAAACTCAACAAAAGGAAAATACAACATATGAAACACAAAAAATATTCCTAAATTATGTATCTCATAAATAATTCATCTTCAAAATACATAAGGAGCTTGTGCTACTAAATAGCCAATACCAATTAACCTGGAAAAGTTATGAAAAGCACTTGAAAGCTTATTTGTCCAAATAAGATCATGTGGTGATATTTTGTTGTACTCTAATAAAATTTGCCTGAAGATCAGAGGACAGCGCCAGCCACTAGATTAAACATAGAGGTCAAGCAGTGGTGGCACACACCTCAGAGGCAGAGATCTGTCTGGATCTCTGAGTCCAAAGCCACACTGGACTAGAGGAGATTAATGCAGTGTAAAGGAAAACAGCCAGGCAGTGGTGGCACACACTTTTAACTCCACTTGGGATCTCATACCTTTTCTATCAGTATTTGGGAAGCACACACGCCATTAATCCCAGCACTAGTAAGGTTGAGTAGGAAGTGAAATGACTGGATAGAGAAAAGCATATAAGGCATGAGGATACAGGAACTAGGGATTCTTTCAGCTGAAGACTCAGAGGCATTTAGTCACAGGATTCATGGAGCTGGCAAGGTAAGAAGTGGCTGTGGCTTGTTCCTCTGTCTCTCTGATCTTTCAGCATTTATCCCAATATCTGGCTCTAGGTTTTTATTATCAGATCATTTAGGATTAGTGCAACAGATAAACATATGGTCAATAGATATATGGGAAAAAATAAATAATGACATTAATTGCAAGAGAAATATTACAAAAAATCCTATGAACTATCACCTTGTGCCCATTATTATGGCTATTACAAGATAAACTACAGAAGTATTTGTGACAATGTGAGAAAATTAGAACTCCTGTGTCTACTAGTGAGTATGTAAAATGCCAATCTAGCTTCTAAAGCAAATGTGGATGTTCTCTACCAAAATGAACACAGATGTACCACGTGACTCAGTGATCTCACTATTTAGTAAACAGTGTGTCCAAGAGAGCTGAAATCATGACTTGGAAGAGATTTTTGGACTACAATATTTATTATACTTTTCACAGAACCCAAGACAGGGAAACAGTTCTTGTATATCCACAAATAGATAAGGAAAATGTGGCAAATATGGAATACTATACAGTCACTGCTGAGGCTGTCACTGCAATAACATGAAAATATATAAACAACATTATATTAAATAAGGGACCCACACAATAACAAATACTGGATTATCTTATTATATGAAGTAGGGCATCAGTAAATTAATATAAATTGCTAGGAATTAGGGATATAGGAAATTGTGAGGGTTTTATACTTTAATGGTTTAAAGTTAAATAAATAATTAAAGATCTCACCAATAATAAATGAACAATGCTGTGGGATTTCTTTCTGTATGCTGTGAACATATGTAATCAGTCACTTGTAGTCAGATTTTAAGTCTAAATTATGAAAATTAAGTAACAACTTTTCCATTTAGAAATATATATAAACCATTTATGAATATGTGATTCCTTAAGTAAAGGAAAAAAACTAAATATTAACTCGGACCTTTAAATTATGTGAGTTCCAAAATCTAGCCTTATAGAGATGTCTTATTGTCCATTACTTGGTTCTCTTATCATTACCTACAAATAGAATTAATTTCTCTCAGACATTCGAACTACATATCTCATTACTATTAGACAGTAGGATTTATTTTATTTTCATGTGTACCTGGGTTTTATCTCCATGTTTATAGTGGTACCACCTGTGTTCAGTACTGTGGACACTAGAAGAAGGAGACGGGTTGCCTAGCACTGGATTTAGCTGTCTGTTTGCTGGTGTACTAGGAGCCAAACCCATGTAAGAGCAGCAGAATGTGCTCTATATCACTCAATCATGACTCCAGCCCCTAAACATTGTGCTTAAAAAAATCTATCCCAAAGAATTATCATTCAAACATATAAGTAGTAAAATATATTAGAACGTCACAAACAACAAGCATAATGTCTAGCACTAATGATGCAACACTTCCCATTCACTTGTGTCATGGGTTATGTTTGGGAAAGAGGGTGTGTAATCTAATATACTTGCAATATAATGCATATCATGTGACTAGGTGGCTTTTTAGGTTTCCTGAGTGTTTGCATAATCATAAAGCCTGAACAGTGGCACAACATTAGTATTCAGTAAAAGCTGAGACACTCAGTTCTTGCATTTGAGAGGAAGATTAAATATTCAGTTCCCCTCAGGTCTTAAAAATCAAGACACATAGTGATGAGTTAATACTGTCTTTTTGCAAGGAAAGATACTAACTAAGGCTAAGATATCATATGAAGAAAAGCATAGATATGAATTGAAAATCTTGAATACAACTAATAAAAATAGCCTTTATTCAAATAAGTAATGAGTAGTAGTCACTATTCCTACATGAATTCAAGTTTTTGGGGATGGAAATATTTGAAACAGGAAGCCTGATATTTGACCTATAAAATTTGTTGTCACTTAGGACTTAAAATTATAATAAAATTCTCTATAAATTGTAGTTACATCTCAGTAGAGTTGTAGACACAAACCACCATTTCAGCCAAATGTCTCTAACTCATGGACAACAGAACTAAATCATCTGCAGTGTCTTAAGATCTCAGTGCCTTTTAGATAATTGCTTGACAAGTTAAATTGTGGGTATATATTTTAACCTATATATTCTTTTCTTTTGGGGTTATAGTATGTAATCAATGTAAGAACTTACGTTCAAAGTATTTCAAATGTAAAATAAAACTGATTCCCATAGCATATTTTGGTTCCTTTTTTTATTTCATACACATTTTTCCATTTTTCACATTATGAAAAATCATTTTTATCATCAAAAACAGAAGCTATAGATTATGTGATGTAAAAAGGTAAAACAAATCTTTCATAATGTCAACAATCTTCAAAATTTCAATCATTGTTTTGTTTCTTTGATATGTTATATACCCAGCACTGCAATTTTCTCATGTCCTGCCACTCTTCTGATTGATATTCTCAAATGCAGAGTGTATAATTTCTCCTCTTCCTAAAGAACAGGATCTTTTCACCTTATGTTGGGAATAGGCTCTTTCCAAATATAGCAGGGGGACTTTATCTAAAAGTTACCTCAATCAATTTCTGTAGAATTTTTCTCCTTACAGTGCACTTGGATGAAAACAATTTTCATGCTACCTGAAGTATATGCCCTGACTTGGTTTTCAATGTTCAACTTGACTTTGATTATAAAGAGTCATACTCCATTTGAGGACAGAGCCGTCTTACTGCCACACACCACAGAAATGACTTTCTCTCTCCTGAAGATTAAACTTGGCATCATCCTGGCAAGCTGTAGTGCTATTCTTGAACCTCTGAATTGCACTTTTCTTTAAAGGGTCCATGCTGACTCCCTGCATGAACTTTCTGGCTCAAAGCACTATGTTATTGATTAGTTTGTATCATCCAAAGGTTTAAATAGCAAGTGTTTGAGAACCCATGGTGGAATGAAATAACACAAAATCAGACAGCACACATACTGCTCTAAAGAACAGACAATGCAACCTTGCTATCTTTTAAACTGCACAATACCCTAAGGGTTGTTAGTTTATGTGTGCATATTAAATACATGAACATGGATTGGTACTTTCTCTTTCCTTAGAAAACTTATGGTAGAAGTCTTAAGCTAAGAGGCTGTACCCTTTAACTCAAATTTTAAAGTAAAAAAAAAAAATAAGTGTTCTGTTGATATCTTTGTAACATAGTCAAAGGCATCCTCATTCATATATGTGATCCAGGTGTCTGTCAGGCTCTTTGATGAAGCCAATTTGAGAAGGCATGAGTGAACTAGAACAACAGATAGTGCCTGCCACTTAGAAGTTCCTCAGGGATTTATGTTTTCACTTCAGAAAGAAAGAAATAAGCAAAATGATTAGGGAGGCTCATCCTCCATATTGCTTCTTTGATTCCACTGCCAACCAGTTTAAATTGCTGGTCCCATCTCATTTCTTCACCTTGATTTATCTGAGGTAAAATGAGAGAGATGGACCAGTGACCTCTACATCCTCCAGCCTTAGAACTCAGTTTATATTTCTACAATTCAGAAAACAAAACATGTGACATGCAGCCAATGCTGATATGTTTTACTGATACTGGAAAGAATAAGGCCCTACATCACATAACATCATCCATGCTTGGCAATGTTGTAACCATGTTGCATGGAGTAAGCTAATTCTATTACTATCAGTGTCTTCATATATAAAATGGCAATTAGGAGAATGGTTCCAGTTTATCTTCATGAATCTTGAGGTAAGTCTCTGTTTTCTAGCTACATAACTACATCCCTCAAGATGAGCTGAGTTATGCTATTAGGTATTATACAACCTCAATGCTCAGCCATCTATTCCTTTACCTACTTTGGATGACTGGACACTTCTCTTCACCCTTGTTTTTCTCATTCTAGGACTCAAATAATCAACACAGCCACTACTGGGACATATCAAGCAACTAAGTAGTAAAATATAATAAAGGACTCGTGTAAAAATACATTTTTTTTAAAAAAATAATTGCTTCCTTCCTGGAAAAATAACCATAAGCATTGTCAAGATTTTAATGCTAAAGACAAAGAAAGATCAGACTTGAATAGTTATCATATCACCTTCACTGAGGGAAAGCAAGTGAAACTTCATTTTCTATTAATTAGAGAATTTTTCCATAAATGGAAGAAACTCAACATAAAATTCAGCATATAAACAAGACCTGCTGATGTTTCTGTTCATTGTTTCAGTAGTAACTACTCAAAATGCGTTTATCCTCATAAATATGAGTGAGCATGGAGTTCACCTGTTTATTGTTGTTACTTTTTCTTTTTTCCTTTTATTAAAAATAGACTATATAGATTATTTTTCATATATCATAATCATCATTTCCCCTCTATATTTCCCTCTCCTTCACAGCCATTCCTGTCTCTCATTAGAAAGAACAGGCTTCTAAGAGGCAACACTTGACCAAATAAAAGATGATAAGATAAAAGCAAAAACTACCATATTGAAGTTGTACAAGGAAACTCAACAAGAGGAAAAGAGTCTCAAGAGCAGACACAAGCACCAGAGACCAACTTGTAGCTAGAGTTTTCCTGCCTTGCCCACAGTCAGGACAAATCTTTGTCACCTGCCAGTCCTACAGCTGCTCAGACCCAACCAAGTAAACACAGAGACTTATTTTGTTTACAAACTGTATGGCTGTGGCAGGCTTCTTGCTAACTGTTCTTATATCTTAAATTAGTCCATTTCTATAAATCTATACCTGCCACACGGCTCGTGGCTTACCTGTACTTTACATCTTCCTTGTCCTGGCTGGCGGCTTGCAGTGTCTCCTTCTGCCTTCCTTTTTTTTTTTCTATTTCTTCTCTCTGTTAGTCCCGCCTATACTTCCTGCCCAGCCACGGTCAATCAGGTTTTATTTATTGGCCAATCAGAGCAACACATTTGCCATACAGACCATCCCCCAGCACAGCCAAGTGCAGACCATCTCAGACACCTACACTCAGGCCTGTGGTCCTAATCATTTTCTATGCAGACCTGCTGGGTAAAGCCACGGGGAACCCAAGAACAGGCTCCCACAGGACATACAGAACATCCCACAGCACCAACTGGTTCCTACATTCAGAAATCCTATTAAAATTACTAAGCTAAAAACTATAACATATATGCAGAGGCCCTGGTAAAAACCCATGTATGCACTGTACTTGCTGCTTCAGTTCCTGTGAGTTCATATGTGCCTTGCTTAGAATGTCACTGTGTGCAATGTGTGGCTCTGAGACACTGCATCTGTTCCCATTTGCTGCTTGAGGAAGTCTCTCTGATGATGAATGAATGGATAAGGAACTGGTCTATAATTAGAGTTGAATGACCTTAATAGCCAACACTACTTCTTGTTTAGATAGTAAGGACTGATATATCACTAAGCAAAATAAACAAAAGAAATTAATTTTATCTTTCATTGTGATTTTATCCATGAGAAATATAAATATGATAAAAGTATAAAATGTATATATGATGAAATAATAATTTAATGAAGACATACAGTGGAAAATGAAGACGTGAAAGGGTGTTGATTTAAATTTAGGGGTGAGAGAAGACTTTGACAAGTAGATGGCATCTGACTGAGTGTACTATAAGAAGAAATAAAAGGACCAACACACACACACACACACACACACACATTCAATGCACACTCAGGCAAATCAAAGATTTTCTAATCCTAGCCACTATTGGCCCAAATAGTTATTATACCATTAATATGATATTGTCAAATATTGCAAATGTTTTCTTCTGATCTATTTTCTGAATTTTACAGTGCCTTTGGTCAGCAGTCAGAAATAAGCCTCTCTTGCTGCTTGTTGTGGCTATATGAATAACTCTCTGCCCAAAGTCCCTTGTCTGAAATTACATGAGTCCTTTTTTTGTTTGTTTCTGGGTGGTTTTGTTTGTTTTGTTGTTATTTTCTGCATCAAATTCTTTAAAAGCTTCTCTTTGTCTCCAATTGTTCCCTGCCTCCTCCAGCTTTTTTAATTTTCCCAAATGAAAAGTCTAAATATATTTAAGGATATTTATATACATCCTTCAACTTCTTGAACATGTGACAGAAGTAAACTTATATCTCATTTAAGCCTTTGCATTTTGAGAGGCTCTTAAAAAGTCAAATCAGCAGCACATTGATACCAGTGTTGTTTTTTAAGTTAATTATTAATACCTATCTTGATCACACTAAAAAATACATTGGATTTGACTACAACTGGCATAGTTACACCATCTGTAAGCATACGAGAATTACTTGGGTATTCTGTACTCATTAATCTACCTCTTAGAATATTTTCTCTTAATAAGCACTATTATTCAAGTATTAATAAACACAGTATTCTCACCTTTGAAGAACCTCAGGCACAAAGACTAATATTTTCTTTTCTTATGAAAGTGAAATGGCAAATTCTACAAACGTTTGTAGATGAAGGTGAGGGATGAAAAGTTGAACTCATGCTTTAGTTTTGAATACATAGCTTTCACCTTCCCAGGTATTTCAAATATACAGTGGACTTCAGCTTACATATTGTCTGACTATCAAAAAGTAATTAAAGCCATCACTTCCAAAAAGACAGCAATATCATATTTACAGCCAAACAGAAAGCAAGAAATGAGATCAGTCCTTCTCTAACATGGTGTGGGGAGGGACTCCTAAGTATTGGAATATCTTTTAAAAATGGAAACAAATAATTCTTGGAATTTTACCTCACTCTTAAGACACAAGGCAGACTGCTATCTTCCATTCTTCACAAAGAAAGATGTTCCCATAAATAAACCCATTATGGCTTTTCTTCTTCTTTTTGTCAGTCACCAGGAATCTCATAGAACCCCCCCCCACACACACACACACACCACACTTTCATTTCCAGTATCTTTTTGGGAATGCCCTCTTCTGAATCCTTTGATTGTCAGTCTTCAACTTACAAAAACTTTCCCAGGTTGTTTTAGACATGAGTATCAGACACAAGCAAAACTTCTCTTTTTTCATTTTCTCTTCTCCCTCGTTTACCTTCTTCTTCCTCCTCTTCCCCAATACTCTCAACCATTTATTTCTTTCCTTTTTCTTCTTCGTTCTAGTTTTGACATAATTCCTTAATCTTCATTTCAAAGAATGCTAATGGCTCGTGTGTTTTAAGGAGAAATAGTAGTAACAGGCATAAAAGACATGTAAGCTATCACTATTGGACTTCCTGTCAACTACTCTGTCAATATGAAAAAGTTTCATTTAAGCTGAGTCTCTCTTGTTACTACAAATAAGTATGCATGCTCAAATTTGTTCTAGATGCTTCATCTACTCAAGAGAACCACCTTCACACTTGTGGCTTTACTTGCTGAGTTATGTACTTACCCATATTTACTCAACTATTCTCCTTCAGGATGTCCAAACTTTATATAGTTGGCTTTTCCAATATTCTTTAAAGAAAATTTACTCAAAATAGTTATGACTTGTTAGAAAGACAGCTCAGAATGAGTATGAGGATTTGATTTAGATCCCCAGAAAAAAAAAAAAAAACAGGTATGGCAATACAATTCTGTAATGCCAGTATGAGTTGTGGAGGTAGAGACAGGTGGATCCACGAAACTTGAAACTTGGCCAGCGAGTACAGCCAAACCAGTGAAATTCAGCTCCAGTTAGAGCCCTGTCTTAAAACAGAGAGCCACCAGGAAAAATATCCAACATCAACCTCTGGCTTCCATATAGACACACACACACACACACACACACACACACACACACACACACACACACTAGTTTTAGTTGTCACTAATTCTGTAAACCCATTCCACATCAGGATCTGTCTTCTCAGCATTCAAATTTCTTTATGGTCTCTATGCATTTCAATTGTGCATAATTCAATAGTCCATTTTCATCCTATTGTTGTTTTCCATACTACATCTATTAGCAACATTTGATAGCATGAATGTCTCCATTACCCTGGTAATTCCTTCTTCAACACATTTCTAGGACAGTATCATTCTGCTGATTTTATTTCTATCCTGGCTTCTCCCTTTCTTTTCTTTGCCTCTAATGCTTAGTATATATCAGATATATTTCATATACCCATGTGTTTTTTCCCTTTCTCATCCTACCCAGACCACAGCTTCCAGTACTATCAGTACCATCCCTGTTTAATGACTCTTCTCTGAGTTCCATACTTACATGGCCTTGTACAAGAATTCTTGGAATGTATTATATCCCAAACTAAACTCCTGACATCTATCTCCCACCCAACCACCATCGTACCAGTTACATCTCCATCCAGAAAATAAATGGAGGTGTATTCCTCCTCTTGTATGTTTACTTGGTCCAAACATTTGATTCAGCTTTATGCTTTTATCAATCATACTTTCTTAATTTAGAATACAAATGTCTATATTGGCTAAGAAGGATCCCTAAAATCGATCCCTAGAATCTCTGTGTCTCAGCTCTGACCACTATGAGGCTTGTTCCCACTGGATGCAGGTGAGATTAGTTTAGATGGACCATCTGCGCTATTGTCTTTAACCCCCCTCCCCAATATTTCCTAAGTGTCACCTAGTCTTTATTTTTCTCCTTAGTGTTTAACAGTTAATTAACACAGTTAATTTTGCTTTCAATTATTTGTCTCTGTCCACTCATTAGAATGTAAACTGCATAAAACAAGAATATTGAATACATTTATTTTCAGGGCAGTATCCCTCACCTGGAATAGTCCTTGACTTACACTGAGTTTTTCATGCATAGTTCTTGAATTATAAAAAATGCGTTAACATACTTTAAGGATTGCAGGTTTATGCAGGCACATTAAAAAAAACTCAAGGGAGAGGGTTATCAGGTTTTTTCCCACAGTGATATTCTTTATTTTTGACCCTGAAATGCTAGTAAATGCAATTAGCTCCAAGATTGTATGTATTTATTAATTTATATTCTGTTTAATAAAGTATAAGCTATCAATTCTGAAAGCTTTTGTTATGGGATCTGAAGTGGAAAATTGGCTGCCTTTCATATTTTCCTTTTCGTGAATTGAATTTGAGAAAAATCTATGATTACATTAAATATGTTCTACCAGTTGTCGTCATTCACAGAATAGTCTGCAGTCTTCTTCCTGTTCACAAGTTTCAATCCAATGGCTTTATAAGCTATAAAATGTTCAAAATTTTTCCTCAGGGTAAATGGGTTATCAATCATGTATATGCTTAGGCTGTTCAAGGATATCTTCAAAAATATCCATGCAGCCAAAGCACTCAGTACCACAAGAAGATGGTGAAATGATTCAAGGTCACCTCTACTCATCTCTAGACACACATGTGGTGCATGGATGGACAGAGACATACTTTGGCAGTTTACCAGATTACCAAGTTAGCTCATTTAATTAGTTCACTAATTGAATTCACTCCAAAACAGTACTTCATCAAACATTCAGTGTTCACCTACTGTGGAGTTTGTGCTGTCATGCGCACTTGGAATGTGTGATACGACACTATAAATTCACTATTTTAATGGAGATTAAATTTTATTAGACATACACATATGAACAGAAAAGATAAGTATCAAGCAATTCCTTGACTTTCCTGTGCTGTGAATGGGTTCCTTATGGTTTCATTTGTTGAAAATCTGTTCTCAATGTGGGTAGTGAAAGAGCTATTGAAATATTTATGAACTGTGACCTAGCAGAAGGCCTTTAGGTCACTGGGATCTTAAAATGGAATATTGGTCACATAACAACTTGTTTGAAAATCCCTAAATCTCTTTCTCCAGCTTCCTTTCTCAAAAAGTCTCCTGGTCAAAGCATTGCCCACGACCACAAGATCGCAGAGAAAAAGTGGGTTATCTTGACAGAACCTACCCTGTGCTGTTTGGAATTTAGTCTCTAAGGTGGCAAGGTCAATTAACTTAATTTTTTTCTTGGTAGACATAGTGTGCCTTAAGTAACTGTATCATAGTAACTGAGTTAGTATAGTCAGTTACAAAATAATGATGAAGATAATCATGATAATGTGATTGCTTAGAGAAAAACAGTAGAATGTCAGTGAGAGCTCTAATTAAGAATTGTAATAAAAAGTAAAGAACAAGGTTCACCATAAAAGACACAGATGGAAAACAGTTGACCCAAAACCTTATATATGCCTACCATCAAATATAATTAACTGTTCTTCAATAGTAAAATGTGTTTTTATTCTCATTTCTGTAATATGTTAAACATACTTCATTCTGTGTATTTTGGAGAAAAAAAGCTTTCACAGACCAGAGCCCAAGTTTAACATTCAGGATTATGAAAGACATAGCTGGTAATTCTATAATTCTGATGAGAAGGCCTACCAATATATTCTATAATTATGGTAAGTTTTCAATACTGATTCAGTTTTATTTTTGAGCATATTAAACACTTACCTCATGAAGTCCTATAAGTATAGAAATCTTTTATTTCTAAATCATTATGCCTTGCATTCACCCTTTCATTATTTTCCATTTGATATTTTATGTACTCCCCTCTGTTAAAATAAGCTTATGAAATTTAACTTTTGACTGTCTTTATAAACAGTGAAGTTTACAAGATACATCTTTGGCATATATGTTTTCACTTTCTATAAATCTGATTAATTCAGAGATTTTTTTCCTGTATACCTTTATAATACATCATGATAACATACTATGATATATTCAGTGAGTATCACGTAACTAGGTATTGTAGATGTCTACATGGACTTTTTTAAAAATAAAAACAATAATTTAAGGACATGAAATATCAGTCTATTCTTTGATTCACATCTTTGGGGGGTGGTGATATTGTGTCCCCCAATATACTGTCATCCTAATAAATTTATCTGAGGTCAGAGAACAGAACAGCTACTAGACAGACATAGAGGCCAGAAAATGGTGGCATACATATCTTTAATCCTAGCATTCTGTAGGCAGAGATCCATCCGGATCTCTGTGAGTTCAAAGCCACACTGGAAACAGCCAGGCATGGTGACACACATCTTTAATCCCGGGAAGTGATGGCAAGACACAGAAAGGTATATAAGGCATGAAAACCAGGAACTAGTAATAGACTAAAAGTCTATTAAGCTTTTAGGCTTTCAGCAGCAGTTCAGCTGAGATCCATTTGGATGAGGACTCAGAGAATTCCAGTCTGAGGAAACAGGATCAGCTGATGAACTGGTGAGGTGAGGTTGGCTTGGCTGTGGCCTGTTCTGTTTCTCTGATCTTTCTGTGCTCACTCCAATACCTGGCTCCATGTTTGTTTTTATTAATAAGACCTTTAGAGAGTCATGCTACAGGGGTGCACATTCAAGATAAATTTTTGGACAAGAGGTTTTCTGCTTAAAATTTAGATGCATATAAAATTTTGTTTTCTTTTGCCTTCCAGTGATATATATGGGCATTTAACTTTAATCAAAAAATAATGAATAGAGTGCATACTTATACTTGTGAAAAGCTGTCAATCCAAGAAGCATTTCATCATGCTTTTAATTTGTATTTAATTTACCATGAAGTTGAGTATACATTCAAATGGTTAAGAAAAGAATGAGTCCTTCCAGTGATCTCTCTTGTATATATAGTTTAAAATCTTCAATATTTATATCTTTGTTCTAAAGTTTGTTATATAAATTGTGAGTTAATTACTGGTTATTTTATTACAACTTATATACTATCATTTTGATCTTATTATTGATATTTGGTAAGAAGTAGATTTTTGCTTTGTTTCATTTTTTAGTAACCATATAAGTATAAGTATATACATATTAAACAAAACCAGTCCTTTCAGATTATATTTGATTAGCTAGTGTCTTAGTTTGCTTTCTATTGCCATGATGAAGAACACAGCCAAAAGCAACTTGAGGAGTAAGGGTATATTTTACATTACAGGTCACAGTCCTTCATTGATGGAAGTCAGAGCAGGAATTCAAGGCAGGATCCTAGAGGCAGGAACTGAAGCAGAGGCCATGAGAAATGCTGTGTACTGGCTTGCCCTCAGGGCTTGCTCAGCCAGCTTTCTAAACTACGTTGGATCGCATACACAATGATGGTACCACCCATGGTACCTCCCACATCAAACACTAAAATCCATCATTTACTTGTAGACCAACTTGATAGAGGGATTTTCTCAACTGAGGTACTCAACTCCCAGGTAGATAACTAGCTTGTATCAAGTTGAGGAAAACCTAACCTACACAGACAGGAAGCCACATTTGTTTATGCCCCAAATATAAGTTTACAAAATTCTGGGAAACATGTTACTTAAGAATTTCTTCAGGGGTTTATAGAATGGATCAGTGGGTATACGTGCTTGCTCTATAAGGATGTTGACCTGATTTACATCCCTGGAACACATGTAAACATTGAGAGAGAGAACTGACTACACAACGTTATGCTCTAGCTTCCAGATGTGCATCTTGGTAAAATCATGTCACACAATATCACATATACACATGAATAGTAAATATAAATACATTGTTAAATTCCTTTATGATTAAAATTTTAGACCATGTTTGATTTTTAGCTATGGCTATATGTAGGAAACATACTACCCATAAACAAAGTTTGTAAAATAAAGGATATTCTGAGTCAGGTGTATTGGCTCTTTTCTGTAATCCTAGCACTCAGGATGTTGAAACAGAAAAACTATAACAAGTATGAGGCCAACCTGGAATACAGAGCAACTACCAGGTCAGCGAGAATGATATAGTATGACTCTGTCTCTGAAAAACAGAGAGGGAGCAAGAAACAAGAAAAAAATAAAAATGTGTGGACATGTATATGCACACATGAGAGAGAGAGAGAGAGAGAGAGAGAGAGAGAGAGAGAGAGAGAGAGAGAGAGAGAGAGAGAGAAAGAATTTTGAATAAAACCCCTGTGTCTATGGTCCCAAATGGATCAGCATTTAAGTTTGATTCTGCTAAAATATGTCTTGACAAGCCCAAGTTTAGTAACAGCTTCATGATCTTTGTGGCTATTAGTAACTCATTTATTTTCTGTACTACACGTGCTTTTTGTAAGAAATGGCTGATAATTCATATCTTGCTAGTCACAAGGGTGAAGTGCAAGGTGTACTTCTGTGCTTGTAATATATATCTAATTATTATAGCATCATTTATTCAGATATTATGTCTGTCCATATGCAGTGGAAGTTAAGTGGTCTATGCTATTTTAAGGTGCAGGACCTATATTTTTTTATCTGTACCGCAGAAGTGATGAAAGTGCACACATACCAATATAAAATTTTCCGATATTATGTTTAATTTTCAGTAAAACTTACACCTATTCTAGGAAAATGTTTGTAACTTGATAGTATGTAAAGACTGGGTGTACAGAATCATTTAACCAGAATTCCCCACAAATTGTCTTATATCAAAGAAAAGAATTTAAAAGAAACATATTTGAACTGTTCTCTTATTACTTTACCCTGGCTGTTATTTCTTTAATGGAATTCCTTTAACAAAAAATCAGATCCATTGTTGGTACTGACTGGTTAATTACAATGTCTTTAACCACATACAAAACATCTGGTCAACTTGGATGACTTCATTACTAAAGCTGCCAGTTTTATTATAAAGAAAACTGCTAGACACACTTGGATCATTACAGCTACACACTTCCAATGGCTGGGTTTGCATTTTCTCCTCTTTTGCTGAGAAAATTCAGTGGACCTCACAGCAGCTTGAATATACAATTCCCAAATATCTAGACCGATATACTAACCCTGGCTGCCGTACATCCACCTAGGAAAAAAGACAATGAAGATAAGAAAATGCGCTGGTAAAAATCACTCATTCTGTGCTGATGCTTCGTAAAACATAGATAGGATCAAGATAAGGACAAGGACAGTAACCTGCAGAAGGGCCATCCTTCTGCAGGCCAGAGAGACTGGGAACAAGATGCACAGTCCTTTGTTTTGTGTCCTGCTTGTCCATTTTGGGCAGCATCAGAAGTTGATGTGAGGGCCCTTTCTTGCCCAGTGGCTAACTTTTGCCATAATGAAAGTAAACTCCATAAGGAGGTTCTTCATTGTCCATCATCTCCTCTAAAGTAGATTCATGCTTCCAAGAGCAAACATGTCTCATATACATAAAAAAGAAAAAAATTATGTTATTAAAACATCTTAAATGCTATAACCTGTAGACCTCTGAAGTGTTTGAAGATGATCTGTCTATCTAAAATATATCTATGCTTGATCTTGAAACATACCTAATATGACTACAAGTTCAATTATAATGACTAACTAATTTTAATTTCTTTATATCCTAATTAGTTCATAATAATAACTTTCAATGACTAGCAAATTGCATTATATTGTTAAATGAACTGTATAGGTACAATACCTTGAACAAAATTAGAAATATATGTAGAGTATTTTCTAACAAAATCAATCTAAAATTCATACCAGTATACAAAATCTGTATACAATATAAAAAAATCTAATCCAATTTAAAATATTTAAAACTAGTAGCTGCCTTCTAAAAGTAGATTCAATAATCTTTTTATCTTATCATATATATTTTTTCTCTTTTTTCTTTTCAGAGTAGATTCAATAATCTACCCTTTATCCATCATTTCTATATCCTTTTAAAGTAGATACAATAATCTACCTTTTATCTTATCATATCTATATCCACTTTTTTTTCAAACAAGAATTCTGAATCTAATTTCCTTTGTTTAACCTTTTTCCTGACCCTTAACAATTAAAAACTTGTAATCAACCATCCTAAACAATGACAATTATCTATAACCAATTGAAGGACCAAAAACCACCGACCCCACCTCTTGGGAATGTGGATGTCATGTTCTTAAAACTACTTCCTGCTGTTTCTGGGCAAAGGAATATTTAGGGGATCCTGAAAAGAAAAATTTTGAGTTAATTGTCAAGTCCTGAGAGAGTTAGCTGTATCATTTGTGGTCTAGTCTCTGCATAACGTGAAAATGCAGGGCTTGTCTCAAGTCCTTGCTTGAGTAGTCTGTGAGGCTGGATCATCTCAGCTAGCCATCTTAAAATTGTCCTGAGCATCGTGTAGTCCAAAGCCAATCTTTACCTGGTGTTTGACAGTTTAGTGGCATTATCATCGTCCTGATGGAATCATCATTGTGGGGTCCCATCAATCTTTTGGCGACTTCAAAGTCACTGTAAGGTGCAGTCATGATTCCCTAAAGAAAACTGATAGAGACTCAAACATAGAAACATATACAGGCAGCTAGATAAAGCTTTTTTTCTAGACTTAGCTAGTACTCTATATGACCATTAATATCATGACAAAAGTTTAATATATTATATATATTAATCTTACAAATTTTGATAAAAATTCATACCTTAAGAATTTTAAAGAGTCAAAATAAAACCAAAGAATTATGAGATTAGTGTCAATAAAACAGTGCCTTTATAGTGGTTTTCTTCTGTCCCATACCAAATGGCTCATCTGACATGATGCAGAGATTTTGCATTTTCTTTTAAAAGCATGCTTGGATTTAGAGAATGAGTGAGTCATGCTCCAACTCCAAAGCCAGATTTAATTTTTAATTGAATTGGAACTATATAAAGACCATTTCTATTAAGTTTCTGTAGAAAACAGCAGAAACAAACATTTAGAAAGACATGACATTTTATATGTGATATACCAATAGGCCAATTACTCTTTTTCTTGGGACTTTTTTTTTTTTTTTAAACGATTTGTCCTTTTTCATCAGATGTCTCATTTGTCCGGTGGTCTTCAGACTTCTTAGCCTTCATTCTCCTGAAAGACAAAAACAAAACACTTCCCCAACCCTAACTTTCGGGGGGGGGGGTGTTCCCTTTTGGCAAGTTATATCTGATTAAATGAAAAGCATTTGTTAGTTGTATAAGTTAATTTAAATTGAATGGTTATGCTGGTTGATGAACCATCTCCTATTCTAATTAAGAGGTCTCTCTTGTTCAAATTGAACCTTTATCTATTTTGATGGTATCCATAACTTCTCTTCTCCTATAGAAACAAAAGCAAAACCTCATCCCCCATATAATACATATCCTGGTTTCCATTCTGAGGTCAACACATCCTTAAGTATAAAGGCTGATTTAATTCTGTAGTTTTTTTTTTCTATTATCCAATGTCTCTCCACAGCTGTTGTTCATTTCTCATTATCACTGAGAAAATTCAAAGTTAATAGAGCACTATATAATCTGTTTCGGGGGGGGGTGTTACCTCTTCCTGTAACTTTAGCATATCCTTTGGAGTTTAATTTGATCTTTCTATGACTATTTGGCCCATAGGATTTATGGTATACCTGTAATATGTTTTATATTGTAATAAGCAAAAACTGTTTCATTTTTCCAAAGACATATGCTGGAGCATTTCCAGTTTTAATTTGTGCAGGTATACCCATAATGACCATAACTTCTAGCAAATTCATGATTAGTGAATTAGCCTTTTCAGAACTAATTTCAGCCCATTGAAATCCTGAATAGGTATCAATGACGCAATGTACATATTTCAATTTTGCAAATTTTACATGAAACACATCCATCTGCCAGATTTCATTCCTCTGAGTAACTTTTGGGTTACATCCTGGTGGTAGTGGAGTTTGATTATATAAAGAACAGGTAGGACATTTCCTTGGCTTGTTGCCAGTATATGAAAGCATCCTTTTTAAAGCCTTACTATTGACATGATTTTTTTTTTGTTATGAAATTCTGTAGCCTCCAGCACATTTCCTACCAAAAGTTTATCAATATCATCACCTTGTCCTAGGGGGCCTGGCAGACCCATATGGAATCAGATGTGAGTTCTATATAAGGCATGATCCCTACTCCTTGTTATTCATCATAACTGAATAAATAACAAAGTCAATTCTGACTCATCAGTGATAAATTCTGCAGTTTCAATATATAAGCCCATTCTTTTGGCATGCCGAGAGTCAGTAACTATGTTGAGAGATTCTAAAAAAATCCATTAATACCATCAGAATGGCATATAATTCTGACTTTCGTACAAAATTACAAGGACTTTGAACCACTTTACTTAAATATTCTGATTTGTAACCTGCCTTTCTTTGTACAACATGAGGAAGGATCCAATTAGCTCTCCTTATAAGTTTAATTTTATCACTTTGGGGATTTTTTTCTTACTCTCTCCCCCCAAAAAATAATGCAACCTCTTTGCCAAGGTTCACTTTTTGCCATAATTTGTCAATTTTATTATTACTTAAAGGTACTACAATTTCTACTGGGTCTATTCCTGCTAATTGATGAAGTCTCAATTTTCCTTTTAAAATCAACTCAGAGATCTTTTTCAAGTAAGTTTTTAATTTTTTTTACTCTGTTTATTTGGTAGAAATATCCATTTCAATGTAACATCTTCCCTCTGCATTAAAATTCCTGAAGAAGAATGCTTAGAGGTTAAAATAACCAAAATGCACCTTTTGAGGTCTAGTTTTTTGTAGACCTATTTTATGCCCTAAGTAATTAATAGACTCTCATCTTTGTATCTTGTCAGTAGTAATTTGTAATCCCCAACAAGGCAAATTTTTCTTTATTTCTTCATTTTTTCTAAGGTACCTCCATTTGAATCAGCTAATAAAATACAGTCCATGTAATGACACATGTTGGGTGGAGACTTGGGCCATGTGCCGCTCAGGCCTGATCCAGGGCTTGTAAGGCCACAGGCAAGCAGCTTTTTTTGTGTGTGAATCCATGCCACAAACATTGGGGTGCCAGATGCAAGATGAATTGCTAAACAGTCTTGTTAATAAAAACCCAGAGCCAGATACTGGGGTAAAAACTGAGAGATCAGGGAAACAGAAAGAAGGCAGCCACATTCTTACCACTAGAAATCCTCAGCCAAAGAAAAAGGCCTACTTCCTTTATACCCATGCCTATATGCCTTTCTGTTCCTGCTCTCTTACTTCCTCTCTCTACCCAGCTACATCACTTCCTGTCTGTCTGTACAGACCTTTGGACCTTCATTGTTAGTGCTGGGATTAAAGGTATGTGCCACTACTGCCTGGCTCTGATCCCAGTGTGGTGTTGAAGTCAAAGAAATCTGGATAGATCTCTGCCTCCTGAATGCTAGGATTAAAGGCTTGTGCTACCATTGCTTGACTTCTATGTTTAATATAGTGGCTGGCTTTTCCCTCTTTTCTTTAGATATGCTTTATTGGGTTGCACAAATAAAATATTACCACAGGCTAGAAACCCCATGAGAATTTTCATACAACCCATATATTATGAGGAATGTGGTGACCATAAAGGCAACAATCAGAACTATGCTCAAAAAGAGTGTAAGATCCTCAGAACAGATTGTCTCAGGGCTTTGCCTGTCTCTCAAAGGCTCACTCAGATGTGGCTTTGCTCATATTATGAAACCTGAAATTAGGAGTAATTGACTGGTTAGAATGGTCATGAAAACAAATCTGGCTGGGCGGTGGTGGCACATGCCTTTAATCCCAGCACTCGGAAGGCAGAGGCAGGCAGATCTCTGTGAGTTCGAGGCCAGCCTGGTCTCCAAAGCGAGTTCCAGGAAAGGCGCAAAGCTACACAGAGAAACCCTGTCTCGAAAAACAAACAAAAAAAAAAAAGAAAGAAAGAAAACAAATCTGAAGGCATAAATTATAATATCAAGAGATAGTAGCAATATAGTCATGAATTAATTTGTTATTAATTACAAGCATCATTATAAACTGCCATAATAAAAGATATGCAATAATATCAAGTACAATTGATAAGTAAATTTGAATTCTAGTGTATTTTAAATCCATTTATTATATGCCTATGTTATTAGATACTGAAAGGTTTCTGTTCATGATTCCATTAGTCAGGTCAGGTCATGATCTGTTTATCTACTTCTTATTTCTAGATCTGAAGCTCTCAGAGGACAGGAACATCTGAGTTTATACTTACATCTTCAACAACTAGGCTAGTCTATAAAGCCCTTTAGATACATTCTTAGATACACTGAATAAATGGTTGTATTATTGAATTGTTCTTTCCTCTCATGCTTATATCCAGAAAATAATAAACAGAATGAATTTATTTCTCACATCTGTTTTTTGTCTTAAGATTGTTTTTTTTTTTTTAAACAGAGGTTTTTATAGAAAGCTCACTACTCCTGATAGAAATGTAAAATATTAACATATCCTCTTGGAGCAATACCATTCAATATTTTAGGAAACATAATTATTCCAATTTAATATAAATCATAAATTACCATTTCTCTTACATAGCAATTTCTCAGGTTTGGTATGGTTAGGTGTCCATAAAATTTAAAGACATATCTTAAAACCTTCATTATATGATTGCCATTTATGAGTAAATATCAAGGCCTTTCAATGTTCATGTCATGGGGTCCTGAAAAGCAATGAGTTGGTAATGCGTGACAAATTAGCTCTTCATGTGCTGTGTTTCAAGACCAAATAAAAGCAGAGCAAAAATGTGGTGGCCGGAAGAAAAACTGAGCTTGACAGATGAGTGCTTCAGAAACCTGGGCAACTTTATAAATCATTGGCATCAATTTCTCAAGTATAAAATGAGGGATATAAAAAGGGTGTTACAAGACATGTACAAGGATCAAATAAGTTAAGCCATATAAAGCAGAAAAGGATAGTGACTAGCAAACAGTCCTTTATTTAATTTTATAATATTTTGTTTTTAGAATATTAAAAGTATGAGATGTCTCTCTCCCTACACACAGTTTCAAACTACCAAAACTAAAAGCAGCCAGTTCAAGAGCATGGAATTTTGCTTCAAAATTTGTTTCCTAACTTTAATAAAAAGAGAAGGCACAGGGATCTACTACTTATCAGTCATTATTTCCACCTGGAAACTTATCCTAACTCCAAATCATTCTCAGAAATAAATCTTAGATAAATCACCCAACTTACCCACACAGCATTTCAGATTCAAACATAGACCTCTCTGATTCATAAACCTAGGGTCTAGAGCAATTCTTTCAATTCTATGGGTTGGGGAGCTTTGTGGGACATTCCAGGCATAAGTTTCTTTCATTAATATGTTTAGGAAAATATTATTTATAATTCAGAGTGTTTCATAATGGGAGGTAAAATAAAATTTTACCATTCCATTAAGGAAAAACACAAATATTTAGACAAATTCATAACTTGTTTGTAGTTTCTCAACCAAGGTCATAAAGGTATAACTATCATCATGTATTGGGACCTAGAACATCAGCACTTATAGTCCATAAATCCTTGCTAAAGATTGCACTCAAAGACAATGGAACCAACAAAAGGACTGCAGGGCAAAATTCAAGGAAAATTTAAGATAGGAAAAGTGAGTCCCAATACACTATTTTATATGGTGTGCTTGTAGTGCATCTCTCTCTTCTCTCTCTCCTCTCCCAGAGGAAAGAGAGAAGAGAGAGACAGAGAGTCAGTTTGTATTTAGCCCATGGTGAAGAGATGACATAAGAACACTAAAGAGTACATGTAAGTCATGAGACTGTAATTTCCTTGCCCTTCTTAGAATAGAGACTATCTACAGTAGTATGTCACATAAAATTTCAATTCTATGCTATAAATTGCTATTTATTTATAAAAATATTTTGTGTAATCAATGATCTTGATGAATTCTGTAAGCATCTTTTGAAGACTGAGCAGGCACACAAGCAGATTATAGGTTCTTAAAAAGCTATGGAAGAGAAACTCAGAAATTCCCTAGATGATCACAGAAGACTTTTCTGTTTGTCTACCTATTAGCTTCCGGCAGGACCTGTTATGCAATACACATAACCTAGCAAATAATCTTCTGCATCATTCTTACTCATAGAAGAATGAGTTGCTTCCCTTTGGATAATTCATGGGATTAAGTAGATAAATGTCATTTATATTCCCAATTCAATGAGATAGTGTCTTCACAAAGATAAAAACACAGTTTCTGTGTCTTTAAATTCCAGAAGTCATAAAATCATAGTCCCTGCTCTTTATAAGGACAACTCAATAGTACTCAGAAGCAACACTTCCTCTTGCTAACTGCCCTTTCCATGCATAGTGAGTTATAGGCTAAGGTTCTACTTCCCCATGGTGAAGATGCTCTGGGTAGTGTTAGCAGGTCATGGAACTAAGCCAGCATCAAAGCTGTTCAGAGAAAGTTGTGCCTTGATAGTTTGTGAGTTGGTTGTAGGGTGCGTAAAATAAGCAACTTTAGAAAACTCTAAGCTTAAAATGGTCACTAGCAGGTATCATAAGCTTTTCATTCATCTTTGTCTAGGAAGCTACATATCTCTGAGAGCTCTGAAGCAGGTGCTCCTATAGATGTAACTAACCATCTTATTAAATAAGAAACACAGAAACAATGTAAAGGAGAAAGCCGAGAGGTCAGAGCTCATAGCTAAAATCTCACCCTTCCACCTGTGGTGTCCCAGCTTCCCGAAAAGAGAGCTACTTCCTGTCTGTAAATCAATTTTCCAGTCATTCTGCCTTCTCATTGGTTGTAAACCCAAACACGTGACTGCCTCGTCACTGTCTGAATGTACAGCCCCCTAGGTCTTAAAGGCATATGTCTCCAATGCTGGCTGTTTCCCTGAACACATAGAGATCTATGGGATTAAAGTCGTGTGCCACCACCGCCACACTCTTGCTATGGCTCTAATAGCTCTGACCCCAGGGCAACTTTATTTATTAACATACAATCAAAATCACATTTCAGTACAATTAGATTACCACCACATGCTCCTGAATGGAAAAGCAAACCTTTGAGGCCTGCCCAAATGATGATGAAATGGGGTAAACAGGGCTATCTTTCCCCATAATAAAAATTAATCCTTCTACACACCTTCTAAGAAAATAGGACATTCAGGGATATGACTTAATCTCAGGAGTCCCTATGGGCATAAGACAAAGAAAACAGATGTTCCTTGATCCTGTCTACAAACCACTTAACATGTGACCATTGGAAACTACAGGCTATAGAATATTTGGACCTTTGAGAGGTGAAAAGTGAAAGCCGTAATGTTCTCTCCTCTGCTTTTTGGTGAGCTTATGGATTGTTTAAGAAAGAGATGAATGAAATTTTCAAATATAAATTACCATGGAAAATATTTCATCTTCAGCATCAGGTAGACAGGAGTGGTTTGGAATTATAGGAGGAGAAAAGTCCACATGCTAACAAAGGTTTTGAGCTGGGTGGCAGTGGCACACGCCTTTAATCCCAGCATTCAGGAGGCAGAGGCAGGTGGATCTCTGTGAGTTCGAGGCCAGCCTGGGCTACAGAATGAGTTCCAGAAAAGGTGCAAAGCTACACAGAGAAACTCTGTCTTGAAAAACCAAGAAAGAAAGAAACAAAGAAACAAAGAAAGAAAGAGAGAAAGAAAGAGAGAGAGAAAAAGAAAAAAAGAATGGTTTTGATAAGAATCTTGAAGAAAGTAACACAAATTTAGGAAGGAGACCAAGGATTCCTAGCTGAAGACAAGTTTAAAGGGAAAATTTAGCATAAATCTTGCATCCCAGGATAAAATGTATGATATATCTCCTCAATAAGTAACCAAAGAAGTCTCATATTCCTAATTCTACGTTCTTTCTTGCAAAAATATAAGCACTTTGTTTAGATCATGGTCAACTACACTCTATGAATCACATGCCATGTTTCCTCATGTAATTCCCCATCAATATTGGCCTCCCTATTCACAATGACTTTCCAATTCTGTATCTTGCAGACCATATCCCATGTTTTGTATTAATCTAATATTCCAACAAATGTGACATTGAATGCAAGAATGTCATGTTACATCTATAGCCAAACCATGAGAGTTCTCAGGCACATGTTAGATACCAGCTCTCTCTCAACAGCTTTCCAACTGTTTTTCAGGGGTTCTCATAGGAAGTGTTTACATTTCACTTGTAGATATTCGATCCATTAATCAACCCCCAGCCTAAGTATTTATGAAGACTAATTAAAATAGCCTTAAAGGGACAGTATGTTTCAATAAAGAATAAAATAGAAATTTTAGGGACAAAGAATGATTGATATATTCGACCAGTAATTTTACAGGTCCTTTCGCAGAACTTTTTACTGATAAATTTAACTAATAATTATTGAGACAAACATGTAATTTTTGGCTTTCCCAGCAAAGAAATTTATTCAGGTATGGCTGGATTTAAGAACTTGAATAATGCCATGTGGCCTCAAGTTTACAAAACCATCTAGTGTCTTGAGTTTGACTTTAGTTGATTTGCTTCATGTTCAAACACACATAGAGATGACATCATGAGCTACACAAATGCTTCTTGTTTCTAAGTTGCTTTAAATATATGATGAGGAGATCCCCATGATATTTGATATGTGTCACATAATCATCCATGAACCAAAAAAAACTTAGAACATGTTGGCCAAGTAGACCCATATCGCACTTCACCATGTGTCTGCAGATGAACAGATTTCAAGTTTTCCCTTGAAGCATTTGTCCTTACAGTAGAAAGAATAGGATTCCTAAAGATCAAAGGAAAACTTGAAGTCATAGAAGAAAATTAGTAAATGGATGCTAAAGGAGAAGGAAAAAACAGATGCTCAGGATGGCTTTAAAACAACTACAACTATGTGTAAGGGTTCTCAAACACTTTCATCTTATCACACCTGTGGTGCTACATTGCTTGTAATCTAAGAAATAAAAGCTTGCCTGAAGATCAGAGAAGCAAAACTAGCCACCTCTTAACTCACCAACTTCTCAGCCTGCAAGAGCCAGAAAAGACCTAAGTTCCTGTCTCCTCTTCCCTTTCTTCCTTCTTTTCCCACTCACCGTCCCCCTTTTCATTTGTTCACTTTTTGTTTTTGTGGGTTTTTTAATGTTTGTTTGTTTGTTTATTTGTTTGTTTGGAGACTAGGTTTCTCTGTGTAGCCCTGGCTATCCTGGAAGTTGCTCTGTATACCGAACTGGCCTCTATCTCACATAGAATCACCTGCCTCTGCCTTCCAAGTGCTGGGCTTAAAGGCATGCATCACCACCACACAGCCCCCAATCTTCTTAAAAAAGAGATTCAGTTACTTACTGTTTATGTGTATGTGTTGTGTGCCTCTGTGTTTATGTGCACCACATGTATGCATACACTCTGGTAGACTGTAGAAGAACATTGGATTACTTGGAACTGGAGTCATAAGCAGTTGTGAGCTGCCTGATGTGGGTGTTAGTAACCACACCCAAGTCCTTTGGAAGAGCAGCAAGCATCCTTAAGTGATCTTCAGGCAAGCTTTTATTTCTCAGTTACAAGCAATATATCACCATATCTCCCCTTTTTTGTCTAAAATAATAAAATGCAGTTATAACTAATATAAAAAAACTATATATAAAAGGTAGTATCCATAACCCACTGAATGACTAAAATCAACCCACCCCATCTCTTGGTAATGTGGGCATTGTGTTCTTAAAACTACTTCCTGCTGTCTTGGGATGATGAAATCTTTAGGGGATCCTGAAAAGAAAAATTTGGGGATAATTTTTAAGTCCTGGAAGAGATAGCTGTATCATTTTTTGTCCAGTCTCTGAATAATGGGAGCATGCAGGGCTTGTCTCAAGTCCTGGCTAGAGTAGTCTGTGAGGCTGGATCATCTCAGCTATCCATCTCATAATTGCCCTGAGCAGTTTGTAGGCCAAAGCTGATCTTTAGCTGATGTTTGTCAGCTCAATGGCATTATCATAATCAAAGTGGAGTCATCTTTATGCAGTCCCATCATCCTTTTGGAGAATTCAAAGGTTACTATAAGGCATGGTCATGGTTCACTGCAGAAAGTAGAGACTCAAACCCCAAAACATGTACAGGAAGCAAGATGCAGCCTTTTTTTTTCTAGAATTAGTTAGTACTCTTTGTGACCATTAATATCATGAAAAAAGTTTTATATATATATAATTTTGATATAAGATTCCTACCTTAAGAAAAAGTATTAAAGAGTCAAAATAAAACCAAGGGATCATGAGATTAGTAGCAATAAAGTAGTCCCTTAATTTTGGTTTTTCTTCTGTCCCATATCATGTGGCTCTTCTAACATGAGACAGAGATTTTGCATTTTTTAATGAGCATGCTTGGGTTTAGAGAAAGGGAGAGGCACACTCCAACTCCAAATCCAGCTTTAATTTTTCATTGAACTGGTACTACATAAAGAACATTTGCATTATGCATTTCTACAGAACAGCAGAAACAAACATTTAGAAAGATTTATGAATTTTTATCCTGTTAGATATGTGATATACCAATAAATAAATTTACTCTTTTACTTGGAATATTTTTTCTGGAAGATTTGTGTCCAACTATTAGGATATAAAGAAATGAAAGTTAGTAGTTAGACATTACAATAGAACTTGTAGTCATATTAGATATGTTTTAAAAATTCAGCAGATATATTTTAGACAGATCATCTTCAAACCCTTCAGAGATCTACAGAATATGGCATTTAAAATGTTTTAATAACTTAGAAATTTTTCTTTTTTGAGACATATTGGCTTCTGGCAGTACCAATCTACTTCAGAGAAAATATGGGCATTGAAGTAGACTGGCATTTAATAGAGGGATGTGGAGAAGAAGGGGATGCTGAGATGAAGCCATATATACACAGCCAAGAAGAATGGACAGCTGAATTCAAAAACAGTCAACAATTTCCAGAATTTAAAATCCTGAATCATGACATGACACTAGTGGAATTCAGGTGTTTCTGGTACATGGACTGCTCTCACCCAATGTGAGGTTGAACTGTTGACCTTGTGTACATCCTACTTCACAAATGAGTCTGTCAGATACGCTAAGCCTATAGGCTGAAGATGATGCCCCAACACTGTGGAGAAACCTCAGGTGATTGTCCAGGCAGCTGACTGTTTCTGTCAACTTACAAATTTTTTGGAAGTTGCTTGCATGCACTTCCTGTTTTAATTTTTGTTAGCTAATATTATTTCCTTCTTGGGTCTCTGAGGGAGTTAAAGATTAGCTAGTTATAGTTGAAGGTTAATTAGTTATAGTTGAAGATTAACTAGGATAGAAAGGAATTAGATACATTTTGGATTTACCAAAGTAGGATAGATAATGGAATTATTTTCTCTGATTTGTCAAATACAAATGGACTAGACATTGTTTAGGTATTTATTACTTGTGTATATTGTATACAGTTATTGTACTTTTGTATATAGTTTTTCTTATGTTAGTTATAACCTTTTGCTTTTTTTTCTTTTTATTAAAATAGAAAAGGGGAAATGTGGTAGTATTCTAATTGTATTGAAATGTGATTTTGATTGTATGTTAATAAATAAAGTTGCCTGGGGGTCAGAGCTATTAGAGCCATAGCAAGAGTGTGGCGGTGGTGGCACATGCCTTTAATCCCAGCACTTGGTAGAAGAGCTAGGTAGATCTCTGTGTGTTCAGGGATACAGCCAGCATTAGAGACCTGGGGGGCTGTACATACAGGCAGTGATGAAGCAGTCACGTGTTTGGCTTTACAACCAATGAGAAGGCAGAACAAAAAGACTATGAAAAGACATATACACAGGAAGTATCTCTCTTTCGGGGAGCTAGGAGCACTGCAGGAGGAAGGGTGAGATTTTAGCTCTGAGCTCTGACCTCTCAGCTTTCTCTTTTACATTGTTTCTGTGTTTCTGATTTAATAAGACAGTTGGTTACATCTACAGATTTATCCTTTTTCTTCAGATGTATTATTTGTCCAGTATTCTTCAGACTAAGCGAAGGAGATTAGATTTAATGTTTTGGTTTAAAAAAATATATATATATAGAAATGATAGAATAGAGGGTAGATTATTGAATCTACTCAGAAAAGTAAAGAGGAGATATAGATATGATATAGATAAAAAGATAGATTATTGAATCTTCTTTTAAAAGACAATTACTAGTTTTAAATACATTGAAACGGATTTTTGTATATTGTATACAAATTATATATATTGAGATTGATGTTAGAAAATGCTGTACATATATTTCTAATCTTGTTCAAGATATTGTATTTATACAGTTCATTTAACAATGTAATGCAATTTGCTAGTCCTTGAATGTTATTATTGCCAACTATTAGGATATAAAGAAAAGAAAATTAGTAGTTAGACATTACAATCGACTTGGTCATATTAGGTATTGAGCAGATATATTTTAGACAGACAGGTCATCTTCAAACATTTCAGAGATCTACAGAATATGGCATTTAAAATGTTTTAATAACATATTTTTTTTCTTTTTTATGACTATAAGACATGTCAGCTCCTGGCAGTACCAATCTACTTCAGAGAAGATATGGGCATTGAAGAAACTGAATATGGAGTTAACTTTCATTGTGGCAAAAGTTAGCCACTGGACAACAAAGTGTCCTCAAATCAACTGATGAAAAACAGGACAAAATGGAAAGACAGGACACAAAACAAAGGACTACCAATTCTTGCCAAGACAAGTGTGGTTGTGGCTTTAGCAATAGGCATCCTCTGAGGCCGGGACAATATGGCACCATTGCTGAAGTGGCTTTTGCAATCTGGAAAAGGTACAGTGCCCCTTTCTTCTAAGGCAGCTGAACAGGTGGTGGACTAATAGCTTCTGATGTGCAGTGGAACAGTAGCTGAAACATTTATTCTTGAAAAAATAACTAGCCTGACAGTCTAACCTCTCAATGGTATACTGGTATTTAATAAAGGAAATGAAACCACACAGAAGCTGAGAAAAATGGGATGTGGAAAAAATGGGATGCCAAGATGAAGCCACCCACAAGCCAAGAAGAATAGACTACTGAATTCCAAAAACACCAACAATTTCCAGAACTTAAAATCCTGAAGCATGACAGGACACTGGTGGAATTCAGGTGTTTCTGGTACACGAACTACTCTCACTGAAAGTTAGGTCAAACTGTAGGTGTTGTGTATACCCTACTTCACAAATAAATCTATCAGATATGCTAAGCCTATAGACTAAAGATGATGCCCCAACATTGTGGAGAAACCTTGGGTGACTGTCTAGGCACCTGGTTATTTCTGTCAACTCACTTTTTTCTTTTCTTTTCTTTTTTTTTTTTTTTTTGGAAGCTGCTTACGTGCACTTCCTGTTTTATTAGGTAATATTATTTCTTGGGTCTCTGAGGGAGTTGAAGATTAGATAGTGATGGTTATAGTTTTAGTTAGTTAAAAATTAGATAGTTGTAGTTTATAGTTAGTTGAAGATTAGATAGTTAGAGTTATAGTTTTCCTTGTTAAGAATTTCAGAAAAGAAACTCACTAAAGAGATGTAAGTGTATAAATTTGAAAGACATTATAAGATAGTTCTCTGTTAGTAATATAAGTTAGGATAAAACGTGAATCAGGTACATTTTGGACTTACCAAAATAGGATAGATAATGGAATATTTTCTCTGAGTTTGTAAAATGCAAAAAGATTAGACAATAAATATTGCTTGTATATATTACATATAATTATTATATTTATTGTATATAATTTTTCTTATATTAGTTATAACTTTTTCTCTTTTCTTTTTATTAGAATAAAAGGGGGAAATGTAACATTTCAATTATGCTGATCCTACTGCCAGGGGACCTCCCAAGCAGATCAAGCTACACAACTGTCTCACCATGCAAAGGGCCTTGTCCAGTCCCATGTAGGCTCCACAGCCATTGATCCAACTTTCATGAGTTCCCTCTAGTTTAGTTTGGTTATCCCTGCATGCCCATCATGATCCTGATGCACTTGTTCATTGAATCCCTCTGCTCCCTCTTTGATTGGACTCCTGAAGCTCTGTCTAGTGACTGGTTGTGAATCTCTGCATCTGCTTCCATCAGTCATTGGAGAAAAGTTCTGTGATGACAGTTAGGGTATCCACAGGTCTGATCTCTGGTGCAAGCCAGTCCAGTTCAAGCACCTTTTCCACTATTGCTAGTAGCCCAGACTGGGGTCATCCATGGGGATTCCTGGCAACTTCCCTAGCACTGGGTTTCTCTCTATTCCCATGATGTCTCTCTCTATCATGGTATCTCTAACTAAGCAAGTGAAAGATCTGTATGATGAAAACTTTAAGTCTCTGAAGAAAGAAATTGAAGATGTCAAAAAATGGAAAGATATCCCATGTTCATGGTTAGGAAGGATTAACATAGTAAAAATGGCCATTTTACCAAAAGCAATCTATAGATTCAATACAATCCCCATCAAAATCCCAACACAATTCTTTGCAGACCTGGAAAGAACAATGCTAAATTTCATTTGGAAAAACAAGTGAAAAAAAAAAAAAAAAACCAGGAGCCAGGTTAGCTAAAAGAATCCTACATCAAAGCCATCTCTGGAGGCATCACCATCTACTATAGAGCTATAGTAATAAAAAACAGCTTAGGACTGGCATAAAAACTAACATGTGCTGTGAATATCATTCTGTATGCTGTGAATGTGTTGCTCTGATTTGGTTAATAAATAAAACACTGATTGGCCAGTAGCCCAGGCAGGAAGTATAGTACTGATAGGATAAGCAGAGAGGAGAATTCTGGGAACAGGAAGGTGGGCTCAGGATTAGCCAGCCAGACACCGATGAAGAAAGATGTGAAGGCAGAACAGGAAAAAGGTACCAAGCCATGTGGTTAAGCATAAATAAGAATGATGGGTTAATTTAAGTATAAGATCTAGCTAGAAAGAAGCCTGAGCCATTAGGCCAAACAGTTTAAATTAAGTGTCTATTTAAATCAAGTGTGTTTATTTGGTTCTGAGTGGTTGCAGGCCTGGGTGGGACTGGAGAAAACTCCAGCTACAAAAATGGCATCCAAGGGCTCACATTTCCACCTAAGTTCCTACTCCATGTCTCATGCCAGTGGCAAGACACTGCAACATGCAGGCTTGAGCTACTCCATGGCAGGTTTGTGTTATGAAGACTAAAGCTATACCATGGCACAGTCCCTCCAAGTTACACAGAGGTTTCTACAAGCTGCTCAACATGGTGCATGGTGGATATAGCTTTTGCTACTAAAAAAAAAAAAGCTTCTGGGCTACACACTGCTTTGACAGAAGCATAGATCTACTGCTTCTGAGAGTTTTTGGTACACATGTCTACCAGACCCAGAGCTGGCAGTGGACATACCACTGCCATGTTGGGAAACTGAGGTGGGTAGAAAATGCTGCAGTTTAAAGCAACAGGTACACAATAAGACAGATTCAGAAGGGATACACCTCTAAGTGGTTTGTGATGTGTATACAAATGTATATAAGATTGGAAGAGAGAAAAAAAGTAATATATGCAGTTATATAAAGAAATAGATAGTTTTAAAAAATAAAGTCTTTAAAGAGAAAGTAAAAGTAATATAAAAAATAAGCCATGTAAAGATGGGTGTTGTCTTTGGGATTTTTAACTGCAGAAAGATATTTGATTGTAAAGGCTGCTCAGTTAAAACAATATGTATATTTCAAAGGTACCTTGGCTTCAAAATTTGGATGTAAGGATATGTTGCTTTGGAAAGAAGGTTCTTCTTTTGTTTCCACAGAAAGCAAGAGGCTATGGATTTGTTCCAGATTAAGATACATCAAATTTGACCAGCCAAGACCTGCTGAAAGGTCTCCGATGACATCATGGCCCAGATGATCTAACATCCAGAAAGGCAACTGGCTCAGATAATACAGCCCACTCCATAATACTAAATTTTTCTTTATGTCCCCATAAGAGTACAGTACCCTCATCCAGCAGGAAGTAGTATGAGAAGCTATGCCCAAATTCCCAAATATACCAAGCTGGCTTAGGAGATGGAATTGGCTCACTCCTCCTACCCCAAGCATATTGCTAAAAGAAAAGGTTAAGAGATTCTTCTGTCCCATATCAGAAGAGCCCTCTGGTGTGGGACAGAGAAAAACCAATATTTTTATTTAAACCAGATTGATTAGAAATGTAATCTCTTTCTAAAGAAGAAAAGGGAATAGTATATATATAATAGTATGAAAGGATAGATTAATGAACCTACTTTAAAAGAGCAACAACTTGTTTAGAAATGTTTTACACTGCTATGGATTTTAGTTTATTGATACAAGTTTAAACTTAATTTTGTTATACTGTATATATATTTCTTTTTTCATTTGAGGTATTATGTTTATGTAACTCATTTAGATTGTAATGGATAATTATACAGACTAAAATTAGTCTTTTATGATAGTCAAACTTATAGTCATGTTACGTTTTCTAGGTATACATGGATATAATTCAATTAGGTAGGTAATCTTCAAACACTTCAAAGACCTACAGAATATGGCATTTAAAATGTTTTAAAAATTTAGACTTTCTAGACAGTGAGACTCGTCTGCTCCCAGCAGCACCAATTTACTTCAGAGAGGAGGATGGGCATTGCATACACTCTATCTGGAGTTTATCTTCTTCTTGGCAAAAATAGCCATTTTGTCAAGTGTTGCCGGAGTCTTCCTGCCTTGCCCACAGTCAGGACAAATCTTTATCACCCGCCAGTCCCACAGCCGCTCAGACCCAACCAAGTAAACACAGAGACTTATATAGCTTACAAACTGTATGGCCGTGGCAGGCTTCTTGCTAACTGTGCTTATAGCTTAAATTAGTCCATTTCCATAAATCTATACCTTGCCACGTGGCTGGTGGCTTATCGGCGTCTTCACATGTCTCTGGTCATGGCGGCGGCTGCAGCATCTCTGGTCATTGCGGTGGCTGCAGCGTCTCCTTCTGCCTTTCTGTCCTTTTATTTCTCCTCTCTGCTAGTCCCGCCTATCTTTCCTGCCTAGCCACAGCCGATCAGGTTTTATTTATTAACCAATCAGAACAACTTGACATACAGACCATCCCCCAGCACAGCCAAGTGCAGACCATCTCAAACACCTGCACTCAGGCCCATGGTCCTAATCATCCTCTATACGGACCTGCTGGGTAACGCCACAAAGAACCCAAGAAGGGCTCCCACAGGATATACAGAACATCCCACAGCAGTCAAGAAACATTCTTGTCTGGACACTTGATCAACTGGACATGCAGGACCCATAGGAAGGTAACCACTGAACTTTGCTTGGCAAAATGGTCCTTCAGATTCCTGCTTCTCAGAGGAAACTGCCAGTCATTCTATAGGACACAGAGAGAAGTGACTGAGAGACTCTAAGCCTATGGGTTGAAGACAGATGCCACAACTTTACAGAGGAACTTTGGATGACTTTCCAGGCTGCCAGCTGTCTCTGTCTACTCTCATAAGACTCCTGAAAGTTGCTTGTGTCTTTCTCGTGTTTCTCAAGTAATATTATATCCTTCTGAGGTCTTTGATGTAGTTGAAGACTAGGTAGTTATAATTTCCTTAGTTATGCTAAAAGATAAGTTAGATATAAAACCTAGACTCACAAATATAGGATAGATAGGATATCTTCTTTAATTTTACCAAATACAAATAGAGTAGATATTATAAATAGACTAGATATTGTAACTGTAATTCTTGCTTGATAATCTTTTTGTTATATGTAATTTTACTATGTTAGTTAAAACCTTCCATTTTGAAAAAAAAGAAAAGGGGAAGTGCTGTGGATATCGCTCTGTATGCTGTGAATGTGTTGCTCTGATTGTTTAATAAATAAAATGCTGATTGGCCAGTAGCCCAGGCAGGAAGTATAGTATAGGCAGGATTAGCAGAAAGACTTCTGGGAATAGGAAGGCGGGGTCAGGAGTCACCAGCCAGAAACAGAGGAAGCAAAATGTAAAGGCAGAACTGGGAAAAGGTACCAAGCCATGTGGCTAAGTATAAATAAGAATTATGGGTTCATTTAAGTATAAGATCTAGCTAGCAAGAAGCCTGAGACATTAGGCCACTTTAAATTAATATAAGTGTCTGTGTGTTTATTTGGGTCGGAGAGGTTGCAGGCCCATGCAGGACTAGAGAAAACTCCAGCTACAGACATGTTGACCAATGGAATCAATTTGAAGACCCTGACATTAATCCACACACCTATGAACATCTGATTTTTGACAAAGAAGCCAAAACTGTACAGTGGAAAAAAGAAAGCATTTTCAACAAATGGTGTTGTCATAACTGGACATCAATTTTCCTTTTAAAATTAAGTCAAAATTCTTTTCCACATAAGTTTTTAATTTTTTACTTGGTTTATTTGGTAGAAATATCCATTCCAATATAGTATCTTCCCTATTCATTATAATCCCTGTAGGAGAATGCTTAGAGTGTAAAAATAACTAAAATGCAATCAAGCTTTGGTTTCATATGATCTACATGTGTATCCTGTATTTTCTTTCTACCAACACCAATTCTTGTTGAGTTTCAGCTGATAATTCTTTTGGACTATTTAAGTCCTTGTCACCATCTAAGGTTTTGAACAAACTATTCATTTCATTTTTTTTTTACCCCAATTATGGTCCATAGATTGGAAATGTATCCTAAAAGTCTGTAGAAGTCATTAAGAGTCCATAATGATCTCTCCTAAATTGTACCTTTTGGGGTCTATTTTTTGTAGACCTATTTTATATCCTAAATAATTAATAGAATCTACACTTTGTATTTTTTTTCAGGAGCAATTTGTAATCCCCAACAAGGAAAACATTTTCTTTACTTCTTCAAACATTCTTTCTAAAGTATCTGCATTTGAATCAGGTAGTAAAGTATCATTCATATAATGGTAAACTATAGCTTGAGGAAACTGCTTAAGTATTACTTCCAATGGCAGTTGAACAAAATATTGGCACAGGGTTGGGCTATTTAACATTCCATCTGGGAGGACCCTTCATTGATATCTCTTAATAGGCTGAGAATTATTATAAGTAGGCACTGGGAAAGCAAATTTTTCTCTGCCTTTTTCTTGTAAAGGTATTGAGAAGAAACAGTCATTTATAGTGATAACTATAAGAGGCCATCCTTTAGGTAACAGAGAAGGCAAAGGAATTCCATATTGTAGAGACCTCATTCTTGGAATACTTTGTTAAAAGATCTTAGATCTGTTACTATGCTCCATTTTCCAGATTTCTTTTTAATAACACATAGAAGATAATTTCAGGGTCTGGTTGATTCTTCAATATGCTGAGCATTTAATTGTTCTTGTACCAGCTGTTTTAAGGCCTGCAATTTCTCTGTTGTTAAAGGCTATTGATGAACCCATCCAGGCTTGTCTGTTAATGATTTTAAAGGGGGGGCTGTTGATCTTTGAAAGATCAGCAGCTACTGTGACCTGTTCTTATACAACATGAATGGTTGGTGACTATTCTTGATAATACCTTCTAATCTTTTTCCCAGAAATATATGTTAGTTTATGGTTTGTTTCTGAGATTAGAGGAATGTCAATCTGAGTATTCCAGTGTGTAAGAAATCATGTCCCCATAAATTCACTGTAATGTTAGTCACATATGGCTTTAATTTTCCTCTCTGTCCTTCTGGCCCTATACATTCAACCCATCTCAAGCTGTGTTTCACTTGCGATAATGTTTCAAACCCTAAAAGCTGAGCACTTACCTCCTGAAGAGGCCAGTTTGGATGCCAAGATTCTGGTGCAATTATTGTTATATCTGTACCTGTGTATATAAGACCTTCACTGACACCACAATTTATATATATATATATATAAAATTTTGGTCTTTGTTCATTTATAGAAGTTTGCCAAAAATTTGCTTTATCGTTTCTCCCAATTTTTTGTTCTCTCTTCTACAGCTCTTCTATCATCCACAGCAGTATGGTTTTATACAATAGGCATTAGATTCTTTAATTACTCTGAGAATGAGTTTCTTCCATGATGACAGGAAAGGACTGAATGGAATTTGACATGGGGGCCTGTGAGAGGCCCCTTGGGGCATTTTTCAACAGCAAAGGCAAGGAATTACCTTGTCTGTCCCTTGTTAATCTACATTTATTAGTCAATGTCTACCTTTGCCACGCCTTCTGCATAATCCAGAATGGAGGAGTGTTCTGTTTGGATGATTCCTTGAAAAAAAGCAATGTTTCTAGGAATGCCCTGTTTACATCCCCTTTTTAGGTGACATTGTGTACTGCAATTGAAATATCTGAAATTACTATTATTTTAAACCTCTGGAAATAACCTCTCCTAACTAAGAATCATCATCGTCACGAGATTCAATATTCATTGTAGCTTGGATCCGTTCCTCCAAGGATGCTGATCTTACCTTTAATGGCCTAATTACCCTTTTGCATTGTGCATTAGCATTTTCAAAAGCCAGAGATTCAATTATTATCTGTCTAGCTTCTGAATTTGGTATCATTCTATTTAGTGATAAAGTCAGCCTTTGCAAGAAATCAGTGAAGGTTTATTTGGGGCCCTGTTTAACTTTAGTAAATGACTCAATTTTCTTTCCTACTTCTTCAGTTCTGTACCAAGCATTCAAGGCTGTCATGCAGCATAAAGCGAGGGTGTGGTCATCATATAAACATTGTCTTTGTATATCAGCATAATCGCCCTCTACAAGAAGTTGATCTTGGGAAATTTCAATACCTCCAGGCCCAATTCATTGTTCAATAATCTTAGCCTCATCCTTCCACTAGGTCCTCCACTGTAATTGTGGACCAGCCTCTAAGACTGCTGTAACCCAATCTCTCCAGTCTTGAGGGATAATTGTATTACAAGTTGACTATTAGTTTAACATCTGTTTCACAAATGGTGAGTGCATGCCATATGAGACTATTGTTTCTTTGAATCTCCTCAAATATAACATATGAACAGGAGTCCACTTACCTCTTATGCAGTCTTAGGGATATCTGTCATTTGGCAGTTCCTGTAAGGTTACTGGATAAATTCAGGTTGGCTGTTTGAAAGCTGTTTCTCTGTAACCTTATGATGCAATGCAGAAATTGATTCCCCTTTAAATTCCTCTGTCTGGGTCTGAATATCTCTATGATCTATTTTAATAAGTTTTTCTAAGACTTGTATCTTGGCACTCATATCAACCCACTTGGCACTCATATAAACCACTATTTTGTGGATTAAAATAAAAATAATCAAACAGATAATATTTATAAATGGCATTATGTCAATTCCATCTGAGTTAATTATCCTCTCATTTAATTTTTCCATTTTCAGACCATCAAGTTTATTATCAAACAGAGACAAAACTCCTTCCATTGTAATAATGTTTCCCACTGTTTTTAATGTGGGAAAATAAAAACTCTCTTTTAACTAATTTCTCCATTTAAGAAATCCCAATTGTCTCACTAAATTGGCTGACAATGACTATTCAGACAATGGTGTGGCAGCAGCTCAAGGATGGGGTCCAGAGAAAGTCATGATCCCCAGGGAGAGGGAAAAAGCTAAAGAACCACCAGTCTCTATGGGGGAATGTGTGAAAACAGCTAATTCTGTCATGTTTACAGCCTAAACCTAGGCCTGTGCTTAGGCCTGAGCCTGGGCTTGTGCCTGCAGCTGTCAAGCCAGCTGTTTGCACAGAGGAATGTGTGAAAGCAGCTAATTCCTTTGGTTTTTGGATCCCCAGAACCTATGGAGTTTGCTGCAGAGAAGCTGCAGTAAAATCTTAGCTGGTGGGGTAGGGACTCTGGCCCAGAGGGGTGGAGACTCCAGCTGTGTGTATCTCTCTTAAACTGGTGGCTGCAACCATAGGCAAGTTGATTTTTTATTAATTCATGCCCTAGACATTGAATGCCAGATGTTGTACAAAACCTAAAAGGTATTAATAAAAACCTGGAGCCAGATACCAGGCTGAACACTTATCAGAGGACAGAGCTAGCCACAGAGTTAGTCATAGAGATCATGCAGTGGTGGCACTTGCCTTTAATCCTAGCACTTGGGAGGCAGAGGAAGAGATCTGTTTGGATCTCTATGAGTTCAAGGCTGTGCTGGGCTACATGTGATTAATCCAATCTAAAAGAGAAACAGCCAGGAAATGGTAGCACACACCTTTAACCTCAGCACTTGGGATCACACACCTTTAATCCCAGCACTAGGAAGGTTGAGACAGGAAGTGATATAGCTGGGCAGAGAAAGGAATATAAGGCAGGAGGAAACAGGAACCCAGGTTTTTTTTTAAGGCCTTTGGAGCCTGATCAGGTGGTGAGTTAAGAGGTGGCTAATTTTGCTTCTCTGATCTTCAGGCAAGTTTTTATTTCTTAGATTGCAAGCAATATATCACCATACATACCTCTCTCTAATTCTCAACTCCATTCCCAAGACAATTAATAGAAAAAAATCTTAACACTATGATGGGGAGAAAGTAGAAAATAGACCAAGCATTGTATCACATGTCTTGGAAGTCTTAGTTGTATTCCAACAAAGAACCATAATGTATTTCCAAATACCACAGTGATAACTCCTAGTCCCTGTTTCATGTCACATCAACCAGCCCTGCTACACTCAATAACCAAAGTGCAAGGAAAACAACCATACAAATAAATGTTCACTAATTTACTGACCGAAACACAAGTGGCTTTCTACTGAAGATAATCTGTTATAATTAACTTGCAACATAGTACCTTCCATGAGAAGTTTTTTCAAGTACAGCTAGGACTAGTTGAGGTACCTAAAAATAGGTATATTAGAAACTAAGCTGGGCCAGAGAGATGACCAGGCAGATAAGGGTACTTGACACCGAATCTGATAACTGGCACTTGATTCCTGGATCCCACATAGTAGAAGGACAGAACCATCTTCTCCAAGTTGTCTCTTATCTCCACATGTGTCATGGCATACATGTATCCACACATACTTACATATACACAAGCACACACCCCACACAAATTTATCAAAATTAAATATATTTATTTTATTTCCCTTTGCTCTCCCACCTGCCTTGACTCTATTTGAATATGAAAGTCTCAAATCAGACTATAAATTTCTTGAAATTGTCACATTAGTTATCTTTCATCATCCAATCTCTTACTCCTAGAGTAATGCCTAATAGAGTAAAAGTCCATATTAGCAAGAGTTGAAATGAGCTAAAAGTGAAAGACTTGGTTTAGGAACATTAATCTATTACCAGGTTATTATGTTCAAAGGCAGAAAAATGATAGAAAAAATTATAGCTTCAAATCAACTATGTATTTACAAAAAGTTACAAGTCAGGCAGACAGCAAATACTTATGAAACAACTAGACTAAAGTTGGATTTTTCTCAAGCCTTGAATGATATTATATAATGTATATTGATACATAGCCAAAGGACTTTATGGGTTGAGAATGGACTGGCACACAGAAAGTTTATGCCTAAACAAGATGGATTTAGCCAATTTATTCAAAGACATAAAACCATTCTATCAAACCTGGGACAGAGTGATGACAAGTTAGCTTTAAAATTTTTACCTCTGATACTGAAAAAAGAAAAAGACAAAAGCAAAGCTACCCTCATCCCCAAAGAAACTAAGTATGAACTAAAATGCAGCTCTGTCTCTTTCAGGCTTGCTGGAAATGTGGATGTCTCTTCACAGAGAATGAAGGGAAGGGTCAACAGGTTTATAGCTGACTAGCTTGAACAGGAGAAAGGCTCTAAGGACTGCTTGGGATTCCAAAGGCTTCACAGGCCTACATTTGGCCTATAATGAATCACAAGATTCCTTTGTACTGAAAAGAAATCAGATACCTCTCATAGTTAAACACATATCCATTGGTTCAACACATATAATCCAAATGTGAATCACAAAATTAAAATCATTCAGAAATGGACATGAAACAAAGATTTATGTGACACTTAAAAGAATCACTACTAAGAACACATACATGCCATAAATGATAAAGAAAATCCTTCATGTTAAAAAACACAGTAAAATGAAACAGAAAAAAATCCAGGATAATAAGTAGGTGGTAAATATAAGATAATTTAGTGAGTTTCTTATTTTAATGTCTTCTAAGGGCAAAGGATTAGTAAAGACAGGAAACACTTTATTTTGGGATGTATAACATATGTAAGTTTGAAATGTTTGTAAAACAATAGTATGAAAAATGGGGAAGTTGAGGAACTGAAACATTGTAAGATTCTATCATTTTATGAGATTCATATTACTTATAAGTGAACTATAGCACAAAACAGATTCATACTGTAAACAATACATAAGCTCCTGAGCAATATGCAAATAAAGAGACTAAATCAAGGATAGCAATCATAAAGAATGCTTAAAATGATGATGGAAAAGAAGAAAAATGTAACTTAAGTACAAATTAGACAAAAAGAAAAGCCAACAGATAAAAATTTAGACAGATATCATTCATATTA
Source organism: Peromyscus leucopus (assembly GCF_004664715.2). Lineage (NCBI taxonomy): Eukaryota > Metazoa > Chordata > Mammalia > Rodentia > Cricetidae > Peromyscus > Peromyscus leucopus. The sequence goes on from NC_051083.1 coordinate 1,162,353, forward strand.
GTAGGTAAATTAAGTATAATTAAAACAAAAATTTTCCAAGAGAAAAAAAGTTTATGACTGAGAAAAGGTTCAGATATGATCTGTTTGAATAATCACACATTAAATGTAAGGAACTGAACAAAGTCAAAGCATGGAAAAGATATTTGAATAAGAAACATGAAAAGCTTGGTGATTAGGGTAATATCAAACAAGATGAGTGAAGATCACTTCAAAAATAATTCCACAGTAGTGATGTGATTTCTTTGTGAATATTTTTTTTTTTTTTTTTTTTTTTTTTGGTTTTTTTCGAGACAGGGTTTCTTTGTGTAGCTTTGCGCCTTTCCTGGAACTCACTTGGTACACCAGGCTGGCCTCGAACTCACAGAGATCCGCCTGCCTCTGCCTCCCGAGTGCTGGGATTAAAGGCGTGCGCCACCACGCCCGGCTTATTTTTTAAATTTGATATTATTTATTTATTCTTCTCTAATACATCCCAAAGCCCTCCTCCCCTCCCTCTTCTCCTCCTACTCCCCATTCCATTGCCCCTTACCACCAGATACACTGCTCCTCTATTTTCCTTCAAAAAAGTGCAAGCCTCCCAGTGATACCAACAGAATTTGGCATAACAAGTTGCACTAAGACTAGGAATATACCCTTATAACAAGGCTGGATGAGGCAACTCAGTAAGAGGAAATCGGTCCCATGAGGAGGCAAAGAATCAGGGACACTCCAATTTCCATGGTTAGGAGTTCAACAAGAATGCCAAGCTAAAGAACCACAGAATGTATGCAGGTGGCCTGGTGCAGACCCATGTAGGCTCCATTGTTGTCATTTCAGTCTCCAGGAACCCTTATGATTCTTGATTAGTTGATTGTGTGGGCCATGTTCTCCTGGTATCCTCAACCTCTCTGGCTCCTGTGATCCTTCCTCCCTTTTTTCTGCAGAGTTCCCTGAGTTCCACCTGATTTTTGGCTGTGGGGCTCAGGATATGCTCCCATCAACTGCTGGAAGAAGCCTTTCTGATGATGATTGGGCCAGGAGCTGATCCTCTAAATATAGCAGAATATAATTCAGCATCATTTTGTTGACTTTGTTTTCTTTTTGTCAGTGGAGTTTGGTTCTGCTCTAGGTTTCTGAGCCAACATGCTTCTGGATCCTATCCTGGCCATCTAGGCAGTGTCAAGCATGGACATGGGCTCCCTGTCATGGCATGGGCCTCAGGTTAGACCAGTCATTGGCTGGGCATTCCCAGAAGATCTAAGCCACTATTGTTCCATGCATCTTGCAGGTTGTGGGTCATAGATTTTGTGGCTGGGTTGGTATCCCAGTCCCATCACTGGGAGCCTAGTCTGATTACAGAAGATGGCTGGTTCAGGCTTGTAGCAGGAAGTTTTCCTGTGTCCTGCCCAACCCTACAGCCACTCAGACCCAAGTAAACACACAGAGGCTTATATCAATTAGGAATTGCATGGCCATGGCCTATGGCTCAATTTTCTTGGTAGCTCGCTCTTATAACTAAACTCAACCCATTTCTATTAATCTATGTCACCACATGTTCTGTGGCATTACCTGTTTTATCTTAGGAAGCAATTACTTTTTTCTGTATTTGTTATATCAGTAAATATTCTTAATTCTAAGCTGCTCTTTGTCTGACACAGCCATTTTCAGTTGTCCTTCGACAAGTGTTTTAATATTGTATATTTCTTCTCATCTTACTTTTAATCACACTGTCTCTGTACAAAGAGAATATAGATAGCATTAGCATTTAAACTGTTCTGATAATACCTAGTCTTTTAATTAGGATATAGTTAATGCTGAAACAGTTTGGTTTGACTCTATTTTCTTATGTTTGCATTTTCTCCTAATTGCTTCTCTTATCTCCTTTCCCCATTTCACTTTGATTTTTTTATGATTGCTTTTTATCTCCATGATTAATTAACATATTAATAACTCTTATGGCTGTGTGTGTGTAAGAGAGAGAGACAGAGACAGAGACAGAGAGAAAGGGAGAGAGAGAGAGAGGAGAGAGAGGAGAGGAAGAGAGAGAGAGAGAGAGAGAGAGAGAGAGAGAAAGGGAGAGAGAGAAAGGCAGAGAGAGAGGAGAGGAAGAGAGAGAGAGAGAGAGAGAGAGAGAGAGAGAGAGAGAGAGAGAGAGAGAGAACATGTGTCTGGCTTTGGTACAGTTTCTTTAGGGTTGGATACATGCTAATTTGTACTATACCGTATTCACATATAAAAGTGACTTCCACTTCTTAACTCTTTTATGCTGCTGTCATCATGTGTTTGAGTTCTTTTAATTTTGAAATTCTTTTAATACTTTACATACTATACTAAATTGTCTTTAAAAAATTGACATGTATGAATATGATTTAAATGAGAGCTTGTTTGCCAAATGATCCAAAGGAGAGCCACATCTCTGGCCCCGAAAAATAGTTCTGATATGTTAGTCCTCTAGGTAAGTGGTTGTCAATCTTCCTAATGCTGCAACCCTTTAATAAAGTTTTTGTCATCCTCACTCCCAACCATACAATTATTTCACTGCTACTTCATAGTTATAATGTTGCTACTGTTAGGATCATAATGTAAATATCTGATACACAGTGTATCTAGTGTACAACCCCTGTGAAAGTGTTGCTTGACCCCCGAAAAAGCTCACAAACCACAGATTGAGAACTGCTGCTCTAGATTCATCTTCTGTTTTATTTTATTTTTAAATTCAGCATTTTAAGAATATTCCACTTGTACAGATTTGGGTTATAAGTCAACCATTATTCTTTAATAACCTGTGCATAATGTGTCCTTTATGTTAGACCTTTTCCTCAAGAATTCAGTTTATAGCTTCTAGTACTTTATTTTGTGCTTTTTTTTAAAATTTGAGGTTCACAGATCTTTTCAGATCTATTAGTTTATTACAGTTTTCATCAAATATAGAGCAACCTGCAATATCATTTCTAAAAATAATCTTTTCTAATGATCTTTCACTTTTATTCTAGGACCCAAGTTCATGAAAGATCATTTCTACTGGTCAACAGTTCTCTGCCAATATTTCTCAGATTTTTCATTTATTTTGACCTTCATCTAAATAGGTAACCTAGTTGTACTTTCAACTGCACTGTCATATCTGCAGTGTCTAATCCAACATTAATTCATTCAATGGAGTTTTCATCCAGAGAATGGTTTGGAATTTGAGGAATTTTCATTTATCTTTCCCCCTTTCCCCCCTTTTTAAATTGAAAATATTTTTTTATTCAATATATTGTGATTTTACAGTTTCCCCTCCACAACTCTTCCCAGATCATTGCCACCTCCCCACCCAACCAAATTTGCACCTTTTCTATCATATACAGCTAAAATAATAATTCAGTAAATAGTAAAATAAAAACAAAACACACAGAAAAAAGGAGCCAAAGAAAAGGCAGAAGAAACACATATAGAGACATAAACATATTCATTGAGACACACAGATATCTTATAATAACACAAAACTAGGAAACCTAATTTAAAGCAAAAGACCTGTAAGGCAAAAAAATAAAAATAAAGCTCAGACAATGCATGAAGAGACAAAAACCAAAGAAAGAAAGAAACATTCCCAAAATTCTACTTATCTCTTTTTGTGTTGCCCATCTACTTTTAGGCATGGGATATGGACTTAACTGTTGTTTGTACACCCAGTAAATCACCATTGGAGAAAATTAATTTTTCTTTTGTAAGCATGATCAATTGAAGATTTCTTTAGGGTTATGTCTACTTCTTCTCTTAGTGCTGGAACCCTATATGGCTTAGATTTGTACAGGCCCTATGCATGCAGACACAGTCTATAATGAGTTCATATGTATGCCAGTCTTGTGTCTGAAAGGCCTTGTTTCCTGTTTGTTTGTTTATTCCCACAGAGTTCCCTGAGCTCTGAGAGGATTTGATGATCTCATTTAGGACTGAGTGTTCCAAAGTCTCACACTTTCTACATATTGTCTGGCTGTGGGTCCTTGTAAATGTTCCCATCTGCTGGAGGAGAAAACTTCACTGGCAATGCCTGAGCAAAGCACTGATCTTTGACTATGGTTGAATGATACTAGGAGTCATTTTATTGCTGCATTGCTTCAGCAGAACATTAGTATTTGGTTCTCACCTAAGTTCATAGCTCAGGTTCTAGGCTACCCAAGAAGTGCTGAACAGTTATTTCATTTATAGAATGGGCCTTAATTCGGTCAGATCATTGTTGGTTACTCCCACTGATTTTGTGCCACTATTGCACCCATACATCTTACAGGCAGATCACCATTGCTGATCATGGGTTTTTTTTTTTTTAACTTAGATGGTGTTTATCTTTCTCCTCTGCTAACATGCAGTGTATTTTCCAGCACCATGAACACTAGTCAGTAGAGTTGAATGTTCTTGGTAGGTATAGCTTAACTTCCCCATGTTCAACAAATTATGTAGGCATTGTGTTCTGCAATAGGATCATACCATCAGTTTATGGAGAGTAACCAATAGTTTGGCAACAGCCTGGTTGTTTGTGGGTTTCCAAGGAGCCACTTTGGCTAATAAGTTAATTAGATGTAACCCATTCAAGCAATGTCTATTTGGGGCTTTGTCTCTCCATATATATGTATGTATGTATATTTTAAGTTTCTACTTCAGTAGATTTCCATATAACCCCTCAAATGGCCATTAGTTTTAGCTGTCCCTCCCATATTCCCTCTATTATCCCTTCTTCCCTCTCCCCCAATTGATCCTCCCATTCTAGGCCCAACTATCATCATCACCTATCTATATCCATTCTATTTACCCTTCCTATGAAAATATTTTCATCTTCTCTAGTCCATTATCCTTTACTTACTCTATATTGAACCACTGTGGTTATAGAGATCATAACCTGCTTCATGAAGACATAACAGCAAACATCCACATATAAGTTAAGACATACCATATTTGTCTTTTTGAGTGCAAGAAACCTCACTTAGGATGATTTCTTTCTAGCTCCATCCATTTTCCTACAAACTTCATGTATTGTTTTTTAACAGCTGAAGAATATTCCATCATGTAAATATGGAATTATATATATATATATATATATATATATATATCACACATATATATATATATATCACACATATATATACATATATATATATTCTTTATCTATTCATTTGTTTATGATCACTAGGCTGTTTCAATTTCTGACGGTTATGAAACAGAAGCAATGATCATGGCTGAGCAAGTGTCTCTGAAGCAGGATATAGAGTCCCCTTGGGTATATGCCCAAGAGTGGTATAGCTGGATCTTTAAGTACATCAATTCCCAGCTTCCTAAGGAACAATCACATTGATTTCCAAAGTAGCTGTAAAACTTTGCACTCCCACAAGCAATGGTTGACTATTCCTCTTACCCCACACCCTGACCAACATAAACTCTCATTTATTGTATTGTTCTTGACCATTCTGACTGGTATAAAATGAAATCTTAAAGTAGTTTTGTATGTTAGGCTTTTTCTTTGGGGCCATCAACAAGCTCCCAAATCACAACATAGAGACTGATTAGTTTTGAATGCTCAACCTTAGCTTAGCTCTTTTCTGGATAGTTCTTTTAGCTTAAATCAACCTGTTTCTCTTTATCTTCCTTTTGCCTCAGAGCATTTTACTTTGCTTTCCTCCTGTATATCTTACTTTCACTGCTTCTTGTGTCTAACTAGCTGGAGGCTGCCTGGCTTCTTGTCCCACCCATGACCCCCTCTTTCTCTTCATTCTCCTCCTCTCATTCTTTCCCTCTATTTATTCTCACTGCCTGCCAGCCCCATCTGTAGCTGAAGTTCTCTCCAGGCTGCCCAGGCCTGTAGCTGCTCAGACTCAAATAAACACACAGAGGCTTATATTAATTATGGACAGTATGGCTTAATGGCTCAGGCTTCTTGCTAGCTAGATCTTACATCATAAATTTAGCCATTTCTATAAATCTAAACCTTGCCCCATGGTTTATGGCTTACGGGTACCTTTATATCTTGCTTCTCATAATGGTGGCTGGAAGTGTCTCCTGACTCAACCTTCCTTTTCCCAGAATTCTCTCTGCTTATCCTGCCTATACAATAATTCCAGCCTGGCTACTGGCCAATCAGCATTTTATTTATCAACCAAATCAGAGCAACACATTCACAGCATACAAAGCAATAACCACAGCATTTCCCCTTTTCCTTTTTTTTTAAAAAGGAAAGTTTTAACTTTAACATAGTAAAATTACATAAAACAAGACAATTATCAAGCAAGAATTATAGTTATACTATCTGTATTTGGCAAAATTAAAGAAAATATCCTATCTATCCTATATTTGTGAATCTAAAGTTTTATATCTAACTTATCTTTTATCTTAGCTAAGGAAATTATAACTATCTAGTATTCAACTACATCAAAGTCCCCCGAAGGATATAATATTACCTAAGTAAACAGGAAGTGCATTTAAGCAACTTTTAAATATCTAGAATGACAGAGATACCTGGCCACTTGGACAGTCATCCAAAGTTCCTCTGTAAAGTTGGGGCATCATTCTTCAGCCTACAGGCCTAGACTCTCAGTCACTTCTCACTGTGTCCTGTGGAATGTCTGGCAGTTTCCTCTGTGAAGCAGGAACCTGAAGGACCATTTTGCCTTGCTTTGACAAATTCAGTGGTATTTTCCTATGGGTCCTGTATGTATAGTTTATATAACTTATTATCAGCAGTCCAGGCAAGAGCAGTTTCTTGCCCAAATGGCTATGTTTGCCAAGAAGAAGATAAACTCTATATAGAGTGTCTTCGATGTCCATCTTCCTCTTTGAAGTAAGTCAGTACTGCCAGGAGCAGACATGTCCAGAAAGTCTAAATTTTTAAAATATTTTAAATGCCATATTCTGTAGATCTTTGAAGTGTTTGCAGATTATCTACCTAATTGAATTATATCCATGTATACCTAGAAAACTTAACTAACATAATTATAAGTTTGACTATAATAGATGACTAATTATCAATCTGTATTTCTTAATTATACATTACAACTTAATGAGTTGCACAAACATAATACTTTAAGCAAGAGTAGAAATATGCATACAGTGTAACAAAATTAATGCTGACATGACTGTTACAAATAATACTCACACTGAGAGTTGTGAGTTAAAATGCAGGTCCAAAGGCACATGGTCACTCAAGAGTAGAAACAATAGATTGTGTGTATAGTTCAGTGGCACAGCATTTGGACAGACTATAAAAGGCCCTGGTTCAATCCCATCCTGAGAAAGATGGAAAACCAAGATCAGAAGATCCAGAGTTTTCTGATTACAGAATCCATTCCCTGTTCTTTCCTCCTAATCACTTCATGAACTTTTATTATTTCCTTGGAGTAAAGTAGGAAGAGTACTGCAGTTGACACATATGGTGTCACTATAGCAAATGACAGGAGAAGAAGCAGTTCACAAATAATGCAGAATTTTATGGAGTAGCTGAAAATAATATGGGTAAAATCCATTAAATAAATGCATGGTTTATGTGTGTGCTTGACTGGGAGGATAAAGAAACTCCCACTGCAAGACCAATAAGTGGAGGACTGTGTCTGGGGACTGAGTATTCAGAAGGAGAGATAAATTTTACAATTTCTCCTGTGTAGAGCAATCACTAATCATTTCCTGTGCCCAATCATTTCATGTCACACACACAGCTTAACTGTGTAAATAATTAATTCTTGTTCTAAAATAACGATTCTGCAAAGAACGACACAGAATATCAGCAGTGTTATAAATAATATTACATAAATGGAACAATTGTTACATTCTAATTAAGCCACATAATTAGATTCTACGGAGGCAGTAGAAACTCTTCCATGCAGTCATTAGTTAGAAACTGTCTCATCTGCATCATGTTATTACTAATGACACAGTAGCACTGCATGATCCTCACAGAATCAGTTAGCTATTTGCTACAGCATCCATAGCACTGAGTGTTTATGCTGCTTTGTAGACACAATAAGAGCCACAGACAGAAATTAAAGCCCATTGCCCTTTTCATTTGTATAAATTTTACACTTAGTTTGAACATGCTTTATTTATTGTTTCTTCTGGGGACCTCTCTTTTGCTCTATTTGTAATTGTCTCTTTTCTGAAACTACCCTATTGCCCATTCAAGTCACAGATAACACTCTAGTTTGGTAAACTTAACTCAGCATGAAGAATTATAAACAAAGATGCAGTTGTTTACCAGATAGTTGAAGCTAAAAGTCAGAACACTGTAAACACCATAGTTTTCAGGAGCCAGTATGGTATAGATAGATGGAGTAACAAAGGACGAAGGTTGATAATTTTATAACTGCTAAGCTTAGAGCACAGGTCTGTGGATGCAAGATACTGACTGCTGAGCAGAGAGCATCACTTAGCTTGGACAGGATTTTCTCCATTTGTAGGATGTTTCCCACCCAGCTTCAAACCAGATACTCAGGATGGGCTAGTGCCTAATGTTAAGAGACCCCCAATGAGAAGGATAAGCAGGATGCACATGTCACAGATTGAACATATGCATATTCTTATACATGGTGGGTGATATATAAGACTGCAATTTACAACACTACAGTTAATAAACAAGGGTTGAGTAATGTGGGGTGGAATAACAAGGCTGACAAGAACATATGTCAGGAGATGTGAAAGGATGAGAGCCCTACTAAAAGCTATCAGGTGCTAAAATGAAGGCAAAGTCCCTTTTATCCCTACCAACCTTGGTGTTTTTCTGGCATCCCCAAAAGGACATTAGATGGAAAGGCAGACATATGACTTTCTCAATTCCAGCCAAGTCAACACTAAGCAGAAAAAAGAAGGAAGAATTTGAAGTTTAATAGCCAACATATTTTTTTTTTGGTATTTTCATTTTCCACTCAATTGAGAAGACCTTGAAGGGAGTGACACTTCTTTTTCTTCCCTACTACTTAAGTATCTAGCCTTGTATCAAATCCAAAGTGGTACTCAATTCTTTCATTCATTCTGAGAGAAAACAAAAAGAAAGATAAAAGAATGTGTGTCTGGGGGAAAGCTATGTAGACAAACACAAGAGGGGGAGTTTGTATAATGTATTGGATATACTCATGTTGTACCCAGAATCCCCCAAAGACCACCTCCTGGTCCTCATTATCAGCAGTAAGTCCCATGGTGCTCAATGGAAATGAAGCAAGGAGAGGCAGAGGTAACAAGCTAGCATCAGGCAAACTCCAAGAGACCAAATCCAATGCAAAAGCTAAGAGTCTTTTTGTATTGTTATAAGATAACTTGGGACTCTCTGTTCCTCTGATGCAGCATGAGAGCAGAAGAGACCCCAAGTAGCAATGGGGCAGGGTTTTTTATGCAAGGGGGCTTAGGGTCTACAGGCTACATAGGAACAGGTTCAGGACTGGTTTATGCAAATGGCAATCATGATAGTAACTTTTAATTGGCTAGGGTTAGTTGGAGGTTACAGTTACCATTTTTGGGTAGGCCTGGACAAGTCCCAGGCTTTGTCCTTGAGCTGCCATGGAGCCTGGCTGGCCTAGCACATAGTGACTGTGGGGACTGACTCAGTGGCCCAGGCTCTGTCGTTGACTCATGCACATAGCTCTAAGTTAGTGAGGGGTCCCAGACAGTTAACAACTGGCTGAACTTTGAACAGAGTACATGCAGAAAGGGAGTTACTGCAAGGACTATGTCTTTTAGTAATGGCCCTCCCAGAAACTCCTTACTCAAGTCTCAGGAAACTGAAATTGAGGCCTGATCTCTGAGACAAGACTGAGCAGCCTGTTATGCCATCTGCTTGGCCCTTTTACTCAGTGATTAAATAGTGAACAGAAGTGAGAACCTTCTGTGGAGGATATTGTCCAATGAATGAATGTGCCTATTGTTCCTGCCCCCTTTTCTCCACAAAGATTTCCTCATAACATCACATTTGTATTACCCCCTTCTATTGCTTAATGGTATCTTTTGACATCTTTGCAGGATCTTTCTTTTCCTAACCATTCCCCTGGACATGCGTATCGTCCAAGTTGCAGGTCTCATATCTGTTCTTTTTCTACTCTTATCCTCAATATCGCATCAATGTTTGTATTATGAATATAAAGACAAAAGTGTATTAGGGTTTTTTTTTGCCAAAATTTCAATCTCTTCCTTTAAGATCCTCACAGATAGCAATCATACATCATTAGGCCAAAGTATTTCAATATATATGATTAGTTTTATATAATTTAACAAATATTCATATGTTTATAAATGTATATACTATACTATATTTATATTTGAATTTATGATAAATGAAAAATATTTTTACTAATGGGTTGTAGTAAAAAATATTTGGAATTTAATAAAATGACTTAAATAGTAAGAACTTAGAAACTGGATGCTTTTATGTGCACTAAACTCACAAGTAGGTATTAATTCCATGATTACTAAAATACTGCTGCAACTCTATAACATGAATTCTAATTGGTCTTAATAAAAACTCAAACCAAGATATCATATTGGGGTAAATGCTGAAAGATCAGAGAGACAAAAGAACAAGACACCGCCAACTCCCATCTCACCAATTCCTCAGGCAAAAAGAGATTGAACTCCCATCTCCTCCTGCCTTATATTCTTCTTCTTGGCCGAGCTATATCACTTCCTGTCTCAAACTCCCTACTGGTGGGATTAAAGGCATATGTGCTTCCCAAGTACTGGAAGCAAAGGCATGAGATCCCAAGTGCTGGGATTAAAGATGTGCTACCACTGCCTGGCCTCTATGGCTAATTAGTACACAGCTTTGACATCAGATCTTTAGGCAGGCTTTATTTGTTAGACCATACACAAAATGTCACCAAATGTCCCCTTTTGTCCTGCTTGTTCCACTTGGATAGTTGGTAATAACTTTCAATCATTAGAAATTCACATTACATTGTTAAATGAGCTGTATAGGTACAATACCTTGAACAAGATTAGGGATGTATGTAAAGTATGTTCTAACAAAATAATTTCAACTTTGTATCAATATAAAAATTTGTATACAGTATAAAAAATCCAATCCAATGCAAAATATTTAAAGCTAGTAGTTGCTTTTTAAAAGTAGATTTAATAATCTACCATTTTATCTTACCATATCTGCATGTTCACTTTTTAATTTGCAGAGTAGATTCAATAATCTATTCATTTATCCTATCATATCCGTATCCCCCCCCCCCTTTTCTCTTTTTTTCAAACTGGAACCCTGAAACTAATCTTTGTATAGCTTTTTTTCCTGACCATTACCAATATAACTTGTAATCAACTACCCTAAACAATGACAAATATCCATAACCCCTTGAATGACTAAAACACATACCCCCACACCTCTTGGGAATCTGATAGTTCATCAACCTGCATGACTATTCAATCTAAGCTAACTGATACAACTAACAAATGCTTTTCATTTTATCAGATATAACTTGCCAAAAGAGAACCTTCCAAAAGAAACAAACAGAACCTTTCCCCAACCCTATGGTGATAATTTAATTGTACTGAAATGTGATTTTTATTTGTATTTTAATAAATAAAGTTGCCTGGGGGTCAGAGCTAATAGCAAGCCATGGCAGAAACTGAGTGGGGGTGGTGTGTAGAACGGTCTTGCTAAATAAGAAACACAGATCCAATGCAGAGATGAAAGCCCAAGAGATCAAAGCTAAGAGCCTTACCCTTCACTGCTGCAGGTATCCTCTTCAGCCAAGAGACCTCCTTCCTGTGTGTTTGTCTTTATATAGACTTTCTGTTCTGCCTTCTTATTGGTTGTAAACCCAACCACATGACCTCCTTGTCACTTCCTGTCTGTACAGACCTCCAGGTCTGCTATGGTTGGTATTAAGATTAAAGGCATGTGTCTCCATGCTGGCTGTATCCTTGAACACACAGAGATCCGCCTAGCTCTGCCTCCTAAGAGCTGGGATTAAAGGCATGCACCACTGCTGCCCAGCTTCTGCTATGGCTTGCTATTAGCTCTGACCCCCAGGCAACTTTATTTATTAACATACAAATAAAATCACATTTCAGTACAAATAAAATATCACCATAGTGGTCTCAATTTTTCTTTTAAAATCAACTCAGAGATCTTTTCTACATAAGTTTTTAATTTTTTTACTCGGTTTATTTGGTAGAAATATCCATTCCAATATAATATCTTCCCTCTGGATTAAAATTCCTGTAGGAAACTACTTAGAGTGTAAAATAACCAAAATGCAATCAAGCTTTAGTTCCACATGATCCACATGTACATCCTGTATTTTCTTTTCCACCAAAGCCAATTCTTGCTCAGCTTCCACTGATAATTCTCTTGGACTATTCAAGTCCTTGTCATCATCTAAGGCTTTAAACAAATACTCAGTTCATTATTTTTTAACCCCAATTGTGGTCGATAGATTGGAAATTTTTCTGAATAATCTTTGAAATTTATTAAGAGTCCATAGTGATCTGTCCTAATTTGTACCTTTTGGAGTCTATTTTGTTTTGTAGACCTATTTTTATATCTTAAATAATTAATAGAATCTTATTTTTTAATCTTTTCAGGAGTAGTTTGTATTTCCCCAAAAGGCAAAATTTTCTTTACATCTTCAAACATTTTCTCCGAAGTATCTACATTTGAATCAACTAGTATGATGTAGTCCATATAATGGTATAGAGATTGAGAAAATTGATCATGTATCATTTCGAATGGATGTCATACAAAATATTGGCCCAGGGTGGGGCTTTTTAACATTCCCTGTGGGAGGACTTTCCATTGATAATTCTTAACAGGCTGAGCATTATTATAAATAGGCACCAGGAAGGCAAATTTTTCTCTTTTTCTTGTAAATATATAGTGAATAAACAGTCTTTTACATCGATAACTATAAGAAGACATCCTTTAGTTAACAGAGAAGGCAAAGGAATTCCAGACTGTAGAGAACCCAGACTTATTAACAGCTCTTAGATCTGTTACCATTCTCCATTTTCCAGATTTCTTTTTAATAACAAATATAGGAAAAAAATCTAATGCCTGGTTGATTCTTTAATATGCTGAGCATTTAATTGCTTCTGTACCAGCTATTCTAAGTCCTGTAGTTTCTCTGATTTTAAAGGCCATTTTTCAACCCATACAGTTTTTTCTGTTAACCATTTTAAAATTAGGGTTGTTGGTCCCTTTGAAAGATCAGCAGCTGTTGTGCCTTGTTGTTGTACAACTTGAATGGTCAGTGACTGTTCTTTATAGTACCTTTTAATATTTTTCCAGAAACATATGTTAGTTTATGGTTTGTTTCTGCTTTTAGGGGAATGTTAATCTGGGTATTCTATTGCTGTAACACATCAGTTCCCATAAATTCATTGCAATGTTAGCCACACATAGCTTTAATTTTCAACTCTGTTCTTCTTTTCCTGTACATTTGACCCATTTCGTGTTTGGTTTTACCTGAGATAATTTTCTAATCCCTAAAAGCTGAACATTTCCTGAAGAGACCAATTTGGATGCCAAGATTCTAGTGCAATTCTTGTTGTCTACAAGACCTTCAATGACAACATTTATTCATATTTTTAATTTTAGTCTTTGTTCATTTATATGTTTACCAAAATATTCACTTTATGGTTTCTCCCAAATTTTTGTTCTCTCTTCTATAGCTGTTCTACCATCCAGAGCAGTATCATTTCTTACAATAGGAATTAGGTTCGTTAATTGCTCTAGGAAGGAGTTCCTCCATGAAAGGAAATGAGTAAACAAAATTTAGCATGGAGGCCTGTGAGAAGGCATTTCCCAATGGCAAAGAGTTACCTTGTCTGTCCCTTGTGGATCTACATTTATTAGTCCAATGCCTGCCTTTTTCACACCTTCTGCATAATCCAGAAGGGACAGGCATTCTTTTGGGATTATTCTTAGCAAAACCATTGTTTCTAGGAACACCCTGTTTACAGTCCCTTTTTAGGTGACCTTGTTTACCATAATTGAAAATTTTCACATTTCAATTTTTCTTCAAACCTGTGGAAATCACTTCTCCTATCCAAGCATCACCATGGTTATGGCATTCAACATTCATTGTATCTTAGATACATTACTCTAAGAGTGCTGATCTTGCCTTTAATGACTTAATTACCCCTTTGCATTGTGCATTAGCATTTTCCAAAGCCAGAGATTCAATTATTATTTGTCTAGCTTCTGAATTTGGTATATTCTATTTACTGCTGAAGTCAATCTTTGCAAGAAATCAGTAATTTCTTTGGGGCCCTCTATAACTTTAGTAAATGACTCAATTTTCTTTTCTCCTTCTTCAATTTTGTCCCAGGCATCCAATCCTGCTGGGCAGCATAAAGCTAGGGTGTGGTCCATAGAGATTGCTTTTCTGTATTAATATAACCTCCTTCTCCAAGAAGTCGGTCTTGGGAAATTTCCATACCATTCATTGTTCAATGGTCTTAGCCTCATCTCTCCACCAGGTCCTTCATTCTAATTGAGGACCAGCCTCCAAAACTACTGTAACCAAATCTTTCCAGTCTGGACAGATAATTCTACTACAAGTTGACCATGATGTGGTGGTATTCTCATTGTACTGAAATGTGATTTTGATTGTATGTTAATAAATAAAGTTGCCCAGGGGTCAGAGCTATTAGAGCCATAGACAGAGTGTGGCGGTGGTGGCACACGCATTTAACCCCATAGATCTCTGTGTGTTCAGGGATACAGCCAGCATTGGAGACATATGCCTTTAAGACCTGGGGGGCTGTACATACAGACAGTGACGAGGCAGTCACATGTTTGGGTTTACAACCAATGAGAAGGCAGAATGACTATGAAACGACTTACATACTGGGAAATAGCTCTCTTTCGGGAAGCTGGGACCATGGCAGGAGGAAGGGTGAGATTTTAGCTCTGAACTCTGACCTCTTGGCTTTCTCTTTTACATTGGTTCTGTGTTTCTTATTTAATAAGACAGTTGGTTACATCTACACCATGAGTTTAACATCTGCTTCAAAAAAGGTGAATGCATGCCATATGAGACTATAGCTTCATTGAATTTCCTCAACTCTAACATTTGCATAGCTCTTACACAATCTTAGAGATATGTATCATTTGGCAGTTCCTGTAAGGCTATTGAATAAATTAAGGTTGGCTGTGTGAAAGCCTTAGGCTGTTTCTCTATAACCTTATAATTCAATGCTGAGGTTGATTCTCCTTTAAATACCTCTGTCTGGGTCTGAGTATCTCTATGATATATTTTATATCTAGCCATTGGGGTAGTGACTTTGGTCACATGTAGCTCTGGTCTGAGCTGTTAGCTGCAAAGCCACAGGCAAGCAGCTTTTAACTCATGCTCCAAAGGTTGGACACCAGATGTAGCACAAATCCTAATTGGTGTTAATAAAAACCCAGAACCAGGTATCAGGGTAAATGCTGAAAGAGCAGATAGACAAAGGTACAAGACCCAGCCATCTCTCACCTTACCAATGCCTCAGCCAAAAAGAGATTGAGCTCCTGTCTCCTCCTGTCTTATATTCCTTTTCTCTGACCAGCTATATCACTTCCTGTTTCAACCTCCCAAGTGCTGGGATTAAAGGTATGTGCCACTACTACTTGGCCTCTATGGCTAACTATAGGCTGGCTTTGCCCTCTGATATTCAGGCAAGTTTTGTTTGTTAGAGCATACAGAAAATATCACCACACAACTCTGTGAAGCACTCCATTGTGCTACATGCTGGGAATTATTGGAGAATGAAATAAAGACATGATGTCCTAGAAAAATGAATTTTTCATTAGGTAGACAAGCAATAAATAGGAAAAGTGATCAGAATAATGTAATATTATGGTAGCCAACTTTCCTTTATTATAAAAGGCTGCAGATGATCAGCCTAAACAGTGAAATGTCTGTTTAGGCTTGTTCTGTGAGTGGTTAGCTTATTGTTTTTGGCTTTTGTTAGAGTAATATATTATGGCAGGATCACATAATAAAACAGTTCACATGGCTAGGTTATGATGATCAAGAGCAGAAAGAAGATGAATTGAGTCTGTACTTCCACCACCCTCAAGGACATATCCTTGATGGAGAAAAGACCTCTATCCAATTTCACCTCCTAAAATGTTCTACTATCTACCAATACCAACAATCTGGGAAAGAAGCGATTGGGAAAGAAACCTAATGTGTAGAACATGTATTACAATTAGCACGTAAGTTAGACATTTCTCCTTTGATGAAACAGACCACTTCCTGAATAAGCATTTATCCAACAAAATTGGTTATCAAAATAGCACAGCTTGTAGAGGCAATAAATTATGAGAGTAGTCATTTATACCTCATATGGTACTATGACTATAGATATAAAATTCATTCATGCTTGATAACTTGGATGTCCTAGACAAGCTACTATGAGTAATTTTTTTTTAAAAAAGGCACACACAAACAAAAAAATCATAAAGTACTGTTTTCTAGACACTGAATAAAACCATAAAGAAAAGTGGAGCTCTAAGTGGGCAGGGCTGCTGTAAAAGTGGACAGAGGAGGAAATTGAACCAGCATTTAGCAGAACTAAGCAAAGCATGGTAAAACAGAATGGTGACATACTGGTTTATTTCTCTATCTTTTCCTTATTTTTATTTTATTCATTTTTCCCTTTCATTTTTTTCTTTTATTGAAAATAGCTTCTTTTCTTATACAATATATCCTGATTATAGTTTTCCCTCCTTTTACTCCTCCCAGTTGCTACCTTCCCTCTCCTCTAGATCCCCTCTTTATCTGTCTCTCATTAGAAAAGAACAGACTTCTATCAGGTAACAACCAAACATGACAAAATAAAATATAATAAGATAAAGCAAAAACTATCATATCCAAGTTGGACATGACAACATAACAGGAAGCGAAGAGTCTCAAGAGCAGGTGCAAGAGTCAGAGGCCTGTTTGTTCTCACACTCAGGAGTCCCATAAAATATACTAAGCTAATAGTTATAATATATACACAAAGTACTTGGTGCAGAGCAATGTAGGCCTTGTGATTGATGCTTCAGTCTCAATGAGCTTTTTTTTTTTTTTTTTTTGGCACACCTCTAAGACATTTATTTCATTGAATCATTTTTTTTGTTTTTGTTTTTTTTTCTTTTTTCTTTTATTTTACAATACTATTCAGTTCTACATAATAGCCACAGATTTCCTTGTTCTCCCCCTTCCTGCCCCCTCCCCTTCCCCCCAGGCTACCCCCCATTCCTACCACCTCCAGATCAATGCCACCCCCGAGGACTGAGATCGACCTGATAGACTCAGTCCAGGCAGGTCCAGTCCCCTCCTCCCAGATTGAGCCAAGCGTCCCTGTATAAGTCCCAGGTTTCAAACAGTTATCTCATGCAGCGAGCCCAGGACCTGGTACCACTGCCTAGATGCCTCCCAAACAGATCAAGCCAATCCACTGTCTCACCTATTCAGAGGGCCTGATCCAGTTGGGGGCCCCACAGCCTACAGAATGGGAAAAGATTTTCACCAACCCCACATCTGACAGAGGACTGATATGCAGAATATATAAGGAACTCAAGAAATTGGACATCAAAAGGACCAACAGTCCAATTAAGAAATGGGCTATAGAGCTAAACAGAGAATTCTCAGTAGAGGAAACTCAAATGGCTGAAAGATATTTAAGGAATTGCTCAACATCCCTAATCATCAGGGAAATGCAAATCAAAACAACTCTGAGATACCACCTTACCCCTGTCAGAATGGCTAAGATCAAAAACACTGAGGACACTTTATGCTGGAGAGGATGTGGAACTCAGGGAACTCTCCACTGCTGGTGGGAATGCAAGCTTGTACAACCACTTTGGAAATCAATATGGCGCTTTCTTAGAAAATTGGGAATCAATGTCCCCAAAGATCCAGCTATACCACTCTTGGGCATATACCCAAGAAATGCTCAATCATACCACAAGAGCACTTGCTCAGCTATGTTTATATCAGCATTGTTTGTAATAGCCAAAACCTGGAAACAACCTAGATGCCCTTCAACTGAAGAATGGATAAATAAATTGTGGCACATATACACAATGGAATACTACTCAGCAGAGTAAAACAATGACATCATGATGTTTTCAGGCAAATGGATGGATCTAGAAAAAATCATCCTGAGTGAGGTAACACAGACTCAGAAAGACAAATATGGTATGTACTCACTCATAGGAGGATACTAGATGTGGAACAAGGATGACTGGACTGCTACTCACATCACCAGTGAGGCTACCTGGAAAACAGGACCCCAAGAAAAACACGGGGATCACCCAATGACAGAGAAATGGATGAGATCTACATGAACAGCCTGGACATGAGTGGGAGCAATGAACGGCGAGGGTCAAGGGAAAGAGAGCAGGAGATCCCACCTGGGTCAAGAACAGAGAGGGAGAACAATGAATAGGAGACCATGGT
Organism: Peromyscus leucopus; assembly: GCF_004664715.2. NCBI lineage: Eukaryota > Metazoa > Chordata > Mammalia > Rodentia > Cricetidae > Peromyscus > Peromyscus leucopus. Next base: position 1,180,721 of record NC_051083.1, read on the forward strand.
AAATGAAGACCACATGAGAAAAGGAAGAAACAAAGTGCTAAAGAGGCCCACAGAAATCCACAAAGATACCCCCACAAAAGACTGCTGGAAATGGCCGAGAGACAGACGGGACTGACCTATTCTGGTGATGGGATGGCCAAACACCCTAATAGTTGTCCCAGAAACCCCATCCAAGGACTGAGGAATCTGGATGCAGACATCCACAGCTAGGCCCCCGGATGTAGCGCTGGGAGTCTAATTAACGAGAAAGAGGAGGGTTTATTTGAGTGAGAATTGTTGAAACCAAGGTTGGATAAAGCACAGGGACAAATAGCCAAACGAATGGAAGCACATGAACTATGAATCAATGAGCTCTTATATGCTTTGCTTAGTTGATTCAGACCAGCATGTTCTCCTGGTGTCCTTCAGCCCTCTGGGTCTTACAGTCTTTCTGCCTCCTCTTTTGTGGAATTCTCTGATCTCTGAGGGGAAGAATTTGATGCAGATCTTGCACTTAGACTTCCTCTCTGTGTAATGTCTGGCTTTGGGTCTCTGCATCTCTTCCTATCTGCCACCAAAGGGAAATCTATGTGATGACAGGATAAAGCACTGATCTATGAGTATAGGAGAATATCATAAAGAGTCATTTTTTAAACCAGTAGTGTTTCATTTTACCATAGGTCTCTGAGCTACCTCGTTTCTGGTTCTTGGTTAACCAATCAGTGCCTAGTCTGGGTTCTTTTTCATGGTGTGGGGCTTAAGTCAAATTAGACATTGATAGCCTATTTCCATGAGTAGCCAGAAGGTTCTCTGGTCCCAAAAGGCCCCACAATCCCATGCTCCTTAGGCACTTATAAAATAATCATTCAGAGAATTAATATGATTTACAAAGTATGTGGCCTACAACAGGCTTCTTGCTAGCTAGCTCTTACAGTTTAACTCAACCCATAACTATTAGTCTCTGTATCACCATGAGTTCCGTGGCTTTACCAGTCTGCTGGTATGTTGCTCCTTGGGCAGCAGGCATGTCTCTAGACTTAAATTTTCTCTTTTTTTCTGTCTCTCTCCTTGGATTTCACACCTGACTCTAAGCTGTCTTGCCATTTGCCAAGGTCAAAGAAGCTTATTTATCAATCGATGGAAACAACATATATTCACAGCATACAGAAAGACATCCCCCAGTGCCCACAAGTTCTGTGCCACAATTTCTCTAGCATATTTTTGCAACAAAGCAAAAAGTTAGCTCTCAGAGAAAATCAGTGAGATAGAAAACAAACCCTTATCCAAAATAACTAAAAGGTAGAGAGAGAATATCCAAATTAACAAAATCAGAAATGAGAAGGGAGACATAGCAACAGATATTGAGGAAATCCAGAGAATCATAAGTACATATTTTAATATACTTTTTACTGTACCTCACCAATATGAAAAATCTAAAAGAAGTGGATAATTTTCTTGATAGGTACTACTTGCCAAAGTTAAATCAAGATCAGATATAGATTTCAAATAGACCTATAACCCTTAAGGAAACAGAAGCACTCATTAAGTTTCACAACAACAACAAAAAAGCCCAGGGCCAGGATATGATCAAACTTTGAAAGAAGAGTTAATACTAATACTCCTGAAATTATTATAGAAAATAGTAACAGAAAGAATATTGCCCAATGCATTTTACAAGGCCACAATTTCCCTGAATCTCAAACAAAGAGAATTACAGGCCAACATCCATTATGAACATAGATTCAAAAATACTCAATAAAACACTTGCAAATTGAATTCAAGAATACAATGAAAATGATCATCCACCATGATCAAGTAGGCTTTAATCCCAGAGATTTAGCCATGGTTCTACTTACATAAATGTAATCCATCATATAAACAAACTGAAAGAAAAGAAAACAAACAAACAAACAAACAAAAACATGATCAATGATCATCTAATTAGATGCAGAAAAGGCCTTTGACAAATCTCAACACCCCTTCAGGATAAAAGTCTTAGAGAGTTTAGGGATTCAAGGGACATACTTAAACATAATAAACACAATTCACAGAAATCATATATCCAACATCAGATTAAATGGAGGAAATATTCAAAGCAACTCCACTAAAATGAGGTAGACAAGACAAGGTTGTCCACTCTATTTCTATTGAATATATTAGTTGAAGTCTTAGCCACAAAATAAGACAACTGAAGGAGATCAAGAGAAAACAAATTGGAAAGGAAAAAGTCAAAGTATTGTTATCTGCTCATGGTATGACAGTATACATAAATGATCTAAAAATTCTACCATGGAACTTCTATAGCTATAAACACTTTCAACAAAGTAGCGGGATACAAGATAACCCCCCCACACGCACACACACATGAAAAAACAAACAAACAGTAAACCTACTAGACACAATTGACAATGAACTAAGAAAGAAATCAGGAAAACAACACCTTTCACAATAGCCTCAAATAATATAAAATATCTTGTGGTTACTATAACAAAGCAAGTAAAAGACTTGTATTATAACAACTTCAAGTCTTTGCAGAAAGCTATTGAGGAAGATATCAGAAGATGGAAAGATCTCCTATGCTAATGGATTGGTAAGATTATCATAGTTTAAAATGACCATCTTTCCAAATGCAATCTGCAGATTCACTGTAATCTCCATCAAAATTCCAACACAATTCTTCACAGATTTTGACAGGACAATTCTCAACTTATTTTTTTTTTCCATTCTTATATTTTCCCTAAAATTTTCAGGTCTAAATGCTATTCCCTCTAAACTGGAGCTCCAGAAATTCCATATAACAGCAATCTCAGAGCTGCTTCTCCCACTGCTGGTGTTTTTATTTTACCACTAGTATGCCTTTTCTGTTTGCATAAAAAAAAAGTCACATATAAATGAACTTCAACACCAGAACACCATCACAATCAGCCTGACCAAGCAGCCAGCCTGCTTTGGCTTGAGCACAATGTCCTAGCATGATTAGTAATAGCAGCTACTTTTCATTCAATATAATCTGCATTTGCACAATAAATTATTCAGCCATGCTAATTATTTTTCTTTTTGACACTTACATTAAAAACAGACTCAAATACATGGACAAAGAAGATACAAGGAATTCAGTAAAAGTACTATGTGTATTCACAAGATTAACAAAGGTGGTGAATATAAAACATTTTAGAACTAGCCTCTGTGGGGAAGAGACTTTTGAACTTAACCATAAAGCAACAGCAGCATAGGTGTGGCAGCTGCTTCAGGGAGCATAGGGAGCAGAGGCAATATCTGACATAAAAGCCCTGTGCTGAGAAGCACACAAGCACACTGGCTAACAGAAATGACGGGAGCTGGTGTGGCTAGATCGCAGAAGGAGGAGAAATACTGAATTGAATTTAGGTGGGATAAGGACAAAGGAGTGTAAGGAGTAGGTTTTCAAAATGGAAATGGAGCGACTTAGGACTGCATTAAATTAGCCCTGAGGGAGAGAGAACAAACAATGTCAACTCTCCTGGACTTCCCTTAGGACCCCACTGTCCTTATCTATCTAAAGTGACCTCAGCATCCTTCTAACCTCTGACATTCTGTCGTTTTAAGCACGTGTTTCTGTAAATACTTCATTCACATGCATATTAGGTATTACTTTTTACATACCCCATACATCTCTTACTAAGGAACCTTTAGCAATGTCCCTCACCCACCTTCAAAATAAACACTTTTACAATTTAAAAATTGTCTGTCAGTATCTGAGGAGATGGCTCAGTAGATAAAGTGTCTGTCATACAGACATGAGGAACCTGGGTTGACATCTGTAGCAGGGCACAAGAGCACCTCTGTGATGGAGAAGCAGAAACAGGAGGATCTCTGGAGTGTGTTGGTCAGTCCAGAGCGTGCATCAAAAAGACTGTGAGAAACTTTTCTTTTTCTATCAAACATAGCTAGACAGAAAAGGACCCATGCTTCTTGAATCTCTCTTTTCTCCTTTGCAGGGATTAACAAATCTGATAACATTATAAAGTTGAGCTCCAACCAACAGGATGAGAGTCATCACCTAGGCATAAATAAAAGAGAGCAACCATTGGGAGGGTGTATTTGATAACCCAATTTGGGCTGTGATAAAACTTTTATGCGAAAATGACTCACCTTGGCAATCACTTTCATTGTGCTCATATTTTCATTGTACAATGGGAATTATTCTTTTCCTAACAAGGAGCGCTCTAGTTTCAGTGACAAACACTGTTTCAAGACTAAGATGGAGAATAATTGAGGAACATATTATTATTTTTCACCTCTGGCTTACACAAACACACACACACACACACACACACACACACACAGGCATGTGTGCACGTATTGAATTTCTTCCCTAACCTATCCATCAACATATGGCTCAGAGAGGCATCTTCTAGCTATGGGGTACCCAGCGTCTAGTTGATTTCTTCAGATATCCCCATTTGCTATTTCCTATCTCTCCTCTACTGCCTATGTTCCTGTCACATAAACACAAAACTGTTCATGAAGGAGAACCAAGCCTCTCAACACAGTTTCTCAGATTTTCATCACTGAATACCCCAAAATATAATTCATTCTTGGACAGAAAGACAGCTACAGTATACCAAAGGATCTTATTCTAATTCATCTACTTCTCTTTCCATGTGGCATTTAGCAATGAACATGGTCAACTTTCATTTATCCAATGTTTTTAAGAGACGTTATCTCAGGTCCAGCCCGCCAGTTCAGTAGGTAAAGGCACTTGATGCTAAGTCTAGGAAAAAATACCTATTCAATCCCTAGATATCATACAAGATAAAAGAAGAGAACTGATTCATGAAAACTGACTTTTGTCCATCTTTCAAGTAGTAAAGAAAATTAGGGATTAAAGTCTATCAGTTGCTAATTACATACACAACATTTACTTTCTTATCTGGTATGTATCTTCATTTTCACTTTCAAATATAAAGAAACTATGCCAAGAGTCAATAAGGGAACTAGTGTTGAAAACAGAAATTAATTCAGGTCTGGATGGATCATATTCAAATCCATAGGCTTCTTTTCACAAAGTTGCTTTCTGAGGAGAAAAAAAAAGTACAAACATATAGATTCAATTGAAAACAAATCAGAAAAGAGACAACTCTTTTATTAATCATGGTGGAAAAAATTCTTTGAAGTTTGTGAAAATGTAAAATAAAATTTACTTAATAATAAAAATTGACTTAAAATAAAAATTGAAGAGAAATATATTTTATCCCAAGTTATACAAATATATGGAATTCAAAGAATGATCTTAAAACATAATTAAGAAGCAAAAATTACAATTAGATGAGGTGAGGATACTGGTTACCTGGCAATTGTTTGTACTATATACATTTAAAAAAACCACTCAAGTCATACTTTCAAATTTGAATACATTATAACCTTGTAAATAGATGAGCAAAATGCTGTATATATTATGAATGGATAATACTATATTCCACAAAAACAAACAAAACCAACAGAATCTTATGCAGATAGATAATTTAAGTTAGAAGGAGAGAGAACAAAGCAGACCTTATTCTTTAACAGGAAAGAAATGAATAAGCACTTGGAAAAAAAGACTTTGAGTCTTGGTAGTGATTTAGAAAGCAAACAACAACCTGGGTTAACTGCTTGCACACTGAAAATTATCCAGCAGAAATGTGCTTTACTTCGAAAGAGAAGTATCTTAGGGTTGCCTGAGTAAAGCCTAACATATCTTTCTTATCCAAGAGAGACAGGATTGCCAAGTCCTAGACTGCTAATTTCTCTGAAATCTCCTTAACTAAAGAAACCCTTTCTCTGCAGGATTCTGCAACTATAGAGATGTATTCATTTCCTAAACAATAATAAAATAGGATTCTTGAAACCCAAATCAGCTAGTAGCAGAAGACCAACATCACAAGCACATGGGTTGGCATAATAAAAGGGCTTAAGATAAGTGAGCCCAGTTTTCCAAGGGAGAATGGAACAAACAATAGGACACAATAATCTCGCATGTAGGAAATCTCAGCAATACATCACATTGATCATGTCCTAGAAGCAAGGAGACAATGACCATTTCTTCAAAGATTATGTCACAGGAATTTACTGAGAAATTTCTTACTGGTTTATTGGTTCATCACAAATTTCTCTCTATTAGGCTAATTCTAAGGATTAGAACAATTTGTGTGTCATGCTGTATTTTTTAAACCAGCCACTGAAATACATAGTTTTGGATAATTGGGGGAAATGAGTTTCTTTTGAAGTTGGATTTTTAAGTGCTGTGAATTATCACAACTGTCAAAGATTTTCCTCCCCTACGGTAAGTAAAATATGTCTGTCTTTTCTCGCTTATTTTCAATAGAATCTACTGCATTTTATGCTTTATTATTCACAGTTTTGCTTTTTTGAGAGAAACAAAAAGGGAAAAAGTAACCTCCAGTTGATGGGGAATCAGGCTAGAAATAACTCCTCAAGCAAGGGGAGCTGTGACGGGAATTTCAGGGATTGCTATAGAAATCAATCTTGGAAAGTTATATTGAAGTCCCTGGTACTTGGTGAGAAGGTAATGAATGCAGCTTTATTCATTTATTCACTTACTCATGAAAGAATTCCATCTAAGCTATTCTTATATACTATTCAAAAAGCAAGGAGAAATTGCATCAATATTAACTTATCAGAAAGCTAAAGCATTTTCATGAGATCTAGTTTGCAAAAGACAGTCAAGCCTAGGACTACCAGGAAACAGCTGGTACTGTGAATGAAAGGAAAATCACTCAAGTATTTGAAGGGACAAGCAAACATCTTATTTAAAAAAAAAATTAAATCTACAAAAAAACATGAAAAATGTAATTTAACAAGTATCTTCTTTCTAAAAATGTTTTTTTTTTTTTTTTTTAAGATTGTGTGGATATGAATGTTTGTATGTGTACCACATAGGTGTTTGATGCCTTCAGAGACCAGAAGAAAGCATTAGATCCCCAGGAACTTGAGCTAAGGATGGTTATAAGCCACCATGTGGTACGGGGAACCAAATCTGGGTCCTCTGCAAGAGCAGCAAGTACCTGCGGAAGCTTCTCTCCACCCCGCCCCCAGCTAATATCTTAATAGACTGGTGGAAAGATATTAACTACCACAGAGAGAAAGAGAAGAAATGAAACAAAACAGTATGCAAATGGTCCCAAAGAACAAGCAGAAGATGGTAAAGCAGAGAAAACAGACGTTATTCCCAGGCAGATTACACATGCAAACACTTCTACATCCTCTAAGCATTTAGGTAAAAAATAAATCCTGATGATATCATATCATTCTAAAGAGATTTTCTAAAGCACCCAAAAGAGTCCACATGAAAATGAAAAATTAACAAGTTTCTCTGTGTGACTGTGTGAGTCTGTATGTAGTGTTCACATGTCCCAGTATATGTGTGTGCACATGTGTGTAAAGAAGACATTGTTTGCCAAACTTCCAACAAGCAGCAGCTTCAGAAAAGATAGTGAAGACCCATTCAAGACATGTAATCCATGCCTATCAAGCTCACTGAACTCGAGATTCATTTAAAAAGACTAATCATCCACCAGAAAGTAAGTAAATACTGAGTAAGCATTTCCAAGATGAAGCAATCCATCCAGATAATGAGTACACAAAGAACATTCATCTCAGCAGTAATCAGAGAAATACAAATTTTTAAAAGTTAACATTTCCCTCACTAGATTAGCTACCATTTAAGGATAAATTGTAGGAACAATAATTATGCGGTGGGCTAATACAAAATTAACTCTGTAGTGAACATCTTGAAAAAAATCTATTTTTACCTTTTGCTTTTTGTGTCACAAAAATGTCTGAATATAGATAAGGAGACATACATAAAGATATTGCTTATAACAACACTTGCAATAGCAAATTATAGTGGGAGTGTGTTATGATTTATGTAAGAGGGAGGGCTAACCCTACTGTGGCCTGTCCACACGACAGGAGATTTGAGAGAAGAAATGCTTAAAAAAAAAAAAAAAAGTCTATGCATGCCAATCTGGGTGCTATACCTATATTTTATGGAATCTTACAGTAGAAAATTGTATATTATTGCATTTCACATGTTATCTGTTATGAATAACATGTATATATTAGGAAAATAAAGTGTTAGCCTTAGCCAGGAAGGTTATAATCCAACTGTGAATAGCAAGTCTCTGGGGAATGAAGAAAGAATTTAAAAAGGATACCATGGTGGTTCATGCCTATAATCTCAGCAATCAAGAGGCTGAGGCAGGGGGATGACTGTTAACTGGAAAACAACTGGAGACACACAGAAATTTTTAGAACATTCAGGGTTTATAGCCAATTTCTGTCTCAAAAGGAAAATGAAGAACATCAATATAAAAATAATTTTCTTTCTCAAAAGCTGTGAAAATCCTATCAAAAAAGAAGCCTCATTCTGGTCACATTCAAATACGAACGCACATTCTAAGCACTTCAAGAAAACATGATAATAATCTACAGTTACAAGGGGGCTTGTTTCTGTGTTCCCTCATGTTTTTTCTGTATCCAAAGTATTTCTTAGTTACAGTGGAAAAAAAGGGGGGGAGGGGTGGTGAGAGGAGAAACAAAACGAAAAATTAGAGTAATAGTAGAAAAGAAAACAACCAAACAAGAGAAAAAAATTAGAGGAAAAGCAAGAAGGAACAAAATTAAGGGAAATCAGAAACAGAGAAGATGCAAATGAAGTGTCAATGATTTTAATGACAGTGAAGGAGAGGGGCAGACTTGTTGCAGACTCTACTCTTAATTTTGTGCTATGATTAAAATATTTCTTGACAATTTCAAAAGATGTATATAATCTATTTTGGACATTTTTACTCCACACTAACCTTGTTTGTCGTCCCCCCCCCAACTCTCACTGAGCCCCTTCTTATTCCCAACAAGTCTCTGCCCTGATTCCATACCTTTACTGCCACTGGAGATGTTTAATATTTTGTGGGCCGCTGAGTCTCTAGTCAGGGTTTCTAGCATGAACACAGGTGGAGATTACTAACAAAAGCTTGGACAATTTGCTGGTGGCTATGTCATTGAAGAGAATTGTCCTTCCCCTACAGTGGCTATTAACTACCACTAACTCCTCAGGAAAGAGTTGTGGCCTGGTGAGCTCCACTCCACGCCAGCCTGTGCACACAAGCACAGCTGCAGTAAGCTCACTAGTGCGAAGGAAGAGCATGGTACGTCTAGAAGGCGGCTCGTCACAGCATTTCTCCCTCTCCCTCGGTTCTTACGGTCTCTGTACCCTTCATCTGAGCTGTTTCCTAAGCCATGAAGAGGGAGATATGAATGTCCTGGCGAGGGCTGAGCACTTGATTCTCAGCACTCTAATCACCTATGAGTCTCTGCAGTAACCATTACTCATTGTCAACAGATGTTGCTCTGACAAAGGCAGAGTCAGCATTAGTGGCCAGCATGGCTGGCTCTCCATTGAACTTGCTGGGCATTCCTTTCCTGTAATTGAGAATCTGCTTTTTTCTCTTCTTCTGTTTTGTTCCCTTTTCATTCTCCTGCTATTTGCTTCATTTTCTCTTTCACAAGACATAGAAATCAATAAATATTAATATCAAGCTACTTTTATAATCTACTTTACACAAAGGCAGTCACATGTTAGTCTCTGAAAGAAGCACTCTTCATGAAACCACTCACCACTGCTTCTTGACAAGTTAAAAAAAGGAACTATACATGTAAAAGTTAACCAGCAATGTGACAGTGTTACTTGTCTGTTGACATGACAAAAAGTGTGAGTTTCAATTTCATCTATCAGTTTTTCATTTCACTGTTCCACTATTTCATTTAAAATATACTTTATACTGGGACCTAGAGAGAAGGCTCAGTAATTAATAATATTGTCTACTCTTCCAGAGGATCTGGGTTGTTTCCCAGCACCCACATAGCAGCTCACAACCATCCGTAACTACAGTTCCAAGGGATCTGAATCTTTTTTCTGAACTCCAAGAGCTCCTGCATGCACTTAATGGCCATATATGCACTCAGGCATATACACACATACCTCTAAAACAAAATACATATTTTATGTAAGTATGCCATTTGAATTGGTTCAAAACTATAAAAAGAAAATACAGAAGAGCTTTGAAAAGGATTCAGGAAAACTGCTCTGAAGATTAAGGAAATAAAAGCAAAGTCTCAGTGGGTAAAGACATTTGATGCTAAGTCCAATCATCTGACTATGATCCCTGCAACCCACATGGTGGAGGAAAAGAAATAATGCCTACAAGATCTCCTCTGACCTACCTACTGGCACAGTGGCATGTGCACAAGTTAGTGTGCTGGCACACACGCACTAAATAAAGAAATATGATTTAGAAAAGGTAAAACAACAAAAGTGATGATTTCCATCTGGGCAGAGGGGTCTACATATATGAGGAAGCTTGAGTTTAAAGGAACTCTGTTGCTCCCCATGCTTTGTGGAGGACAGTTATCATGTACAGATCATCACGGTAACTTATATGCCAAATTCAAGTGGCCAATCAAACAAAATCACTTTATCCATGAACCCAGGAGAAACTGCCTTAATGCTTCATTAAAAACAAACTAATAACCGAAATACCCCCTGCTAAAGATGAAGAGAGAACAAAACCATTCCCAAAGAGAATTTTTAGCAATCTAGGAAAACATAAATCTATCTTTATGTTTACTTCAGGTACTTTTCTCTCACTATTCTGACTGCTTGTTAAGATTTTTCTCAAATACTGAGGTTTTCAGCAAAGAAAACCTTTTTGTTTCAGATCTTATGATGCCAGATCCAGCTCTTCTCACATCCCCTTCCTCAAGGTGCTGACCAGGCAGGACAAAACAATTAGGTGGCTTACAGGCTTAGCCTCAGTGTTCTGTTGCGCATGCTTACATAACTGGCCTCAGCTACTTTAGGTAAACCTTGTGAAATAATATCATAATCTTTTCAGCTAAGCTCAGCTTGCTAACTGACAATGTGGAAAATGAGGACAAGGGGGACATGTTTCTAAAAACATTTCCAGAAAAGAATTCTTATATGTAAAGGGGTATTCTTAATTAATAAAGTAAGCATTCACTGTTGCTACTAGTAATGCTATTAATTTGAATAGAGTTAGATTCATATTCTTTCTTCAGGAAAGGAAGAAAGAGAATGATCTATGCAACTACTAAATATGAAATAGAATATTAAATTTTGACAGTTGAAGATTTACAGAACCATAACATAAAAATAAGAATCAAGTGAACACAGAGGAGGATTTTTGTATTTTATAATTTTCTAGTTGCTGTGTTTTTGGTGGGAATTTGAGGCATATCTTTTTTATATAATTGTTCATATTTATGCATAGAGTATGATAATTCAAGTCATGTATATCATATTTATTGATTAATTTGGGGTAATTAGTCTTTCCATTTTCTCAAAAATCACTTGTGTTTGGAATCCATCAGGCTCTTCTCTTCTAGTTTTTAGCTAAATATATCATAAGTTGTAGTTAACCATGGTCACCTTGTGCTAAAACACATGGAACATATCCTTCTCACTGTATTTTGAGTATGAGTAAACATTTTAAGCTCTAAAAGAAGTCATGACTGGAATTAGTGAGTAAACACTTAAGGGCAAAGATTCTCAAGCAAACAAAGAGAATGTTTAAATATTACAGCTCAAAATAAATAAAATGATTGATGTGAAAGAAGAGAGGGAGGGATGAGGGCAACATCAGGCTATATAAGACAGGAGGCTTGCCATGAATTATATTGCCTTATACAATTTGTCAAGAACATCAGTCATATATTAACCCCCTTGTACAATAGATACCAGATCTCAGAAATAAAAGTGGCTTAATTAAATATTTGAACACTTACCTAGGTTAGTCTCAGGTTCTTGGATGTGGTTAGTTTGAAAAAGGGCCTTCCTTTAATATATTTTAGACATCTGCAAGTCATTTTCCCTCCCCCCAGGAAGTGTGACAGTGTCTTAGGATATCTGTGGTTGCCCTAGATTGTTGTCTTCAGTGTTCCTGGGGTATTATATGGAGGAGCCAATGATGCAGCTAAGCATAGGAAAAGCATCACCTAGGAGATACCTCTACAGCAAACTACCAGCTGTGTGAAGGCAGAAAACATTGGTCTCTTCTCATCTTTAAAATGGGTTTCCTACCAGGTCCAAGTGCATCTTATTGTCCAGTTTACTAAGGTGTTTTATATATCATCTACCCCATCTCCTGCTTTCTGTTTCTTCCTCTTTCCATATTTAGCTACATTTTTATTTTATTTTTATTTTATTTTTACAGTCTCTTCTAATACAGTCAGAGCTGCTGTCCAGTCCCTTAAAACATTGGTCAAATTTCTTATCATTAAAATACAAGTTAATACCTCTAGGGTTCATTCACACCTGTGTTTTCTGTCATAAAACACACTGGGAGTCCACGCACTTTGGGGGACTGTTGATTCCATGTAAGTAATAGACATTTTAAGACAAGAAATCCCATGCAAATATTGGCTTCATGGGTTACCGAAAACCTCAAACACCCTGATTTTCTGCAATGCTGCATCTTTGGAATCTCCCACTACTTTGGTTTTGCTGTCTAAAGAAAGGGAGCAAACGGCAGCCCTGCATTTCTTTTCAAGGACCCTGTAGGCTTCATTAGGGCAAGGCTTCTCCCCATTGTTTCCAACTTGGTCCTCAGAGATTCTAGCTTTCTAACTCTAAGCTGAATGTAGCTGGAGAGGCAAAAGACAAGATTTGACTTATCAACAGAGCTGTCCACTGGCAGGAACTTACCTTTACTTCAAAGCTTGTGACTGTGCTGTTCTCTTCAGATATGAGCAGGCTCAACTGACTTTCTGTACCTGTATAATGATGATATTGCCATAATAGAACTTTAAAATATGGAAAATGATCTATTTCCTCAAGTAAGATGCTTTTACAGGCCACCATAAGCAACATTATTGTAAGGTCTTCTTCATGGTTGAGGAAAATTGAACTATTTTAAATTCTTGAGCTTTTCATAATCTAATGGAAAGACACAGATAATATTTCTGTGAAGGTAAACATTGTACAATAATACAATGTAACAAAAAAGGCAATAAATACTTTCAAAGAATTAAGCATAATTCTTTACATGAGCAGAATTTCTGAATATGCCAGATGTCTTTGAAGGAATTTGTCATTCAACAAATATTAAATTTCAAATTTCTACCAAGTTGTAACCCATTACTATAATAACTATATTTGTCTTAGATAAGCTCCATATTTTTAAATTTTAAGACTAAAATGAGATATTTATGTCATTATTGACATTACAGAGTTTATTTTGTGCCATATACAGGGCTATTGTTTGAAACATAAATTCCCCTCACAGGATTATGTGTGAAATATTTTTTTCAAACTGTGGCACTATTTTAGTTTTTAATAGCTACTTATTTGTATTATCTGTATATGAGTGTATGCCTGCATGTATGTACACCACGTGTGTGTGAAGTTCCCATTGAGGTCAAAATAAATAAGGTATGAGACCTTTTCCTCCTGGAGACTGGAGTACAGGTGGTTATTAGCTTCCATGTAGGTGATGAGATCTGAACTCAAAGCAGCCAGTACTCTTAACTGCTGAGCCATTTCTCCAGCTCCTGGGGACACTAATTTTACAATTTGTGGAACCTTACAAGATAGGGCCTAATTGTAGGAAGAGAGTCACTCAGGATAAGCATGCCTCTGAAAGTTATGCCTGGTCTCTAGCACTCTTTCTACCTCCTGTCTACCATGAAGTGAACAGTCTCTTCCCACATATACTCCCACTTCCATTATATTAGTCCTAGGCAAGTAGGTCCAAGACCTGAAATCAGAGCCAGATAAACTTTTCTTTCTTGTTACCCTCAAGTGGTTTGGTCACAATCAGAGGAAAGTTAATTGACACACATAAATCCAGTTCAATTTTGACAAAACCATATGAAGTAGGAAGAAAAGTTGTAGGGAGGAGAAGAGGCCCTGAGTGTATGAAGTCCTGAGTGAATGTGTATTTTGATATGGGCACAGCTTGTCAAGATTCTGAGAGCAATTGGCCCCTAGAAAATTGGCAAAACCATCACCATATGAACCAGACTCAAGAGAAATGGCAAAGCTTTCCTGAGGAGTCTGAGTGTCTGTGAATGATTTAGCAGTGTTAACAAAGACCAGCAACTGCAGCTTCCTCCTCCCAGATGTTTACAGCCTGAGATTACTCCCAAAGGAGACCTCCTAGAGAGTCTACTTAATCCCACCCATGTGCTTTACTTAATAAATAAACTGAGACTCTGCATTACAGAGGTTTGAGGTCTGAGGACCCCATCTTTTTCCAGCCTCACTGTCCATGAGTCTGTCCTCTCTTCATTGTTTTGCCACTCCTATACAGAGTTCCAGGAAACACCTCATGGAACGTAGCCAAATGTGAACATCTCCATTTTATTAACGAAGAACTGATTGATCAAGTACAAATTGTAAATGCATTATGAGTTAGTTCTGAACTAGAATATCAACCAGGTCCTTCTCAATTTTCTTAGTATGCCAAACTACTAGGTTATAGTCTCCAAAAGTCAGTCACAGCATCTCACTTTGTGTTTAATAAATAAACCTATATAGAGGTTTCTGATAGGACTGATCACCTACCAACCATTTATTTACATTCCAATTCTAGAAGAATTTATATCAGTTTGGCCATCCAGCAGTATCTATTTGCCCCAAGAGTCATGCATAGCACCAATGAGGAATGTACCTAAGGAAACCAATCTCCCCACCTATCTGGATTTTCTACCGAGCTTCTCAACCCATATATTGAAGACATTCATGAATATTTTCTTGAGATTTTGGACCTGTTTTTGTTTAGTACATATAATTTGGTTGTACCTTTGAGTTATCTTAGTAAGTTTAGTTTCTTTGGGGCCCTATACTGTGTTTTGATATCAGGAGACTGAATTGTCCCCAAGTAACAGGTCAGAGGAGAGCCATTCATCATGAACCTCATGTTTATGAGATTCGATTTACATTTCTAATATTATCTCTAATTTGTAAAGAGTCTCAAATGTCCAATTCAAATAGTATCTGCATTGGAAATATGTTTTCAGGCCTAACACACTTGCAGAAAGAAAGGATGAGGTACCCCTTGTTTTAGGCACATGTTCCATTGTCTGTCTATGCCACTGTAACACATTAGTAACTCTTTAGGAATATGATATTATGTGATTCATAGTCATAACGTGCTATACATTTTTATTAAAATAACTTGTTTGTTCATTACATTTAAATGAATCAACTCTGCTAATCATATTTTTGGAATTTGTTATTAGTATAATATCCTCGTGCCTTAGTAAAAATGGGTGATATGAGCTCCCTGTGTTATAAAAGGACATGTGTATCTATCCTTGATTTCTGCACATACAATAAATATAAAAATACCAAGGCAAGCTCCAGGAAGAGAGAAAAGGGTATGTATAAATAAAAAAAATGAAAGATTATAACTGATAGCAGTTATACTTTTCTTCTGTAACAAAAAATCTGAGATCTTATTTATCGGGCTTGTTAAATTTTCTTTCCTAGAAGAGATTTAAACAACATTTACCCCTTCCTCCCAAGGTCCTAACCAAAATAAATAAATAAATAATATTTCCATTACATTTGACCCTAGGAAACCATTAAGTTTATTGGGCATCGTTATAGAACATAGATATGTGAGGAGGACACTGATAGAAGTGTAGAAGATCTGAAAGCAGATGCACTGAAAAATCTTCAACCAGCAAGGATGCTGGATTCCCCACGTCATATCCCATAGAGGGAGTCCTTCCCTGGTATATATATTCAAGCACCTTCACTTAAACCCAAGGCTGTGTGCAATAAGTACAGTGTTACATGAAGACGGCTGGAAGGAGTGGCTGGAATATAGGGGAGGGGTCCAATGACCTTCCCCAATTTCTTCTCTGAAGGAATGTCAAAATTCCACAAACTTCATCATGGCAGATGCTCAAATGTAGGCAAAGGTGATCTCATGAGGATGACAGCAGACTGTCTCTGAGGACAACATCTTTTTTTGTTTGTTTGTTTGTTTTTGTTTTGTTTTTTGAGACAGGGTTTCTCTGTGTAGCTTTGTGCCTTTCCTAGAGCTCACTTGGTAGCCCAGGCTGGCCTCGAACTCACAGAAATCCGCCTGGCTCTGCCTCCCAAGTGCTGGGATTAAAGGCGTGCGCCACCAACGCCTGGCTGAGGACAATATCTTATAACGCAGATGTATCTGATTCCCCCCACTGGCTGTACTGCAGTATCACAGTGGGTGAAGCATCAACTTCTGCAGTTACGGCACTGGTCAGTATAGAACAAAGCCAGCAATAGGCCACAGTAAGGGAATGAACATTGCCGCTTTAATAAAACTTTATTCAACTTAGGAGGAAAACAATAAGATCTGTGTTCAGACCACTGTGTTCAATTAAGCTATAGAAAAATTACTGCATGTCCCCTTAAAAGTGATAATTCTCTTTGTTCAAATTTAACAAAATCATAATGCCATAAAAAGATTATTTATGCTACAGAAAATCCTGCTTCTCTAGAACCCTAAAATTTATTTGCACACTACACGTGCTTTATCACTTCTCCATCTTCATATTATTGAAAAATCCTTTCTCTGTCCTTTGTAATTCCACTTTTAATTTCTCCTTATCTTTTTCTCTCCACTCTTTTTTTTTTTTTTTTTTTTTTTTTTTTTTTTTTTTTTTTTTTTTTTTTTTTTTTTGAGAGAAGGTTTCTCTTTGCAGCCTTGGCTGTCCTGGAATTCTCTCTGTAGACCAGGCTTGCCTCGAATTCACAGATCCACTTGCCTCTGCCTCCAGAATGCTGGAATTAAAGGGATGTGCCACCACCCAACTCTCTCCACTCTTAATAAAACTTGTTTTATCAGGTTTTCTTCCATTTCTACTATCCATCTGGTCTATTTGACAAAGTAGTTACCACATATTTCCACCAGCCTAGGCAAACAACTGCTTCTAGGAAGGAAAGATTGGAATAATGGTGGAGTGAATGTCAATGACTCCTCACTGTAGGAGGTTTCCTCCTGTGATCTAGAGGAACTGGTGTGAAATTACACATTACTCAGGCTGGTGTGAAATTTCACATTACTCATGTCAGTGTCTTTCAACTGCTATTACAAAACAACTAAAAAACAAAAGATATTAATTTCTCACAGTCCTGGAGGAATGGACGGTCTAGAATCAGAGTTGAAATGTGGCCAAACTCTATTGGGTCCCTCTTTCTAGTATCAGACTGATGACTTCTTACTGTGACTTCATATGATGGTATTGAATGGGTCCCAGGCCTCTTGCATAAGGGCACTCATGCCATCTTTGAGAGCTGATCCTTGAGGCTTAATTTTCTCCTAAGAAGATCTCAATTCTTACACCACCACTTTGGGAGGTTACAATCCAATATATGACCTTTAGGTGAATCAAATACTGCACTGAAAATAAATCCTTATGTCTAGTACAATCATACTTAGATTAGGTTGAGCATGCCATTTCCTTAAAGGTTCTTCCACCAAGTAGTATTGGTTTCAATAGTCTGCTGCTATGCAGTACCTCAAACAATGAGTCCATCAGAAAAGCCCTCTGAGGTACTGCTCTAGACAAATTTCTGTTGTTATAAACACCATGCCCCAAAAGCAACTTTGGGACAAAAGAGATTATTTGCCTTACCCTTCTAGGTTACGGTCCATCAGTGAGAGGCATCAAGATAGGAGCTAAGTAGGACCTGAAGTAGAGAACTTTGATTACTAACTGCTCAATTAACTTTCTTTTAGAGCCCAGGTGAACTTGCTTGGGACAGCACTTCCCACCATGGACAGGATGCTCCCTTATGAATCAGCAATCAAGAAAATATCCTATAGACATGGCCACAGGCCAGTCTGACTAAGGCAAAGGCCCAGTTGTGATTCCCTCAGATACCTTTGGGCTGTATCAAAGCAAAACTGAAGCTAACTAAAAGGTACCCTCTAGAAAATGCAACTGATTCCAGTTCCTCCTTCTCAGAAGAGGGTAGAGTTTTTTGGTTTTTGTTTTTTTAAATATATAAACCTTGCTCTCTGTGAATCGAGCAAACCCAGCCACAGAGGGCACTTTGTGTTTATGATGAATGATGGCTGCCCTAGATTTCCTTTCTGTATATTACAACTCTTTCCCTGAACCCTTTGGCACTGCACATTTTCATCTATCTTGAAAGAGAATGCCCTAAAGTGGTAAAAGAGAGAAATGAGAAAATCAAATAATGCCTGTCAGAAAGCAAAATATGCACAGCACATTTCATCTCATTACTGCATATTACAAGGGCTAACAGCAGAAATAGTATCTATAGTTGGAGACACTTAGATAGGAATTTACATTTAAAAGTAATTGCTATAGATCATAATTGGTTGATTAGGTGTTCTCAATTCCTTAGGCCTTTTTCAGACCTTAACTACATGATACATGCTAAGCTTTCAGGGGACCAATTTGCATAAAAAAGGAAATGTAATCTGTCCCTTATAAAATATCACCTTCTTCACCTCCTCCCAGGCCAGTGACTGCCTCCCATGGAAGTAGTAACCAGTTAACCATTATCAAGGTAATTGACAAAAGAGACATAAATTGTGAGTTTGGCCCCAAATATTGCTAAATTGTTTCAACTATTCAGCAAATTAGTTTTGAAAAATTCTAGTTAAATTATGCTATTAATCTTAATAATTGTGTCTCTTCATATAATGTACTTGTCTCTGTGGGAAGCTCATTGTATCTGTGTTTGGTTTTATTCTCTTTTTAAACTGCAGACTCTCCAGTTTCTCAGTATGAGAAAGTTAGACCTCAGTATCTCAGCAGGGGAAAGAAAACAAAACTGGGTTTTGGTGACTCCAGTCTTTAGTAGTTTTGTATTTGCTGCTAGATAGGTATCTCCTGTGGAATCAATCTACTCCACTGAGAAGGACAGTACACTGCCAAACCACAAAGATCAACTCTGATTCTCTGAGCTGAGACAGTTTCTTTTCCAGGATGTCTGTCACACCTGTTCTCATTACCAGACTCTCAGAGTTTCACCTCAAGTCAATTAGTTCTTCAAAGTTCACATGAAACCATGTAAGAAATGATATAGAACTGAAGTTTTTATTCTTTTACTCATTGACCCCAGAGTCTGTAACTTTTTCTTCTGCAAGGTTTCAATGCAATAGGTTAGTCAGATATATTTTATTTTCTACAAGCCAGAGTCAATAAGGCTAGTCATAATTATTTCTGTAATTCACAGATTTACCCTAAAAATTTTCCATGTGACTCATGGGTAA